>NC_091987.1:104486807-105086807 GCF_044704955.1 Pristiophorus japonicus
CTCCTCCTCCTCCTCCTCCTCCTCCTCCTCCTCCTCCTCCTCCTCCTCCTCCTCCTCCTCCTCCTCCTCCTCCTCCTCCTCCTCCTCCTCCTCCTCCATTTCCAGTTCCTCCTTCTGTGGTACATTTCAACAGATGCCAAGTATCCTCTGGAATCTCACCCAAATAGCCATTGCTGTGTGAGCCTGGGCCATCTGTGTCACAGGCTATTTGTACATGGGAAAAACATAAGCACGTCTCATCCTTTTCATAACCACATCCACTCATTTTAAAATTTTCAGTCATTTTTAAAATCCCATCTTGGCCTCTCCCCTGCCTATCTCTAACCTCCAACAGCCCTTCAATGTACCAAGAACTCTGTTTCGCCAACTCTGACCTCCTACGCATCCCCACTCTCTTTGCTACCATTGGCAGTCATGCCTTCAGCCTTTCGAGGCCCAAAACTCAAATTCCCTCTCTAAATCTTTCCACCTCTTTCTCCTCCTTAAAGACCCCCTCCTTAAAACCCTACTCTTTTGACCAAGCTTTTCATCACCTTTCATAATATCTCCTGTTTTAGCTTGGTGTAATTTATTTTTGATCTGATTACACTTCTGTGAAGCACCTTGGAATGTTTTCGTACATTAAAAGGCAATGTACAAATACAAGTTGGTCAACTGAATTGCTCCCAGGTGCAGGAATTCTGCCTTCCAAGTCTCCGAGCAGTGAAATCAATAAGTCAACTGCTATCCCTGCCAAAACTCAGTTAGCTCAGCACAGTTCAGAAATCACATCTATACAGATGGCTAATAGCATTTAGCAGCAAGTTGGTTTCAGAAACTCATTTGCAATATGCCCAGTGTTACATACCTCTTACTCACACACTATAGTCATTGGCAAACATGAAGATTATTCAGAAATTCAGAAAAGTAGGAAATGAGGGAAAACAATTATGATTTCATAAGCACAACCGAGTATGGCTGATAAAGTATTTATTCTTAAAAGCTTCCATACCTCTTACGATAATGCAGAGTGATCAACAAGCTGATTGCTGATCAACTAATGGGACCCTGAAATTCTGCCTGTACCTTTCATGAATACTTATTAGCGGTGGCCCAAACAAAGCTGCCCACAAAGATCTCACGGCTGTGGTGAGAAGCTTGCCTTTCTCAATGTGCAAGTCAGATCAGTGTAGAATAGTGGGGAATCCCTGGTGTGGGCTGCTGTGACGTCAACAACCTCTCTAAGCAGCCAATCGCAATGCAGCATTCTCACAGATCGGGAACCAGGAAGTGAAGAAGTCGCTTTTATTCAGAGTTTTAAAAACTGTTAGAGAAAGCTAAACAAAGATTGGGGCTCTCACATGGGGATAAGGTAAATGTGAAATAATTAACAAACTTTTAAAAAATATATTTTTTTTAAATTTCTGAAAGATTGCAATTTTCATTATGGAGAAATTTGACACTCCACAAAATTAAAATTAGCTTTATAGGGCTATAATGTTCGTCTAGCAATCAATACACTGTTAAAACCCCAGTTACACCTAATCCAATAGGACCCAACTTTTAATGGGATATTTAAGTGACATTACCGCAGAAAAGCCAAGTATCCGCAGATTTCTCTGATTGCCGGCTGTGGAGCGGGGGGCACAGCGCAGCCAGTGTTGGAGCAGTGAATGACTGACCGCAACTTCAAGATTTCCACATTATGCGCATGCACTAAGTCCTGAAGTGGCAAAGGAGTTTTAAAGGGGTAATAACAACGAATTATTACCCACAGTAAACTGCGGGCCATTGAATTGATAGGAAGTTAAATGTTTGACTGTAAAACTATTCAATAATTTTTCAAAACCAATCCAGCGCTTGTGAAGGAAACTGCTGGTGGGATACCTCACAGCATGTCACATTAATTAAAACCTAAACGCGCACGAACATTTTGTGCCCAGAGTTACTGGACGTGCGAGCTGATAATCATGCAGTGAGGGCAACAGGAGATCTGGGATCGTGGTGAATAATGTGACAAAGGCATCTCCTTAACCAATGGGATCAAAGGATTGTGAAATAAAGAGGAAGGAGTGAGAAGGAGGGTGAATTGGAGTGCGTGAATGCAATGTCAAATCAGATATAGAAACAGAAAAAAGGGAAAGAACGATTGGATCGAGAGAGAGGAGGGGAAAAAAAAGGAAAAGAAAGAAAAAAAACAACTTTTTAAAATCTAAAACAATTCACAACCTGAAGGAATGAGACTCCACACTTATAATTGTTCACTTTCTGGGCAAGAGAGGTGGATTATCATGTTATTAAAAGGGTACTTACATTATTAATTACTAGATTTAACTTTGTGGCAATTTTAATGCGCAATTCATGTGCAAATGCACCAACTTAATGAAAGTCACAGGGAGGTTAAGCACGAGATGGCATTTTCCTGAAGTAAAAGAAAGACTTTCATTTATATAGCACCTTTCACGACCACCAGACATCGCAAAGCGCTTTACAGCCAATGAAATACTTTTGGAGTGTAGTCACTATTGTAATGTGGAAAACACTGAGCAAACTTGCACACAGCAAACTCCCACAAACAGCAAAGTGATAATCTGTTTTTTTTAAAATGTTGATTGTGGGATAAATATTGGCCAGGACACCGGGGATAACTCCCCTGCTCTTCTTCGAAATAGTGCCATGGGATTTTTTACATCCACCTGAGAATGCAGACGGGACCTCGATTTAATGTCTCATCTGAAAGATGGCATCTCCAACAATACAGCACTCCCTCAGCACTGCACTGGAGTGTCAGCCTAGATTAATGTGCTCAAGTTCCTGGAGTGGGATTTGAACCCACAACCTTCTAATTCAGAGGCAAATGTGTCACCCACTGAGCCACAGCTGATGTTGTGAATGGTGGAGTGGCACAAATCGGCCAGCAATTTGCAATTCACACAGTATCGCTTCCTCACTACAAGTTGCTGGGTGATTTGTGCATTAACAACAGTCTGCGTCATTCAGCCGCCATTATTGTTCCAGTAAAATCTGGCTCAAAGCTAATTTCACAGCTCACAATGTAAGAAGAGAGTTAGTTGGGGCAAAAGGACTAATGCTTGATAAACCAAAATTCTGGTCAAAATAAATACCTTGGTAGTAGAAAGGGATGGTATATTAATGCTAATTTTCCCAAGTAAAATGTTACCTTTTTCTGAAGATGAATCAGTTCAGCTGAAATCATGCACAGCGATCACATTGATCCTTTTATGAATTAATTAAATGGAAGAACTGTACCACTTATCACTGGCAGCAATCAAAATTTGAAGGAGATACATTTTAAACCAACTCGTGATGTCGGTGTTCTAATGGAGTTTCCATTGATTGAGTAGCAGGGCAGGGCTAAAAGAACAAAGCCACAGTAGGTTTAATTGTTTCTAGTTATTTCACTATTTTGGGACATCTTCTGCATGTGGTATGCCATTCGAAATTCTGGAAACATGAGGCAGTTGTTTAGAATTGAAAATAAATTACATTTTAGTAGTTTCTGTTCTGGGGGGGGGGGGGGAGGGGGGAAGCCGGGTGGGGGAAGAGAGAGAGGAGAAGGGGCCGAGATAGCATACACGAGGTAAGAGAGTGTGCGAGAGCGAGAGGAAGAAAAAAAAAATTGGGGCTCTAGATTCGATGGCTCATATCGATCTGGAGGACTTCTTTTTAATGTACTATGGTATGTTCACAATTATAAATCCCAGCAGCAACTTCTGTATAGCAAGGAAACACAAGCAATATTTGGACTAGAAATTTAGCGGGGGGGTGGGGGGGAGAATTAATGCTTTCCTTTGAGTTAATCAGTTTAATTAAAACAACATTGAAGCAGGACATTGGAGTGCGGTGGGTGGCAACAAAAATGTCAGGGAGTTGTAACATTGGAATTTAAATACACGCAATACAATGTCCCATTATAGTCATGCAGAGGCTTACTCAAACAACAGAATTGTAGTCTGCATTCTCTAATGGTAGTCTTTCTTCCCCTCCTTTTTGCTATCCCACTCTGCCTAGTTACAGTCTTCTGTTTAAAGCAAGCCCAAAGCTGTACTTTCTTACTTTTGTACAGCAAATTTCCAAAGCTGCAGAGCTAAAAGAAGAATTTATCACTGCAGCATACATGCCGGGCTCTGCATCAATGTGTGAAGTTATTGTCTCAGATCTGGCAAATATACAAGTGCTGCAGTAATGAGTACAGATACAAGCCGTAAATAGATGGTGAAAAGGAGAGCGTTTGGCAGGGAAGGAGCGCAAAATATCCATCCTTGACTACATGTTTTGTGATATTTAAATAAATAGCATTTTATATATGTCTGAATTTCTGCACTCAAGGCAAGACTATCAACAGGGAACATTTTTGGCAAATATTGCAGGGCGGGGGGATGGGAACAAGGACCAACTCCAGATTCAGCTGGAGTCCACAAAATCCCAAACTCAACAAGATGTGAAGTGGAGGAAGAATTTTAGTGCAGTGCACTAGCGGTGTCCTTTCATATCATGCTCAGATTGATGGGATGGAAGTCTTTTGTGCTACTGGATCCTGATACATCGTCTCATGCAGCTGACAGCTAATGTAAAATAAACTCACCACAGTGGTCACAGCTGATAAAATAGACTTGCATTTATATAATCGCCTTTCATAACCTCAGGATGTCCCAAAGTGCTTTACAGCCAATTAAATACTTTTGAAGTGTAGTCACTGTTGTAATGTGGGAAACACGGCAGCCAATTTACACACAGCAAGCTCCCACAGACAGCAATGTAATCATGACCAGATAATCTGTTTTAGTGATGTTGGTTGAGGGATAAATATTGGCCAGGTCACCGGGGATAATTCCCCTGCTCTTCTTGGGAATAGTGCTATGGGATCTTGACATCCACCCTAGAGAGCAGATGGGGCCTCGGTTTAACGTCTCATCTGAAAGACAGCACTTCTGACAGTGCAGCAGTGGAGAGTCAGCCTAGATTTTTGTGCTCAAGTCCCTGGAGTGGGACTTGAACCCACAACCATCTGACTCAGAGGCGAGAGTGCTACCCACCGAACCACAGCTGACAAAACGACGTGATAATTTTTTATTTCTGGGACTTATTTGCTGCTGCTGGTCTATCTGGCCTCAGTAAACAAATAGAGGACACAATTGCCATGAGAAACATCATCATTTAGATGTACATACTGATGTGAATTGATGGTTTTCGACCTGACAAACTGCCTGAGACTTCATATAATCTGGGTCAGTGTCAAGTAATTTTTACTTTTTCTTACCTTACTGATTCATGGGAGAATGAAGGACATCAGAATTTTACAGTATGGCATGGCAACAACATACTTTCACTCAACCAGCTGCACAGTCACATTATTCGCCTGCTGATCATTTGAGAACTCTTTAGCCTTTCTCAAACAATCACAATGGGAACACTTTAGCCTTTGCCAATCACAAAACAGTCGATATTCAGCCGGCTGCATTCGAGGGAGCAGCGTGCAGCGGCCTGGAAATCGGCGCGGTCCTGGACTGCAAGACCATCAGCAGGCCGGGGCCATCAGAGGGAGCAGCGTGCGACGGCATACCACTGCAGGAGGGCGACAGCTGCGAAGTCAGGTCGCTGGTTGCAGTGCGGGCAGGCACAACAGGGGGTGGCGAAGGAGCAAGAGTTTGTAGAAGGAAGTGACCGGGGCCCAGGAGAGGCGAGTCTGGGGCCCAGAAGAGGCAAGGGCCCAGGGGTGGCACGAGCCAGCCCACACTGCTATTGTGTGCGCACTCAGTCCATGCAGCAGAGCTGATCTCCAGTCGTCTTGGATAATCCTTGCCATTGGACCCAGACCTAGCTCTGTCAAGCCCCTGTGGTGGCTGGGGTGCAACGGCCACCACACATTAAAAAAATCCAAGCACAGGCATCTTCCACCCTCCAAGATATAGTTCAGGATCTGGAATATTAGGTCCATCATTGAAACACCTGTGAACTCATTCTTTTTGGCGTGGAAATAAGTCATCCTCGCTTCGAGGGTCTGCCTATGATAATGATGATGATGATGATGATGATAACACACCTTTTAATCTTGGCACTAAGTGACCAGAAAAATAGGGCCAAATAAAAACTCCAATCGGCATTGATTGTACATTGTTGCCTTCATGTTTTGGCAGGCAGAGTGGCCAATCATACAGCAATGGCAGCTTGTGAAAACATGCACCAATTTCTCTGGTATATAGGAAAAGGAAACCTGCAACAGAACGGAGACACAAGCAGCTGGTGACAGCTTCCCAACCTGAAGCCTTTAACCCTTCTGAAAGAAATTAGCCTGGCTCATGGGGTGGTAGTTCATTGAGATAATATAAACGGGCAATCAGCAACTCTTACTTCTTTTTCCCCTCTGAATTTGAGATACACCTGGGCATGACAGCAGCTCAAAGCCACCTCAGGTGTTAAATTCTGTGATAGCAGTTGTCCAGTTCCAAGGAACATTGC
The DNA here is from genome assembly GCF_044704955.1 of Pristiophorus japonicus. Taxonomy (NCBI): domain Eukaryota; kingdom Metazoa; phylum Chordata; class Chondrichthyes; family Pristiophoridae; genus Pristiophorus; species Pristiophorus japonicus. The sequence continues at coordinate 104,493,267 of NC_091987.1, forward strand.
TTTCTAAGTGCCATCTATTCATTGACTGAGTGTATGAAACACCTTGCAAGGTGTAATGGGTATCATAGAATGGTTACAGCACAGAAGGCTGCCATTCAGCCCTTGCCAGCTCTCTGCAAGAGCACCTCAGTCAGTCCCATTTGCCACCCATTTCCCATAGCCCTCATTTTTTTCTTTCAGGCGCTTATCCAACTCCCTTTTTAAAAGTGATCGAGTCGACCTCCACCACTCTTCTATTTCCCGCACTTTTGCTCTCACCCCTTTCCCTCCCTCCCTCCCAGAACCACGACATGGTTCCCCTTGTCCTCACCTTTCACCCCACCAGCCTCCACGTTCAACGGATCATCCTCCGCCACCTCCAGCGTGATCCCACCACCAATCACATTTTCCCCACCCCTCTCAGCATTGCGCGACACCCTGGTCCACTCCGTAATCATCCCCCCCCCCACCCCCTTGACATCTTCCCGTGCAACACCTGTCTTTTTACCTCCTCACTTCCTATTGTCCAGGGCCCCAAACACTCCTTCCAGGAGTAACAGCGATTTACTTGTGGTCTCCTCTCCATTGGGGAGGCCAAACACAGATTGGATGACCGCTTTGCAGAACACCTTCGTTCAGTCCGTAAGTGTAACCCCAAACTTCCGGTTGCCTGGCACTTTAATTCTCCACTCCCATTCTGACCTCTCCATCTTTGGTCTCCTGCACTGTTCCAATGAAGCTCAACGCAAGCTCAAGGAACAGCACATCATCTTTCGCTTAGACACTTTACAGCCCCCTGGACTCAACATCGAGTTCAACAATTTCAGACCATAACCTCTGTGCATATTTTTTTTTTTTTTTTTTTTACAACCCCCCCTTTTTTTCTCTTTCCCATGGCAGCTGGTGATGATTCCGCCATTCACATCCCATCTTTTGTTTCCTAACTTGTGCCATTACCATCGCATTTTTGCCCATCATCCCTTTTGTCTCTTAAATCTCTCCTGCCTTCCACCCGATCACAGACCTTCGCTTTTGTTCTTTCCTCCCCTCCCCCTTTCAGTGCCCCTGCACTTCCTTAAAAATCTGTTACATCTCGAACTTTTCCAGTTCTGACGAAGGGTCACAGACCCGAAACATTAATTCTATTTCTCTCTACAGATGCTGCCTGACCTGCTGAGATTTCCAGCATTGTGTTTTTATTCGCCACTACTCTCTGTTTACATAACATAAATAGGAACAGGAGTAGGCCATATGACCCCTCAAGCCTGCTCCGCCATTCAATAAGATCATGGTTGATCTGATCATGGACTCAGCTCCACTTCCCCAACCGCTCCCCATAACCCCTTATCGTTTAAGAAACTGTCTATTTCTGTCTTAAATTTATTCAATGTCCCAGCTTCCACAGCTCTCAGGCAGCAAATTCCACAGATTTACAACCCTCAAAAAAAGAAATTTTTAAATGGGCAGCCTCTTATTCCAAGATCATGCCCTCTCGGTCTAGTCTCCCCCATCAGTGGAAACATCCTCTCTGCATCCATCTTGTCAAGCCCCCTCATAATCTTGTACGTTTCGATAAGATCACCTCTCATTCTTCTGAATTCCAATGAGTAGAGGCCCAACCTACTCAACCTTTCCTCATAAGTCAACCCCCTCATCCCCAGAATCAACCTAGAGAACCTTTTCTGAACTGCCTCCACAGCGTATATTCTTTCATAAATATGGAAACCAAAACTGCATGCAGTATTCCAGGTGTGGCCTCACCAATACCGTATATAGCTGTAGCAGGACTTCCCTTCTTTTGTACTCCATCCCCTTTGCAATAAAGGCCAAGATAGCATTGACCTTCCTGACCATTTGCTGTACCTGCATATTATCCTTGTATTTCATGCACAAGTACCCCCAGGTCCCGCTGTACTGCGGCACTTTATAATCTTTCTCCATTTAAATAATAACTTGCTCTTTGATTTTTTTTCTGCCAAAGTGCATGACCTCACACTTTCCGACATTATACTCCATCTGCCAAATTTTTGCCCACTCACTTAGCCTGTCTATGTCCTTTTGCAGATTTTTGTTGTCCTCCTCACATTGCTTTTCCTCCCATCTTTGTATCGTCAGCAAACTTGGCTACGTTACGCTCAGTCCCTTCTTCCAAGTCGTTAATATAGATTGTGAATAGTTGGGGTCCCAGCACCGATCCCTTCGGCACTCCACTAGTTACTGGCTGCCAACCAATGAATCATTTATCCCGACTCTCTGTTTTCTGTTTGTTAGCCAATCCTCTATCCATGCTAATATATTATCCCCAACCCCATGAACTTTTATCTTGTGCAGTAACCTTTTATGTGGCACCTTGTCAAATGCTTTCTGGAGGGCCAAATACACCACATCTACTGGTTCCCATTTAACCACCTCGTTCATTACATCCTCAAAGAACTCCATCAAATTTGTCAAACATGACTTCCCCTTCATAAATCCTGACTCTGCCTGACTGAATTTTGTTTTTCCAAATGTCCTGCTACTGCTTCTTTAATAATGGACTCCAACATTTTCCCAACCACAGATGTCCTTTAGCCAATTTCATCAGCTGCCACTGTCCCCACCTTTTGGAAATCCATGTACAACCATGTCAACTGCATTGCCCTCATCAACCCTCTCTGCCACCTCATCAAAAAACTCGATTAAATTGGTTAAGCACGATTTGCCTTTAACAAATCCGTGCTGGTTATCCTCAATTAATCCACACTTGTCCAAGAGGCTTAGTTTTGTCACCGATTATTGTTTCTAAAAGCTTCCCCACTGCCGAGGTTAAACTGACCGGCCTATAGTTGCTGGGTTTATCTTTACACCATTCTTTTGAACAAGGGTGTAACATTTGCAATTCTCCAGTCCTCTAGCACCTCTCCCATTGCTAAGGAGGATTGGAAGATTACCTCCATGATTTCTTCCTTCACTTCCCTCAGTGTCCTAGGTTGTATCCTAGCCAGTCCTGTAACTTATCTATTTAAGTACAGCCAGCCTTTCTAGTACCTCCGCATCATCAATTCTCCTCTGTACCTCCTGTTAGAAATCAGGTATAGCTAAAAATGTATAAAACTGTTACAAATGTAATACAAATGCTGTGTTTAAATCGTCCTTTTGAACTGCAGACAGAACATCTATCCAAATCAGAGACGTGTTTACAAATGGATGGTATAGTTCTTTGTACTAGATACAGTCTCCCTGTTGCTACGCGATTATCTGTTGGTTTTAAGTTAAGACTTGAACCTGGTTTATGTATTTTATGTATAATGCAAAGGGTAGGGTTTGAAGTTACCTTAACAAAACTGCTGGCAAAGATAATGAATGGAAGTTGTAGGTGTTAACCTAAACATGTTGCTAAGTTGTAAAAGAGATAACGAGGAGCTTTCTGTTTTGGCCTCATGGGATCAAAGAGCGGATAGGGACAAGATAGATAAGAGATTTCCACAGGAAGAAATCCTGGGTTAGTGTAAACAGACTCTCATATGGTCAAAATTGGAAGACAACTTTAAGGCGGGTTCTTGAAATGGAAATCAAGACAAAGGATTAGAAGTCTTATTGGATATTAAAGTTTTAGGGAAACCTCTATAGGTCAAAAGGACTTGTCAATATCCAGTTTCAGGCCTACCCCTAAAAATAGGTTAAACGTGACCTTCCGGAAGCTTGTAATCACAGACCGTGTGAGGGAAGAGCGGAATCAAAGTCAAGCTGGTCAAACACAGTGATCCCATGCTTGAGTGATTCCACCGAAGAAAGCTCAAGATGAGAGAAAGCGACTGCAAGAAAGAGAGAACTGTTTACATGCATCAGCCGTTTGTCCGATCGGGGTGGGTATTAACTGTTACTAGTTATCTAGCAAAAACATACAACTGCGTTATATTCCGTCTTAAGCTCTGATTAAACACAATATATCCACCAGATTGGTTTACAGTTGATCCTTATTATTAAAGTTGCAGAAATTGGCTTAAACATGCCATATTTCTCATACCTCTACCTCCTAGTTTACTACATCCATGGCAGCATCTTCTTGGTGAAGACAGGTGCAAAGTGCTCATTTAATACCTCAGCCATATTCTCTGCCTCCATGCGTAGGTCTCCTTTTTGGTCCCTAATCGGCCCCACCCCTCTTACTATTTATATGCCTTTAAGACTTTTGGATTACCTTTCATATTAGCTACCATTCTATTTTCACATCCTCTCTTTGCCCCTCTTATTTTCTAGTGGGAATGTACCTCGACTGTACCCAAACTATTTCCTCTTCAAAAGCACCCCATTTTACACTAGTGTTGACCGTAAATCTTTGATTCCAATTTACTCGGGCCAGATCCGTTCTCATCCCACTGATATTTCCCTTCCTCCAATTAAGTATTTTTACTTTAGTATATTGACTCTAGATTGCTCTGTCCTTTTCCATAGCTAAGCTAAACCTTATGATACTATGCTCACTGTTTCCTAAATGTTCACCTACTGACACTTGCTCCACTTTACCTACCTCATTTCCCAGAACCAGATCCAGCAATGCCTCCTTCCTCATTGGGTCAGAAACATACTGATCAAGAAAGTTTTCCTGAACACACTTCAGAAATTCTTCCCCTTCTCTGCTCTTTACACTATAATAATAACTTTTATTTATATTGCACCTTTAACATAGCAAAACGTCCCAATTATCTCAGTATAGAAGATCTTGTGCAGAATCCATCCAAATAAGGTAGAAATGCCATTAAATGGAGGGATGGTACTATTAACTAGGAGAGAATAAATGTAGGGTGGCCACTTCCACGATTCGAACATCAATCTGCATATTTAGTTCTCAGCCACATAAAACCTGCATACTAATGAAATGAAATATTCACAAATGCAATTGCTGCATAGAATCCATTTATGAGACCTTGTTAAAAAGGTGTTTAAACTGTCACTTTAAAAAAAAATGATTTTTAGGAAGTCTCAAGTGGGACAAAAACTCGCGAAACATTTTTAAGTTTCTGTTTTAAACTGTATCCATGTAGATCAATAAAAAGGAAAGCCAATGTCACTGCTGAATGTTCATTTTAGACATTACAAAATGTTCACACAAAAATCAACATGTAGTACTGAGTTAAAATTGTTTATTAACAGATATTACAGCCAGACACAATATAACTAAGACAGAATACTGCTGTAGATTTGCTTCATCTATTTCTACTGCCTATATAGTGCAGCCATCTTCAACTAACCATTTTGTCCCCCCAACTAAAACCAATTTATTTTACATAACAAAGTTCATCCCATCTTACTTCTCGTTGGCTCAGAGGTAATACACACCCTGAAGGCATCACGGAGTGCTGCTGGGGAAGGGACGTACAAGTAACCTTTTCTAATTTGCCCTTTGAACCTCCCCCCCCCCCTACAAAAAGGTCCCCCGTCTTAACATAGTACCTCCCCACAGAGAAATCACCAAGGTCAGGGACTCAGCAGATTGGGAGGGGATTTAAACTGGTGTCCTCCCCATTTGAGGCATTATATGCTGCAGCTCCAATGCACCGGACCATTAAATGTGAAGCCCTATGTTTATCGGTGCAACAAAAACACACTGATGCAACATACACCAAGGACATTCTCTTGCAGCCACAATATTTTGTGCGAAGCCCACGGAAGAATGGCTACTTGGGCAAGGTACCATAGGCTACCCACTCACTGCCCATGGAAAGTGCACCTCAACATGAAGTTGATTTCAAGGAGGGGAGAAAATTACACTGGCAAGAGAAAAACCATTCCATCAAAGGAATATACCAGCTTAGCAACAATCTGTAGGCAGTCTCCTTCTTCCCAAACAATTGCTATTTTAACAAATACTTGGTGGAGACATAAAGACAAAGGTTAAGGGTCAATACATGAATACAATGTTCATTGCGTTCAACTTCAACTTCAAACAACACTCAAACATTGAAACAAACATTTTGTAACTCAAAACATGCCAGAAATTCTCTTTTGTTTAGAAAAGTGAAGGCAGTTAAAAGACGATAGAGACTGCTTCTTACATGCTTAGAGGATTCTAAAAATGAACACATTTACATCAGCATGTCCTGGAAGCCATGTTTATGCTCAGGTTAAAGATTGACAGTAGCTTCAAGGGCAAAACACACTCTTGGTACTTCTAATACATCTATATCCGCAGGTTTCAAAGGACATGCCACACCCAATAGAAAATATAATTGAGTAAACTACAGCTTTTTTAAACCTCATACCCTCTTGAATCTTGCAAACTACTGTACTTGGACATCACAAAATGACCATTTCATCATCTTCTAACTGCCACAGCAATACCGATTCTATCCCTCAACACTGCCTCATTGTACTTGAATCTTACCTGCATAGGTGTAATCACTTGTCATTGTGCAATTGTAATGAGTGTGCAATACCAATAGGAGCTATCCTGCATGAAGGCCTGGGGCCCAGTGCAACCGAAGGGAATAATGGAAGCAAAGTCATTCCTGAAACCTCGGACCACACAGCACCTAGCAACAAGATCAAAGCAGCGTTGAGGGAGGCTTGGGAGCAAGAACTCTTCCAATTCCCTCAACCTGGGGCAGCAAACGGGAAAAAAGCATGCTCTGGGAATTTTAAAATGTTTTTCTATTGACTTACAGCTTTGCAACTCCCTCTACTGTATCCACTAATGTGTGTGTTAAAAGTAGTAGAAAGGAAATCCCACTCAATTTTCTGAAAAATATGTCTGCCCATCGTGAATTGCTGATGAGAAAATTTATTACAAGGAACCCAAAATTAAATGTACTTTCGATAGTCAAATCAATTATTTTCTTGCAAGAATATTTTTACATTTTTCATACCAGCAAAAACTCTTGCCCGAAAGATATCACACTGATCAGTATCTCTCCGTCACTGCTTTCAAAAACATCTGATCAAGTGACATCGTGAATTGGAACAGACACACAGAGTGCACTATTCCCATTCACGATATTGCACAAGATTTGCTCCATATAGTTGCTCGCTGCCGCCAGGCTTCCTCCAGCTTGCATGTTTCCCTTCAATTATCTCCCCATCTCTGCTAAACGTGGTGTTTCACCTTGGGATATGGTTCCAAGACCACCACCTAATGGGCTACTTTCATGCATGTGCCAAGATAGTGGTCCCCATGCTTCATCCTATTCTCACCCAATATCCTCTCACATTCCCAGCAGGAATTATTGGATAACTATCATGATCTGGAACATGGATTACCTGTTTCTGGAGCAGAAAAATTCAAAGTTATGGTACCTCACTGTCAATATGGCCAAGACAGCTAATCACAAAGTTTCCAGATTGAAATCCTGGGTCTATGTGGCTCAGTAGTACATCATGGTGTACATTTTTCCCAACTGTCCCATCAGCGGAGCTTCTAACCAACAATTCTGAACCATAAAACAAAGAGCAACTCAAACACTTTGATAAGTGTATAAAAAGCTCCCATCAGAAAATGTAAGTTTTGTTTAAAAAGCTAATTAGACAACCTGCAGACAGATGAAAATTTCCGACTGCTCTGGCCTAGGTGCATTAGCACAGCCAATGGAAGCAGATTTCCTAGTTTGGTAGTGAACTTTCCCCACTTCTAATCTGCTCCTCTCTTCAAGAAGGGGCTGAGTCTCACTGGAGTATAGTGTCGACATACACTAATACTATACATATTGCAAGACTGGACATTTAACAGATTAACTTTTATTACTCGCAAATGGTCCCTTCATTACAACTTTTCTGAAAGTTCCTGCTAAAAATATGCGGGAGTTGCAAAGTGTAAAATTGGTTGGAACACACTCTTAAAATGTTAGATTCTTCAAATTTACATTTCTAGTAACAGACATTACCCTAAATTAATAAATAAATCAACCCCCCGCCCCTCGTCCTTACTAAAAGTAAAACAACTTATTTGCAAATCTTAAGCGTTCAGCACTTTCCTTGGGATCCAGGACAGAATCCATTTGATACAATACTGCATGTACAATAAATCTCAAAAGATCAACATCTCTGGGCTGGTTGAACTTTTGTCTTATCACAGTAGCATGAAATCTTGCACTGCCCTCTCACCCACCTTTGCAAATGACATGGGCTTAAACCCTCCATTCAGGTTCTGATTTCAATTCATTAGTTTCCTGTTGGCACTGGACATTGTATTTTGTACTTAAAATTGCAAATGCAAAGAGTTGCCATTTAACCCAAATTGCAATTAATGCAAAACAATGATCAAATGAATATGGTGCAGCTCCTTTACAAAACCAAGGAACTCAACACCAGGCATGAATGGGTACACGCAGACCACCAAAAAAGCACAGATTGGCATCACAACCACCATGACTAACGAGCACTTTCCCAAAACTTAATTTTAATTTTTTTAAATCAGCGATTGCCATCCTCAACTATTCCTAAAGTCCTCTGCTAGTTCCAGAACAACTAAAAACTGCCAATTCTATTATATTGGTCTCCAAAATTTATGTGCTTTACAAAATGTATTATTGGGCCTTTCTTCACTTCCCCCATTCAAATCAAGTGCAGTATTTTATTGAAAAAAATTGCATTACAAAACGACATTGCAAGCAATTTAAAAACCACAAAGGAAACCATTTTTTTTTTTGTAAAGAGCTTAACCTGGAAGGGAGCGGGAGGGGGAGGAGGTCTACCAAAGCAATAAAATACAGGTTAGCTGATTTTCCAAGGTCACATTTCAGCTGAACGGTTGCAATGCTACAGCCACAACTTTATTGCAGACCAGGAGCCAGCAGGTAATTCCAACTCCACCTGCAAACAAAATAAAACAAAACAAGATATATGCATCTTAACACAAAGTCCTGTGCAATAACAAGAATTTACACCCGCGGTCACAAACACGAAGCATGATCTGTGCTGCCATCTGTAAACTGGAGGAATAGCAGGCACACAACACAAAGAAAGCCAAAATAAAGCTTCCTGCTCATCCCTCCCTCCCACTACAAGAATGGTGTGCGTGACAAACTGATTCCCGATTCCCAGCAAGCTGCAACCGATTAACTGCTCCAAACATGAGCTGATATACACACACACTTACTTAGGAATGGGTGTGAAGATTCTTAAAAAGTGTACACAAATGATCAAATAGTTTGTAGTTGCTGTGCTGCTGGTATCACAAAGACATAAAACGACAGGACAGAGTTGAACGACGGAGATATAAGGGTAGCTAGGAAGATAGACGTTCTGGATTTTTGCTCAATTACTTTAAGGGCTCGTGGAGATGTTTTGCAGAACTGTTCCCGCGGTGGTGTTGCTGTGAAATCAGAATATGGCAGTGTACATGGTAGGTGGAAGTGCAGGCTCGATGGGCGGACAAGTCTTTGTGTGCTTCTCACTGAACAGGTTAAACAGTGATGTTTATAAAATTAAGATAAATGTCAAGTCTGCCCAACATTTTTGCCAGCAGCCACAAGAATTTGACTATTGGGAGTTAACTTTTTGCCAAATTTCTGCTGATCTTGCTGCAATGATTTTGCTTTGGTCAGCCAGGTGTCCCACGTGTACAAAACCTATCCTCATGCTTACAAGTCTTCATGCCTAGCTACTGAGAAGAGTTCTTATTTACCAGATATGGAGTGCACACGCTCTCACCATATGGTCACATCCCACTTTAAGTGGAGACAGCATAGGGGTAAAGAGACACCGCAGGCTTAGATGTTACAGGATACTAACTTAAATACTTAATCTAGGATTAAAATTATTCTTTCACATCCATTGGTATTCCTTTTTTTTGGGTTTGAAAAATATAATCTCCGACATAAATGGAGGTTTTGGCTGAACTGAACCAACTTAATCATCACCATGGTATTAGTTTTTTTTCCAATATAATGAATTTCCCCAGCACCATTAGGGCCACTTAGGTGAGGTGCCGTGGGGCTGTTGGCATCAATGGAATTGGCCGTGGGGAAAAAGAGAGAAAGAAAGAAAAAGGAAAAAGAAAAACATAGAAACAGAAATTTACAGCGCAGAAGGAGGCCATTTTAGCCCATCGTGTCCACGCTGGCCAACAAAGAGCCACACCATCAGCCCTGAAGGTTACATATAAACCTATGAACAATGACAGAGAGGTAAAGAGAATCTGGCCCAACCAGTCCGCCCCACGCAACCGCGATATCCCATGTATTGCAACATTTTACACTCCACCCCACCTGGAGCCATACGATCTCCGGAGAGGGGCAAAAAACAGATAAAAACACAGTCCAATTGGGGAAAAAATCTGGGAAAATTCCTCTCCAACCCATCCAGGCGATCGAAATTAGTCCAGGAGATCACACTGTCCGTATTATATTCCCTGAAGTACTTACCATCGTGCCTGCGCCAGCCAACAAGAGGTTATCCAGTCTAATCCCACTTACCAGCTCTAGGTCCATAACCCTGCAGGTTACGGCACTTTAAGTGCCCATCTAAGCACCCTTTAAATGTGGTGAGGGTTTCCGCTTTCACCACCCTTCCAGAGAGCGATTTCCAGACCCCCACAACCCTCTGCGTGAAGCAGCTTCCCCTCAAATCCCCTCTGAACCTTTCACCAACCACCTTAAACCTATGCCCCCTCATAATTGATTCGTCCATCAAGGGAAATAGGCCCTTGCTATCCATTATATATACACCTCAATGGAGGTCTCTCTTCTGTTCCAAGGAGAACAAACCCAACCGATCCAATCTGTCCTCATAGCCAAGATTCTCCATTCCAGGCAGCATCCTCGTTAATCTCCTCTGCACCCTCTCCAGTGCAATCATGTCCTTCCTATAATATGGCAACTAGAACTACACGCAGTATTCCAGCTGTGGCCTAACCAATATATTATACAATTTAAGCATAACCTCCCTGCTCTTGTATTCTATGCCTCGGCCAATAAAGGCAAGCATTCTGTATGCCTTCTTAACCATCTTATCCACCTTGCCTGTTACTTTCAGGGATCTGTGGACAAGCACTCCAAGGTCCTTTTGCTCATCTACACTTCAGTGGTCTACCGTTTAATGTGTGTACCCTTTCCTTATTAGCCCTCCCCAAGTGCATAAGCTAACATTTCTCAGAATTAGTTTGTGCGGCGGAGCGGCAGCGTGGGGAGGCCTATAAAAGGCCCGTTGTCCAGGAGCCAGCGGGGAGTTCATGAGATGAAGCTGCAGTATGGGGAGGCCTTTAAAAGGCCAGCCGGTGCAGCTGCAGCAGGGAGAGAAGGCAAAAAAGTAGAAAGTAATCGAAGCATGACATCACAAAGGAAAGGGAGGTGGGGTGGTGGTGCTGATTAAAGAGGAAATTAATGCAATAATAATAAGGGAGGACATTAACTTGGATGATGTGGAATCTGTATGGGTGGAGCTACGGATACCAAAGGGCAGAAAACGCAAGTGGGATTGTGTACAGAGCACCAAACAGTAGTAGTGAGGTTAGGGACAGCAGCAAACAAGAAATTACGGATGCGTGCAATAAAGGTACAGCAGTTATCATGGGCGACCTTAATCTACATATTGAATGGGGTAACCAAGCTGGTAGCAATGCAGTGGAGGAAGATTTCCTGGAGTGTACAAGGGATGGTTTTCTAGACCAATATGTCGAGGAACCAACTAGAGGGATGGCCATCCTAGACTGGGTGCTGTGTAACGAGAAAGGACTAATTAACAATCTTGTTGTGCGAGGCCCCTTGGGGAAGAGTGACCATAATATGGTAGAATTCTTTAAGATGGAGAGTGACAGAGTTAATTCAGAGACTAGGATCCTGAACTTAAGGAAAGGTAACTTCGATGGTATGAGACATGAATTGGCTAGAATAGACTGGCGAGTGATACTTAAAGGGTTGATGGTGGATAGGCAATGGCAAACCTTTAAAGATCACATGGATGAACTTCAACAATTGTACATCCCTGTCTGGAGTAAAAATAAAACACGGAAGGTGGCTCAACCGTGGCTAACAAGGGAAATTAAGGATAGTGTTAAATCCAAGGAAGAGGAATATAAATTGGCCAGAAAAAGCAGCAAACCTGAGGACTGGGAGAATTTTGGAATACAGCAGAGGAGGACAATTAGGAGGGGGAAAATAGAGTATGAGAGGAAGCTTGCTGGGAACATAAAACTGACTGAAAAAGCTTCTATAGATATGTGAAGAGAAAAAGATTAGTGAAAATAAACATAGGTCCCTTGCAGTCAGAATCAGGTGAATTTATAATGGGGAGCAAAGAAATGGCGGACCAGTTAAACAAATACTTTGGTTCTGTCTTCACGAAGGAAGACACAAATAACCTTCCGGAAATACTAGGAGACAGAGGATCTAGTGAGAAGGAGGAACTAAAGGAAATTCTTATTAGGCGGGAAATTGTGTTGGGGAAATTGATGGGATTGAAGGCCGATAAATCCCTGAGGCCTGATAGTCTGCATCCCAGAGTACTTAAGGAAGTAGCCCGAGAAATAGTGGATGCGTTGGTGATCATTTTCCAACAGTCTATCGACTCTGGAGCGGTTCCTATGGACTGGAGGTTAGCTAATGTAACACCACTTTTTAAGAAAGGAGGGAGAGAGAAAACAGGTAATTATAGACCAGTTAGCCTGACATCAGTACTGGAGAAAATGTTGGAATCAATTATTAAAGATGAAATAGCAGCACATTTCGAAAGCAGTGACGGGATCGGTCCAAGTCAGCATGGATTATGAAAGGGAAATCCTGCTAGACAAATCTTCTGGAATGTTTTGAGGATGTAGAGTGGACAAGGGAGAACCAGTGGATGTGGTGTATTTGGACTTTCAAAAGGCTTTTGACAAGGTCCCACACAAGAGATTGGCGTGTAAAATTAAAGCACACGGTATTGGAGGTAATGTACTGACGTGGATAGAGAATTGGTTGGCAGACAGGAAGCGGAGAGTCAGGATAAATGGGTCCTTTTCAGAATGGCAGGCAGTGACTAGTGGGGTGCCGCTGGAACCCCAGCCATTTACAATATACATTAATGATTTGGATGAGGGAATGGAGCATCATATCTCCAAGTTTGCAGATGATACTAAGCTGGCTGGCGGTGGAAGCTGTGAGAAGGATGCTAAAAGGCTGCAGGGTGACTTGGACAGATTAGGTGAATGGGCAAATGCATGGCAGATGCAGTATAATGTGGATAAATGTGAGGTTATCCACTTTGGTGGCAAAAACACAAAGGCAGAATATTATCTGAATGGTGGCAGATTAGGAAAAGGGGAGGTGCAACAAGACCTGGGTGTCATGGTACATTAGTCATTGAAAGTTGGCATGCAGGTACAACAGGCGGTGAAGGCGGCAAATGTTATGTTGGCCTTCATAGCTAGGGGATTTGAGTATAGGAGCAGGGAGGTCTTACTGCAGTTGTACAGGGCCTTAGTGAGGCCTCACCTGGAATATTGTGTTCAGTTTTAGTCTCCTAATCTGAGGAAGGACATTCTTCTTATTGAGGGAGTGCAGCGAAGGTTCACCAGACTGATTCCCGGGATGGCAGGACTGACATATGAGGAGAGACTGGATCGACTAGGCCTGTATTCACTGGAGTTTAGAAGGATGAGAGGGGATCTCATAGAAACATATAAAATTCTGACGGGACTGGACAGGTTAGATGCCGGAAGAATGTTCCCGATGTTGGGAAGTCCAGAACCAGGGGACATAATTTAAGGATAAGGGGTAAGCCATTTAGGACTGAGATGAGGAGAAACTTCTTCACTCAGAGTTGTTAACCTGTGGAATTCCCTACTGCAGAGAGTTGCTGATGCTATTTCATTGGATATATTCAAGAAGGAGTTAGATAAAAGGCCCAGCAGTTCAGGGACCAGCAAGGTGCGTCGGAGAGGCGGGAGTCAGAGCAGTAGCAGCCTATAAAAGTCCCAGCAGTTCGGGGACCAACGTGGTGCGTCGGAGTGGCCAGCTGGTGCAGCTGCAGCAGAGGCGCAAAAAATAAGTGGAAAGAAATCGAAGGGTGACGTCACAACCAAGGAGGTAAGTGATTGGTAAGTAGCTTTTCTTTTTTCTTTATCAATAAGTAATCTTTAGCATTATTGTTGCCGCCAAATTAAGTTTATCTAAGGGTTAAGTCATGGCAGGAGAGCTCGGACATGTGTTATGCTCCTCCTGTACAATGTGGGAAGTCAGGGACGCTTCCGGTGTCCCTGACGACTATGTGTGCGGGAAGTGCATCCGACTCCAGCTCCTAACGGACCGCATTGCAGTACTGGAGCTGCGGGAGGATGAACTCTGGATCATCCACGATGCCGAGAATGAAGTAAATAGCACGTTTCATGAGTTGGTTTTACCGCAGGAAAAGGGTACACAGCCAGATAGGGAATGGAAGACCAACAGGAAGAGCAGTGCCAGGAAGAGCAGTGCAAGGGTCCCCTGCGGTCATCCTCCTGCAAAACAGATACACTGCTTTGGGTACTGTTGAGGGGGATGACTCATCAGGGGAGGGCAGCAGCAGCCAAGTCCATGGCACCATGGGTGGCTCTGTTGCACAGGAGGGCAGGAAAAAGAATGGGAGAGCGATAGTGATAGGGGATTCAATTGTAAGGGGAATAGATAGACATTTCTGCGGCCGCAACCGAGACTCCAGGATGGTATGTTGCCTCCCTGGTGCAAGGGTCAAGGATGTCTCGGAGCGGGTGCAGGACATTTTGAAGGGGGGAGGGTGAACAGCCAGTTGTCGTGGTACATATAGGTACCGACAATATAGGTAAAAAATGGGATGAGGTCCTACGAGACGAATTTAGGGAGCTAGGAGTTAAATTGAAAAGTAGGACCTCAAAAGTAGTAATCTCAGGATTGCTACCAGTGCCACGTGCTAGTCAGAGTAGGAATCGCAGGATAGCTCAGGTGAGTACGTGGCTTGAGCAGTGGTGCAGCAGGGTGGGATTCAAATTCCTGGGGCATTGGAGAGGTGTGACCAGTACAAACCGGACGGTCTGCACCTGGGCAGGACCGGAATCAATGTCCTAGGGGGAGTTTTTGCTAGTGCTGTTTGGGAGGAGTTAAACTAATATGGCAGGAGGATGGAAACCTATGCCGGGAGGCAGAGGGAAATAAAATGGAGGCAGAAGCAAAAGATAGAAAGGAGAATAGTAAAAGTGGAGGGCAGAGAAACCCAAGGCAAAAAACAAAAAGGGCCGACTTTACAGCAAAATTCTAAAGGGTCAAAGTGTGTTAAAAAGACAAGCCTGAAGGCTCTGTGCCTCAATGCGAAGAGTATTCGGAATAAGGTTGATACGTCCTTATTATACAGTATAAATGCACACGAGGCCCATGCTTGAGAGGTCAGTCTGTGACCTGTCCTTTATTCCTTAGCACTCAAGTGATGAAGGTGGGTGGAGCTTCCCCTTTTATACCTGAAGGTCCAGGTTAGGAGTGTCTCCCACCTAGTGGTCATTGTTCTCACAGTGTACAACTTAGGTCAGATTATACATGGGTTACAATGCTGGTTGAATACATGACAAAGGTGGACGAATTAACTGCAGATAGCAGTTAACGGATATGATGCGATTGGCATCACAGAGACATGGCTCCAGGGTGACCAAGGCTGGGAACTCAACATCCAAGGGTATTCAACATTCAGGAAGGATAGGCAGAAAGGAAAAGGAGGCGGGGTGGCGTTGCTGGTTAAAGAGGAAATTAACGCAATAGTAGGGAAGGACATTAGCTTGGATGATGTGGAATCAGTATGGATGGAGCTATGGAATACCAAAGGGCAGAAAATGCTAGTGGGAGTTGTGTACAGGCCACCAAATTGGTAGTAGTGAGGTTGGGGACAGCATCAAACAAGAAACAAGGGATGTGTGCAATAAAGGTACAGCAGTAATCATGGGCGACTTTAATCTACATATTGATTGGGCTAACCTAACTGGTAGCAATGCGGTGGAGGAGGATTTCCTGGAGTGTATTAGGGATGGTTTTCTAGACCAATATGTCGAGGAACCAACCAGAGAGCTGGCCCATCCTGGACTGGGTGATATGTAATGAGAAGGGACTAATTAATAATCTTTTGTGCGAGGCCCCTTGGGGAAGAGTGACCATAATATGGTAGAATTCTTTATTAAGATGGAGAGTGACAAAGATAATTCAGAAACTAGGGTCCTGAACTTAAGGAAAGGTAACTTTGACAGTATGAGGCGCAGATTCACTAGATTAGACTGACAAATGATACTTAAAGGGGTGACGGTGGATAAGCAATGGCAAAACTTTAAAGATCATATGGACAAACTTCAACAATTGTACATCCCTGTCTGGAGTAAAAATAAAAAAGGGGAAGGTGGCTCAACCGTGGCTAACAAGGGAAATTAAGGATAGTGTTAAATCCAAGGAAGAGGCATACAAATTAGCCAGAAAAAGCAGCAAACCGGAGGACTGGGAGAAATTTAGAATTCAGCAGATGACAAAGGGTTTAATTAAGAAGGGGAAAATAGAGTACGAGAGGAAGCTGGCCGGAAACATAAAAACTGACTGCAAGAGCTTCTATAGATATGTGAAGAGAAAAAGATTAGTGAAGACAAACGTAGGTCCCTTGCAGTTGGATTCGGGTGAATTTATAATGGGGAACAAAGAAATGACAGACCAATTGAACAAGTACTTCGGTTCTGTCTTCACAAAGGAAGACACAAATAACCTTCCGGATGTATTAGGGGACCGAGAGTCTCGTGAGAAGGAGGAACTGAAGGAAATCCTTATTAGGCAGGAAATTGTGCTTGGGAAATTGATGGGATTGAAGGCCGATAAATTCCCGGGGCCTGCTAGTTTACATCCCAGAGACTTAAGGAAGTGGCCTTAGAAATAGTGGATGCATTGGTGATAATTATCCAACAGTTTATCGATTTTGGATCAGTTCCTATGGACTGGAGGGTTGCTAATGTATCACCACTTTTCAAAAAAGGAGGGAGAGAAAACGGGTAATTATAGACCGGTTAGCCTGACATCAGAAGTGGGGAAAATGTTGGAATCAATCATTAAGGTTGAAATAGCAGCGCAGTTGGAAAGCAGTGATACGATTGGTCCAAGTCAGCATGGATTTATGAAAGGGAAATCATGCTTGACAAATTTTCTGGAATTTTTTGAGGATGTAACTAGTAGAGTGGACAAGGGAGAACCAGTGGATGTGGTGTATTTGGACTTTCAAAAGGCTTTTAACAAGGTCCCACACAAGAGATTGATGTGCAAACTCAAAGCACATGGTATTGGGGGTAATGTACTGACGTGGATAGAGAACTGGTTGGCAGACAGGAAGCAGAGAGTCGGGAGAAATGGGTCCTTTTCAGAATGGCAGGCAGTGACTAGTGGAGTGCCGCAGTGCTCAGTGCTGGGACCCCAGCTCTTTACAATATATATTAATGATTTACATGATGGAATTGAGTGTAATATCTCCAGGTTTGCAGATGACACTAAACTGGGTGGCGGTGTGAGCTGTGAGGAGGACGCTAAGAAGCTGCAGTATAATGTGGATAAATGTGAGGTTATCCACTTTGGCGGCAAAAACGTGAAGACAGATTATCTGAATGGTGGCAGATTAGGAAAAGTGGAGGTGCAGTAAGATCTGGGTGACATTGTTCATCAGTCATTGAAAGTTGGCATACAGGTACAGCAGGCGGTAAATGATATGTTGGCCTTCATAGCAAGGGGATTGGAGTATAGGAGCAAGGAAGTTTTACTGCAGTTGTACAGGGTCTTGGCGAGGCCCCACCTGGAATATTGTGTTCAGTTTTGGTCTCCGAATCTGAGGAAGGACGTTCTTGCTATTGAGGGAGTGCAGTGAAGGTTCACCAGACTGATTCCAGGGATGACTGGACTGACATATGAGGAGAGACTGGATCAACTGGGCCTTCATACACGAGTTTAGAAGGATGAGAGGGGATCTCATAGAAACATAAGATTCTGACGGGACTGGACAGGTTAGATGCGGGAAGAATGTTTCCGATGTTGGGGAAGTTAAGAACCAGGGAACACAGTCTTAGGATAAGGGGTAGGCCATTTAGGACTGAGATGAGGAGAAACTTCTTCACTCAGAGAGTTGTTCACCTGTGGAATTCCCTGCTGCAGAGAGTTGTTGATGCCAGTTCATTGGATATATTCAAGAGGGAGTTAGATATGGCCCTTACAGTTAAAGGGATCAAGGGGTACAGAGAAAGCAGGAAAGGGGTACTGAAGGAATGATCAGTCATGATCTTACTGAATGGCGATGCAGGCTCGAAGGGCCGAATGGCCTATTCCTGCACCTATTTATGTTTCTATTAAATTCCATTTGCCACTGTTCTGTCCACTTGACCAGTAGATTGATATCCTCCTGCAGTCCACGACTTTCCTCTTCATTAAAATTGGTTGTGTGGTTAATAGTGTCACCTGCAAACTTCTTAATCATACCCCCATATTCAAATCAAGATCATTGATGTGTACCACAAAAAGCAAGGGACCCAGTACTGAGCCCTGCGGAACCCCACTAGAAACATCTTTCCAGTCACAAAAACATCCATTAACCATTACCGTTTGCTTCCTACCTGTAAGCCAATTTTGGATCCAACTTGCCAGTTTGCCCTGGATCCCATGAGCTTTTACCTTCGTGACCAGTCTGCCATGTGGGACCTTATCAAAAGCTTTGCTAAAATCCATATACACTACATCATACGCACTACCCTCATCAACCCTACTGGTTACCTCCTCGAAAAATTCAATCAGGTTAGTGAAACATAATCTTCCCTTAACAAATCCGTGTTGACTGTCCCTGATTAATTCGTGACTCTCTAAATGTCGATTTATCCTATCCTTCAGGAATTTTTTCAATAATTTTCCCACCACTGAGGTTAGGCTGATAGGCCTGTAATTACTAAACCCAACCCTTTCTCACTTCTTAAACAAGGGTACCACATTAACAGTCCTCCGGCACCCTGCCTGAATCCAAGGAGGACTGGAAAATGATGGTCAAGGCCTCCGCTATTTTCTCTTTTGCTTCACTCAACAGCCTGGGATGCATTTCATCTGGGCCTGGGAACTTATCCACTTTCAAAGCTGCTAAACCCTTCAATACCTCCTCTCTCACTATGCTTATTTGATCCAGAGTTTCATACACCTCCTCGATACATTGCCTCTTTCCTTTGTGAAAACAGACGCAAAGTATTCATTAAGAACCATACCCACATTTTCCACCTCCACACACAGATTACCCTCATGGTCTCTAATAGGCCCTACAATTTATTTTGTTATCCTCTTGCACTTAATATATTAAAAGAACATCTTTGGGTTTTTCTTTGCTTTTACTTGCCAAGCATTTTTCATGCTCTCACTTAGCATTCCTGATATCCTTTTTAATTTCACCTCGAAACTTCCTGCATTCCTCCAGAGATTCTACAGTATTTAGCTGTCGGTATAGGACATAAGCTTCCCTTTTTTTCTTTATCCTCCCCTGTAGGTCCCTTGACATCCAGGGGACTCTAGAATTGTTATTCCCACCCTTTTTCTTTAAGGGCACATTTTTGGCCTGAGCCCTCCAGATCTCCTCCTCGAATGCCTCCCACTGTTCAGTCACTGATCTACCCCCACGGAGCTGTTTCCAGTCCACTCTGGCCAAATCACCTCACAATTTAACAAAGTTAGCTTTTCCCCAATTTGGGAATTTTATTCCAGGTCTATACTTGTCCTTATCCATAACTACCTTGAATCTGACTGAATTATGGTCACTGACACCCAAGTGCTCTCCCACTGACACCCCTTCCACCAAAACTAAATCCAGAACCTCCCCCTCCTGTGTTGGGCTTGTTACAAATTGACAAAAAAAGTTCTCTTGAATGCATTTTAGGAATTTCGCACCCTCTATACCCTTCATTACCATAGGCGGCCCCTCGAACGAGGATGACTTGCTTCCATATGAGTTCACAGATGTTTCAATTAAGGACCCGATGTTCCAGTTCTGACCTCCAATGGAGGGAGTGGAAGATGCCTGTGCATGGATGTTTTTTTTTTAAAAACACGTGGTGACCGTTGCATATCAGCCACCACACAGGCTTGACAGAGCTAGGTCTTGGTCCAGTGGCAAGGATTAACCAGGACGACTGGAGACCTGCTCTATGTATATACACTTTCAAACTATATCTGTCCCAATCAATATTAGGATAGTTAAAATCCCCTATTACTACCCTATGGTTTTGGGACTTCACAGAAATTTGCCTACATATTTGCTCTTCTATCTCCCTCCCACTGTTTGGGGGTCTATAATACATGCCCAGCAGTGTGATCACCCCTTTTTTTCTTTTTCAGTTCGACCCATATGGCCTCATTTGATGATCCCTCGAACATATCATCTCTCCTCACCGCTGTAATGGTATCTTTAATCAATACTGTGACCCCCACCCCTCCCCCTTTTTACTTCCCTCTGTCCAGTCTAAAAATCCTGTAACTAGGAATATTGAGCTGCCAAACCTTCCTCTCTTTCAGCCATGTCTCTGTCTACCTGTGCTCTCAGTCTTATTCACTATACTCCTTGCATTGAAGTATTTACCATCTAACACAAGAAGACCTCCTTGATTACTACTTACCAACTGTTGTTTCCGCAGTCTTACAAATTCACTTTCTACATTGTTGCTTTCCAATTTCTGCTTTACTTCCTTCCCTATTGAATTTGTTCTCCGGTTCCCATCCCCTGGGGAGAGTTTAAACTAGCCAAGCTAATTTAAACTCTCCCCAACAGAACTAGCAAAACTCCCCGCGAGGATATTGGTCCCGAAGCTGTTGAGGTGCAACCCGTCCGGTTTGTACAAGTCCCATCTCTCCCAGAAGCAGTCCCAATGTCTCAGGAATTTAAAGCCCACCCTCCTACACCAATTCTCCAGCCACATGTTCATCTTCTCTATCCTTGCACTCATTAGCACATGGCATCAGTAGTGACCCTGAAATTACTACCTTTGAAGTCCTACTGTTTAATTTTTCTCCTAGCTCCCTAAATTCTGCTTGCAGGACCTCATCCCTCTCTCTACCCATGTTATTGGTCCAGATATGGACCACGACCTGTAGCTGTTCATACCACCCCCCCCCCACCCCACTCTTGCGTCCGCTCAGTGACATCCTTGACCCTGGCATCAGGGATGCACCATACCATTCTGGAGTCACATCTACAGCCGCAGAAACGCCTCTCTATTCCTCTAACTATTGAATCCCCTACCACTATAGCTCTTTTATTCTTTGTCCCTCCTCCCTGTGCAGCAGAGCCACCCATGGTGCCTTGGACTTGGCTCTTGCTCACCAGAAATCTAATGTTTTAAATCATTCTTGTTAAATGAAACAATTCCTAATCATACTGCACCTGCGACTCCAGTTGGGAAAGCTACCATCCGCTCCAAAGGCGCAATCCATTTGTGCGGGAGCACAGTAACTGGTTCCGAATAATATTTCCATATCAGGGAAATCATTAAAGCTGCCTGAAGGAAAAGCACAATACAATCATTTGCACAATGGGAATTCCAGCACAGAATAATGTAGTGAGCATACTTAGATTGCTTCCCCCTCGATCTAATGGCGTACATCATTTCCTCCTGGAGACAAACTGTGAAACAGATGAGAAAATAGCCCAGTCTGGCTCAATCTCTTATGCTCCACCCTTGGTGGAAAAACACTTCACCCAAATTTAGTATCTCCCTTCAACAATCCAACGAAGACCAGAGACTCGATGTGTGATACAGCAATACACTTGCAACACCTACATTAAATTTGTGGACTCAAACCTCAATTTTAAAAAGGTCAGCATCAAAGATCTCTGAACAATCTGGAGGTTCGCTTTACCTGCAATTCAGTCTTGTGTCAGCCATTACATAATAGCAGGTCTCCTGCGATGAGTCACAGAATAGGCTGTTCTATAATAGTGGTGTTCTTTGAATTTGAGGGGGCAAGTGTTCCAGGAAGTAAATGTGACCACTGCAAGAAGTGCATGCTATGCACAAGGCTTTCAATACATCCTAAATATAATAATGAATTGTGATTTGTCCTGCAATCTTCCATTGGCAAAGGGAAAAATATGGACAGTCCTATTTTGTGTTAGAACATATTACAACTACTGCATTACCTCCCAATCTCAATTTCTACTCTGATTCTCGATTCAGCTTCTGCAGATGACCAGGACTTTCCTTCCATTTCTGAACCGTGTAGGTAATCTGCTCGAAGGATTGCACCGATTTCTTTCTGAACCATGTGGCTCCCATGAGTAAACCCAGGCTTGACTCTACCCTTCAATTTTAATATCTCGCAATATATTAGACGAGCACACAACACAGCAGGTTAACTTATGGCCCTTTCACTGGCTGTATATTTGAATTCGCACATACAAAACAACAAATGTGAAAGTCTTATCTCTTTGCCAGAAGTATGGATCCTTGCGCAATGAGCTTGGACAATCTTAACAGGGCTGCAGTCTAGATCCTAGACTCCACAGGACTGCAGATCAAAGCTGCACACACAAACTCAAAAGGAAGTGGGGATGGCTGATGTGGGAAGCAAATACCACATTGGCCCGGATTTTGCAGTCAGTGGCGAAGAGATGGCGCTCATCACTGACCCCGAAGAAAGTTGCCCACAAAGATCTAGCGATATCTGTGGCGTGGATTTCACCGCTACTCATGTTAATTTAAATCTGGCGCCAAGTCTAGGGGATCTCTAATGTCTAGCAACAGTGACATCAAGTTAGCTAAGCAGCCAATCACATTAAAGAATCACAGACAGCAAACCAGAAAGTAAAATGCACGGATTATCTTTCACTTTTTAAAATCATTTTACAGAGAGCAAAATAAAGTCTGGGACATACATATGGGATTACAGTCGAAGCCAAATTATCAAACAAACTTTAAATTAAATATTGTGACATTACACAAATATTAAATTAGTTTTACAAGGCCAGAATGGTTGTTCGGCAGTAGTTATGACTCAGTACGCCATCATTACCATGTGGTAATGATGGCAAATGCGGAGTCATTACAACTGCAAATTCCGGGCCATTGACGCAGCAAGGCTTTCTTTTTTTAAATTTGGGATTGAGGCACAATGTTAGAATAGGCAAGATATATATTTAACTCTGCATCTAGGAGAGCTTAACGCTGATACGGAATAACAAAAATGAAAATAAAAAGTTCAATCTCTCAATGACATCCCGCATCCAAAATGAGCAACAATTTCTCTATAACAGATTTGAATTTATGTAGTCCTTTATGCCTTTCAGAAACATCTCAAACCATTACTTTGTAATGCAGCCATTTTCTGTACAGCAACATCCCACTAATAGCAATGAGATGGCTAATAAGTTCTTTCGATGAACATATTACAAAAATTCAAAATACATGTATTTTTAAAAACAGACACTTACCTGAACAATATAAAAGACAATATTCACCACCCATTTGATCTTCGCTAACTGTGCGGTTCTTGTTTTGACTATAAAAAAAGACGACATTTTGCTCAGCACAGTTTGTCAATTGAAAGATTTAATTTTATTTAATACTAGTGAGGTCTTGACTAGTGCAAACCAGAATTCATCATTTTACAAGATCAAAATTGAGCCCTTGTCCATTTAGAAAGATGTTCCTCACTGTAGCATCCAATTTTATTTTCTGAGTTGCCTAATCAGAATCAACTATTCCTCATATTTCGATATCATCTCCAAATTTGACCAATTTCCATCGAGTGAAATGCACTGCTTGAAAAGGTGGTGGAATCAGATTCAATAGCAACTTTCAAAACGGAATTGGATATATAATTTGAAAGACAAAAGTTGCACGGCTGTGGGAAAAGAGTGGGACTAATTAGATAGCTCTTTCAAAGAGCCAGCATAGGCTCGACGGGCCAAATGGCTTCCTTCTGTGCTGTAAGGTTTTATGGTGCTTCTCGGAGTTTCTGAATCATTGTAAATTAAGTAGAACAATAGCACAAGAGAGGGAGAGAATCAAAGAGTATGCAAGTAAGTGCAAGAAAACGTGACAGCGAATGGAAGACAAAATGTGGCCACTTGGGTAAATGTCAGTCAACCACGATGTTGGTTTCTCTCAAGGTTTAAATATGCACATTTCTTACCAGAGGTCACTGGCCAGTGATCAGGAACAGATAATCTGTCTGGGTTTTCCCCCACCCTGGCACAGAACATGAAAGTCAGTTGCAGGACAGTGCCCTTGACATGCCTAATTATATAAAGCATGGTGTGAAATATATGTCGCGTTTTATTAAAATCTTAATACAAATAAATAGCAAATTATTTTCTGTACCTAAAAAACTGAAAAATCGGCTGCACTGAATGCATAATTTCCAGCTAACTGCTCACATAAAATTTTGGTAAAGGTAAACAGGCCACCTCAACAGATGGAGGTAAAATCCCAGGCCAACACAGAGATTTGAACCTAGGCTGAATTAGCCAATCTGAGCAAGGGCAGCAGTATAGGTGCATACAGGGTAAGACAAGGCAAAAAAGGGATGGTTATATCAGACATCAAGAGCACAATACTGCAGAAAGCCTAGAAGAGTATAGAAAGTGAAGGGGTGAAATTAAAAAGGAAATTAGGGAAACAAATAGACAGCATGAAAAAATACTGGCATGTAGAATCAAAGAAAGCTCAAAGATGTTTTATAATCACAAAGAGCAAGAGGATAACTAAGGAAAGAGTAGGGCCTATTAGGGACCAAAATGGTGTGCGGAGGCGGAGAAAACGGGTAAGGTACTTAATGAATACTTTGCGGCTGTCTTCACAAGAGAGGGGGATGATGCCAATGTTGAAGTTAAGGAGGAAGAGTGTGAAATATTGAATGGGATAAGCATAGTAAGAAAGGAAGTATTAAGGGGGTTAGCATCTTTGAAAGTAGATAAAATCTCCAGGACTGGATGAAATATATCCAAGCAGAATCCGGAGTTCGGGAGAGAGTCCGAGAGACAGAATCCGAGAGCTGCCAGAAAATTGTGGATTCATTGCCACAAGAGGGAGCACTGTACAGTTGGAGATTGGTGAGCAGCAGGATGCCTGGGGGTCGGCCAGCAGCGGGAGGATAAACCCTGCCTGATTAAGCATCTTTCTTTCTCTTTTCTCACAGATAAGTCTAATTAGAGGTATGGCAGGGTATGCTCAGTCCTGTGGCGCGCATGTCCTGCGGCATGTGGGACGTCCTGGACATTTGGCGTGGCCAAGACAACCATGTGTGCAGAAGATGTCTCCAGCTTCAACTACTCAAGCTCCACGAGTGGTGGCTGGAGTCAATACGGTGCATCCGTGAGGCGGAGAGCTACGTGGATAGCACATTTCCAGAAATGGTCACCCCGCAGCTTAAAAGCGTGCTGGCAGAGGGGAAGTGGGTGACCAGCAGATGGATGAAGAATTCTAAGCAGGTATTGCAGGAGCCCTCTCTCGCTCGAGTCTATCTCGCTTTCTAACCGATATTCTCTTCCGAGCTCCAGTGAGGGCGATGGCGTCTCTGGGGAGTGCTGCCAGAGCCAAGTCAAAGGCGCCATGGGTGGCTCAGCTGCACCAGGCGGGGGGGGGGGGGGGGGGGGGGGGGGGGAAACGACAAAGAATAAAAGAGCTGTCGTGGTAGGGGATTCAATAGTTAGGGGAACAGAGAGGAGTTTCTGCGGCTGTAGATGTGACTCCAGGATGGTATGGTGCCTCCCTGGTGCCAGGGTCATGGATGTCAAGAGCTGATGCAGGGCATTCTGGGGGGGGTGGGGGTAGGAAAGTGGGTGAACAGCTAGAGGTTGTGGTCCATATCAGGAGCAATGACATGGGTAGAAAGAGGGATGAGGTCCTGCAGGCAGAATTTAGGGAGCTAGGAGAAAAATTAAAGGATAGGACCTCAGAGGTAGTAATCTCTGGATTACTACCGGTGCCACATGCTAATGAATACAAGAATAGAAGGATAGAGAGGATAAACATGGGGCTGGAGAGTTGGTGCACGATGGAGGGCTTTAAATTCCTGAGGCATTGTGACCACTTCTGGGGGAAATGGGATCTGTACAAACCGGACGGGTTGCACCTCGACAGCACTTGGACCAATATCCTCACAGGGAGTTTTGCTAGTGCTGTTGGGGAGAGTTTAAACTGGCTTGGCAGGGGGGGGGGGGGGGGATAGGAACCAGCGAACAAATTCAATAGAGAAGGAAGCAAAGCTGAAATCGAAAGCAAGAACATAGAAAGTGAATCTGTAAGACAGAGGAAACAAGGGTTAGTAAGCAGTAATCAATGAGGTCTTCCGGTGCTAAATGGTATATACTTCAATGCAAGGAGTATAGCGAATAAGGTGGGTGAGCTGAGAGCACAGGTAGACACTTGGGAGTATGACATTATAGCCATTACAGAGACATGGCTGAAAGAGGGGCACGTTTGGCAGCTCAATATTCCTGGTTACAGGATTTTTAGGCAGGACAGAGAGGGGGTGTAAAAAAGGGGGGTGGGGTCACAGTATTGATTAAAGATACCATTACAGCGGTGAGGTGGGATGATATGTTAGAGGGATCATCAAATTAAGCCATATGGGTTGAACTGAAAAATAAAAAACGGGTGATCACACTGCTGGACGTGTATTACAGACCCCCAAACAGTGGGAGGGAGATAGAAGAACAAATATGTCGGCACATTTCTGTGAAGTCCAAAAACTATAGGGTAGTAATAGTAGGGGATTTCAACTATTCTAATATTGATTGGGACAAATATAGTGTGATGGGTATACAGGGTGCAGAATTCTTAAAATGCATTCAAGAGAACTTTTTTAGTTAGTATGTAGCAAGCCCAACACGGGAGGGGGCGGTTCTGGATTTAGTTTTTTTTTGTTGTGGGGTGAGTGTAGCTCTTGACCCCGTGTTTTTTAGTTATCAGTCTGAATGGTGGCAGGGCAGCAGGAGGTGCCGTGGATGTGGACGCCGCCTGCGCATATGTCCTAGCTGGCCCTGCCACCGGCGTAGATGGGGTCGCCATCATGGGGTCCCTTTAAGGGCTACACCCACCCCAAAGTCACAGGCCTCAATGGTCTTAAGTGGCCTCGTTTAAGTATTTAACAGAGGGAGCTCTGAAAGAGGCACTCCTCTCCCCTAGTTGGCAATTGGGGAGGGGCCTTGCTCCCTCTACTCAGTTGTCTTAATTGTTTTTTTTTTGTTTCTTTTTTCAATCAATTGGGAGGAAGGGCTCTGAGAGAGAGAGGGGAGAGACAGAGAAAGAAAGAGAGAGAGAGAGAGAGAGAGAGAGAGAGAGAGAGAGAGAGAGAGAGAGAGAGAGAGAGAGAGAGAGAGAGAGAGAGGGGGGGGGGTGGGAAAGAGGGAAACTGCGAGGGCAGGTCTCCCCTCACAGCAATGGGTGGTGCACTCCCCAGATGGCAAACAAAACAGTCTTTGGGGTGGTCTTCGGGTGGGGGGAGAAGATGTCTTTTTTTTTTTATAAATTCGTAGCCAATCGTTTCCAATTCTTTGTCAAGTCACAAACGCCAGAGGTCACCCTGCACCAGTCAAGGATCACTCTGCGCCAATGCTCTTAGCCAAAAGGCCTAGAGCCACTGCACCGTTCCTGGAAGTACTGCAATACCAGGTTCGTGCCATGGAGGTGGATGGGTCAGGTCCCCCACACACCTCCGTGGAGGTGGATGGGTCAAGCCATCCCACCCACCTCCTGTTTACAAAAATGTAAGCATATACCTTCCTGACCAGGGAGAAACCACCCGGAAGTCATGGTGGCTGGTCAGGTTAGTTATGCAGATCTTAGCCAAAAGGCCGATGTCTTTAGTTGGAATGAAGCTGGGCAGGTGGAAGAGGTATCAGTGGGAGAGTACTTGGGTGCTAGTGACCATAATTCAGTCAGATTCAAGGTAGTTATGGATAAAGACAAGGATAGACCTGGAATAAAAGTCCCAAATTGGGGAAAAGCTAACTTTGTTAAGTTGAGAAGTGATTTGGCCACAGTGGGCTGGAAACAGCTACTTGAAAGTAAATCAGTGTCGGAACATTAGGAGGTATTCAGGAAGGAGATCCGGAGGACTCAGGACGAGCATGTGCCCTTAAAGAAAAAGGGTGGTATTAACAATTAGAGTCCCCTGGATGTCTCAGGACTTACAGGGCAGGATAAAGTAAAAAAAAGGGAAGCTTATGTCATATACCAAAATACTGTAGAATCTCTGGAGGAATATAGAAAGTTCAAAGGTGAAGTTAAAAAGGATATTAGGAATGCTAAGAGAGAGCATGAAACATTGTCAAGTAAATTTAAGGAAAACCCAAAGGGATTCTATAAATATACAGGTCGAGCGTCCGGAATCCGGCAACCTCAGAACCTGGGCTTGTGCATTTCCGGACTTCGGAACGTGTTTCTGATGTCCGAAATCTGGAAATGCACAAGCCCAGGTTCGGGTTTTTCCAGATTTTGGAATCTCAGAAAGGAGGGGGTTGCTCTCGGAGGAGCAGTTCGGGTCGCCGGCCCTGTCCAGGAGGTCGTCAGGCGGGGCCCCGCCGCCGAGAAGGTGTGCGAGTGGGCCCTGCCGCCATGGAGGTGTTGGGGCGGGCGGTGAGGCGGCCCCGAAGTAAGGGCAGCGGTGGCGGGTTAAGGTCAGCGGCAGCAAGGTGAGGCCCGAGGTCAGGCAGTGGCGGGCCCAGAGGTCTACAGGGTCGGTGGGTCCGGATTCCGGACAACCCTGCCACCAATTGGTCCCGAGTCCAGAACATTGGAAATCATGCTTGACAAATCTTCTAGAATTTTTTGAGGATGTAACTAGTAGAGTGGACAAGGGAGAACCAGTGGATGTGGTGTATTTGGACTTTCAAACGGCTTTTGACAAGTTCCCACACGAGAGATTGGTGTACAAAATTAAAGCATGTGGTATTGGGGTAATGTACTGACGTGGATAGAGAACTGGTTGGCAGACAGGAAGCAGAGAGTCGGGATAAACAGGTCCTTTTCAGAATGGCAGGCAGTGACTAGTGGGGTGCCGCAGGGCTCAGTGCTGAAACTACAGCTATTTGCAATATACATTAATGATTTGGATGAAAGAATAGAGTGTAATATCTCCAAGTTTGTAGATGACACTAAGCTGGCTGGCAGTGTGAGCTGTGAAGAGGATGCTAAGAGGATGCAGGGTGATTTGGACAGGTTAGGCGAGTTGGCAAATGCATGGCAGATGCAGTATAATGTGGATAAATGTGACGTTATCCACTTTGGTGGCAAAAACACGAAGGCAGAATATTATCTGAATGGCGGCAGATTAGGAAAAGGGGAGGTGCAACGAGATCTGGGTGTCATGGTACATCAGTCATTGAAAGTTTGCATGCAGGTACAGCAGGCGGTGAAGGCAGCAAATGGTATGTTGGCCTTCATAGCTAGGGGATTTGAGTATAGGAGCAGGGAGGTCTTACTGCAGTTGTACAGAGCCTTGGTGAGGCCTCACCTGGAATAGTGTGTTCAGTTTTGGTCTCCTAATCTAAGGAAGGATGTTCTTGCTATTGCAGGAGTGCAGCGAAGGTTCACCAGACTGATTCCCGGGATGGTAGGACTGACATATGAGGAGACTGGATCGACTGGGCCTGTATTCACTGGAGTTTAGAAGGATGAGAGAGGATCTCATAGAAACATATAAAATTCTGACGGGACTGGACAGGTTAGATGCAGGAAGAATGTTCCCGATGTTGGGGAAGTCCAGAACGAGGGGACACAGTCTAAGGATAAGGGTAAGCCATTTAGGACTGAGATGAGGAGAAACTTCTTCACTCAGAGAGTTGTTCACCTGTGGAATTCTCTACCGCAGGGAGTTGTTGATGCCAGTTCATTGGATATATTCAAGAGGGAGTTAGATTTGGCCCTTACGGCTAAAGGGATCAAGAGGTACGGAGAGAAAACAGGAAAGGAGTACTGAGGTAAATGATCAGCCATGATCTTATTGAATGGTGGTGGAGGCTCGAAGGGCCGAATGGCCTACTCCTGCACCTATTTTCTATTCCAGATCTTGGGCATTCAACCTGTATTAAGAGCAAGAGGATTAAAGAAAGGGTAGGGCCTATTAGAGACCATGAAGGTAATCTGTGAGTGGAGGCAAAACAAGTGGATATGGTTCTTAATGAATACTCTGTGTCTGTTTTCACAAAGGAAAGGGGCAATGTAGATACTGTTATCGAGGAGGGGTGTGAAACTCTGGATGAAATAAACATAGTGAGAGAGGAGGTATTAAGGGGCTTAGCAGCTTTGACAGTGGATAAGTCCCCAGGCCCAGATGAAATGCAACCCAGGCTGTTGAGTGAAGCAAAAGAGGAAATAGCGGAGGCCTTGACCATCATTTTTTAGTCCTCTTTGGATTCAGGCATGGTGCCGGAGGACTGTTAATGTGGTACCCTTGTTTAATAAGCGAGAAAGGGATAGGCAGAGTAATTAGGCCTGTCAGACGAACCTCTGGTGGGAAAAATTATTGGAAAACATCCTGAAGGACGGGATGAACCTATTTACAAAGGCAAGGATTAATCAGGGACAGTCAGCATGGATTTGTTGGGGGAAAATCGTGTTTGACGAACCTGATTGAATTTTTTGAGGAGGTAACCAGGATGGTCGATGAGGGTAGTGTGTACGATGTAGTGTATATGGACTTTAGCAAAGCTTTTGATAAGGTCCCACAAGGTAGACTGGTCACATAGGTTAAAGCCCATGGGATCCAGGGCAGTGAAAAATTGGATCCAAAATTGGCTTAGAGGTAGAAAGCACAGAGTAATGGTTGATGGATGTTTTTGTGACTGGAAGGATGTTTCCAGTGGGGTTCCGCAGGGCTCAAAACTGAGACCCTTGCTTATTGTGGTATACATCAATGATCTATATTTGAATATAGGGGGCATGATTCAGAAGTTTGCAGCTGATACTAAAATTGGCTGTGTGGTTGCTAATGAAGAGGATAGTCATGGATTGCAGGAGGATATCAATCTACTGGTCAGGTGGGCAGAACAGTGGCAAATGGAATTTATTCAGAGAATTGTGAGGTAATGCACTTGGAGTGTTAATAAGGAAAGGGTATACACATTAAACGGTAGGCCACTTAGAAGTGTAAATGAACAAAGGGACCTGAGAGTTCTTGTCCACAGATCCTTAAAAAGTAGGCCAGGTGGATAAGATTGTTAAGAAGGCATACAGAATGCTTGCCTTTATCAGTCGTGATAAAGAATACAAGAGCAGGGAGGTTATGCTTAAATTATATAATACACTGGTTAGGCCACAGCTGGAATACTGCATGCAGTTCTGGTCACCGTATTATAGGAAGCACGTGATTGCACTGGAGAGGGTGCAGAGGAGATTTACTAGGATGCTGCCTGGAATGCAGAATATTAGCTATGTGGACAGATTGGGTTTGTTCTCCTTGGAATAGAGCGGGCTGAGGGGAGACCTCATTGAGGTGTATAAAATTTTGAGGGCCCTGGATATAATGGATAGCAAGGGCCTATTTCCTTTGGTGGAAGGGTCAATTACGAGGGGGCATAGTTTTAAGGTGGTTGGTGGAAGGTTTAAAGAGGATATGAGGGGAAGCTTCTTCCCGCATAGGGTTGTGGGGGTCTGGATCTCAGCGCCTAGAAAGATGGTAGAGGCAGAAACCTTCACCAAATTTAAAAGGTGACTAGATAGGCACTTGAAGTGCCGTAACCTGCATGGTTACGAACCTAGAGCTGGTAAGTGGGATTAGACTGAATACCCTCTTGTTGAAACTAATACAGCCAGATTGATCTCCTGGACTAGTTTTGATCGTCTGGATGGGTCGGAGAGGAATGTTCCCAGATTTTTTTCCCCCCTATTGGCCTGGGATTTGAATCTGTATTTTTGCCTCTCCCAGGAGATCGCATGGCTCCGGTTGGGGTGGAGTGTAAAGTGTTGCAATGCATGGGGTATTGTGGTTGTGTGGGGTGGACTGGTTGGGCTGGGTGCTCTTTACCTGTCCGCTCATTGTTCATTGGTTTATATGTAACCTTTCGGGCTGCTGACTGAGGGCAGTGTGGCTCTCTGTCAGCAGGTGCGGACACGATGGGCTGAAATGGCCTCCTTCTGCAGTGTAGATTTCTATGTTTCTAAAAGCAGCAAGGGAGGAAACAGCGGAGGCTCTGACCATCATTTTACACTCCTCCCTAGCTACAGGAGTTGCGCCAGAGGATTGGAGAACTGCTAACGTTGCACCATTGTTTAAAAAGGGAGGAAAGGATAAACCGAGTAATTATAGGCATTAGTTTAACCTCGGTGGTGGGCAAATTATTGGAATCAATTCTGAGGGACAGTATAAACTTTCATTTAGAAAGATTAATCAAGGACAGTCAGCATGGATTTGTTGAGGGAAGATCATGTTTGACTAACTTGACTGAATATTTTGAGGAGGTAACAAGGAGGGTCAATGAGGGTAGTGCATTTGATGTAGATTACATGGATTTTAGCAAGGCTTTTGACAAGGTCCCACATGGCAGGCTGATCAAAAAAGTAAAAGCAGATCGGATCCAAGGGAGAGTGGCAAATTAGATCCAAAACTGGCTCAATGGCAGGAAGCAAAGGATAATGGTTGATGGGTGTTTTTGCAACTGGAAAGCAGTTTTCAGTGGGGTTGCACAGGGCTCAGAGCTAGACTTAAATGTAGGGGGTATGTTAAAGAAGTTAGCAGATGATACAAAAATTGGCATGTGGTTGACAGTGAGGAGGGAAGTTTTTGACTGCAGGAAGATATCAATGGACTGGTCAATTGGGCAGAATCATGGAAAATGGGATTCAATTTATATTAACGACTTAGAAGAAAGGACCGAATGTAATGTAGCCAAGTTTGCTGATGATACGAAGATACGAAAAAGCAGTGTGTGAGGAGGACACAAAAAAATCTGCAAAAGGACATAGACAGGCTAAGTGAGTGGGCAAAAATTTGGCAGATGGAGTATAATGTTGGAAAGTGTGGTCATGCATTTTGGCAGAAAAAAATCAAAGAGCAAGTTATTATTTAAAATGGAGAAAAATTGCCAAGTGCAGCGGGACCTGGGGGTACTTGTGCATGGGACCAGTACAAACCGGACGGTCTGCACCTGGGCAGGACCGGAACCAATGTCCGAGGGGGAGTGTTTGCTAGTGCTTTTGGGGAGGAGTTAAACTAATATGGCAGGGGGATGGGAACAAATGCAGGGAGACAGAGGGAAACAAAAAGGAGATAAAAGCAAAAGACAGAAAGGAGATAAGGAAAAGTGGAGGGCAGAGAAACCCAAGAAAAAGAACAAAAAGGTCCACTGTACAGCAAAATTCTAAAAGGACAAAGGGTGTTAAAAAAACAAGCCTGAAGGCTTTGTGTCTTAATGCAAGGAGTATCCGAAATAAGGTGAATGAATTAACTGTGCAAATAGATGTTAACAAATATGATGTGATTGGGATTATGGAGACGTGGCTCCAGGATGATCAGGGCTGGGAACTCAACATCTAGGGGTATTCAACATTCAGGAAGGATAGACTAAAAGGAAAAGGAGGTGGGGTAGCATTGCTGGTTAAAGAGGAGATTAATGCAATGGTTAGGAAAGACATAAGCTTGGATGATGTGGAATCTATATGGGTAGAGCTGCAGAACACCAAAGGGCAAAAAACGTTAGTGGGAGTTGTGTATAGACCTCCAAACAGTAGTCGTGATGTTGGGGTGGGCATCAAACAGGAAATTAGGGGTGCATGCAATAAAGGTGCAGCAGTTATAATGGGTGACTTTAATATGCACATAGATTGGGCTAGCCAAACTGGAAGCAATACGGTGGAGGAGGATTTCCTAGAGTGCATAAGAGATGCTTTTCTAGACCAATATGTCGAGGAACCAACTAGGGGGGAGGCCATCTTAGACTGGTTGTTGTGTAATGAGAAAGGATTAATTAGCAATCTCGTTGTGCGAGGCCCCTTGGGGAAGAGTGACCATAATATGGTGGAATTCTGCATTAGGATGGAGAATGAAACAGTTAATTCAGAGACCATGGTCCAGAACTTAAAGAAGGGTAACTTTGAAGGTATGAGGCGTGAATGGGCTAGGATAGATTGGCGAATGATACTTAAGGGGTCGACTGTGGATGGGCAATGGCAAACATTTAGAGACCGCATGGATGAACGACAACAATTGTACATTCCTGTCTGGCGTAAAAAGAAAAAAGGGAAGGTGGCTCAACTGTGGCTATCAAGGGAAATCAGGGATAGTATTAAAGCCAAGGAAGTGGCATACAAATTGGCCAGAAATAGCAGCGAACCCGGGGACTGGGAGAAATTTAGAACTCAGCAGAGGAGGACAAAGGGTTTGATTAGGGCAGGGAAAATGGAGTACGAGAAGAAGCTTGCAGGGAACATTAAGACGGATTGCAAAAGTTTCTATAGATATGTAAAGAGAAAAAGGTTAGTAAAGACAAACGTAGGTCCCCTGCAGTCAGAATCAGGGGAAGTCATAACGGGGAACAAAGAAATGGCAGACCAATTGAACAAGTACTTTGGTTCGGTATTCACGAAGGAGGACACAAACAACCTTCCGGATATAAAAAGTGGTCAGAGGGTCTAGTAAGGAGGAGGAACTGAGGGAAATCCTTATTAGTCGGGAAATTGTGTTGGGGAAATTGATGGGATTGAAGGCAGATAAATCCCCAGGGCCTGATGGACTGCATCCCAGAGTACTTAAGGAGGTGGCCTTGGAAATAGCGGATGCATTGACAGTCATTTTCCAACATTCCATTGACTCTGGATCAGTTCCTATCGAGTGGAGGGGAGCCAATGTAACCCCACTTTTTAAAAAAGGAGGGAGAGAGAAAACAGGGAATTATAGACCGGTCAGCCTGACCTCAATAGTGGGTAAAACGATGGAATCAATTATTAAGGATGTCATAGCAGCGCATTTGGAAAGAGGTGACATGATAGGTCCAAGTCAGCATGGATTTGTGAAAGGGAAATCATGCTTGACAAATCTTCTGGAATTTTTTGAGGATGTTTCCAGTAGAGTGGACAAGGGAGAACCAGTTGATGTGGTATATTTGGACTTTCAGAAGGCTTTCGACAAGGTCCCACACAAGAGATTAATGTGCAAAGTTAAAGCACATGAGATTGGGGGTAGTGTGCTGACGTGGATTGAGAACTTGTTGTCAGACAGGAAGCAAAGAGTAGGAGTAAACGGGTACTTTTCAGATTGGCAGGCAGTGACTAGTGGGGTACCACAAGGTTCTGTGCTGGGGCCCCAGCTGTTTACACTGTACATTAATGATTTAGACGAGGGGATTAAATGTAGTATCTCCAAATTTGCGGATGACACTAAGTTGGGTGGCAGTGTGAGCTTCGAGGAGGATGCTATGAGGCTGCAGAGTGACTTGGATAGGTTAGGTGAGTGGGCAAATGCATGGCAGATGAAGTATAATGTGGATAAATGTGAGGTTATCCACTTTGGTGGTAAAAACAGAGACACAGACTATTATCTGAATCGTGACAGGTTAGGAAAAGGGGAGGTGCAACGAGAGCTGGGTGTCATGGTACATCAGTCATTGAAGGTTGGCATGCAGGTACAGCAGGCGGTTAAGAAAGCAAATGGCATGTTGGCCTTCATAGCGAGGGGATTTGAGTACAGGGGCAGGGAGGTGTTGCTACAGTTGTACAGGGCCTTGGTGAGGCCACACCTGGAGTATTGTGTACAGTTTTGGTTTCCTAACTTGAGGAAGGACATTTTTGCTATTGAGGGAGTGCAGCGAAGGTTCACCAGACTGATTCCTGGGATGGTGGGACTGACCTATCAAGAAAGACTGGATCAACTGGGCTTGTATTCACTGGAGTTCAGAAAAATGAGAGGGGACCTCATAGAAACGTTTAAAATTCTGACGGGTTTAGACAGGTCAGATGCAGGAAGAATGTTCCCAATGTTGGGGAAGTCCAGAACCAGGGGTCACAGTCTAAGGATAAGGGGCAAGCCATTTAGGACCGAGATGAGGAGAAACTTCTTCACCCAGAGAGTGGTGAACCTGTGGAATTCTCTACCACAGAAAGTTGTTGAGGTCAATTCACTAAATATATTCAAAAGGGAGTTAGATGATGTCCTTACGACTAGGGGAATCAAGGGGTATGGCGAGAAAGCAGGAAGGGGGTACTGAAGTTGCATGTTCAGCCATGAACTCATTGAATGGCGGTGCAGGCTAGAAGGGCCGAATGGCCTACTTCTGCACCTATTTTCTATGTTTCTATGAATCACAAAAGGATAGTATGCAGGTACAGCAAGTGATCAGGAAGGCCAATGGAATCTTGGCCTTTATTGCAAAGGGGATGGAGTATAAAAGCAGGGAAGTCTTGCTCCAGTTATACAGGGTATTGGTGAGGCCACACCTGGAATACTGCATGCAGTTTTGGTTTCCATATTTACGAAAGGATATACTTGCTTTGGAGGCAGTTCAGAGAAAGTTCACTAGGTTGATTCCGGAGATGAGGGGGTTGACTTATGAGGAAAGATTGAGTAGGTTGGGCCTCTACTCATTGGAATTCAGAAGAATGAAGGGTGATCTTATCGAAACGTGTAACATTATACAGGGGCTTGACAAGGTAGATGCAGAGAGGATGTTTCCACTGATAGGACAGACTAGAACTAGGGGGCTTCATCTTAGAATCAGGGGCTGCCCATTAAAAACGGAGATGAGGCGAAATGTCTTCTCTCAGAGGGCTGTAAATCTGTGGAAGTCAAAGTTAGACAGGTTCATAACCAATAATGGATTGAGGGGTTATGGGGAGCGGGCAGTGAAGTGGAGCTGAGTCCATGATCAGATCACCCATGATCTTATTGAATGGCAGAGTAGGCTTGAGGGGCCGTATGGCCTACTCCTGCTCCTATTTCTTATGTAATCTGGAGGAGAAGTGAGGGTAATGCATTTGGGGAGGTGCAACAAGGCAAGGGAATACACAATAAATGGGAAGATACAGAGGTGTAGAGGAACAGAGGGACCTTGGAGTATTTGTCCACAGATCCTTAAAGGTAGGACAGGTCAATAAGGTAGCTAAAAAGGCAGTTAAAAAGGCATACGGAACCTTGTGCTAGAACTGTATACAACACTAGTTAGGCCACAGCTTGAATACTGCATGCAGTTCTGGTCACCACATTACAGGAAGGATGTGATTGCACTAGAGAGGGTGCAGAGGAGATTTATGAGGATGGTGCCAGGACTGGAAAACTTTAGCCAAGACGAAAGATGGGATAGGCTGGGCTTGTTTTCTTTGGAACAGAGGAGGCTGAAGAGATATAGAATTGAATTGTTTAAAATTGAGGGGCTTAGAGTGGAAAGGAAGGGCCTATTTCCCATAGCAGAGGGGTAAATAACCAGGGGGCATAGATTTAAAGTAGTTGATAGAAGGATTAGTGGGGAGATGAGGAAACAATTCTTCACCCAGAGGGTGGTGGGAGTCTGGAACTCACTGCCTGAAAGGGTGGTAGAGGCACAAACCCTCAACCCATTTAAAAAGTATTCGGATGTGCACTTAAAGAGCCGTGACCTACAGGGTAGGTCCTGGTGGTGGAAGGTGGATGGCTCTTTTTTTGATCGGCATGGACATGATGGGCCGAATGACCACCTCCTGTGTTGTAATTCTTCTATAATTCTATAGGTCGTACAATTAGCTGAAGCATCCTTGGATCGGGGGCGAGGGTGGAGCGGTGTTAGAAATTCTCTTGATCATTACATGCAGTGACCCCTGAAAGTTGGCATGTGTGAAGGACTAGGCTTGCCCATGATGTCTTCCACAGTCTGTTGGCTCACACATGAATAATGAGTACTGGAACAAAGCACCAGAGAGCCCCTATAGAACTATACCGCTGAGGGAGTCAGTGTTTTCAGAGAAAGGGAGGAAGATAAGTAAAATGCAGAGAGAAAAAAAAAGATTTTTTGGGCGGGGGGGTGGGGAAGCCCACGTTACATTCAGGTGTGACCCATTCCAGAAGACAGAATAATACTGAATTGCTAAAAGCTCTCCAGGCTCAGGAGGTGATGGAGGGAGACCAGGTGCATCCTGGAGAAGCAAGAACTTCAGACCAATCTCATTTAGGAGTCAAATCTTCCACCTCCCCTTCCATGTCCAAGTGATAGCACTTGGTGGTTGGAGGAGAG
Source organism: Pristiophorus japonicus (assembly GCF_044704955.1). Taxonomy (NCBI): domain Eukaryota; kingdom Metazoa; phylum Chordata; class Chondrichthyes; family Pristiophoridae; genus Pristiophorus; species Pristiophorus japonicus. Next base: position 104,531,304 of record NC_091987.1, read on the forward strand.
AGGGAAGAGACACAATGGGGGCAACACACCTTTAGTTCTCCATAACTCTCAAAAAAGCAATGGAGAGATGTGTTTTTGACTGCTGCAATCTTTGTAAAAATGGAGATACGGGTTTCTCAGTACCGTGGGTTTTCAGTTTATCGGTCATTTTGTTGATCTTGCGCTCCAGGCGTGCGTATCTAGCAAACTCATCCATCATGCTGATCGTTGCCAACTCCTGCTTCATGTTTCCAATTTCGAATCTCATTTGGAGCTCAGTCTCCCCATCTTTCTGCAGAAGTTTGGCTATCTGAAAAAGGCAAGTATTCATTAGAAAGAGGTAGCATCATTTCTGAGCATGTTTAATAACGTACTATTTATTTATCTATCTATGCATTTGATTAAACATCCTTTGCACCTGTTGAGCGCATGATTCCCATCAACATGCAAAATAATAATAATACTGTAAAAATCCAGGAAGAGTTGTTGCTCTGTTGTCCTGTTCCTCCAATGTTGGAGCAGGCATGAACCGGTCTGCTGACCATTTCTTGGTAAGCAAATCACTAATAGCTCAAAACAAAAAGTGTTATGGAGGCGATTTGTAGTTTGAATAGCCCTCCCCTAATGAGGGCAGCAAGAAACAAATATATAAAGCTACATTGATGCGTTTTAAGTGGCATTACATATTATTAATCGTCATCGAGATGGACTATGTGTTTTGTAAATGGTATGCCAGGACCAAACACCACAGATAGTGTTATTTATTTTTGGGGTACAAGTTGAACTATATCAAGGAGATCGTAGCTCCCCTGGACTTACCAATCTGTACTCAAGTATTTGAAATCCTCATTTCTAGCCCATTTAAAGAAACTGATGTTCAACACATTGATACCTCCCCTCACCCAAATCACACAATAGGAAGAGACAGAATCAGACTTGGCTGCAATAATACTCCATCCTTAGGTCAACTGACCTGCCAATAATCATTATTTAGGCTCACGTAGAGAATGACCACTTTGGCAGAATTAAAATATTTGTAAGCATCTTCAGCCAAAAGTGCTGAATGGATGATCCTACTTGGCCTGAGGTCCCTACCATCTATTGGTCTTCAGCAGAATTCAGTGCAGTTAACATGGCACTAAGTGGCAGACCCTGACAATATCCTGGTGGTAGTGTTGAAGACTTGTGCAAGGGAACTAATCCCTCTCCAAGCCACGCTGATGCAGTACACTATGACACTGTCATTTACCAGACAATGTGGAAAATTGTCCAGATAGTTCAACCCACACATAAAACAGACACATTGACCCCAGTCAGTCATTGCCCTATCAGCCTCCTCCCAATCATTGAAGTAGTGATAGGAGTCTTGGATAGTGTCATCAAGCAATACCACTGCAGGGAGCAGTGCGGGCTGGTGCAGGAGGGCGATGGCTGATTGCAGCACGGGCAGGTGCAGCAGGAGCGGCGAGATCGGGACGAAGGAGCGGCAAGAGTTCGTGGAGGGATGTGATCCAGGAGAGGCAAAAGTTCGGGGCCCAGAAGAGACGAGGGCCGAGGGGCAGCATGGCCCAGCCCACACTGCGATGTGTGTGTGCACGAGATCCTGTTGATACGGATTCTTTTTCCCTCAATCTGTTTCAGCGAATACACTGACACGCGAACACCTCTTGCCTTTTCTGTAAAAGACCTTTATTGAAGATTCTCCAGCCGGGACTTGTCAAGACAAAGGGACACTCTCAATCAGAGCCTGTTTACCTTCCCCTGGACAAGCCCCTTTTCAGCGCGAAAAGCACAGTAGATATACATTTTCAAAACAGAACACATTTGATTAGCACTTGGTCTATCCAATCCATTTCTGCCTGCCTCCTCTCTCTCCCCCCCCACCCCCGCACCCCCACCCAGAGTACGTCCAATGGCAGGCAAGAAAGTCTCCCAATTAGGGCTGGTGTCAGGTAGGTTAGTTATAGCTTTGCTACACTGTCTTCCCTTATCAGTAAAGAACCCAATTAGTTTCTCTTCCTCCTTATCAGCAGAAGCTATTACTTTTCCCTTCCTATCTAGGATTGCTTTCTTTCTTTGTGCTTGGGCTTTCTCATGACCCATGTCTAACCTCAACTTCAACTCTTGGTAACCCCTTTTTTTTCTGTTGATTCTGCAGTTGTCTGCATCTTGACCATTTCTTTAGCTATTTTCCCATGATTCCCTATATCCATCCTTTTGCCACCTTCTCTAGCCATCTACCACTTTCGCAACCCTTTTATACATTCTCAATCCGTGTAGCAGAGCTGGTCTCCAGTCCTCTTGGTTAATCCTTGCCACTGAACCAAGACCTAGCTCTATCAAGCCTGTGTGGTGGCTGGTGTGCAACGGCCACCACACATTAAAAAAATCCACGCACAGGCATCTTCCACCCTTCAGGATGTAATTCGGGATCCGGAATATCATTGAAACACCTGTGAACTCTTCGGCGTGGATGCAAGTCATCCTCGTTTCGAGGGACTGCCTACGATGATGACTCATCAAGATTCTGCTAGAACAACTCAACACAGCAATGATCCATACATAGATGCAAGAGTCGAGTGCCAGAGGAAAGGCGATTAGCTGCCCTCAACATCAAGGAAGCATTCCCCAAGGCGGCTTTACAAAACTGAACTGGGTTAATAGAAAAATCTTCTAATGGCCAGAGTGAAACCTGACACAAAGACACCAGAGACCAGACATTATTGCAGGAGTTCCTCAAGGAAGCTTCCTCAGCTCAATCATCATCAGCTGTTTAATTAATAAATTTCCCTCTATCATAAAAGGTCAAGAGTGGAGCTGTTTGCTGACAACACTAGTGTTCAGCTCCATTCACAATACCTCAGATAATGAAGCTGCCCAAGCCAGTATACAACAGGACCCAGATATCCAGACTTAGTATAAGAAATGGCAGGTAACATTTATACCGCACAAGTGGTGGGAAATGGCCAGCTGGAACAAGAGAAAGCCCAGCCATCCACTTTGACCTTCAATTGTCACCGTCACTGAGGCACCCACCATCAACATCCTGAGGTTCAATCAAAAGCTGAACTGGACCAACCACATCAACAATGCAGCTACAAGAGCAGGACAGAGACCCCTTAAAGCCTCTCTGTCATCTAGAAGGCTCAAGTCATGACTGAGATGGAATACTTGCCTGAGCAAATGCAACCACAAAGTTTCAAAAGTGCAATATCATCTAGGACCAAGCAGCTTGCTCAAATGATACCCCTCCCACTGGACACAGTATCCACCCTCTCCATCACTGGCGCACTGTGGCTGCAGTATGTATAATCTACAGGATGCACCGTTGCAACTCACCAAGGTTACTTTGACAGCATCTCCCTCTCCTGTAACCTTGACCACCAAGAGCAACAATGTTGGGAAATCATCACCTTCAAGTCGTGCACCATAACTTGGATATACATTGCCATTCTCCCATCGTCACTCGGTCAGAATCCTGGAATTCCCTACCCAACCCCACTATAGGAGCACCATCCCCATTATGACAGCAGTTCAAGGAGAAAGTCCACCACCATCAGGGTAACTAGGAATGGGCAATAAATGCTACCTAGTTCTCATTCCAAGAACAATACAGTACTTGGGCGAGCTGCCAATGCCCTTTGAACCATACCCAAACATTAACCACCAGCTTCAGGCCAAAATTGCAGTGGGAGGGAGGGAGGGGAGGGGAGAAAGAGAATCCTCACTTTAATTGAACTTAATGAAGTTAAATAGCCAGATCCATAGACAATAGGATGTTGGCTCACATTTGTGGCTCCTCTCAAACTCGAGCAGCTTGTTGGGGAAGCAAATATCTCGGGGTAAGCAAATCCACAGTATTCTCTTATACCTCCCAGTGTCTGGCTCAAGAGCAGCACACAAGTCAACAATAAGATGGCAAGTAACATTAACCGGGTCCTTCTTGAGCAACTCCTAGTGGACAGTTTAAGAGCAGCACAGAGAAGCTGGGGAGCAGGATGGCTGCCACTTGGCAAAGAAATTAATTGAGAAACCCCAAGAGGGCAGAAAATAAAAACAATTTGAGCCCTCATTTTAATTAATTCTAACCTTCATTTTTAATTAAAGTCACAAAAATATCATGACTAAGTAAAGGATTAAAAATTGAAATCTGTTATGACATTGGTATTAAAGCTTCGAGCTGACTTTACAAAAGATATCCATCCATCTTTGTCTACAAGGTCATTATATAGTTTTCCCCGAGAACTTGGGTCAGTTGAAAAACAAATCTTAGGATTTGGTTCCAACAACAAATGGGAAAAGACCTTGTTGTCTAGAGCTGGATTTGAAAGCTAAAATCATCCCCAATCCAATTTGCTCATGCAAGATTAATTGTACATGTGGACCAGATTTACACCATCCTGCATCAGGAAAAGATGCAGACTCACTCGCTCTGGAAAGGTCAAGAGAAAAAGGACAAACTTTCAGGAACCCAAGATGTTATCACCCGACATTCGTGGTGATGTTTTCTCCACAACTAAAAGTACACCTGCTAGATATGCAGTCCTTCAACCACTGCGCTCTGTTTCAGTCTATAAAGCGACCAATTTAATTTCAGTTGAATCAATGCTAATTGTTGAAATGAATGGATTCATGGCAGTACTGACTCAGGAAACGATTAATCTACTTAGTTCTCAGGAGTTAACCGTTTATAGAAAATTGTCTACTCTGGCACAATTTGGCAAAAACCCCACATAAGGCAAAGGAAGTGCAGGAGCAGATCGCACTAGTAAAGTGGTGGCAGTAGTGGGGTGAAAAGGAAGAGGCTTTTCTAATATTTCAGTCAGTCATTATCCAAGGACTTCAAGACGCTCCTTAAAATCTACCTCTTTGACCAACATTTTAGTCACCTGCGCTAATTTCTACTTATGTGCCTCGGTGTCAAATTTTATCATCTTATAATACTCCTGTGAAGCGCCTCAGGACGGTTCACTATGTTAAAGGCGCTATATAAATGCAAGTTGTAGTAACCTGAACAACATGCATTTATATAGCATCTTTAAAATATAGTAAAACATCCCAAGGCGCTTCACAGAAGCATCATCAAAATTTGACACTGAGCCACATAAGGAGATTAGGTCAGGTGATCAAAAGCTTTGTCAAAGAGGCAGGATTTTAGGAGCGTCTGAAAAGGAGGTAGAGAGGCGGAGAGACTTAGGCTGGAATCTTACCAGCCCTGCGAGTGCGGGTTTGGAGGCGGGCCCGCTGTCAAAATGGCCCCGATTTGAACCGCTCTGAACCCGCCTCCGTGTGAGTTTCTCAGCTGTCAGCTGTGCGCTTGGGTAGCATTAAAAGGTACGTAAATGATAGTTAAGAGGCTTAAAAGCAGGCACATAATTTTACCAACCTTTTGACGGCTTTGCCGTCCCTCGGGTTTCACGCCAGGTAAGTAAGTGTGTTGGGTTCTCAGTGACTATTGCTTTCGCTAGTTGATAGCTGCAGAAGTGGTATAAAAGCTACCATTTCACAGCTGTTCACTTTCCAATGTCAGAAGCTAAAGCCTTCATGTTTAAGAGATTGAGCTGTCTGCACTTTGGAAGTGTTTGTAGTGAACGCTCCATTCACCGTCACCTCCTTGGAGTAACCTCGCTCACCATTGACAGGGCGCTTCTGTCATCTTAACCTCACCTGCCATCTAATCCAGCAGCATCGGTGCCCTTGAAAAAAATCTCACCTTGGTCCTTAGAATCCCACCACGATCAGCCCCAACACCATAATGAAACACACCACCAAATTCTCCGCAAACACCTGATGCTGCACAGGACACAGGATTTTTTTTTTCAAAATGGTGATGGAGAAACTAATGAGATTAAAGGTAGACAAATCCCCATGACCCGATGATTTCCAACCCAGGGTATTAAAAGTAGCAAGTGAGGAAATTGTTGATGCGTTCGTCATGATCTTCTAAAAGTCTCTCGATTCAAGAATTGACCCCATGAATTGGAAAATTCTCAATTTCACTCCACTATTTAGGATGGGCAAGAGAGAGAAACTAGAAAATTTACAGGCCTATTAGTCTAACGTCAGTTGCAGAGAAGGTACTAGAATCTATTACTAGGGATAGAGAGTGGCTGAGCATTTGGACAAATATGAACCGATCAGAGAACCAGCATGGAGTTGGTCAATTTAGGTCATGTCTAGTTGAATTTTTTGAGGTGGTAACAAACATGGTTGATAAGGGAGCATCTATGGATTTATTCATATGGACTTCCAGAAGGCATTCAACAAGGTTCCACACAAGGGACTTCGCAAAAAATTAGAGCACATTGAATTGGAGGCAGCCTATTGGCTTGGACAGGGAATTTAGTAGAAGACAGAGAGTCGGGATAATAGGTATGTACTCAAATTGGCAGGATGTGACTCGTGGTGTCTCCAGGGATCTGTACTGGAGCCACAGTTTTTCACTATATTTATAAATGACTTGGATGAAGGAGTAGAGAGCTGTTTATCTAAGTTTGCTGATGACACGAAGTTAAGTAGTACAGTAAATAGGGTAGATGATAGTAGAAAGTTGCAAAGGGACACAGATAGATTGTGAGTGGGCAAAACTGTGGCAGATGGAGTTCAATGTGGGAAAGTGTGAGGTCATCCACTTTGGCCCCAAGATAGATCAGAGTACCGTATCATCTAAATAGTGAGAAGGTAGGAAAGAGATTTAGAGGCCAAGTACAGAAATCACAAAGTTATGTAGTGAACATGTACAAAAAATAATTAATAAGGTCTTTATCGCAAGAGAGCTGGAATACAAATAGGTGGAAGTTATGTTCCAGCAATACAGAGCTCTGGTGAGATCCCAGCTGGAGTACTGCATTCTGTTCTGGGCATTGCACCTCAGAAAAGGATATATTGGTCTTGGAGGCGGTGCAGTGCAGATTCACCAGAATTATGCCAGGGCTAAAAGGGTTAAATTACGAGGACAGGTTGCATAGACTAGGCTTGTATTCCCTTGAATATTGGAGATTAAAGGGTGATCTAATTGAAGAGTTTAAGATGATTAAAGGATTTGTTAGGGTATAGAGAAAATATTTCCTGTGGTGGGAGTGCAGAATAAGGGGGTATAACCTACAAATTAAAACTAGGCCATTTAAAGGTGATTTCAGTAATCACTTCTTCACACAAAAGGTAGTGAAAAATCTGGAACGCACTTCCCCAAAAAGCTAGGTCAATTGAAAATTTCAAAACTGAGATTGACAGACTTTTGTTAGGCAAAGGAATTAGGGATTATGGAACCAAGCTACAAATCAGCCTTGATCTAACTGAATAGCAAAACAGGCTCAAGAGGCTGAATGGGCCTCCTGTTCCTATGTTCCTCCCTATGGACAGTGTATGCAACAATAACCTCCTGTGGTAAAGCATTCTTCCGACAAAATTCCGAACGTTTGTTATTATATATAGCCTTTGTTACCTCTAAACTCGACTATTCTGAGACTCTCTCAGCCAGCCTCCTACCTTGCACCCTCCGTAAACTTGAACTCATCTAAAAATCTGCTGCCCTATCCTAACTCGCATCAGCGAGGAAGATCGAGAAGAGGGTTGGCGCGATGACGCAGCCCTGCTTAACCCCAGTCCGGACGTGGATTGGATCTGTTGTGGATCCGTTGGTCAGGTCATGGCTTGCATGTTGTCATGGAGCAGGCAGAGGATGGCGACAAACTTTTGGGAGCAGCCAAAATAGAGTAGGATGCTCTATAATCTCTCGCGGTTAACAGTGTCAAAGGCCTTTGTGAGGTCAAAGGAGGCCATGTGCAAGGGTTGGTGCTGTTTCCTGCATTTCTCTTGTCGTCGTCACATGAAGATCATTTTCGGCGTACCCCGTAGCGGACAGAATCCGCACTGTGACTCCTGGAGGAGCTCTTCAGCCACAGGGAGAAGACGGTTGAGGAGGATTCTAGCGATGACTTTCTCAGTGGCCGACAACAGGTAGATTCCTCTGTAGTTGCCGCAGTCAGGCTTGTCCCCCTTTTTAAAGATGGTCACGCTTACGTGCAAATCTCCTGGGAGGATAGACACACCTTCGTCAGTGTTCTCGATCAGGCCAACATCCCCAGCATCGAAGCACTGACTACACTCGATCACCTCCACTAGGCGGGCCACATTGTCCGCATGCTCAACACAAGGCTCCCAAAGCAAGCGCTCTACTCGGAACTCCTACACGGCAAGTGAGCCCCAGGTGGGTAGAGGAAACATTTCAAGGACAGCCTCAAAGCCTCCTTCATGAAGTGCAACACCCCCACCGACACCTGGGAATCCCTGGCCAAAGACTGCCCTAAGTGGAGGAAGAGCATCCGGGAGGGCACTGAGCACCGCAAGTCTCATCGCCGAGAGTATGCAGAAAACACGCACAGGCAGCGGAAGGAGCGTGCAGCAAACCAGACTCCCCACCCACCCTTTCCTTCAACGACTGTCTGTCCCACCTGTGACAGAGACTGTAATTCTTGTATTGGACTGTACAGTCACCCGAGAACTCAATTTTAGAGTGGAAGCAAGTCTTCCTCGATTTCGAGGGACTGCCTATGAATGATGAACTCGCATCAAGTCACGTTCACCGACCATGACAGTGCTCGTTGATCTACATTTGCTCCCGGACCTGCAATGCTGCAATTTTAAAATTCTCATGCGGCCTCGCCACTCCTTAGCTCTGGAACCCCCTCCAGCCCAACAATCCACCGAGATCTTTGCGTTCGTCCTCTTGCTCTGGAATTCCCACCCGAAGCCTCTCGGTCACTCTCTCTTCTCCTCCTTTAAAAGAGGTTCCTTATAAATAATTAATAAGGCTTAATAATGTTGGCCTTTATCTCAAGAGGCTGGAATACAATGGGGTGAAAGATAAGCTACAGCAGTGCAGAGCTCCTTTGACCAAGTTTCTGCTCACCTGTTCTAAATCTCATGCGGCTTGGGATTTAATAACACTCCTGTGAAGAGCTTTGGGTTGTTTTACTATGTTAAAGGCACTATAAAAATACAACTTGTTGACCAAAAATGGCCATGAGTGTGGGACAATCTGATAGATTAATAGAAGCATGGAGATTGTAGCAGCAGTCGGAATCTTGTTTCTATTGGAAAGATGAGATTTTATTAAAGACAAGGATTACTGTTGGTACAAAGTATATATACTCTCTCCTTTAAGACACTGCTTAAAACCTACCTCTTTGACAAACTCACCTAGCCTGATATCTTCTTATGTGGCTCAGTGTCAGATTTTGTTTGATAATGCTCCAGTGAAGTGCCCCGAGATGCTTTATTACATTAAAACCACTATATAAATTCAAATCGTTTTTGTAGTATTGATAATGCCAACTCCCAGGTCATTGGTTCACCAACCAGTGGAAACAATCCTTCTCTATTTACCTTCTTTAGAAAACGTTTCATAATTTTAATGGTCATTAGATTCCTCCCTTAACTTTCACTGTTTCAGTGACAAAGTACCACTTTTTCAAGCTTATATTCTATAACATCACATTTATGGTATAATTCTACTGAATCTTCACTTTACCCTTTCCATGGTTCGAATATTCATCCTATAATGTGGTGCTTAGAACTACATGCAACTATAAAATAGATAAATACATGAGGGAGAAAGGAATTGAAGGATCTGCTGATGGGGCTTTGATGAGGTAGGGTGAAAGGAGGCTCATGTGAAGCATAAACACTGGCATAGAGCAGTTGGGCTGAATGGCCTGTTTCTGTGCTATAAATTCTACCTAGCCTAATCAATCTCTCATACAAATTTAAGATTACTGCTTCACTTTTATATTCAATGCCCCAAAAACTCCATTCCATTTGCAGTTTGTGTAGTTTTTCTACCTACACTCACCTTTAAAGACCTGTCGAATCGGAACTCTTAGATATTTACAAGAATATTATTGCTCGAGATATACTTCCTTTAGCTGATCTTTTTCCCTGAAAATGCATCTCCCATTTCTCCACATTGAACTGCATCTGCCAGCAATCTCCACTAACCTCTACATGTTCTTCTGCATATTTCCTGCATTCTCCCTTTTAGTTTGCTGTGCCATTTAATTTGGTGCAATCAGCAAAGTTTGATACAATTCCTCTTGTACCAATGTTCAAATCCATGTTTATAAATGCAGAGCTCCCCAGTGTACATCATTACCCAATGCTGCCAATTTAAATATGAAATCTACTCGCTTCCTTTCTATATCCCCCAGCTATCTCTCTATGCAGCTACAATTCCTTTCATACAATGTGCACTTACCATTTTCATAAGATGCCACACAAGAGTCTATTGTCATAGGTCTTCTGAAAATACCTGTTCAAAACATTCACTACATTCTTTCTATGCGCTGTGAAGCCCTCAAACATTCAACTGGTCAAGCAATACCCACCCTTCAAAATTCCATGCTGACAGTTCCTAATTAGCTTATGCCGCTTAAAAGGGTTTTCTTTTCCTCAACAGGACTGTAACCTCCAGTCTTTTTGAATTTGTTCCCTCTTACCAAATAACTTGGGAAAATTATGGTTCGCACCTACACTCTTTTCCCCTCCCTTAATCTGGGATCAATGCCATCTGTGTCTAGTTTTAGTTGCATTAACGTTAATACAGTTGCATTTTGAATATTTGTCAGTCGTGACTTTTTCCACATTATCCAGTTTCACTTTCATCTTCTGTAAAAAGTGAGATGAAATTAAGCGCCTCCACCATTCCCATTCTCATTTGGCCATCATCTCTATGTGGTCCCAAACCGTGACTATCCTTGTATCCCATATGTTTGCAAACATCCTTGTTATTTCTGGCAGTCTTCTTTCAGGAATCCTGAATTCCCTTTATGATTCTCTTCTCTATGTTTAAATAATCCTGCTGATAATTATCAAATGCCTTTTTAAAATCCTCAATTTTGCTCTAGCCTCTTATGTATCCATGGAGCCCCAGCCTTTGATTCACTCACTTTACTGCTAGTCAGAATATATTCAACCTGCACCTTATTGATTTCATATTTAAATATCTCACTCCCACTGTACAATTTGCCATTGCTCCCCACAACTAACTAATCTGGGCTCGGCTCCCTTTCATCTCACTGAAATGTGCTAATTTCCAGCACAACTTAACTTTAACCATAAACAAATTAGATTCACGTTGAAAACAGAAAATAAGCTATTCAGTCTTTAGGTCATTTACCAATCCTGCTTCCATTACCCTGTGCCAGATCCAACATTGCATCCTTTATGCAAAAATGATTAACGTAACTATAATGATTAATTCATTCTAAAAATGCCATACCATTTTGATTGCACACTCATTCCAACACTCAAAAAAATCTGAAATCATTCCCTTTTACATCATCTTGTCAAGCCGCACACTGATGTGTCCAGTCTGCTTTTTCCCCAACTTGGCCTAGCTGAGATTACCATCCTTAAGGACCTGCTTTTCTATACGAATTCCTCAAATTGTCACTGCAAGACCTCCATCCCATTCTTCCTAGTCACTGGTTCCAACATGAGCCACCATTTAAAGACTGCTTACTCTTCATTCCAAAATCATCTGCACAGAATACTACAGCATAGAAACAAGCCATTTAGCTCATCAAGTCTGTGATGGTGTTTTTCTCCACGAGCCAGTCTCTTCTTAATCTTCATACCACTTTTTTTTTTAAGGCAATTATCTAATTTTGTTGTAAAAAAAAAGGACTTATGGACATGGCAGTTTGAGGCAGTGAATTCCACATTCCAAGCTTACTCTGTACCAGGAAGTTTTTTTACAAACCTGTCATCTTAAATTCATGACCTTTTGCTATCATCTCGACCACAATTTACCCTTGCTAGACTTGAAGGTCTGGGTTAATATACCACCCCAGTCTTCGCAGCACTAATGAACAAGACCCAACTTCTCAAATCTCACTGCATTACCAAATCCTGATCTCCATTAACATCCTAGTGAATCTACACACCTTTTCCACTCCTATAATAGAGTACATAATATTTCAACTGTTGCCTAAAGTTCAACAATACTTCCTTGCTTTTGTATTCTGCTCACTGCAAAAGATTCCATTTGGCTTTTTAATGGACGTATCCAACTGTGCTGCCACTCCCTCCTTCCACAATACAACCATAAATAGTGCACAATACAGACAGAACAGCCCATGAAAAAGCTTTGTACCAACATGGTAAACCTTGTCTGTAATAAAATCTCATCTTTCCAATAGAAGCGAGATTCCTCGTGCTGCCACAATCTCTATGCGTCTACTAATCTGTGGCCATTCATGGTCATCAACATGAAATATATCAGCACTGGGGAATGATACAATGTTCTATTTTATGTCAACTATATACAGGAGTACACCACACAAAGTTCCTTCTACTTTGCTGAACAATTTACCCATTGCAATCACAGAAAAAACATGCCCTAAACAGCATGATCTTTGCATAATCAGTATGAGCTTTGCATTTTCTGCACATTATTAGCTTGGCCCCAAAGAGCAACATTTCCAGTTTAGTCTCATTTGTGCCAAATTCTGCACAGATATTTTGCTCTGTTGATGTGAACCTACCAAGAACTGGAATGAACACGAACTCGTGTGACTCTTACAGCCAGCGAAATTAAATGTTCATTCATTTTATGCTGGATTCAAATTCAGACAGCAAGAGTTTAATAACACAATGTCCTGTTCATTATATTTTTTGGATCTTTTACTCAATGAGTTTAAACGCCTTCATGGGATCAACCCTCTCTTATAAATGTAACCTTCTCCAGTCCTACAACACTCCCACCAAACTCTGCTCCTCTGACTCTAGCCATTTCACCTTTCACCTTTCCCCCCCTCACCTCACCATTGGAGGCAGTGCCTTCACATGGAAGGCTGACATCCTACCTAAAGCGAGAGGCCCAGAATGGGACACAATACGCCAGCTGAGGCCTAACCAGTGACTTATAAAGTTCACCATAATTTCCTTGTTTTTGTACTCTATGCCTCCAAATATAAAATCATATAAATTTATGGCACAGGAGGCCGCCATTTGGCCCATCATGTCTGCGCCGGTCGAAAAAGCTATCCAGCCTAATCCCTCTTTCCAGTTCTTGGTCCATAGCCCTGTAGGTTACAGCACCTCAAGTGCATATCTAAGTATTTTTTTAAATGTGGTGAGGGTTTCTGCCTCTACCATCCTGTCAGGCAGTGAGTTCCAGACCCCCACCACGCTCTGAAAAATCTTTTCCAACTCCCCTCTAATCCTTCTACCAATTCCTTTAAATCTATGCCTCCTGGTTCTTGACCTCTGTACTAAGGGAAAATAGGTGCTTCCTATCCACTCTATCTCGGCCACTCATAATTTTATACACCTCAATCAAGTCTCCCCTCAGCCTCCTCTGTTCCAAAGAAAACAATCCCAGCCTATCCAATCTGTCCTCGTAGCTAAAATTCTCCAGTCCAGGCAACATCCCCGTAAATAAAGCCTAGGATCCCAGAAGTTTTTTTTTTTAAAAAGTCTTAGCAATTTTTCCTGGCACTTTCAAAGATTTGTTTATCTGAACCCCAGGTCATTCAGTTCCTGCATCCCCTTTAAAATGGTACCATTTAGTTTATATTGCCTCTCCTCATTCATCCTTCCAAAATGCATAATGGTGGAGTTAAATGAGCAAAAACCAAGGTAAAAATAGGCAAAAAGGCTTCATATGTTTGTCGCATTACTGTCCCCCTTTTTGAATTTGATACTGCAATAAGTACGGAAACTGTATTTATTTCTGATATAACTGCGTGCCAGTATTCCTGTTTTAGGGAACCACCATAATGTTAATCTCATTAGCTCCATGAAGAGCAATGCTCTAAGCCCAGCAGATGCACATTTTGTTATGAGTTGACTGTTGTCACTAAGGATTATGCTCAGAATACGAGTAAATGAAGTGGCGTATAAATATGGGTGTAGCTTCTGCAGTAGTCAGATGACAAATCATTATTCTTCAATCGTGTTAACTGGGTGTTCCTCTTCAAGATCGTTCACCTGGCTCAGTAAAACACTAAAGCGCATCTGTTCAATATGTTGCAGTAGACTGTGAAAGCTTGGGAATAATTAGGACAAGTCTGTACGCAGGATATTTTTAAACTATCAAAATCATTCTCTGTTTCAGCAGATTTCATTAGGTATGGGGTTTGGCTTTTAGTGCAGGTAGTTTGATTCCAACCTGAGGAATGTGCATACCCATTTCCTGGGACAGGCCCAGAGCACAATGGCATCCATGCTCACCTGTTTGGGTCAGCATGTGGGTAGGGGATCCAAACACAATACCTCAGCTATAATCAATATTACATCTTCTGGCTTCAAAACGTCAACCCTGCTTTGCATAAGACGGGATGGTACCGTAGAGACATATGCAACCAAATATGGCAAAGTCATCAATATATGCTACGACATAATCTCCAACCCACGTCAGAACTGAATCCACCAGCCGCTGGAATGTGACAGATGTCTTCTTCGTTCTGAAAGGCATGTTTGTAAATACGTGCAGCCCCAATAGCATAGCAAATGCAGACTGACTGGGCCTTTATGCTTACTGACACCCGTCAATAACCTTTGCCAGATACTTGGCACCCTATAGCATTTTAAGGATCTCTTTCATGAGGCACACAGTAGGCGCCAGCATATGCAAGGTCATTTTGGTTCTGATAATCAACTTGAAATCTTATGGTACGGACCACCATTCTCCACTTGCCCACATTCATTTATCCATGCTCCAGAATAGTGACCCTGGAAGACCAATGCCCATTGTATTTGGCTCCCGTCACATTTGTACCCGTGCCACTGATTCCATCCCTCTTCCTATTTCAACTGGAACCCGACTGTTGACAATCTCGGTGTCCTATTTGACCTGAACCGAGTACTCAACCCCATAACCTGTCCATCACAAAGACTGCTGACATAACAATCTCCCCTGCCTCAGTTCATCTGCTGCAAAATCCGTCTTCCATACCGTTATAATCTCCAGGTTCGACTACCCAAATGCCGCCCTGGCCACACTTCCATCCTCCATAAATCAACTCATCCAAAACTCTGCTGTCTGCATCATAACCCGCACCAAGTCCCACTCACTAACCCCCGTGGATACATACATTAGCTCCCGGTTCCCCAACACATCAAGTTTAAAAATCTCATCATTGTGCCCCTTCCCATCTCTGTAACCTTCTCTACCCCCACAAGCCTCCAAAAGCTCTGCATTCCTCCAACTCTGAAGTACTGTACATTCCAAATTCCCTTTGCCCCATCAATGAAGGTCGTGCCTTCAGCCGTCTCGACCCCAAGCTCTGGAAATCCCTTCCTAAACCTCCCGGCCTCCCTATTCCCCTTTGAGACCAGCCTTAAAACCCATCTAAGACTTGGCACATAACATGAGTGAATGTTGGTTAACGGTAAACGAGGGTAACAAAGATCTGGGAGTGTTCACTGCTGCCTTAAGGTTACAAGCTCCGTGTCAGGAGAATCACAACCAAATCAAACAGGGTTCTGGGCATCAATATGATTTATGACAAAATGAGGGCCACAACTATAACATTTATATAAGTTCCTCCTAATTGAAGAATTCAAGTTATCTGAATTTTTTCAGAATGTTATTTACATTGCTGAATTCAAATTATTGGAGAATTCAATTTTTTTTTTATGCAAAAAAGACTAGTCAACTGTGCAAGTTTCATATTACCACATTTGGAATATGGAGTCCAGTTCTGGTCACCCCACCTCAGGAAGTACATTCACAGGCAGTCCCTCGGAATCGAGGAAAACTTGCTTCCACTCTGAAGTGAGTTCTTTGGTGGCTGAATAGTCCAATATGAGAGCCACAGACTGTGTCACAGGTGGGACAGACAGTCGGCGAGGGAAGGGAAGTACATTACGACTCTGGTGAAGAGTCAAAGAGGGGCAATAAGGATGATGCCTATCCTGCGATCATTGAGCTAGAAACATAGACTTGGGTTTGTACTCTCTAGGGAGACTCAGACTGCAATGTGTTCCAAGTATTTCTTAAATGCCTGGACATTATAGAAGTAAATAGTGTGCAAAACCAGGGGCCATTAATACAAGATGAGAAAACAGAAGGCAAGGTTGGGGGGTGGGGACCCAGAAGGTGATCAACCTGTGGAACAAGATTCTGGAGAAGGTTGGAGAGACCAATTCCTGGCAGTCTATTACAAATTGGGGTATGTCGTAGATACGGTCTCCGGTTCAGTGGTATCAGTTACTCCTGTAAGTGATCTGAGCATCTTACTTTTATGGGTGTTGGTTTACACTGCCCTACATCTTACACTCCTGTGTTACTGTATTGTATAACAATAGTACCCCCTTGTAACTCAAACCAGATATTTGTGTCTCAATGAGACAGGGCTTGATAATAGATCTTTGAGCTGTATCATTTCAATGCGAGTGAACATACTCAGCTCCAGTAATAATCAGATTCACTTAATTAAAATCAGTGAAACATATCTTTATATAATCTAAATATCAAAAATGGTGAGTGTATAATCGAATATTGCAAATGCTGAGCACTTTAATGTAGTGCTACCTGACATAAGAATTGAAATTCAGGCCAGAACTAACAGTACAGGTTAGGCCCTCACTCTTCACAGAAATCCCAAACATTTTATGCAGAAATTACACTACAAATTACAAGAATCCATGAGTTTTCAAAATAAGAAGTGGCCAAACAACGGAGAAAGATTTCCCCCTTTGCTGGGCAAGATTTCTCTTCACAGGCTGCACCTGCCCTATTTCATTTCCCATTTTACAATAGCCCCTGCCTGTATTACTTATCCAGAGAAACCTGCAGCGCCCCACCACCCCGCAATAATTTGGCTGTTCTATTACTCAGTCCTCCTAGCCCCTTCCCCAGCATTCCCTTCCTCATCCCTCTCTTCCTACTGGCTTCCTCCTCCTCTCTACCCACACTGGATATATTAATCCCTACCCTCGAACCTCGCTTGACCTGAAAAATTCAAATTGGTCTTGACTACCCGTGTGCAACACCACAGATCACCAACTAGTAACACAAATAGCAAACGTTACCCTTTCCAACCTCAGGTCATTTGACTTGACTTAAACAAAATGAATGAAGTCCATCTACACTCTTGCATTCCAACGTTCCTGCAGCCTTTGCTGTCCAACGACCTTGCAGCATTCGGTTTCAAAAGCCTGACTGCCAGTGTCTGAATTTTATCCCCTGCTCACAACTAGAAAAGGATCAAAGACGTCCTAATGAGTGTGTCATGTTTTTCGATTGCCGAGATAGCCTATAAAAATAAGCAATTTGTTAGTCTATGGGGAAACAAGGTTCAAATTTGGAAATGCAGGAAAATTGGAAGTGTGGTAAACAGTGAGGAAGATAGTAATAGACATCAGGAGGACATAGACAGGCTGGTAGAATGGGCAGTCACATGACAGATGAAAATTTAATGCAGAAAAGTCCAAGGTGATATATCTTGGTAGGATGAGGAAAGACAATACAAACTAAATGGTAGAATTTTAAAGGGGTGCAGAGACACACCAGGGGGTGCCTATGTAAAAATTTCTGAAGGTGGCAAGACAGGTTAATAAAACAATTAATAAATCATATGGGATCCTGGGCTTTAAAATAGAGGCATAGAGTACAAAGGCCAGGAAGTTATGCTCAACCGATATAAAACATTAGCTCACCCCAGCAGGACTATGGTGTCCAATTCTGGGCACCACACTTTAGGAAGGACATGAAGGATTTGGAGAGGGTACACTAGAATAGTTTCAGATACAAGAACGTAACATAAGAAATAGAAGCAGGATTAGACAGCTTGTTCCGCCATTCAATAAGATCATGGCTGATCTGAACATGGACTCAGCTCCACTTTCCTGCCCGCTTCCCATAACTTCTTGTCGCTCAAAAATCTGTCTATTCCCGCCTTAAATATATTCAATGACCCAGCCTCCACAGTTCTCTGGGGCAGAGAATTCCATCGATTTACAACCCTCAGAAGAGAAATTTCTCCTCATCTCAGTTTTAAATGGGCGGCCCCTGATTCTAAGACTATGTCCCCTAGTTTTAGTTTCCCCTACGAGTGGAAATAGCCTCACTGCATCCACCTTGTCGAGCCCCTTCATTATCTTCTAAGTTTCAATAAGATCACCTCTCATTCTTCTGAACTCCAATGTGTA
Organism: Pristiophorus japonicus; assembly: GCF_044704955.1. Taxonomy (NCBI): domain Eukaryota; kingdom Metazoa; phylum Chordata; class Chondrichthyes; family Pristiophoridae; genus Pristiophorus; species Pristiophorus japonicus. Next base: position 104,549,442 of record NC_091987.1, read on the forward strand.
TAGACCCAACCTACCTTCATAAGTCAACCCCCTCATCTCCAGAATCAACCTAGTGAACCTTCTCTGTACAGCCTCCAATGCAAGTATATCCTTCCTTAAATACAGAGACCAAAATTGTACGCAGTACTCCAGGTGTGGCCTCACCAATACCTTGTACAGTTGTAGGAGTTCTCTGCTTTTATACTCCATCCCCCTTGCAATAAAGGCCAACATTCCATTTGCCATCCTGATTACTTGCTGTACCTGCATACTAAATTTTTGTGTTTCATGCACAAGGACCCCCAGGTCTCTCTGTAATGCAGCACTTAGGAATGTTTCTCCATTTAAATTACAATTTGCTTTTCTATTATTTCTGCCAAAGTGGATAACCTCACATTTTTCCACCTGCCACATTTTTGACACTCACTTAGCCTGTCTATATCCCTTTGCAGATTTTGTGCATCCTCCTCACAATTTGCTTTCCTACCCATCTTTGTATCATCAGCAAACTTGGCTACATTACACTCGGTCCTTTCATCCTCATCTCCTGAGAGTTGTCTTTGTGGGATCCGAGAGGAATTTTAAGACTCCTGAATTGGCATTGAATTGAATTGCTCTCTAGTTTTTGCCTCAGGAAACAGTTGAAGGACTGGTTGTTCCATAGGCATGAAATCAGCCAAAGGATGGAGCCAACAAGTATGATCTCAATGGCTTTTGCTCATTTTGAATACATACAGTTATTCCAACAGTTGTTCTCTAATGTTCTGCTTTAGGAAAACAAAATAAAAATCAGAGTTTACATATAAATGCAATCACTTTGAATACACAGAACCTTAGTGGTCACTAATCATTTCTCTGGTAAAATGCAGCATCAAGCAACAGGTCCTTTAATCACTCAGCTAGCATGAGAAAGTTTTAAACTGCTTATTTTCCATTACCTGGCAGCATCCACAGTTGCTTTGCACAATTGAGATTAGAAGTTGATCACTGGATTAAAATGTCAGTGCTTGCTGCCATTGGTTGAATTTCTCAAGAAACGAAATGTCAACATAACAAGTTTTCCAATGCCATAATAATATGAAAATAATTACCAGCTATCAAAAAATGCAGCTCCATTGACTCTTGACAGCAGCATTCATCAGTATTGTGATGTTTTGATAGAGAAACTTGCTGCTAAATTATTTTATATCGGCAGTCGAATAGCATTCTGATTACCGTTTCAAGCCACCATTTGCAACATAGTTAGGCCGAATAACTCAACGTTTGGGCAGATCTGCAGTCTAAAGGCAGTTACCCAAAGCCTTTCCACCATCTACAAGGCACAAGTCAGGAGTGTAATGGGATACTCTCCACTTGCCGAGATGAATCATAGAAATTTACAGCACAGGAGGCCATTTCGGCCCATGTTCGTGCCAGCCGACAAAGAGCTATCCAGCCTAATCCTACTTTCCAGCCCTTGGTCCGTAGCCCTGTAGGTTACGACACTTCAAATACACATCCAAATACTTTTAAAATATGGCGAGAGTTTCTGCCTCTAGAGTTCCAAAACCCCATCAAGATATTGCCCCTCAAATCACCTCTAAACCTCCTACCAATTACTTTAAATCTATGCCCCCTGGTTGTTGATCCCTCTGCTAGGGGAAATAGGTCCTTCCTATCCAAGCCCCTCATAATTTTATACACCTCAATAAGGTCTCCCCTCTGCCTCAAAACAAACCCAGCCTATCACATTTTTGAGTGCAGCTCCAACACAAGAAGCTCAATACCATCCAGGACAGGGCAGTCCGTTTGATTGAGGCCCAATCCACCACCTTCAACATTCACTCTCTCCACCACCGCCACACCGTGGCTGCAGTGTATACCATCGATAAGATGCACTGCCACAACTCACCACGGCTTCTTCAGCAGCACCTCCCAAACCTGCGACCTCTAACACCTAGCAGGGCAAGAGCAGCAGAAGCATAGGAGCACCATCACCTGCAAGATCCCCTCCATCCTGAGTTGGAAATATATCAGCGTTCCTTCATCGTCGCTGGGTCAAAACCCAGAAATTCCCTCCCTAACAGCACAAAATCCTGAAACTCCCTCCCTTAAAAGTACCTTCACTATAAGGACTGCAGTTGTTCAATAAGCTGGCTCACAACCACCTTCTCAAAAGCAATTAGGGATGGTAAATAAATGCTGGCCTTAACAGCAACGCCCATATCCCGGAACGAATAAAAAAAAACAGTACATAGAAAACTGAAGGGATGCAGTTGGCTCACAGCTAGATCCATCATGGTGGATCGGTCAAAAAGGCAGTCTACAAGAGCTTATTTGTTAAGTATCTTCTTTTGGAGGAATGTGTATACTTCCAAAACAATGTTAAGACCCATATACAGCTCATTTAATAATTTTACATTCTTCAAAGAATTTAGTAACATTCTATTTTTTCAAACTATTTCCTTTTGCAATACAAAAATATAAATTTGAAAAATATTCACCTCTTCAGAGAAATATTAACTTTGGAGTATAGAGCTGCAGCCACTGAAGACCCCACATATTACAACAGATGGCAGTAAGCTATGCCGCCCAGTCAATGTCACCATAAGTATGGTGGCACTTGTCCTTTCCCTTCCTGCCAATATAGAGTACTGCATATTGCTAATTCCCACCCCCGAGGCAGGAGGTAACAAGGAGGATCAATGAGGGAAGTGCATTTGATGTAGACTACATGGATTTTAGCAAGGCTTTTGAAAAGATCCCACATGGTAGGCTGATTAAAAATGTAAAAGCCCATGTGATCCAAAGGGAGAGTGGCAAATTGGATCCAAAAATGGCTCAGTGGCAGGAAGCAAGGGTTGAAGGGAGTTTTAAAAACTAGAAACCCATTTCCAATGGGGTTCCACAGAGCTCGGTACTCGGGGCTAGTGTTTCCTCTCAAATCGCCCATTTACCGCCCGGCGGTAAATTCCAGTCATTACCGCCGGGCGGTATTCGATACTATCCGCCCATATATTACCGCCCAAAATGGAAGTTTCATCATTAAGATCCGTTTACCACCGGACCTTAATACCGTCCTGAAAAAGCAGGTCTTACTGGATCTTAAGTGGGCGGTATGGACACAGATCTGACAGGTTTGTTTGATATTACACAGATCTTTATAGTTCTCCACAGTTTGATGTATTTTTAAATGGATAGTATTTTCTAGTGTTAGGCAATAATATAAAAAAGGTCTAATAAAGCCTATTTACTCCTTTAATCTCTCTCACCCCCTAGTGATCTCACCACCACACACACACCCCCCCCCCCTCCCCACCCAATAGCAATCTCGCTTTCGGCCCCCCTACAGCGATCTCACTCTTCTCCCCCCCCCCACAACTCCGCGATCTCACTCTCCCCCACCGACCCCACAGCGATCTCACTCTTTCCTCACCCCCCCCCCCAACAAACAACGATCTCAGGCCAGCACAGTCTCTGGCCTCGCGTCAGTGACTCTCAGGGGAGCGAAGCTTGGCAGCTGCGCACACAACTTGGGAGCCGAAGATTCCCAAGTCGCTTGGTCGTCTCTGCCGCACACCGCCCGCTCCACTTCGCCCCGCCAACATGGAGCACCTGAAAACCGCGGGAGCACGCACCAGCGACATTCCAGTGGTTGAAAAAGACGCAACTATCAGAATACCACTAAGGATCGACCGAGGGCTATTTAAAAGGAAAATAGCCTTCAGTCCCTTACTTTTTGTAGTATATATTAATGATTTAGACTTAAATGTAGAAGGCACGATAAAGAAATTTTCAGATGATACAAAAATTGACCGTGTGGTTGACAGTGAGGAGGAAAGCTCTAGACTGCAGGAAACATAGAAAATAGGTGCAGGATTAGGTCATTCAGCCCTTCGAGCCTGCACCACCATTCAATATGATCATGGCTGATCATGCAACTTCAGTACCCCATTTCTGCTTTCTCTCCATACCCTTTGATTCCTTTAGCCATAAGGGCCACATCAAACGTCCTTTTGAATATATCCAACGAACTGGCCTCAACAACTTTGTGGTGGAATTCCACAGGTTCACAATCCTTTGGGTGAAGAAGTTTCTCCTCATCTCGGTCCTAAATGGCTTACCCATTATCCTTAGACGGTGACCCCTGGTTCTGGACTTCCCCAACAACGGAAACAATCTTCCTGCATCGAACCTGTCCAATCCCGTCAGAATTTTATATGTTTCCATGAGATCCCCTCTCATTCTTCGAAGATATCAATGAACTGGTTCGTTGGGCAGAAAAGTGTCAAACTGGATCAGTTCCTATGGAGTGGAGGGTAGCCAATGTAACCCCACTTTTTAAAAAAGGAGGGAGAGAGAAAACAGGGAATTATAGACCGGTCAGCCTGACCTCAGTAGTGGGTAAAATGATGGAATCAATTATTAAGGATGTCATAGCAGTGCATCTGGAAAATGGTGACATGATAGGTCCAAGTCAGCATGGATTTGTGAAAGGGAAATCATGCTTGACAAATCTTCTGGAATTTTTTGAGGATGTTTCCAGTAAAGTGGACAAAGGAGAACCAGTTGATGTGGTATATTTGGACTTTCAGAAGGCTTTCGACAAGGTCCCACACAAGAGATTAATGTGCAAAGTTAAAGCACATGGGATTGGGGGTAGTGTGCTGACGTGGATTGAGAACTGGTTGTCAGACAGGAAGCAAAGAGTAGGAGTAAACGGGTACTTTTCAGAATGGCAGGCAGTGACTAGTGGGGTGCCGCAAGGTTCTGTGCTGGGGCCCCAGCTGTTTACATTGTACATTAATGATTTAGACGAGGGGATTAAATGCAGTATCTCCAAATTTGCGGATGACACTAAGTTGGGTGGCAGTGTGAGCTGCGAGGAGGATGCTATGAGGCTGCAGAGTGACTTGGATAGGTTAGGTGAGTGGGCAAATGCATGGCAGATGAAGTATAATGTGGATAAATGTGAGGTTATCCACTTTGGTGGTAAAAACAGAGAGACAGACTATTATCTGAATGGTGACAGATTAGGAAAAGGGAAGGTGCAACGAGACCTGGGTGTCATGGTACATCAGTCATTGAAGGTTAACATGCAGGTACAGCAGGCGGTTAAGAAAGCAAATGGCATGTTGGCCTTCATAGCGAGGGGATTTGAATACAGGGGCAGGGAGGTGTTACTACAGTTGTACAGGGCCTTGGTGAGGCCACACCTGGAGTATTGTGTACAGTTTTGGTCTCCTAACTTGAGGAAGGACATTCTTGCTATTGAGGGAGTGCAGCGAAGATTCACCAGACTGATTCCCGGGATGGCGGGACTGACCTATCAAGAAAGACTGGATCAACTGGGCTTGTATTCACTGGAGTTCAGAAGAATGAGAGAGGACCTCATGGAAACGTTTAAAATTCTGACGGGTTTAGACAGGTTAGATGCAGGAAGAATGTTCCCAATGTTGAAGAAGTCCAGAACCAGGGGTCACAGTCTGAGGATAAGGGGTAAGCCACTTAGGACCGAGATGAGGAGAAACTTCTTCACCCAGAGAGTGGTGAACCTGTGGAATTCTCTACCACAGAAAGTAGTTGAGGCCAATTCACTAAATATATTCAAAAGGGAGTTAGATGAAGTCCTTACTACTCGGGGGATCAAGGGTTATGGCGAGAAAGCAGGAAGGGGGTACTGAAGTTTCATGTTCAGCCATGAACTCATTGAATGGCGGTGCAGGCTAGAAGGGCTGAATGGCCTGCTCCTGCACCTATTTTCTATGTTTCTATGTAAATGGATTTCAATCTGGAAAAAATGTGGTAATGCATTTGGGGAGGGGCAAGGCAAGAAAGGAATACACAATAAATGGGAAAATAGAGAGGTGTGTGGACGAACAGAGGGACTTTGGAGTATACGTCCTTAAAAGGTAGCAGGACAGGTCGATAAAGTAGTTAAAAAGGCATACGGAATGCTTTCCTTTATTAGCCGAAGCACAGAATACAAGAGCAGGGATGTTCTGTTAGAACTGTATACACCACCAGTTAGGCTACAGCTCGAGTACTGCATGCAGTTCAGGTCACAAAACAGGAAGGATGTGATTACACTAGAGAGGGTGCAGAGGAGATTTATGAGGATGTTACCAGGACTGAAAAAAACTTAGCTACAAGGAAAGATTGGATAGGCTGGGGTTGTTTTCCTTGGAACAGAGGAGGCTGAGGGGAGACTTAATTCAGGTGTTTAAATTATGAGGGGCTTAGAGTGGATAGCAGTGACCCATTTCCTTTAGCAGAAGGATCAATAACCAGGGGGCATAGATTTAAAGTAGTTGGTAAAAGGATTGGAGGAGAGATGAGGAACCACTTCTTCAACCAGAGGGCAGTGGAAGTCTGGAACTCTGCCTGAAAGGAACATAGAGGCAGAAACCCTCATCACAAAGTACTTGGATGTGCACTTGAAGTGCCACAACCTACCAGGCTATAGACTCAAGTGCTGGAAGGTGGGATTCGGCTGGGTAGCTTTTTTTCAACTGGCAGAGACACGATGTGTCAGAATTTTTGTATGATTCCATATACATTTTGCAGTGAATCTATATATTTTGAAGTTAAAACATAAGTATTTTCTGTTATGATGCCATTTTCTGTTTTTAAAAACCCGGATGAACACATTTCTGCCACACAACCATTTACTTTAAAATGCAGTGATAAATGGCTTAAAAAAGGTACTCTCTGAATGAAGAAGTTAACATGCTCAGATAACTGGAATTTGTTCCTTTTCCCCAAATTTCTGCCAGGAATCTTGGGAGTATTCTGTACATTCAGGTACTTATAGACTGCCATTTTATGTTACTACACCATCTTACGCCGTTTCTCAATTAAATTCAAGCAGTGGCACGCAAAGTTTAAGAACAGCAACTGTACTAGGTGACAACAATGCATACCACTGTGTGTGTGAACATGTTCAGGGGAAGAGAAATACTCCCCATGCAATTTTTGACACCCATTTTCCTACAAGATGCACTTTTATATTCTGAAGTCTCCACCCAAAAATGTTAGTCTGTTTTATTCTTAGTTACACTATTTTCAGTTTTCCTTCCATACATTTTTTAACAAAAAAAATAAGCTATGACAATTTATAGTTTTAAGCCCCAATTTCCTAGAAATTAGAAATTTACACCACAGCTATTTGACCCATCTTGTCTGTACCAACATTTGAATGGGGAGGGGGGAGGTAGGGGTTTGCTTCCCCCCAACCGTCAATCATTTTTAGCATGAAAATGGCTGAAGTAAAATATAAACTCAGTCAACCTTTTCTTGTCAAATGAGCTACAATCATTAATTGCATTTGATTCACCTGATTCAAAATCAAACTGATCAATTTTAAATAAGCAGAAAATTGCCATCAGACTGAATGCTTTCAGAAATTGTTTTATGAAGTTTACACAAAATTCAATTTGCACTTTCATACAACACTTCCACATTTGTTAAATCAACATTCTGAATCCATACAATAGATTAAAACTAAACTAGCAAAGCATTTTCACTATGGCATTGCAAAACCAACAATTTAAAGTCTTAATTTTTAAAATTGTTAGTTCCTATGAGATATTTACTTTGCGCTTACCACCCAATACTGTTTTTATTAAAATGAGAAATATAAACATTGTACTTCAGTCTCTGTGATCAACTTTCTCAATCTACAAAATAAACAAGGCAAGAAGCCACCATGGTGCTCTCGACAGATTACACCAATAATGAAAAGGAGTTATATAATCACAGGTCTGCAAACAGTAAAGACATACCATACATAAAAATGTGTCTTTCTATTGGCAGCTACTCGTCTACCCAAGCCAAACCCACCACCACCCACGTTTGAGACTAAATGTAATAGGTCACAAGAATCACTCATTTTGGTTAATGGCACACGTTTCTCTGCAGATTTTATTCTAAATAATTCTGCCTCTATTTATAGGTATAGTATAAATTACCAGTGACTCAATGTTGGAAGACACGCTTCTCGAATAAAGGTTTTTGCTTGGAATGCATTAGATTATTCAGCATAGAACAGCACACTATAAAATATCAGATCCCCTTCCAAAACCTTACTACGTTTTTCGCTGCTAATTCTGTCTTCACTGCAATATTTGTACAAAAAGGGGCACACCTCACCATTTGAAATGGTCAAGTATTGTTTTAACCATGCCGGTGACCGTCTAATGCTGGCACTTTAACGGCTACTGCTAGTCTAGGCTTGCAAATGGATACTCACAAGTGAGGAAAGGGTCGGAAGCAGCATCTTGAACAGACTGCATAGCAAAACTGAGCCAAGCACTAACAACCACGCACAGCTCTCCGCCATATTGAAGTTTCTCTATCCTAACCCCACCCCAAAAGACCACGACAACACGGTAAATGGAAGTCAAGCTGCAGCCATTCCTCTAAAATGAAGCCCCAATTCAAGCGACCAGCCTCTTTTTATTTTAAAAAACAGTGCAGCCAGCCTGTTTGCGTAAAGACACGGGGTGACATAAAATAAACTGCGCAAGCGGATGGGAGGAGAGGAAATGCAATTGATTTAAATGCACGCGCTTTGCAAATAAACATTTTGTAGATGCGTGGGTAATAATCAATTTTAAGAAAAAAACAAACACATTTATTTCACGGCGCCTTTGTTAAGCGGCAAGAGACCATGTGAGAGGAGCAGCTCCAATCAGCAGGGTGCTCGCAATCTCTGCACGGCCGCCTCGACCAGGCTCGAAACAGGGGGGGACGATCGGTGATTGACAGCCGCCATCGGCCAATCGGATCGCTGGTTATGGTTTGAATGCGTGCTAATGAGCGGCCTTGGCCAATCGGGGGCGGGGATACATCACGGGCACTGGCAACACTCGGTGGAGGCAGGGATCTGGTTGGAACTAGTTGGCTAGGAGTATTAACGTTCCATAGTTGTATTGTAACAAGCTAGTTCATTAGGACTCGGGCTGTGAATAAGTTGATGTTTCAGGCGTGCAATCTGTTTGCATTCTAGTTGTTTTTTCCCCCCTTCTCTCTGCATCTAATCTTAAATTTTGCATTTTATACATTTTTTTAAAATGCCTAAGAAGGCGGTGAGTAGTGTTTTTTTAATTCTTTTTATTAAAGAGGATGGGGGGCATAAGTGGATTTTTTAAAAAAAGGTGTACGATTATTTGCATGTTTGACTTTTTAAATGTAATTGTATCCAGAATTCTGTAATGTTGGATGAAGCAATTTGATTTAAATAATGCGCTGGATTTTTTTTAATCCTGTTACTGTTTTTAAAAAAAATCGAATTGTTTTTTAAACTGAAGAAATCCCATTGCAGAAGCAGACTAGAAAAGAAAATGCGCTTCCATGAATGGAGACCCACTATCTGCTACTTTGTTTTTTTGTGCAAGGTCAAAACCTATTCAGTAAATGTCTTAAAAACGAAGGTGTATTATTATCCTCGCCCACCACCCCCCCCCTCTCCAAAAAAATTGCAAATGCTTTTTTAAAAATCTATTGCATTTTTTTTAGGCGGGCTTTTCACAGACAAAGCGACTCGGGGGGTTGGGGGGAGGTTGGTGAAGAAGGTGGTTAAAGAGCCATGTTTCTTCTTCATTCAGAATCTCGAATGTTCTGTAACCATTTGGAGGGGAGGAGAGGAGAGAATGCAACACGGAGTTCTGAAGTTCGTCCAGCAGGTTGCAAATAGGCGGGAAGGATTTGCATTACGTCCCTCGCTGCGCTCCGCAACCTCCGCGTCTGTTTGAGATCTTGCACTGTTTGCAAACACTCAGCAGTACCATCCTTGTCCTGAAGGCTTTCCCTCCTCCTCCTCCTCTCTTTCTCTTCCCCCTCCCCCCTTCCTCGGTGAGTGACGTCGTTGTTGCGCTATTCAATTATTATTTTTTAACGGCTGTATCCTTTATTTAACAGGCCTCAGATGGCGACAGGGTAAGATGTATTTTTTATGTATGGGAGATTGTTAAGTAGTTTTAGCCCAGTCCGCTTGGTAGTTCGAGCGAAGTACTACAAAATTCTGCTGTGTCTTGTACTGCAGTTGTGCAACAGGTTTGATGTGTTTTGGAACATTAAGTGGAAAATCAGAGCTCATTACCTCCATGCTATAAATAGAATTGGTAAAAGTGCTATCTAACCGTTTAGCCCTTTACGAACATCATTCATTCGTAGCTCGAAATGCAGCTCCATGCCAAAATGTGTGATTGTCCCCTCTATAGTACTGCACCACGACTGAAAGTGTCGATTGCTGTCAATTTTGTGTCCGCAAAGTGAAGTTGCACTGCATTTCTTGCACATGACAGCATTAATGCCCTGTTTATGTTGTCAGGAAAGCCCAAAGAGCTCAGAATCGACCCTTTCTTGTTGGGCCCCAGTTTAATTTTTGTATTTCCACCTGTTGTCGGTTTTAAGATGCTGAGCTTCGTTGCAGAGTTGTTGGTGTTGAAGTGCTTGTACAATACTTAAAAGGATTAAGTGCTGAATGTTAGTTTATGGGGAGGGTGTGTGTTTTTGTAAACTTACTAAATATTTTTCTCTCTTTGCTGTAGCCCGCAAGTACCATGGAATTGAGGCTGGTAAGGCGTAAAGCAAATGTACTTAATAATTCAAGTAAAGTTATATTTTCTTAAAATGGCTGACTTTTACATTTACCTTCTCAGAGACCTTCGAAACAATCCAGTGAAAATCCAAAAAAGAAACAGGCTGCTAAAGTGAGTTTTAGTTTTTATTTTAAATTCTGAAACATTTTCTGAAACATGCCATTGAACTGATTTTCTTCTGTAGAAAAAAAGCAAGGCCAAAGCAGCAAAACCACAGGCTAATCAAGAAACCATCGATGATTCTGTACCCTCAGAAAATGGTGAACGGAAAAGCAATGAGGTAAATAAGTTAATCAAAATGATCATGTGAATTTTTATTTATTTTGGGTATTAATGCAAATTTATATTTTGCAGGCACCCACTGCTGGAGAGAATGAAGCCAAGTCAGAATAACATCTGTCTTGCCCCTTTATCATTGGTCGATGTACCTCTTGTACAATTCAGAGGAATATTTTTATCAACTATTTTGTAAATGCAAGGTTTTAGTAGTTCAATAATAGGCAACACATTTTGAAATAGGAAGGAATCCCAGCACATCGACACCTGTTCTTCTCCCCCTGCCCCCATTTTGCATCTAAAGATGTTAATGTCTGTAAATGTTAATTGTTTTATATTAAAGAAAAAAGAATTGTTCTTGGATGTTACAGGGATTTTACCATGAAATCCACAAACACACTATTGAGTTAAGTTAGTGAGTTTGAAAGTCACTTTTTAAATCTAGATATAATGTAACATTCCATGGATAAGGGTGGGGACAGTTTGTTATCCTGACTGTCATGGACATTTAAGGGAAAAAAGTTTTGATTTTGGCTTTTTAAGATTTTAGAAGCATTTGTATGTTAAAACAACCTAAATGGTAGGTAACTTGTGAGCCTGTTGTTGAAATTTTAATGGATAACTTTGCCTAATAAAACCTGCTTTAGTCACAGATTTTCCTCTTAATAATCTGTGGCAATGTTGTCTTGGCTATATCTGTGATAGTGTTTCTTGGATTTCTTTTTTCTTTTGTGAAACTGCTGTGAATGGGTTCAGTAAGATAGTTTTGGGGGTTTATAGTGTGACTTGTCAGCGGTGTGAATAGGTGAAGTTGCCTGCAGTGAAAACTGACCACCATGGGTGCATAACAGGAGTGTTATACATATTTGGTTGATGTTTCTGTCCCATAGTTACTGACATTCTGTTTTCAAAAAAACATCATGCTGAAAAGTCACTGGAACTTAAGAATTATGGTATTAACACTTAATTACATGTATCGGAGGCATACAGTTTCTATTTCAGTACAGGTTCTGTGTAGGATTGTACAGACTGTTCATAGCTGTGTCTGTGTAATGGTGAATTTTAAAAAATCAATAAAATACATGGCTTAAATGTGGACTTTGTGGATTTCTACAAATGGGCTGATCTTTTTCAAATAAAATGTTTGAATAAGATGTGGAACATGGATTTTGAGAAGAAAGCCAACCATATGAGCGCAAACAACTTGCATTTATATAAGCGCCGTTAATGTTGCAAAATGGCGCAAGGCACTTCACCAGAGCATTATCAGAAAATGTTATCCTGCTACATCAGGAGATATTAAGACAGGTGACTAAAGGCTTGGTCAAAGAGGTAGGTTTTAGTCTTGTAGGATGATAAGAATTAGGAGCTGTTGGCAATATGACCAGTTTAAGCCAATCTCTTCACTTTAATAATCAGGATTGACTAAAACCAATCTGATTGATATATTGTGTTTAATCAGAGTTTAAGATTGAATATAACACATTAGATATATAGCAAAAACATAGTTAATACTCATCCCAAACAGCTGGCACACGTAAAGTTATTTGGCTTGCAATCTCTTTCTGTTTGGAGCTTCCTTCGGTAAAGCATGGGATCACTCAAGTGTTTTGCTCTCCCCACACACCATTTGTAGGGTCAATCTTGATTAGGCTTCACTTATTTTTAGGGGTGAGCCTGACCCTGGATATTGACTAGACCTTTTTCTTGATCTATAAAGGTTCCCCATAAAACTTAATATTCAATAAGACTTCTAGTTCTTTGTCTTGATTTTTGAAACACAGCTCGCCCTCGAGATCACATGTCACTCTGTTTACACTAACCCAGGTTTTCTTTGGGAAATCTCCCTATCCTCTCTGATCCCATGAGCCCAAAGCAGAAAACTGCCCACTTTAGAATCATCTGTTTTACGATGTAACATGTTTGCACTAACTCAACTTCCATTCATTATCTTCACCAGCAGTTTTGTTAAGTCAACTTCAAATCCTACCCTTTGCATTATACATAAAATAAATAAATAAGGTTCAAGTCTTAACTTAGAAATATAATTGCTTAGCAACAGGGAGATTGTATATAATACAAAAAACTATACCGTCCATTGGAAACTAAGACATTAGCATTTCTCTAATCCAAAGACATTCCGTCTGCAGTTTTTAAGAACAATTTAAACATAGCATATCAGTTTTATACATTTTTAGGCATACCTGATTTCTAACAGCAGGGCCCTCGAGCCTGCTCTGCCATTCAATAAGATCATGGCTCAACTCCAGTTTCCTGAACTATCCTTGATTCCCTTAATATTCACAAATCTGGATGGGAGAGGTTTAGGAAGGGAATTACATAGCCTGGACAGCTGCTAATGGTGAGGCAACAATAATCTTGAGATGCACAAGAGCCAGCATTGGAGGAACACTGGGTTCTGTGGGGGTTGTAGGGCTGGAGAATGTTAGAGATTGGGAGGGGCAAGGCCATGGAGGGATTTGAACACGAGGCTGAGAATTTTAAATTTGTGGCATTGCTGAACTGGGAGTCAGTGAGCATTGGGTGCTGGGTGAACAGGACTTATAAGTTAGGATGTGGGCAGCGGAGTTTTGAATGAGCTAAGGTTAATGGAGGGTGGAAGCTGGGAGGATGGCAAGGAGAGTGTTAGAATAGTTGAGTATGGATCTGGAGGTAACGAGCGATCCTATAACCAATCATTCCCACGTGAAGATGCAACTGTTACCTGTTGAATATAACTTAATCATGGGTTAATTGTGTAATCACCATTACAGAAAGATGCATTTACTTCTGATACTCAGTTCTAAACTAAAGGAATAATTACCTGAATAGGTTATGATTAAATATTTGATTAAAGTAGTTCAGTGATGGATGAAACTTCTCTATCTGGGTTCTATGTGAAATGTATTTGGGATGGCTCAAGCTGGCTCTTAGTGGATATGTATTAAAGGATTGCTGGTATTGGACATAGAGAGAGTAAAAAAAAATTTCATTGCAGTAGGGGTATTTGTGAGGTTAGATCTAAAGCATGTTAGACCAAAGTAGAGCTTTATTCTAACACTGGATGTCTGATAGGGGAAGAACTCCATTTCCTTTCCTCACCTTGAATAAAAAAAAGATGAAACACCATGTGTAAATTCCAGCATCTACATTGTATTTTCATGTGTGTCTTGTGTAATCCTATAGTTTTAGTGATGGACTAGATGCTAGCACCCAATATGTAAGTCATTAATGTGCTTTGGTATTTTTAGTGGTAATTCTTCCAACTTGTTTATTTTTTTAATTGTGTAACACTGAATCTGATGTTTATAATTGGTCTGGAGAAACTAACGGAACTAAAAGTCAACCAATCTCCTGAAAATTAACATGCAGGTACAGCAAACAATTAGGAAAGTAAATGTTATATTAACCTTTATTACAAAGGGATTGGAGTACAAGAGTAAAGAAGTCTTACTATAATTATAAAGGGCCTTGGTGAGACCACACCTGGAGGGCTGTGTACAGTTTTAGTCACCTTAGCTGAGGAAGGATATACTTGCCTTGGAGGGAGTGCAACGAAGGTTCACTAGACTGATTTCTGGAATAAAGGGATTGTCCTATGAGTAGACTAGGCTTATATTTACCAGAGTGTAGAAGAATGAGAGGTGATCTCATTGCTGGGGAGTCTTAAGCTGGGGGTCACAGTCTCAGAATAAGGGATTGGCCATTTAGGACTGAGATGAGAATTTCTTCAAAGGGTTGTGAATCTTTGCAATTCTCTACCCCAGAGAGCTGTGGATGCTTAGTCAATGAGTATATTCAAGACAGAGCTATCGATTTTTGGGATATGGGGATAGTGCGGGAAGGTGGAATTGAGGTAGAAGATCAGCCATGAACTTATTGAATGGTGGAGCAGGCTCGAAGGGCCAAATGGCCTACTCCTGCTCCTACTTATGTTCTTATGAAGACTAGCCATTTATTGACTGTTAGTTGCAAGTCCTTCTACTTCTACCCACGTTCTGTGAGTTGCTAAAAATTCTGACTACATTTTTTTCTGCTATAAAATAAAATACATTTGTTTAAAGGATGTATATGTTTATTATAAAGAAAGACTTGGATTTATATAGCACCTTTCATGACCACCGGATGTCTCAAAGCGCTTTACAGCCAATGAAGTACGTTTGGAGTGTACGCACTGTTGTAATGTGGGAAATGCGACAGCTAATTTGCACACATGCAAGCTCCCACAAACAGCAATGACCAGATAATCTTGTTTTTTTGTTATGTTGATTGAGGGATAAATATTGGCCAGGACACCAGGGATAACTCCCCTGCTCTTCTTCGAAATAGTGTCATGGGATCTTTTACGTCCACTTGAAAGAGCAGACGGGGCCTCGGTTTAATGTCTCATCCGAAAGACGGCATCTCCCGACAGTGTAGTGCTCCAACAGTAGTCAGATTATTTTGTGCTCAAGTCTCTGAAGTGAGACTTAAAACTATAACCTGATAACACAGAGGTGAGAGTGCTTACCACTGAGCCACAGCATTCTAGAAAGACAGTGGAAGCTAACCTTATGTATGTAGCTGTAATACTTGTATATTTAACAAGAACGGTATTTTTCCAGGAACCAGCTGAAAAACAATTCACTATTTACAGAGATCTATTAAAAACATCCAAACCAGTGCTGCCTTGCCCCCACCCCATGCTGTCAGATAGTTACTTTTCCAACTTCCCACTGCTAACAGCCTTCTGGAAACTACCAGTGAGCTACACTATAAATGTGATGTCATCACCTTCCCACCACCATGTTTCCTACATTACAACAGTGACTACTCTTCAAAAAGTACTTCATTGGTTGAAAAGCGCTTTGGGACGTACAGTGTCCTGAAAAGCGCTATATAAATGCAATTATTTTTCTTGTTATAAAATTGCCTATTCTCCAACTCACCATGAGCAATGCCATTAGAGATCTTTTGGTATATATACAGGTCTTGCATCGAGCACATGTCCGTCACAATTCAGGCATCATACTTGGTGAAATACTTGTCATATTTGCAAAGCTTATGTCACAATTTTACCTGATTGGCCTAAATTATATTCATAATAGAGTTGATTACAGAACTTTTAACTTAGACTTCCTCTTGGTATATGAAAATAATGAAAGACTTAGTGCTTCCCTAATTCTCCAAGTAATACAGAATCTGGACCAGGATCAGTGACATAAATTTTACCTGCCTCTTAACATCCTCCTCACAGCTCACACTGCCATCCAGCTTAGTGTCATCTGCAAACTTGGAGATATTGCACTCAATTCTTTCATCTAAATCATTGATGTATATTGTAAATAGCTGGGGTCCTATCACTGAGCCCTGCGGCACCCCACTAGTCACTGCCTGCCATTCTGAAAAGGACCTGTTTATCCCGACTCTCTGCTTCCTGTCTGTCAACCAGTTCTCTATCCATGTCAGTACATTACCCTAATAACATGCGCTTTAATTTTGCACACCAATCTCTTGTGTGGGACCTTGTCAAAAGTCTTTTGAAAGTCCAAATACACCACATCTACTTGTTCTCCTTTGTCCACTGTACTAGTTACATCCACAAAAAATTCTAGAAAATTTGTCGAGCATGATTTCCCTTTCATAAATCCATGCTAATTTGGACCGATCCTGTCACTACTTTCCAAATGCGCTGTATTTCATCTTTAAAAATTCATTCCAACATTTTCCCCACTACTGATGTCAAGCTAACCGGTCTGTAATTCCCCGTTTTCTCTCTCCCTCCTCTTTTAAAAAGTGGTGTTACATTAGCTACCCTCCAGTCCATAGGAACTGATCCAGAGTCGATAGACTGTTGGAAAATTATCACCAATGCATCCACTATTTCTAGGGCCACTTCCTTAAGCACTCCGGGATGCAGACTATCAGGCCCTGGAGATTTATCGGCCTTCAATCCCATCAATTTCCCTAACACAATTTCCTGCCTAATAAGGATTTCCTTCAGTTCCTCCTTCTCACTGGACCCTTGGTCCCCTAGTATTTCTGGAAGGTTATTTGTGTCTTCCTTCGTGAAGACAGAACCAAAGTATTTGTTCAATTGGTCTGCCATTTCTTTGTTCTCCATTATAAATTTAGCTGATTCTGACTGCAAGGGACCTACGTTTGTCTTCACTAATCTTTTTCTCTTCAAATATCTATGGAAGCTTTTGCAGTCAGTTTTTATGTTCCCAGCAAGCTTCCTCTCATACTCTATTTTTCCCCTCCTAATTAAACCCTTTGTCCTCCTGTGCTGAATTATAAATTTCTCCCAGTCCTCAGATTTGCTGCTTTTTCTGGCCAATTTGTACGCCTCTTCCTTGGATTTAATACTATCCCTAATTTCCCTTGTTAGCCACGGTTGAGCCACCTTCCCCGTTTTATTTTTACTCCAGACAGGGATGTACAATTGTTGAAGTTCATCCATGTGATCTTGAAATGGTTGCCATTACCTATCCACCATCAACGTTTTAAGTATCATTCGCCAGTCTATTCTAGCCAATTCACATCTCATACCATCGAAGTTACCTTTCTTTAAGTTCAGGACCCTCGTCTCTATTAAATGTGTCACTCTCCATCTTAATAAAGAATTCTACCATATTATGGTCACTCTTCCCCAAGGGGCCTCGAACAATAAGATTGCTAATTAGTCCTTTCTCATCACACATCACCCAGTCTAGGATGGCCAGCCCTCTAGTTGGTTCCTCGACATATTGGTCTAGAAAACCATTCCTAATACACTCCAGGAAATCCTCTTCCACTGTATTGCTACCAGTTTGGTTAGGCCAATCTATATGGAGATTAAAGTCGCCCATGATAACTGCTGTACCTTTATTGCACGCATCCCTAATTTCTTGTTTGATGCTGTCCCCAACCTCACTACTACTGTTTGGTGGTCTGTACACAACTCTCACTAGCGTTTTCTGTCCTTTGGTGTTCCGCAGCTCTACACATACAGATTCCACCTCATCCAAGCTAATGTCCTTCCTTACTATTGTGTTAATTTCCTCTTTAACCATCAATGCTACCCTACCTCCTTTTCCTTTCTGTCTATCCTTCCTGAATGTTGACTACCCCGGATGTTGAGTTCCCAGCCTTGGTCACCCTGGAGCCATGTCTCCGTGATGCCAATTATATCGTATTCGTTAATAGCTGCCTGTGCAGTTAATTCGTCCACCTTATTCCGAATACTCCTCGCATTGAGGCACAGAGCCTTTAGGCTTGTCTTTTTAACACACTTTGCCCCTTTTGAATTTTGCTGTCATGTGGCCCTTTTTAATTTTTGCCTTGAGTTTCTCTGCCCTCCACTTTTACTTTTCCTCTTTCTATCTTTTGCTTCTGCCCCCATTTTACTTCTCTCTGTCTCCCTGCATAGATTCCCATTCCCCTGCCATATTAGTTTAACCCATCCTCAACAGCACTAGCAAACACTCCCCCCAGGACATTGGTTCCAGTCCTGCCCAGGTGCAGATCGTCCGGTTTGTACTGGTCCCAGAACCGGTTCCAATGTCCCAGGAATTTGAATCCCTCCCTCCTGCATCACTCCTCAAGCCACATATTCATCTTAGCTATCCTGAAATTCCCACTCTGACGAGCAAGTGGCACTGGTAGCAATCCTGAGATTACTACCTTTGAGGTCCTGCTTTTTAATTGAACTCCTAGCTCCGTAAATTCAGCTTGTAGGACCTCATCCCGTTTTTTACCTATATCGTTGGTACCTATATGCACCACGACAACTGGCTGTTCACCCTCCCCCTCCAAAATGTCCTGCAGCCGCTCCGAGACATCCTTGACCCTTGCACCAGGGAGGCAATATACCATCCTGGAGTCTCAATTGCAGCCGCAGAAACATCTATCTATCCCCCTTACAATAGAGTCTCCTACCACTATAGCTCTCCCACTCTTTTTCCTGCCCTCCTGTGCAGCAGGGTGATTTCACAATTTGACCACTGGAATTCCACGAGTGGTTCAAAATCCTTTCTGAAATTTTTTTTCGTCCAGCACTTTTTCTCATTTACTGAAATGTTTAAAGTTCAAAAATAATGGTTTAAGCAAAATAAAAAATTGCATAGTTGACAATAACATGATTACCTTTTTCTGTTAAATTATTTTTAGTGTCTTTTAATGCCTTCATGAACATTTTTATTTGAAGGCCTCTGTTTCTCCGAAGAACCAGGACTTGTACTTGTCAATGTTTGTCCGGCATCCATGTTGAATGAGCAGAAATTTCCTCCGATTCGATGTTAAGAACGTAAGAAATAGGAGCAGGTGTAGGCCATACGGCCCCTTGAGCCTGCTCCGCCATTTAATAAGATCATGGCTGATCATCGACCTCAACTTCACTTTCCCGGCTCATCTCCATATCCCTTGATTCCCCTAGACCCCAAAAATCTATCTATCTCAGCCTTGAATATATTCAGAGACTCAGCATCCACAGCCCTTTGGGGCAGAGAATTCCAAAGATTCACAACTCTTTGAGTGAAGAAATTAGTTCTCATCTCGGTCTTAAATGGCCTACCCCTTATCCTGAGAATATGCCCCCTTGTTCGCGACACTCCAGCCAGGGAAAAAAACCTCTCAGCATCTACCCTGTCAATCACCTTCAGAATCTTATATGTTTCAATGAGATCATCTCTCATTCTTCTAAATTCCAGAGAATATCAGCCCATTCTACACAATCTCTCATCATGAAGCAGCCCTCTCATCCCAAGAATCAATCTAGTGAACCTCCATTGCACCGCCTCCAAGGCAAGTATATCCTTCCTTAGATAAGGAAACCAAAACTGTGCACAGTACTCCAGTTGTGGTCTCACCAAGGCCATATATAATTGTGTCATGACTTCCTTACTCTTATACTCCGGCCCCCTTGCAATAAAGGATAACATGCCATTTGCCTTCCTTATTGGTTGCTGTACCTGCATGGTAGCTTTCTGTGTTTCTTGCACCAGGCCACCCAAATCTCTCTGAACACCAACATTTAAAAGTTTCTCACCATTTAAAAAATATTCTGTTATTTTATTCTTCCTACCAAAGTGGATAACCTCACATTTCCCTACATTATACTCTATCTGCCACTTTACTGCACACTCACTTAGCCTATCTATATCCCTTTGTAGATGCTTTGTGTTCTCCTCACAGCTTATTGTCCCCCTTAGCTTTGTATCATCAGCAAACTTAGATACATTACACTCAGTCCCTTCATCTAGGTCATGGATATAGATTATAAATAGCTGAGGGCCCAGCACTGATCCTTGCGGCACCCCACTAGTTATGACTGCCAACCTGAAAATGACCCGTTTATCCCTACTCTCTGTTTTCTGTCCGTTAACCAATGACATTGCAGGATTCTAATTGCTTAAACCTATGATGCAGACGGAAACAAATATATATATATATATATAGAGAGAGAGAGAGAGATTCATGCAGATACAGGAATAGGCATTGACACAGGAGGTATTGAATTAAATTTGGACACTCAATTACTCCCCAGTAACCCCACCACCTGAACACCACACTCGGGCCAAGATTTTCCTCAGGATGTTACTGCTCTACTGTCATAATTTTACTGGAATACAGTATAAACCACGTTTATATGCAGGAACAGCTCTGAGGAAATGACGAGCCTTGGTCTTGACTTTGCAGTTGCCATATCATTGGAGATCAACTATGGAGTTCTAGGACAATAAATAGTACAGATACCTGATCTATCACAGTGCTATATAATAGCAAGCCTTTCTTTTTCTTTCCTCTTACTGAAGATGAAGACCATGCTAGGGTATGGTTCCACAGGCGCCCGCAGTTCTCTGGTGCCTAATCCAATTGCAATTATTCATGCATGGCTGTAGGTTATTTGAATGTTGAAGGTGTCACTGAGTTCTTCCCACCCAAAATTCAAGCACTTGTACTTTCTCGGAGAAGTAACTAGATAGCAATTCAGAGCAGGCCAGTGTAAACACAGGTGCAATAGGTAGAATAGCTATAGTAAGATTTTAAAATATATATCCACGTATGAGTACTCAATTCTGCAACAGTTATACAAGGTTAGGCCTCGAGTATGGGAGACATTACCTTATTAACCCTTCATGAGAAGAGATAAGGAATAGAGGAGTATATAGTAAATCAGTCAAGAATACAGAGGGAGGCAACGGTATGAATAGGCTTGTGTTATGGATGTAGTGGGAAGAGATAAGACTTGAATGCTAACTTGTGTGGAATGTCCAGAGTATAATAAACAGTGTAAGACATTAAAGGCATGCACAACAAATGTTAGCAGTTTATCTTATCTAAATGAGCTTACATGTCAACAGCATACACACAGAACGTGATGACATCTGGTACCCACATTTTTCCTACATAATTAAACCCATAAAAGATACAACACACTGGAGCTCTTGGGGAATTTCAATCTAGTCTTGCTGAATCTAACGTAAGCAATCAAGACGACACGTTTGCGACTTCATGAAGGAGTCCTTGGTATGTGTGTTAAAATGTTTAAATTGGTACCTACAGCTCATATGCACTGCTTGCAAGGGGTTGTTTTATTATGTCATTGACTTGATTTAATAAAGCGTATTAACCAAACATTTTCAGTGTTTCCTAGTCCACGAACTTGTATTAGAGATAAAAGATGCATGGCAATATTCTATAATACCTCCACTTAAGAACAATATCCTATTTAAACCCAACAACCAGAAGACAACTGTAAGAATAAAAGTGTTTAGTAATGATAAAATTGATTCTATATATATATATATAAATGTTAAAAGTGTAGATTATTTGGAAAGGCTGCAGTGTTAAAAGAAACAAAATGGATGACTTCCCCAAGTTCATGTCAGCATGGCTTTGAAACTCACCAAAGAAAAGATGTTAATTGGAAAGCCATTAACCTAATCAAGGAATGGCACCGGCCCTCCAGACAGACACATGTAAAAGGAGAAGCCAATCAGGAATGGCCCTGAAAATAATACCCAATCCTGAGGCTTTCGGAGAAACAATGACCATAAAGGGTATAATAATCCAAACAAAGATTGCTGGGTCTTTCTTCTCCTTAGCACAGGGCAAAGCTGGAACCTCCCTCCACAGCAGAAGTAAGGACGAACGCCATGTGCTTATGCTTTGCCAGAGGGAAGTAAGGTATAGCTTTTTTATTGTAACATCATTGTATCTGTTGTAACTAAGTAGAGTCCGTAGGATAGCTGACAAGTGCTGTTCCTCTGATAGATATGCATGTGTGTGTGTTTAATAAGCTATTCCAAATTGTTTCAAAAGAATCGGTCTTGCTGTCAATTTAATGCCAGAGATTTAGAAATCTTACAAAATTGGGGGCTCGTCCGGGATCTGACAAGACAGCTTTTGATCATTCTTTTGAACAAGTGGAAATCTTGGGAGTTGCGATTCTAACCTGTGTTACAATGTGTAAACTATAAACTTTTAAATGGATCGGGAGAAGTTGCGTCTTAAGGAGCAGTCATCTCGATAGTTGGAACTGTTTAAGTCGGGACCAAGCAGTAGTTAAATTCAAAAGACACAGGATGAAGGGATCAGTCATGTGCAGAAAGCCATCAAAAGATATAGAGATAGTCTATCAGGAGAAAGTATACAAAAAGGTATCCTTAAAGGACATATAAGAGTTACAGGCACAGGCAGCATATTTCTGTAAGGGCCAACATGCATCCTTTGGGGAGCTCCTGGCATTTATCCAGGAGAAAGTAAATCAAGGAGAGCTAAGGCCAAAATGGGTAAACTGTCTCTTGGCATACATCGCACATTGCTGTGCTCAGAGATATAAGAAATTAATGAGGCAGGATGCAAAAGAGATTCAAAATTTAAGGAAAGAGACACAAGATTTAAAAGACCAAAGGGCAAAAGAGATAGAAGATTTAAAAGAATCATAAGTAAAAGAAGGTTGACTAAATGAAAAAGAGATTCAAAATATAAAAGAGCAAAAGGAAGAAAGCCTTCAACTTATTCGGCAGTTAAAGGAAGGAGAAATACAGCATTTGAGACAAGAAATAGATCAATTAAACTACAGTATTAGGCAATTAGAAAGAGGGGTCAAACAGGTAGCTTCATTGCTACAGCAACGAAGCCTTTCAAATTTAAATGGAGTTAAAAAATATAAATTGGAAAATTTGGGGCTCTGGCAAGAGGTAGAAGATGTTACGGGCGCATTAAGGGAAGTAATTAAGAAGCCACATAGGGAGGCAGTTCGGGAGATCAATGCCCTGATAAAAGAGTATGCAGAGTTCGGGAGGAGCAGCAGCAGTTCGGGAGCGGGAGATCGAAGCCCTGATAAAAGGGCGCAGAACTCGGGAGGAGGAGCAGCAGTTCGGGAGATCGAGGCCCTGATAAAAGGGCGCGGAGTTCGGGAGCAGGAGATCGAAGCCAAAGATAAAACAAAGAAGTAAAAATAAATCGAAGTGTGACATCACAGCCAAGAGGGTAACTGATTGGCTGGTTGATTGGTGAGTAGTTTTTCTTTTTTCTTTTTTTTTTCTTTTTCATATCAGTACGAAACCTTTGGCATTGTTGCTAAATTAAGTTAATTTAAGGGTTAAGTCATGGCAGGAGAGCCCAGACCAATGTCATGTTCCTCCTGTGCTATGTGGGAAATCAGGGACACTTCCAGTGTCCCTGACTACTATGTGGGAAGTGTATCCAGCTCTTGTCAGACTGCATTGTGGCATTGGAGCTGCGCATGGATTCACTCGAGACCATCCGCGACACTGAGGATATCGTGAATAGCATGTTTAGTGAGATGATCACACCGCAGGTAAAGGTTACAAAGGCAGATAGGGAATGGGTGACCATCAGGCAGAGCAAGAGTAGGAAGGTAGTGCAGGGGTCCCCTGTGGTCATCTCCCTCCAAAACAGATATCCCGCTTTCGATACTGTTGTGGGAGATGGCTCATCAGGGGAAGGCAGCAGCAGCCAAGTTCATGGCACCATGGGTGGCTCTGTTGCATGGGAGGGCAGGAAAAAGAGTGGGATATAGTGACAGGGGATTCTATTGTAAGGGGAATAGCTAGGCATTTCTGCGGCCGCAATCGAGATTCCAGGATGGTATGTTGCCTCCCTGGTGCAAGGGTCAAGGATGTCTCAGAGCGGCTGCAGGGCATTCTGGAGGGGGAGGGTGAACAGCCAGTTGTTGTGGTGCATATAGGTACCAATGATATAGATAAAAAAACAGGATGAGGTCCTACAAGCTGAATTTAGGGATCTAGGAGTTAAGTTAAAAATTAGGACCTCAAAGGTAGTGATCCCAGGATTGCTACCAGTTCCATGTGCTAGTCAGAGTAGAAATAGCAGGATAGTTGAGATGAATACGTGTCTTGCGGAATGGTGCAAGAGGGAGGGATTCAAATTCCTGGGACATTGGAACCGGTTCTGGGGGAGGTGGGACCAGTACAAACTGGACAGTTTGCACCTGGGCAGGACCGGAACCAATGTCCTCGGGGGAGTGTTTGCTAGTGCCATTGGGAGGGTTTAAATTAATATGGCAGAGGGATGGGAATCTATGCAGGGAGACAGAGGGAAGTAAAATGGGAGCAGAAGCAAAATGTAGAAAGGAGATAAGGAAAAATGGATGTCAGAGAAATCAAAGGCAAAAATCAAAAAGGACCACATTACATAATTCTAAAAGGACAAAGAGTGTTAAAAAAAAACAAGCCTGAAGGCTCTGTGTCTCAATGCGAGGAGCATTCATAATAAGGTGGATGAATTAACTGTGCAGATAGCTGTTAACGGATATGATGTAATTGGGATTACATAGACATGGCTCCAGGGTGACCAAGGCTGGGAACTCAACATCCAGGGGTATTCAATATTCAGGAAGGATAGACGGAAAGGAAAAGGAGGTGGGGTAGCGTTGCTGGTTAAAAAGGAGATTAACGCAAGAGTGAGGAAGAACATTAGCTTGCATGATGTGGAATCTGTATGGGTAGAGCTGCGGAACACCAAAGGGCAGAAAACGCTAGTGGGAGTTGTGTACAGAACACCAAACAGTAGTGAGGTTGGGGATGGCATCAAACAGGAAATTAGGGATGCGTGCAATAAAGATACAGCAGTTATCATGGGTGACTTTAATCTACTTATAGATTGGGCTACCCAAACTGGTAGCAATATGGTGGAGGAGGATTTCCTGGAGTGTATAAGGGATGCTTTTTGAGACCAATATGTCGAGGAAACAACTAGAGGGCTGGCCATCCTAGACTGGGTGTTGTGTAATTAGAGAGGATTAATTAGCAATCTTGTTGTGCGAGGCACCTTGGGGTAGAGTGACCATAATATGGTAGAATTCTGCATTAAGATGGAGAGTAACAGAGTTAATTAAGAGACGAGGGTCCTGAACTTAAAGAAAGGTAACTTCGATGGTATGAGATGTGAATTGGCTAGGATAGACTGGCAAATGATACTTAAAGAGTTGATGGTATATAGGCAATGGCAGACATTTAAAGATCACATGGATGAACTTCAACAATTGTACATCCCTGTCTGGCGTAAAAATAAAATGGGGAAGGTGACTCAACCGTGGCTAACAAGGGAAATGAAGGATAGTGTTAAATCCAAGGAAGAGGCATATAAATTGGCCAGATAAAGCAGCAAACCTGAGGACTGGGAGAAATTTAGAATTCAGCAGAGGAGGACAAAGGGTTTAATTAGGAGGAGGAAAATAGAGTAAGCTTGCAGGGAACATAAAAACTGACTGCAAAAGCTTCTATAGATATATGAAGAGAAAAAGATTAGTGAAGACAAATGGAGGTTCCTTGCAGTCAGAATCAAGTGAATTTATAATGGGGAACAAAGAAATGGCAGTCCAATTGAACAAATACTTTGGTTCTGTCTTCACTGAGGATGACACAAATAACCTTCCGGAAGTACCAGGGGACCGGGGGTCGAACGAGAAGGAGGAATTGAAGGAGATCTTTACTAGTCAGGAAATGGTGTTAGGGAAGTTGATGGGATTGAAGGCTGATAAATCCCCAGGGCCTGATAGTTTGCATCCCAGAGTACTTAAGGAAGTGGCCCGAGAAATAGTGGATGCATTGGTGATCATTTTCCAACATTCTATAGATTCCGGATCAGTTCCTGTGGATTGGAGGGTAGCTAATGTAACCTCACTTTTAAAAAAAAAAAGGGAGAGAGAAAACGGGGAATTCTAGGCCGGTTTAACCTGACATCGGTAGTGGGGAAAATGTTGGAATCAATTACTAAAGATGTAATAGCAGCGCATTTGGAAAGCAGTGACAGGATCAGTCCAAGTCAGCATGGATTTATGAAAGGGAAATCATGCTTGACAAATCTTCGAGAATTTTTTGAGGATGTAACTAGTAGAGCGGACGAGGGAGAACCAGTGGATGTGGTGTATTTGGATTTTCAAAAGGCTTTTGACAAGGTCCCACACAAGTGATTAGTGTGCAAAATTAAAGCACATGATATTGGGGGTAATGTACTGACGTGGATAGAGAACTGGTTGGCAGACAGGAAGCAAAGAGTAGGAATAAACAGGTCCTTTTCAGAATGGCAGGCAGTGACTAGTGTGGTACCGCCAGGTTCAGTGCTGGGAGCCCAGCTATTTACAATATACATTAATGATTTGGATGAAGGAATTGAATGTAATATCTCCAAGTTTGGAGATGACACTAAGCTGGGTGGCAGTGTGAGCAGCGAGGAGGATGCTAGGAGGCTGCAGGGTGATTTGGACAGGTTAGGTGAGTGGGCAAATACATGGCAGATGCAATATAATGTAGATAAATGTGAGGTTATCTACTTTAATGGCAAAAACAGGAAGGCAGAATATTATCTGAATGGTGACAGATTAGGAAAAGGGGAGGTGCAATGAGAACTGGGTGTCATGGTACATCAGTCATTGAAAGTTGGCATGTAGGTACAGCAGGCGGTGAAGAAGGCAAATGGCATGTTGGCCTTCATAGCGAGAGTATAGGAGCAGGGAGGTCTTACTACAGTTATACAGGGCCTTGGTGAGGCCAAACCTTGAATATTATGTATAGTTTTGGTCTCCTAATCTGAGGAAGGACATTCTTGCTATTGAGGGAGTACAGCAAAGGTTCACCAGACTGATTCCCGGGATAGCAGGACTGACATATGAAAAAAGACTGGATCGACTAGGCTTATATTCACTGGAATTTAGAAGAATGAGAGGGGATCTCTAGAACATATAAAATTCTGACGGGACTGGACAGGTTAGATGCAGGAAGAATGTTCCCAATGTTGGGGAAGTCCAGAACCAGGGGTCATAGTCTAAGAATAAGGGATAAGCCATTTAGGACCGAGATGAGGAGAAACTTCTTCACTCAGAGAACTGTGAACCTGTGGAATTCTCTACCACAGAAAGTTGTTGAGGCCAGTTCATTAGATATATTCAAAAGGCAGTTAGATGTGGCCCTTATGGTTAAAGGGATCAAGGGGTATGGAAAGAAAGCAGGAATGGGGTACTAAAGTTGCATGATCAGCCATGATCATATTGAATGTTGGTGCAGGCTCGAAGGGCCGAATGGCCTACTCCTGCACCTATTTTCTAAGTTTCTATGTTTCTACTCTCGGTGCCAACTAGAAATAGCGAGGATAAAAAGTAGTTAGGGGAGAAGCAGGCCCTGGTATCCGCAGTAACACGGGGAGCCATAACAGAGACAACAGAAGGGGACAAGTGGGAAACAGATTGGGAAGAGAAAGTTAATCCCCAGGAGGGTGGTGAAGGATGGGATACCTTGGAGACATCAGGGCCAACCTAGCAGTAGTAACCGCTTCTTCATGACGTAATGCGCATGGCCACATCACCAGTAACCATATCGACTCATGGCCCCTATCTGGTGCTAATGCCACGGCAGGTAGCCACCAGTTGGAGCCCAATAATGATGGGGATGACCCACAGGGAGTTAACAGGAGGTGGGAAAGTTTCAGGAGAAGTTGCTGCGAGTTAGAAGCGACTTAACACGAGTCCTCCTTTTGGACTGTTCCACTTCCCTGAAGATAATCTGCCAGAAGCAGTCCTCCAGTGGCCGATGCTGTCACGACTGAGATCCTAAACCATTTAGGGATCCAAAACTTAGTGGCTCTGCTTAATCAGACCAAGCAGCACCCAGATGAGACTCCAAGAGCCTTCAATAATCGTCTGTACGATATCTATCAATGTGCGCAGAACCAGGCACCTGCAAATGCTACAGTAGGAAAGAATCAGGAACAATTTAAGTCGATGTTCCTGACCCAACTCCACCCTTTAGTTAAAACCACCTTGGGCATAGCTATGAGGCCCACCAATCAGTGGACAGATATAGAGACATGTGTTCAAATAGTCTGGGAAATGGTAAAAGACCAGTTAAAGGTGAAGTCACCACCCACCGCAAATAAACCAGTGTCAATGGTGAAGGGATCTCGAAACTACCCCTTTAAGGGACAGTGCTTTAATTGTAAGAAGGTAGGCCACCTAGCAAAAGACTGCAGCAGACCCAGACAAGCACCGGGCCATGGTGCACGCATAAATACCTTCAGAGGGACAAATCCAGGCTCTCTAGGTCAGATTAACGATTGGACCAGTTTATAACCCTCATGAAAGTACAAATTGCAGGGGCGGGGGGCAGTGGGCGGCGGCAAGGCGTGGGGTAGCAAAATCATTTACCGGTGCACGCAATCGTTGATGCACATTCATTAGAGAAATCCCTTCAAGGATCCACCCTATGACGGGGTTCGGCCCCCCCAAAGATTGGGCGGAAGTGGAGATCTGACTTGGTGGTAAGCGGGAGACCAGTAGTCCTTGTTGTCTTAAAAGGGGGCAGGCAGCAGATGATGCTTATTGATACTGGCTCAGCCGTTACCATCATCCACACCCCATACCCTGAAAGCCATGCAGCGAAGGGCAAGGGTTGTATGACCCTTAAAGGGTTTAACGTTGATACAACCACCGCGTATACAGGGAAGGCCACTGAACTTCAGTTGGGAGGCCTCACCTGTAAGGTCCCAGCACCTATGCTGATGACCACCTCCGACGGAAGGGGAATTGTAGGGACTGATGTGTTGGATCAGTTTGGCGCGGTGATAGATTACAATCGGGACTGTGTTTGCATGGGATTAAGAGATAATGCAAGAGTGATAGAAATTTCAGATGCTCACTCAGTTTTTGCTATTAAAAAGCTATCTGAGTATGACCCTCCAATGAAGCTGTGGCAAAACTAATTCAAGAACACCTAGCGATGTTCGCCACATGCAAGCATGACTGGAAAAATGGCAGGCGAAGCATCTATTGAGGAATCCCCCCACTCATTCACTAAACAGTATCCCATCCCAAGGGAGAGTCATCCTTACATCCGAGACACCATAAAATCCCTAGTCGAGCAGGGTGTTCTTAGGACAGGCACCCTCACGACCAATTCACCCACATGGCTGGTTAAAAAACCTGATAGCAGCTGGCGACTAACTTCTCGGCCTTTTGGCTAAGATCATGCGTAACTGACCTGACAGGGGAGTAACCATGACCCCAAAGTGGTTCTCCCTGGATCAGGAAGGTGGTTCTCCTATGCTTTTTGGAAATAGGAGGTGGGTGGGGTGGCTTGACCCATCCACCTCCACGGAGGTGTGTGGGGGGCCTGACCCATCCACCTCCATGGCACGAACCTGGTATTGCAGTACTTCCAGGAACAGTGCAGTGGCTCTAGGCCTTTTGGCTAAGAGCATTGGCGCAGAGTGATCCTTGATGTGTGCAAGGTGACCTCTGACGTTTGTGATTTGACAAAGAATTGGAAAGATTGGCTACGAATTAAAAAAAAAATAAATTGATTACAGAAAGTTAAATTCTGTAACACCAGCCTGCTCACCGGTAGTAAGAGAAACTCCCATCCTATTATCTCAAATTCCTACTTCTCGACCCTCTACATCGCCAATGGATTCTGGAGTATCCCTGTTACAGGGGAAGACCAGTACAAATTTGCGTTCACATTTGAGGACTAGAGCTACACCTGGACATGCCTGCCTCAGGGGTTCCTCAATGCCCTGATGATTTTTCACAAAAATGGCTGCAATTTTAAAAGACTTTTCCTGCCTTACCTGCTTGCTGCAGCACGTAGACAACCTACTGCTGGCAACTGGCAGCATGGAGGAGCATCTCTCCTTTTTGCATGAACTTTTGACATTGTTGGCTCAGGCAGGATTAAAGGTGAATTCTCGTAAGGCTCAATTAGTAAAAGAACGGGTCACTAGGAGTGTCCATTTCTCCAGAGGGATCGTCCCCCGACTCTCACAAGATGGAGATAATACAGCAACTGTTAGTACCCACTTCCAAAACAGCCCTACGATCATTCTTCGGTCTGGTGAGGTGCCAAAGGAACTTTATCCTTGGCTTTGCAGAATGCACAAAGTCTCTGTATGATTTGATAAAACTGCAGGGTGATAACATACATCCGGCATGGACCGATGCCCACACCCAGTCCATGGCTAAATTAAAAACTGCAGTGATACGGGCCGCATGTCTGATCCCTCCCGATCCTACGCAGCCCTTCCATTGAGGTCGGATCCACAGAACAAAGCTTCACTGCAGTTCTGTGCCAAACGCTTACTGATCGACTACAGCCAATTGCATATGCGTCTCGAATTCTGCAGGGGGTAGAAAAAACATATACCGTATGCGAGCACCACCTACTGGCCACCTTCTGGGCGGTATATCACTTTACCTTTATTACTGGGTTACAGGCTACAATCCTGCACAGCTGTCACACACCTCTGAAACTACTGATGAAACCTGGAAATTGGCTAGTTTCCTCACAGCGCCTCAGCAAATAGACATTGGAATTTGTGGAGAGAGACATTGATACCATTTCCAAACCCACCACATTGCTGCCACAATTTCTGATCTATGAGGTGGACCCGCAAGAATGTCCGTTACCTCCGATTAACTTTGAGACCCATCCTGTGCAGAAAGAGCCCATACAGGGTGCCCCAGATGTCTATATCGATGGGTACTCATATCACATTGAAGGGTCCCCTCACACCGGATATGCTGTGGTATTGCCAGAAAGAATCATCCAGCGAAGATGCAACAGACAGTCTTCACAATAAGCAGAAATCGCCGCACTTCTAACTGCTGCAAAGGAAACCTCAGATAGACCCATGAATATTTGGTCAGATAGTGCCTATGCTATAAACACCATGCTCTCTTTGCCCCTATGCCACAAAAATGATTATTGTATGATAGACGGTAAGGCCCTGGACCATGGGCCCTGGTTACGCCTGCTCTGGTCATACCTTAAACAGCGATCCCAGTCCTGTTTCATAGAAACATAGAAAATAGGTGCAGGAGCAGGCCATTCAGCCCTTCTAGCCTGCACCGCCATTCAATGAGTTCATGGCTGAACATGAAACTTCAGTACCCCCTTCCTGCTTTCTCGCCATAACCCTTGATCCCCCGAGTAGTAAGGACTTCATTTAACTCCCTTTTGAATATATTTAGTGAATTGGCCTCAACTACTTTCTGTGGTAGAGAATTCCACAGGTTCACCACTCTCTGGGTGAAGAAGTTTCTCCTCATCTCGGTCCTAAATGGCTTACCCCTTATCCTCAGACTGTGACCCCTGGTTCTGGACTTCCCCAACATTGGGAACATTCTTCCTGCATCTAACCTGTCTAAACCCGTCAGAATTTTAAACGTTTCCATGAGGTCCCCTCTCATTCTTCTGAACTCCAGTGAATACAAGCCCAGTTGATCCAGTCTTTCTTGATAGGTCAGTCCCGCCATCCCGGGAATCAGTCTGGTGAATCTTCGCTGCACTCCCTCAATAGCAAGAATGTCCTTCCTCAAGTTAGGAGACCAAAACTGTACACAATACTCCAGGTGTGGCCTCACGAAGGCCCTGTACAACTGAAGTAACACCTCCCTGCCCCTGTATTCAAATCCCCTCGCTATGAAGGCCAACATGCCATTTGCTTTCTTAACCGCCTGCTGTACCTGCATGCTAACCTTCAATGACTGATGTACCATGACACCCAGGTCTCGTTGCACCTTTCCTTTTCCTAATCTGTCACCATTCAGATAATAGTCTGTCTCTCTGTTTTTACCACCAAAGTGGATAACCTCACATTTATCCACATTATACTTCATCTGCCATGCATTTGCCCACTCACCTAACCTATCCAAGTCACTCTGCAGCCTCATAGCATCCTCCTCGCAGCTCACACTGCCACCCAACTTAGTGTCATCCGCAAATTTGGAGATACTGCATTTAATCCCCTCGTCTAAATCATTAATGTACAATGTAAACAGCTGGGGCCCCAGCACAGAACCTTGCGGCACCCCACTAGTCACTGCCTGCCATTCTGAAAAGTACCCGTTTACTCCTACTCTTTGCTTCCTGTCTGACAACTAGTTCTCAATCCACGTCAGCACACTACCCCCAATCCCATGTGCTTTAACTTTGCACATTAATCTCTTGTGTGGGACCTTGTCGAAAGCCTTCTGAAAGTCCAAATATACCACATCAACTGGTTCTCCTTTGTCCACTTTACTGGAAACATCTTCAAAAAATTCCAGAAAATTTGTCAAGCATGATTTCCCTTTCACAAACCTATGCTGACTTGGACCTATCATGTCACTATTTTCCAGATGCACTGCTATGACATCCTTAATAATTGATTCCATCATTTTACCCACTACTGAGGTCAGGCTGACCGGTCTATAATTCCCTGTTTTCTCTCTCCCTCCTTTTTTAAAAAGTGGGGTTACATTGGCTACCCTCCACTCCATAGGAACTGATCCAGAGTCAATGGAATGTTGGAAAATGACTGTCAATGCATCCGCTATTTCCAAGGCCACCTCCTTAAGTACTCTGGGATGCAGTCCATCAGGCCCTGGGGATTTATCGGCCTTCAATCCCATCAATTTCCCCAACACAATTTCCCGACTAATAAAGATTTCCCTCAGTTTCCCCTCCTTACTAGACCCTCTGACCCCTTTTATATCCGGAAGGTTGTTTGTATCCTCCTTAGTGAATACCGAACCAAAGTAATTGTTCAATTGGTTTGCCATTTCTTTGTTCCCCGTTATGACTTCCCCTGATTCTGACTGCAGGGGACCTACGTTTGTCTTTACTAACCTTTTTCTCTTTACATACCTATAGAAACTTTTGCAATCCGCCTTAATGTTCCCTGCAAGCTTCTTCTCATACTCCATTTTCCCTGCCCTAATCAAACCCTTTGTCGTCCTCTGCTGAGTTCTAAATTTCTCCCAGTCCCCAAGTTCGCTGCTATTTCTGGCCAATTTGTATGCCACTTCCTTGGCTTTAATACTATCCCTGATTTCCCTAGATAGCCACGGTTGAGCCACCTTCTCTTTTTTATTTTTACGCCAGACAGGAATGTACAATTGTTGTCATTCATCCATGCGGTCTCTAAATGTCTGCCCTTGCCCATCCATAGTCAACCCCCTAAGTATCATTCGCCAATCTATCCTAGCCAATTCACGCCTCATACCTTCAAAGTTACCCTTCTTTAAGTTCTGGACCATGGTCTCTGAATTTACTGTTTCATTCTCCATCCTAATGCAGAATTCCACCATATTATGGTCACTCTTCCCCAAGGGGCCTCGCACAATGAGATTGCTAATTAATCCTCTCTCATTACACAACACCCAGTCTAAGATGGCCTCCCCCCTAGTTGGTTCCTCAACATATTGGTCGAGAAAACCATCCCTTATGCACTCCAGGAAATCCTCCTCCACCGTATTGCTTCCAGTTTGGCTAGCCCAATCTATGTGCATATTAAAGTCACCCATTATAACTGCTACACCTTTATTGCATACACCCCTAATTTCCTGTTTGATGCCCTCCCCAACATCCCTATTACTGTTTGGAGGTCTGTACACAACTCCTACTAACGTTTTTTGCCCTTTGGTGTTCTGCAGCTCGACCCATATAGATTCCACATCATCCAAGCTAATGTCTTTCCTAACTATTGCATTAATCTCCTCTTTAACCAGCAATGCTACCCCACCTCCTTTTCCTTTTATTCTATCCTTCCTGAATGTTGAATACCCCTGAATGTTGAGTTCCCAGCCCTGATCATCCTGGAGCCACGTCTCCGTAATCCCAATCACATCATATTTGTTAACATCTATTTGCACAGTTAATTCATCCACTTTATTGCGGATACTCCTTGCATTAAGACACAAAGCCTTCAGGCTTGTTTTTTTAACACCCTTTGTCCTTTTAGAATTTTGCTGTACAGTGGCCCTTTTTGTTCTTTGCCTTGGGTTTCTCTGCCCTCCACTTTTCCTCATCTCCTTTCTGTCTTTTGCTTTTGCCTCCTTTTTGTTTCCCTCTGTCTCCCTGCATTGGTTCCCATCCCCCTGCCATATTAGTTTAAATCCTCCCCAACAGCACTAGCAAACACTCCCCCTAGGACATTGGTTCCAGTCCTGCCCAGGTGCAGACCGTCCGGTTTGTACTGGTCCCACCTCCCTCAGAACCGGTCCCAATGCCCCAGGAATTTGAATCCCTCCCTGCTGCACCACTGCTCAAGCCACGTATTCATCTGCGCTATCCTGCGATTCCTACTCTGACTATCACGTGGCACTGGTAGCAATCCCGAGATTACTACTTTTGAGGTCCTACTTTTTAATTTAGCTCCTAGCTCCTTAAATTCGTTTCGTAGGACCTCATCCCTTTTTTTACCTATGTCGTTGGTACCAATGTGCACCACGACAACTGGCTGTTCTCCCTCCCATTTCAGAATGTCCTGCACCCGCTCCGAGACATCCTTGACCCTTGCACCAGGGAGGCAACATACCATCCTGGAGTCTCGGCCGCGGCCGCAGAAACGCCTATCTATTCCCCTCACCATTGAATCCCCTATCACTATTGCTGTCCCACTCTTTTTCTTGCCCTCCTGTGCAGCAGAGCCAGCCACGGTGCCATGAACTTGGCTGCTGCTGCCCTCCCCTGATGAGTCATTCCCCTCAACAGTACTCAGAACGGTGTATCTGTTTTGCAGGGGGATGACCGCAGGGTACCCCTGCACTACCTTCCTTGCACTACTCTTCCTGCTGGTCTTCCATTCCCTATCTGGCTGTGGATCCTTTCCCTGCGGTAAGACCAACTCACTACACGTGATACTCACGTCATTCTCAGCATCGTGGATGCTCCAGAGTGAATCCACACTCAGCTCCAATTCCGTAATGCGGACCGTCAGGAGCTTGAGGTGGACACACTTCCCGCACATGTAGTCGTCAGGGACACCGGAAGTGTCCCTGAGTTCCCACATGGTACAGGAGGAGCATAACACCCGACCGAGCTCTCCTGCCATGACTGAACCCTTAGATACCCTTAAATTGGCAACAACAATGTTAAAAGTTACTGACTAATATAAGAAGAAAAAGAAAAACTACTCACCAATCACCAGCCAATCACTTACCCCCTAGGCTGTGACGTCACCTTTGTTTCTTTCTTTGCCTTCTCCCTGTAGCTGCACCGGCACGCCTCTCGCCGACCCCGGACTCGCGCTGCTCCGAGCTCCCACCTCCTCGACTGACTGCTCGAACTGCTCGACTCCCGCTGGCCTTTATAGGCCTCTCGCCGACCCCGGACTCGCGCTGCTCCGAGCTCCCGCCTCCTCGACTGACTGCTCGAACTGCTCGACTCCCGCTGGCCTTTATAGGCCTCTCGCCGACCCCGGACTCGCGCTGCTCCAAGCTCCCGCCTCCTCGACTGACGGCTCTAACTGCTCGACTCCCGCTGGCCTTTATAGGCCTCTCGCCGACCCCGGACTCACGCTGCTCCGAGCTCCCGCCTCCTCGACTGACTGCTCATAGGAAAGGTAGCAGCCCATAGAAAAAGGGGTCCACATGGTGAGGGAAATTCCAGAGCAGACAGAGCAGCCAAGGATGCTGCAATTGATGGGGAGATAGAGGATATATTTGTTGAGCCCTGAAATGCTGTTAGCAAGGCCTCCCCAACAGATCACCTAGATTTAAAATCCCTGCAGCAGCAATACTGGTCATATGCTGTTGTAAGCGCGTGGCACGAGGAAGACAGACCCCTTCCTCAACCAACAGCCTGGTCTCCCAACACCATACTAGCCACTGCCCCTGACTCAGATGAGCAGTTGCTGATGTTCAAAAGAAAGCCAAACGCCTGCCCAGTGATGTGTGTTCCACAAGAGGTGGGTCAGGAACTGCTCTCCCTCTTTCACTCCCACCCCACAGCAGGACACTATTCAGCCCTGGTAACTTTCTATAAGGTAGCATCCACAGCTTGATGACCTTCCATGAGGGAAACAATCAACCAATATGCGGCATGATGCCTACCGTGCCTGCAACACAATCCTCCCGCATGCACTAACCGAGCCTTGCTTCAAAGCGTACCCTCACCTCAAGGGCCATGGACTCACCTCCAGATAGACTTCATTGGGCCACTTCCACAGGCGCAAGGCAATTTTCAGCATGCCCTAGTAGAGGTGGATCAATTCACTAAATGGATCGAAGCATTCCCCTGCCGCTCCAACACCGCAATCACAGCAGTCAAAACACTATTGAATCATGTGTTTTGTAGGTGGGGAGTACCAGTACAAGTGGACAGCGATCAAGGTTCACACTTTACCGGTAAAATTTTTACCCACCTGCAGGAAATGTTGGGGATAAAACACAAATTACATATTGCTCACCACCCCCAGTCATCCGGAGAGGCCGAAAGGGGGAACTGGACCCTCAAGATAATGTTAAAAAAATTGTGCGTGGACCACCCCACTCAATGGACTAACATGCTGCCAAAGTGCTTAATGGCAATGAGGTCCACACCTCACAAACAACAGGGGTCGCCCCACATTTGACCATGACTGGGAGACTCATAAGAATGCCAGGCCAGCTAACACTAACAGGGATGAGTCCCTTGACAATTAAACCATGTAGTTCCAAGTGGCTGGAACAAGTGGTAGATCACACCGATCAGATAATTCGATTTGTGGCCACCAAATTGGGGAAGTCAAATTAAAAGGTACTTTGTCAAGAAAGTACTTCCCTTTGAATATCAGGTTGAAGACTCAGTAATAATTCCAAATTATGGGAAAAAGAAGCATGCCTTTGAGCCCAGGTGGTGGGGACCGCATATGATTATAGACCGATTAAACCCCGCGGTTTATTTGATTCAGTTACCGGGGGGAAAGGGCATTAAGCACAAGAAATGGTTTCACATTAATCAGTTAAAAACTGCCAAAGAGTAAATACTACACTGATCTTGTTATGTATGTAATAACTCGATAGACTGAATACTGTAAACTAACACAGGTACAAACCTGGCACTGCTTTATTAGGGCCCAAAATGATTACATTACATGATGGCTTGCCTGTTATACGCACACACATGGATACAGCCCAATGACCTCCGACAGTGGCGCCACCTGGTGGCTAGTAACCCCAAGAATACATACATGACAATATCCCTCTTTAAGATATTAGTAACAGTGTCTTTACAAATTGAGATGGTCCGGGGCTTTCTGCTCCCGAGTTGATCGTCTCAGTTCAACTCCAGCCTTGGGCGAGCGTTCTGAGTCTGTTATGACTGGGGGCTGGGTAGCCGATCTGATGGGAGTGGCA
The DNA here is from genome assembly GCF_044704955.1 of Pristiophorus japonicus. Classification (NCBI taxonomy): domain Eukaryota; kingdom Metazoa; phylum Chordata; class Chondrichthyes; family Pristiophoridae; genus Pristiophorus; species Pristiophorus japonicus. The sequence goes on from NC_091987.1 coordinate 104,586,879, forward strand.
ATGACCATGTCAGGGATTGAAAGTCCAGATTCATTGATGACAGCAGAGTCCTCTGATGACTGAGGGTAGGTTGGCTGGTCACTGATTGTGTCTTCCTCAGACTGTTCCGGTTCATCCGTGTGCCACAGTTTTATCTGATCAACATGTTTCCTGCATGTTTGCCCATTCTTCAGCTTGACGATAAACACTCTGTTACCCTCCTTGGCCATAACAGTATCGGCGATCCACTTGGGACCTTGACCATAGTTTAGTGCATACACAGGATCGTTAACAGAAATATCACGTGACAAAGCAGCGTAATCAGCATACCACTGCTGACTTTGACGTCTGTATTCAATACGATCGTTCAAGTCAGGGTGGACAAGAGCGAGTTTGGTCTTGAGACCTCTCTTCATCAATAGTTCAGCAGGGGGGACCCCGGTAAGCGTGTGGGGTCTTGTCCTGTAACTAAGCAATATGCATGACAAGCGAGTTTGCAGTGAACCTTGAGTTACACGTTTCATACTCTGCTTGAAGGTTTGGACAGCACGCTCTGCTTGACCATTAGATGCAGGTTTGAATGGTGCTGACCTCACATGTTTGATACCATTGAGTTTCATGAATTCTTGAAACTCCAGACGAGTGAAGCAAGGTCCGTTGTCGCTTACAACGATGTCGGACAGACCATGAGTGGCAAACATGACATGAAGGCTCTCAATGGTAGCTGTGGATGTACTGGATGACATGATTATACACTTTATCCATTTGGAATATGTATCCACCACAACTAAAAACATATTTCCCAGGAAGGGACCTGCAAAGTCAATGTGGATCCTGGACCATGGTTTAGATGCCCACGACCACAGACTTGGAGGCGATTCCGCTGTTGCTTTACTTAGCTGCATACAAGTGTTGCACTGATGCACACATGATCCCAGATCAGAGTCAATTCCAGGCCACCATTAATGAGAACTGGCAATGGCTTTCATCATGACAATACCGGGATGAGTGCTATGTAGATCATGTACAAATTTCTCTCTGCCTTTCTTAGGCATAACAACACGATTACCCCACAGTAAACAATCTGACTGAATGGATAGTTCATCTTTGCGACGGTTGTAAGGTTTGGTCTCATCACCCAGTTGCTTGGGTATGGCAGACCAATCACCACAAAGGACACAACATTTCACAACTGATAATATCAGGTCCTGGCTGGTCCAGGTCTTAACTTGTTCCTTCACTTTCAAAAGCATGCATAACGCACAATAGGTCTGCAGGTTGTGGCGTCACCACCTCGGGTGTGTGCAGGAGCAGACAGCTCAGTGCATCGGCACAATTCTCGGTGCCAGGTCTATGGTGAATGACATAATCATAGGCAGATAATGTCAGCGCCCACCTCTGGATGCGGGATGATGCGTTGGTATTTATACCTTTGTTTTCCGAAAACAATGAAATGAGTAGCTTGTGATCTGTTTCCAGTTGAAACCAAAGACCAAACAGGTACTGATGTATCTTTTTAACCCCATACACACAGGCTAAAACTTCTTTTTCTACCATGCTGTAGGCTCTTTCCGTCCTTGACAAACTTTTAGAAGCATACGCAACAGGTTATAGTTTACACGACTCATTAGCTTGTTGAAGCATGCAACCAACTCCATATAACGCAGCATCACAAGTCAATAATAGACACTTACACGGATCATAATGTACCAGCAGCTTGTTAGAGCAAAGCAGATTAGTAGCTTTCTCAAAAGCTCTATCTTGAGATGCACCCCAAACCCAGTTGTCGCCTTTTCTTAGCAGCATGTGCAGTGACTCTAATGAAATGCTCAATCTAGGTAGGAAATTATCGAAGTAGTTGAGTAGACCAAGAAACGAACGCAACTCTGTCATGTTCTGAGGCTTGGGTGCATTTTTGATGGCCTTGCTTTTCGAGTTTGTAGGCCTGATGCTGTCAGCAGTAATTTTTCTCACAGGAATTTGAATTCCGGTGCCATGAAGACGTACTTTGAACGTTTCAATCTGAGTCCCACTTTGTCCAGACAATGTAGAACCTTTTCCAGGTTGTTCAGATGTTCGGCGGTGTCATGACCTGTGACCAGGATGTCATCTTGGAACACGGCGGTTCTAGGGACTGACTTCAGTAGACCCTCCATGTTCCTCTGAAATATGGCTGCAGCCGAGCGATTTCCAAAAGAACACCTGTTGTAGATAAACAGTCCTTTATAAATGTTGATGCACCTAAGTTTCTTCGCCAAGTCGACCAGCTCCTGTGTCATGTAGGCCAACGTCAGATTCAGTTTAGTGAACGACTTCCCCCCGGCTAGCATTGCAAACAGGTCATCAGTCTTCGGTAATGGATATTGATCCTGTTTCGAAACTTAGTTGATCGTAACCTTGTAGTCTCCACAAATCTTGACAGTGCCGTCACTCTTCAACACAGGAACAATGGGGCTGGCCCATTCATTAAATTTGACCGGTGATATGACCCCTTCACGCTGGAGTCTGTCCAGTTCGATTTCGACCTTCTCCCTCACCATGTACAGAACTGCCTAAGCTTTATGATGGATGGATCTTGCATCCGAGTCCACATGGATCTGCACCTTGGCTCCTGTGAAATTGCCGATGCCTGGTTCAAACAGTGAGGGGAACTTGCTCAGCACTTGAGCACATAGAGTATCATCCTCCAACGACAAAGCTTTGATATCGTTCTAATTCCATTTGATTTTTTCTAGCCAATTCCTGCCAAACAGCGTTGGACCATTGTCTGGTACAATCCATAATGGTAAATCAGGAACCGCACCATCATACGACACCTTGACTACTGCACTGCCAATCACCGTTATGAGTTCTTTAGTGTATGTATGCAACTTGGCATTGACTGGACTCAGCTTAGGCTCACAGCCTGAGTATTCCACAGCTTGTCGAATGTCCTCTGGCTCATTATTGATTGACTCGCACCCGTATCCAATTCCATCGGTACCGGCACACCGTTAAGTTTCACATTAATCAATATCGATTGGCTCTTTGTTAGGAAGGAATACAGTCCATACACTTCCTCCTCTGGTATCTCGGATTGCATATCTGGATCCGTGCTATACTGGTCATCATCCTCCACGTGGTGTGTCGCAGCACGCTTGCTCAGTTGCGGATACATGCGCTGGGGATGCTCCAGTCTTGAACAGCCTTTACAAATGTACTGTTTAAACTGACACTGGTGAAGCCGATGATTGCCCCCACAACACCAACACGGTGAAATCGGATCCATTCCCATTGGTGGATTTTGGGCAGCCACAGGTTTCACATACGCAGTCGAGTAGGCCCTGCCATATATAGCTCTGCCAAACGATGATACAATCTTGTTTATAGTACTTGCCGAGTTCTGATTTTCCGATGATATCTGCTTTAAGTTTTTGTCCTGGGCAATCGTGATGGCCTTGCTCAAATCCAGCGTCTCCGCCACCAGTAGCTTACACAGGATCACCTCGTGGTTGATGCCGATTACAAAAAAGTTCCGCAGCATGTCTCCCAACGCATTTTCGAACTTACACAGTCCAGTTAGATGTCTTAGGTCGGCAACGAATTCCGACACATCATGGCCCTCACAATGAACGTGATTGTAGAATCGATATCGTGAGATGATGATGCCTTCTTCTGGTTTGAGATGGTCATGTACCAGAGCACACAATTCCTCATCGTCCTTGTCTGTTGGACTTGCAGGCGAGAGAAGATTCTTTATGAGTCCATAGATTTTCAGAACTTTTTACTACGTTAAAGGCACTATAAAAGTAATTATTATTATTATTATAAATTCCTATGCCCATGTTTAGAATTGAAACTGCCTATGTAAACCTGCCATGCTGTAAAACATTTTTTTTTTAGCATTTTCTGAGATTCCGGGCACATCTACCATGATGTGCGGTAAATGCCATGGCTGCATTTTTGTGAGCAGCCAGTGAAAGGCTGGCAGCAGCCTGTTGTGCAATGGGCATTTTCCTGGATGGAAGGATATCAGGCACAGGATGTAACTGTGGGGGGCGGGCGGGGGTGAAGGAGCAGGGATATCATGGATGCGAAAGGTGGTTGCGGTGGTGTCCAATTTAAAACAAAATAATTTAATGGCGTCCTTCGTTACAGTGATCATTCCAAACAGTTGCTATGTGACTGGAGCATTGTTCAGCTGCTGCAGATGCATTATGAGCTGCTGCCTCATTTTCAAGGAACTCTTGGGCCTACTGAGCCTAGAACATGTGTTGTGCTTAGGCTCCCAGCCCCGTTTTGCCTTTGCCAGATTGCTACGCTGGGGAATCAGATACTTGATGGCAAATATTTAAATGAACAACATTTACAAATCACGAAAGAAGACACAAATAACCTTCCGGAAGTACTAAGGGACCAAAGGTCGAGTGAGAAGGAGGAACTGAAGGATATCCTTATTAGGCGGGAAATTGTGTTAAGGAAATTGATGAGATTTAAGGCCGATAAATTCCCGGGGCCTGATAGTCTGCATCCCAGAGTACTTAAGGAAGTGGCCCTAGAAATAGTGGATACATTGGTGATAATTTTCCAACAGTCTATCGAATCTGGATCAGTTCCTATGGACTGGAGGGTAGCTAATGTAACACCACTTTTTAAGAAAGGAGGGAGAGAGAAAACGGGTAATTATAGACCGGTTAGCCTGACATCAGTAGTGGGGAAAATGTTGGAATCAATTATTAAAGATGAAATAGCAGCGCATTTGGAAAGCAGTGACAGGATCGGTCCAAATCAGCATGGATTTACGAAAGGGAAATCATGCTTGACAAATCTTCTGGAATTTTTTGAGGATGTAACTAGTAGAGTGGACAAGGGAGAACCAGTGGATGTGGTGTATTTTGACTTTCAAAAGGCTTTTGACAAGGTCCCACACAAGAGATTAGTGTGCAAAATTAAAGCACATGGTATTGGGGGTAATGTACTGACGTGGATAGAGAACTGGTTGGCAGACAGGAAGCAGAGTAGGGATAAATGGATCCTTTTCAGAATGGCAGGCAGTGACTGTGGAGTGCCGCAGGGCTCAGTGCTGGGACCCCAGCTCTCTACAATATACATTAATGATTTAGATGAAGGAATTGAATGTAATATCTCCAAGTTTGCAGATGACACTAAACTGGGTGGCAGTGTGAACTGCGAGGAGGACGCTAAGAGGCTGCAGGGTGTCTTGGACAGATTTGGCGAGTGGGCAAATGCATGGCAGATGCAGTATAATGTGGATAAATGTGAGGTTATCCACATTGGGGGCAAAAACACAAAGACAGAATATTACCTGAATGGCGGCAGATTAGGAAAAGGGGAGGTGCAACGAGACCTGGGTGTCATGGTTCATCAGTCATTGAAAGTTGGCATGCACGTAGAGCAGGTGGTGAAGAAGGCAAATGGTATGTTAGCCTTCATAGCTAGGGGATTTTAGTATAGGAGCAGGGAGGTCTTACTGCAGTTGTACAGAGCCTTGGTGAGGCCTCACCTGGAATATTCAGTTTTTCCTCCAAATCTGAGGAAGGACGTTCTTGCTATTGAGGAAGTGCAGTGAAGGTTCACCAGACTGGATGGCTGGACTGTCATATGAGGAGAGACTGGATCAACTGGGCCTTTATACACTGGAGTTTAGAAGGATAAGAGGGGATCTCATAGAAACATATAAGATTCTGATGGAACTGGACAGGTTAGATGCGGGAAGAATGTTCCCGATGTTGGGGAAGTCCAGAACCAGGGGACACAGTCTTAGGATAAGGGCTAGGTCATTTAGGACTGAGATGAGGAGAAACCTCTTCACTCAGAGAGTTGTTAACCTGTGGAATTCCCTACCGCAGTGAGTTGTTAATGCCAGTTCATTGGGTATATTCAAGAGGGAGTTAGATATGGCCCTTACGGCTAAAGGGATCAAGGAGTATGGAGAGAAAGCAGGAAAGGGGTACTGAGGGAATGATCAGCCATGATCATATTGAATGGTGGTGCAGGCTCGAAGGGCCGAATGGCCTACTCCTGCACCTATTTTCTATGTTTCTATTTGTCCCAGGTTTGTTATTTTTTCTTTGTTCACCCATTTTGAATGGCATAGGCTCAGGAGCTCTTAAATAGCCTTAGGAAGGGTATTATTGTAATATTTATCTTCTTCTTCTTAGGCAGTCCCTCAGAACCGAGGATGACTTGTATCCACACTAAAAATGAATTCTCAGGTGACTGACAAGTCCGATGCGGGAACTACAGTCTCTGTCGCAGGTTGGACACATGATGGTTGAAAGGACTTTGGTTGAAGTGCCTGTTTGTTGAAGTGCTTGGGTTGTCATGCGTTCTTTCTGCCGTTTGAACACAAGAACACAAGAAATAGGAACAGGAGCAGGCCAAACGGCCCCTCGAGCCTCATCCGCCATTCAATAAGATCATGGCTGATGTGATCATGGACTCAGCTCCACTTCTCCGCCCACTCCCAATTACCCCTTATCCACTTATTGTTTAGGAAACTGTATTTCTATCTTAAATGGATTCAATGTCCCAGCTTCCACAGCTCTCTGAGGCAGCGAATTCCATAGATTTACAACCCTCTGGGAGAAGAAATTTCTCCTCATCTCTATTTTAAATGGGCGGCCCCTTATTCTAAGATCATGCCCTCTGGTTCTCGTCTCCCCCATCAGTGGAAACATCCTCTCTGCATCCACCCTGTCACACCCCCTCATAATCTTATACGTTTCGATAAGATCACCTCTCATTCTTCTGAATTCCAATGAGTAGAGGCCCAACCTACTTAACCTTTCCTCATATGTCAACCCCCCATCTCTGGAATCAACCTAGTGAACCTACTCTGAACTGCCTCCAAAGCAAGTATATCCTTTTGTAAATATGGAAACCAAAACTGCACGCGGTATTCCAGGTGTGGCCTCACCAATACCTTGTGTAGCTGTAGCAAGACTTCCCTGCTTTTATACTCCATCCCCTTTGCAATAAAGGTCAAGATACCATTGGCCTTCCTGATCACTTGCTGCACCTGCATACTATCCTTTGGCGTTTCATGCACAAGTACCCCCTGGTCCCACTGTACTGTGGCACTTTGCAATCTTTCTCGATTTAAATAACAACTTGCACTTTGATTTTTTTCTGCCAAAGTGCATAAGTGAACTTTTATCTTGTGCAGTAACTTTCCAACATTATACTCCATCTACCATATGTTTGCCCACTCACTTAGCCTGTCTTTGTCCTTTTGCAGATTTTTTGTGTCCTCCTCACACATTGCTTTTCCTCCTATCTTTGTATCGTCTGCAAACTTGGCTACGTTGGGGGGTGAGCTGTTTGGGGCTGGGATTGGGAGAGACTTCTTCACTCGGGGATTGTTGGCCTGTGGGGTTCCCTGCCGCGGAGAGTTGTTGATGCCAGTTCATTGGATGTGTTCGGGAGGGAGTTGGATGTGGTCCTTGCAGCTGGGGGGGTCAGCGGATGTGGAGGGGGCATGGGGGGAGGTGCTGGGGTGGGTGATCAGCCATCATCTTGTTGAATGGCGGTGCAGGCTCGAAGGGCCGAATGGCCCACTCCTGCACCTATTTTCTATGTTTCATCGAAACATAGAAACATAGAAAATAGATGCAGGAGTAAGCCATTTGTCCCTTCGAGCCTGCACCGCCATTCAATGAGTTCATGGCTGAACATGCAATTTCAGTACCCCATTCCTGCTTTCTCGCCATACCCCTTGATCCCCCTATTAGTAAGGACTACATCTAACTCGTTTTTGAATATATTTAGTGAATTGGCCTCAACAACTTTCTGTGGTAGAGAATTCCACAGGTTCACCACTCTCTGGGTGAAGAAGTTTCTCCTCATCTCAGTCCTAAATGGCGAACTCCTTATCCTTAGACTGTGATCCCTGGTTCTGGACTTCCCCAACATTGGGAACATTTTTCCTGCATCTAATCTGTCTAAACCCATCAGAATTTTAAACGTTTCTATGAGATCCCCTCTCATTCTTTTGAACCCCAGTGAATATAAGCCCAGTTGATCCAGTCTTTCTTGATAGGTCAGTCCCGCCATCCCGGGAATCAGTCTGGTGAACCTTCGCTGCACTCCCTCAATAGCAAGAATGTCCTTCCTCAAGTTAGGAAACCAAAACTGTACACAATACTCCAGGTGTGGCCTCACCAAGGCCCTGTACAACTGTAGTAACACCTCCCTGCCCCTTCAAATCCCCTTGCTATGAAGGCCAGCATGCCATTTGCTTTCTTAACCGCCTGCTGTACCTGCATGCCAACCTTCAATGACTGATGTACCATAACACCCAGGTCTCGTTGCACCTCCCCTTTTCCTAATCTGTCACCATTCAGATAATAGTCTGTCTCTCTGTTTTTACCACCAAAGTGGATAACCTCACATTTATCCACATTATACTTCATTATGTTTCTATGTTTCTATTACGTTACATTCGGTCCCTTCTTCCAAATCGTTAATATAGATTGTAAATAGTTGGGGTCCCAGCACTAATCTCTGCATCACCCCACTAGTTACTGGTTGCCAACCCGAGAATGAACCGTTTATCCCAACTCTCTGTTCTCTGTTAGTTAGCCAATCCTCTATCCATGCTAATATATTAACCCCAGCCCTGTGAACTTTTATCTTGTGCAGTAACCTTTTATGTTGTCAACCTTGTCAAATGCGTTCTGGAAGTCCAAATACACCACACCCACTGGTTCCCCTTTATCCACCCTGTCCGTTACATCCTCGAAGAACTCCAGCAAATTTGTCAAACATGACTTCCCCTTCATAAATCCATGCTGACTCTGCCTGACCGAATTTTGCTTTTCCAAATGTCCTGCTACTGCTTCTTTAATAATGGACTCCAACATTTTCCCAACCACAGATGTTAGGCTAACTGGTCTCTCGTTTCCTGCTTTTTGTCTGCCTCCTTTTTTAAATAGGGGAGTTATATTTGCAGTTTTCCAATTGGCAGGGACCTCCCCAGAATCCAGGGAATTTTGGTAAATTACAATCAATGCATCCACTATCCCTGCCGTTACTTCTCTTAAGACCCTAGGATGAAAGCCATCAGGTCCAGGAGATTTATCTGCCTTTAGTCCCATTATCTTACTGAGTACTACCTCCTTAGTGATTGTGATTGTGTTAAGTTTCTCCCCCCACTATAGCCCCTTGGCAATCCACTGTTGGAATATTGTTAGTGTCCTCTATCCTAAAGACTGATACAAAATATTTGTTCAGAGTTTCTGCTATCTCCATGTTCCCCATTACTAATTCCCCAGTCTCATCCTCTAAGGGACCAACATTTACTTTAGCCACTCTTTTCCTTTTTATATACCTATAGAAACTCTTGCTATCTGTTTTTATATTTTGTGCTAGTTTACGTTCATAGTCTATCTTCCCTTTCTTAATCATTTTTTTCAGTAGTTCTTTGCTGGCTTTCAAAAGCTTCCCAGTCTTTTGTCCTCCCACTAGTTTTGGCCACTTTGTATGCGCTTGTTTTTAATTAGATACCGTCCTTAATTTCCTTAGTTAGTCACGGATGGCTATCTTTTTTCTTACACCCTTTCCTCGACACTGGATTGGTTTGGTCTCTGCTTGCTCCCAGCGAAGAGACTCGAGGTGTTCGGCGTCTTCCCGGATTATTCTCTTCCACTTTGAGCGATCTTGTGCCAGAGATTCTCAGGTATTGGTGGGGATGTTGAACTTCTTCAAGGAAGCCTTGAGGGTGTCCTTGAATCGTTTCCTCTGCCCTCTTGGGGGTCGTTTGCTGTGTCGGAGCTCCGAATAGAGCACTTGCTTTGGAAATCTCGTATTGGGCATACAGATGATGTGACCCGTCCATTGGAGCTGATTGAGCATTGTCAATGCTTCGATACTGAGGATGTTGGCCTGGGCGAGAACACTGATGTTGGTCCAATGGATTTGCAGGACCTTCCGGAGGCAGCGTTGGTGGTTCTTCTCCAGTGCCTTGATGTTCTTGCTATATATAGTCCATGTCTCAGACCATATATGAGGGCAGGTATGCTCTGTAGACCATGAGCTTTGTGTCAGTTTTAAGGTTCTGATCTTCAACACTCTCTTCCTTCGGCGACTAAAGGCTGTGCTGGTACACTGACTGTGGTGTTGGACCTTGTCGTCGATGTCTGCCCCTGTTGACAGTAGACTCCCCTGAAGTATGGAAAGTGGTCCACATTGTCCAAGGCCTCATCATGGATTTTGATAATCGTGGGGGGCAGTATTGTGTGGCGGAGGCAGGTTGATAGAGCACCTTTGTTTTACGGATGTTTAGTGTAAGGCCCATGCTCTCTTACGCTACAGTGAACGTGTTGACGAAGGTTTAGAGTTCGTCCTCCGAGTGAGTGCAGGCGCAAGCGTCATCTGCATATTGTAATTTGATGACAGAGGATGGCACAACCTTAGATCTGGTCTGAAGATGACAGAGGGTAAACAGTTGACCGTTTGTTCTGTAGATTATCTCCACTCCAGCGGGAAGCTTACTGACGGTGAGATGTAGCAATGCAGCAAGGAAGATCGAGAAGAGCATTGATGCAATGACACAGCCTTGCTTCATCCTGGTTTGGACATGAATTGGGTCTGTGGTAGATCCGTTGGTCAGGATCATGACTTTGAGGACAGACGAATTTGAAGATTACGCTCCATAATCCTTCACCGTTGACAATATCTAAGGCCTTTGTGAAATCAAACAAGGCCATGTACAGAAGTTGATGCTGTTTCCTGCATTTCTCTTGGATTTCACTTGCGATGAAGATCATGTCCATTGTGCCCCTTAGTGAGCGGAATCCACAATGCCACTCTGGGAGGAGCTCTTCTGTGACAGGGAGAAGGCGGTTGAGGAGGATTCTTGCGATAACTTTCCCTGTGGTAGACAGCAGGAAAATTCCTCTGTAATTACTACAATGGGACTTATCCCCTTTGTTGAAGATGGTCACGATTATGGCATCTCTGAAATCCCCTGGCATGCTCTCCTCCTTCCAAATAAGAGAAATTAGTTCATGTATTCGCGCCAAAAGTGCCTCTCCGCCATGCTTTAGTGCCTCGGCGGGGATTCCATCTGCTCCTGAGGCCTTGTTGTTCTTCAGTTGTCGGATGGCCTTTTCAACCTCATGCTGGGTGGGGTTGTGCTGAGGTGGTGGCGGGTAGCATGCTGCTGGATGGAGTCGAGGACATTCGCGTCGAAGACCGAGTCTCGGTTAAGGAGATCTTCGAAGTGCTCCTTCCAGCGGGCACTGACTGCCTCTCTGTCCTTGATGAGTACCTCTCCGTTTTTGGCCCTCAGTGGGGTAGGACATTGGGTGCTTGGGCCATAGGTGGTTTTGACTGTGCTAAAGAATCCACGCACGTCGTGGTTGTCAGCTAGCTGCTGGATCTCCTGCGGTTTCTCCGCCCACCATCTGTTCTTTAGGTCGGGAGTTTTTTGTTGGACCTCGGCCTTCAGACGTTTGTAGAGCTGCTTTCTTGCTCTCGAGTTGTGTTGCTGTTTCCAGTTCAAGATTGCCTTGCGCTTGCGGCTTATTAGCTCCTTGATCTCCTGTTCATTCTCGTCGAACCAGTCTTGGTGTTTCCTGGTTGAGTGACCGGACGTCTCTCCACAGGTGCTGATTATGGAAGCCTTGAGTGCAGACCAGACGCTGTGGGTACTCTGTATCTCTGAATCACTGGGTGTCATCAGGTTGGTTGTGAGGCGCCAGCTGAATAGGGCTTTCTTAGCAGGGTCTTTGAGTGCTCCAGCGTTGATTTTCCTGGGGCATTGTTTCTGTTGCCGTCGTTGTTTTATTATTTTTTTCTTGTTAACCCATTTTGAATGGCATAGGATTTTATTGTAATATTTATAATACCTTTTTAACAGCATTGTTTGTTGTGATGTATCTTTTTTGGTATTTCTGACATTCTTGAGAAACCATTAATTTTGGGGGAAATATGTTGGTCGTCTTTTTTACTCACATCTTAAGGTAAGTTTACTTTTAAAGCACTTCAATTTTATGGTAGAGTTGGCACAACTTGAAAGTCGGCATGTCAGGAAGAACAGCAGGCTGCAGAACATTCTTCAGTTCTTGGCACAGCTAGTTGCCAATATCCTCGAACAACGACCTCAGCTTGCTTTAAGTCAGTAGGACAGAGCTTTGTCTTCTGTAGGAAGGACACTTTCAGAAAACTTGCAATATAGCGGTTGGCAAGATCACTGCTTCCCGTATTTGTTATGTCTATAGCTCAAAATGACTACCAATACCTAACATTACAGAATCAGGTACTGTGATGGCCACATATGAATTAGAAAAGCGACTGATGTATTAGTCAGCACAGCCGACACATTTATCTTCTTTCCCACTGAACACTACGAAACACATACCCAATATCATAAAAGTGGTGAATTTCCCAATGTTCAAAGGGCCACCATTTGCTGCCTTGTTTCTAGCTTGAAGCCCTTAGAAGATGTGAGTGTGGCAAGGTTTTTATTATGTGCTGCATAATGACTGTGTGGCCTGCTGAGATGGGTATGCATGAGTTATAATCAAAGCTGTAAGTTTGTATGAAGGATCAGCATGGGTAAGCAGTAAATGTAGAACAGGCAGACAGGCTACACTAGGTGCCATGGAGAAGGCCAAAACAAAGTTATGAGGCTGGACTCTCCATTAACAGGTATGGTTGAAAACTTATTACTCAGTCATTTTTGTTTGGGTGTTTTTTTATCTGTTGCCAACTATTTTGTCATCTGCTTTTGTGCCATGTGCCCAGGAGCTGACATTACGTGCACCTTCTCTTTTTCACTCCTCCTTTTTGGAAAGCACTGAAGCTTATTAGGGTTTAATTCCTTGGGGGCCAGTAGCCTTCTGCTAACTTTCTGTTAGCCATGTCAGCCAAGACAGTGATTATTGGTAGGCTATTCAGTAGATGGGCATCACAGCTAGCTTGATCCTGTCCTCAGCTGACATCGGCATGTATGCATTTACCAACTCGAATCACTTAACGGTGCGAAGGACTGAGAACCCTGATAAATTTGTCCCCTCCCTTGGGGAAAAGTCAGAGAACAATTTCTTGCTGTTCATAAAATGATAAATGGCATATGAAAGCAAGTAATGGGAGGGAAGGATTTTGAGTAATGTCAGACAGGATTGAGTTAGGTGGCTTTGCTCATAGTACAATCTGCACCATGGAGGTATTGCTGCAGCTCAAAGTATACCATCCTTATCTAAAAGTTCATCATGTTCTAAAATCAAAACTGTCATGTATGTATGCTTGGGGTTACTAGCCACCCGGGGGCGCCCCTGTCGGAGGTCGTTGGGCTCTACGCACGTGGGTGCGGGCCAGATATAGAAAGAAAGCCACCATGTAATGTGGGCATTTTGGGCCTGAATAAAGTTGAGCCAGGTTTGCACCTGAGTGAGTTTACAGTATTCAGTCTTATCGAGTTATTAAATACATAGCATTTGGCGATGAGGTAACTCAAGAACCTTCGCATGCAAAATAAGCACCATTGGAATTCTGGAGAGATTCATGGAGGGAAAGTACTGGTCAGATTTTATCGATCACCTGGACCAGTACTTGGTGGCCAACAAAATGGAGGAAGCTACTGACGCAGTTAGGCGCAGGGCGGTTTTCCTCACTCTTTGCGGTCCAAAAATCTATGGCCTCATAAAGAATCTCCTCTCGCCTGCACATTCAATGGACAAGGACTATGAGGAATTGTGTGCTCTGGTACGTGATCATCTCAAACCAAAAGAAGGCATCATCATCTCACGCTATCGATTCTACACGCATGTTCGTTCTGAGGGCCAGGATGTGTCGGAATTCGTCGGCGACCTAAGACATCTTGCTGGGCCATATAAGTTTGAAGATGCTTTGGGAGACATGCTGCGAGATTTCTTCGTAATAGGAATCAACCACAAGGTGATCTTCCGGAAGTTATTGGCTGCGGAGACGCTGGATTTGAGCAAGGCCATCGCGATTGCCCCAGGCATGCATGACGATGGATGATAATTTAAGGCAGATATCATCGAAGAGTCAGAGCTCCACGGAAAGTATTGTAAACAAGATTGTATCATCGTATGGCAGAGCAGCTTATGACAGGGCCTACTCGACTGTGTATGCAAAACCTGTAGCTGCTCAAAGTCCGCCAACGGGTACGAATCAATTTCACCCTGTTGGTGTTGTGGGGCCAATCATCGGCATCATCAGTGTCATTTTAAACAGTACATCTGTAAAGGCTGTTTGGAAGTGGGGCATTTTCAGCGAATGTGTCCACAATTGAGCAAGCGTGCTGCCACTCACCATGAGGATGATGACGACCAGTCCAGCGCGGATCTGGATATGCAACCCGAGATACCCAAGGAGGAATGTATGGACTGTATTCGTTCCTGACAAAGAACCAACCAATAATGGTTAATGTTGAAACTAAATGGCGTGCCGGTATCGATGGAATTGGACATGCATGCGAGTCAGTCGATAATGAGCCAAAGGACATTTGACAAGCTGAGGGACACTAAGGCTGTGAAGCCTAAGCTGAGTCCAGTCAATGCCAAGTTGCGTACTTACACCAAAGAACTCATACCTGTGATTGGCTGTGCAGTAGTCAAGGTGTCGTATGATGGTGTGGTTCATGATTTACCATTATGGATCATTCCAGGAAATGGTCCAATGCTGATCGGCAGAAATTGGCTCAAAAAATCAAATGGAATTGAAATGATATCATAGAAACATATAAAATTCTGATGGGACTGGACAGGTTAGATGCAGGAAGAATGTTCCCGATGTTGGGAAAATCCAGAACCAGGGGTCACAGTCTCAGGATAAGGGGTAAGCCATTTAGGACTGAGATGAGGAGAAACTTCTTCACTCAGAGAGTTGTTAACCTGTGGAATTCTCTGCTGCAGAGAGTTGTTGATGCCAGTTCGTTAGATATATTCAAGAGGGAGTTAGATATGGCCCTTATGGCTAAAGGGATCAAGGGGTATGGAGAGATAGCAGGAAAGGGGTACTGAGGTGAATGATCAGCCATGATCTTATTGAATGGTGCTGCAGGCTCGAAGGACCAAATGGCCTACTCCTGCACCTATTTTCTATGTTTCTATGTTTCTATGTTGTCATCGGTGGATGACACTTCGTGTGCTCAACTGCTGATCAAGTTTCCCTCGCTGTTTGAACCGGGCATCGGCAATTTCACGGGAGCCAAGGTGCAGATTCACCTGGACTTGTGTGCAAGACCCATCCATCACAAAGCTCGGGCTGTTCCGTACATGATGAGGGAGAAGGTCGAAATTGAGCTGGACAGACTCCAGCTTGAAGGGGTCATATCACCGGTCGAATTTAATGAATGGGCCAGTCCCATTGTTCCTGTGTTGAAGAGTGATTGCACTGTCAGGATTTGTGGAGACTACAATGTTACGATCAACCGATTTTCGAAACAGGATCAGTACCTGTTACCGAAGGCTGATGACCTGTTTGCAACGCTAGCCGGTGGGAAGTCATTCACTAAACTGGATCTGACGTCGGCCTTTATGACACAGGAGCTCGTCGACATGTTGAAGAAACTTACGTGCATCAACACTCATAAAGGACTGTTTCTCTACAACAGGTGTCCTTTTGGAATTCGCTCGGCTGCAGCCATATTTCAGAGGAACATAGAGAGTCCACTGAAGTCCGTGCCTAGAACCATCGTGTTTCAAGACGACATTCTGGTCACAGGACATGACACCGCTGAACATCTGAACAACCTTGAAGAGGTTCTACATCATCTGGACAGAATGGGACTCAGACTGAAACGTTCGAAGTGCGTCTTCATGGCACTGGAAGTCAAATTTCTGGGGAGGAAGATTGCTGCTGATGGCATCAGGCCTACGGACTCGAAAACCAAGACCATCAGAAATGCACCCAAGCCTCAGAATGTGACGGAGCTGCATTCGTCCCTTGGTCTACTCAATTACTTCGGTAATTTCCTACCTAGATTGAACACTTCATTAGAGTCACTGCACATGCTGCTCAGAAAAGGCGACAACTGGGTTTGGGATGTGTCTCAAGATAAAGCTTTCGAGAAAGCTACAAATCTGCTTTGCTCTAACAAGTTGCTGCTACATTATGATCCGTGTAAGCTTCTAGTAAAGACCTGTGATGCTTCATCATATGGGGTTGGCTGCGTGCTCCAACAAGCTAATGAGTCGGGTAAACTACAACCTGTTGCGTATGCTTCGAAAAGTTTGTCAAAGGCGGAAAGAGCCTACAGCATGGTAGAAAAATAAGTTTTAGCCTGCGTGTATGGGGTTAAAAATATGCATCAGTACCTGTTTGGTCTTCATTTTGAACTCGAAAAGGATCACAAGCCACTCATTTCATTGTTTTCGGAAAACAAAGGTATCAATACTAATGCATTGTCCACATCCAGAGGTGGGCGCTGACATTATCTGCCTATGATTACGTAATTCACCATAGATCTGGCACCGAGAATTGTGCCGATGCACTGAGCTGTCTGCCTTTGCCCACACTGGTGATGGAGACGCTACAACCTGCAGATCTACTGTTAGTTAGTGAGAGTGAAGGAACCCCTGTCACTGCTCAACAAGTTAGGACCTGGACCAGACAGGATCCGATTTTATCGGTTGTAAAACGTTGTCTCCTCAGTGGTGATTGGTCTGCTATACCTATGGAAATGTGAACTGAGACCAAACCTTACAACCGTCGCAAAGATGAACTATCCATTCAGTCAGATTGTTTTCTGTGGGGTAATCATGTTGTTATGCCTAAGAAAGGCAGAAAAAAATTTGTACATGATCTACACAGCACTCATCCCTGTATTGTCATGATGAAAGCCATCGCCAGGTCTCATGTATGGGTGGCCTGGAATTGACTCTGATCTGGAATCATGTGTACATCAGTGCAACTCTTGCATGCTAAGCAAACTATCAATGGAATCTCTGCTGAGTCTGTGGTCGTGGCCATCCAAACCATGGTCGAGAATCCACATCGACTTTGCGGGTCCTTTCCTGGGTAAGATGTTTTTTGTTGTGGTGGATGCATATTCCAAGTGGATAGAGTGTATAATCATGTCATCCAGTACATCCACAGCTACCATTGAGAGCCTTCGTGTCATGTTTGCCACTCATGGTCTGCCTGACATCGTTGTGAGCGACAACGGATCTTGCTTCACAAGTCTGGAGTTTCAAGAGTTCATGAAACTCAATGGTATTAAACATGTGAGGTCAGCACCATTCTAACCCGCATCTAATGGTCAAGCAGAGCGTGCTGTCCAAACAATCAAGCAGAGTATGAAACGTGTAACTCAGGGTTCACTGCAGACTCGCTTGTCATGCATATTACTTAGTTATAGGACAAGACCCCACACGCTTACCGGGGTCTCCCCTGCTGAACTATTGATGACGAGAGGTCTCAAGACCAAGCTCTCTGTCGTCCATTCTGACTTGAACGACCATGTTGAAAACAAACGTCAATTTCAGCAGTGGTATAATGATCGTGCTGCTGTGTCACACGACATCTCTGTTAACGATCCTGTATATGTGGTAAATTATGGCCAAGGTCCCAAGTGGGTCGCTGGTACTGTTACGGCCAAGGAGGGTAACAGAGTGTTTATTTTCATGCTCAAAAATGGGCAAACATGCAGGAAACATGTTGTTCAGATAAAGCTGAGGCACACGGATGAACTGGAACAAGTTGAGGAAGATACGATCAGTGACCAACCAACCTATATTCATTCATCAGAGGACTCCGCCATCATCAATTAATCTGGACTTTCAATCTCTGATATAGTCATTGCCACTTCCATCAGATCGGCTACCCAGCCTCCGGTCATAACTGACTCAACGCTCGCCCAGAACTGGAGTTGAACTGAGACGATCAATTCGTGAGCGCAAAGCCCCGGACCGTCTTAGCTTGTAAAAAGACTAATACTAAGATCTTGAAGGGGGATGTTGTCATATATGTATGCTTGGGGTTACAAGCCACCTGTTGGAGGTCATTGGGCTGTACGCAAGTGTGTGCGGGCCAGGTATATAAAGCAAGCCACCATGTAATGTTGGCTCTTTGGGCCTGAATAAAGTTGAGCCAGGTTTGCACCTGAGTGAGTTTACAGTATTCAGTCTGTCGAGTTATTGCATACATAACGAAAACAAAGCACAAGAGGGTTGGAAGGCAGTACAGAATGTCATAGCATCAACATTTGTCTGTCTCGGTGTGTGGTCTGGCGTGACAGGTGGCTTGAGGAGGAAGTAGAGAGATTTCATGCACTCAAAAAAGTATTACAATGAAGCAAAGCACACAATAATGAGGTGAATTTGCGTCTATGAGCTCCATGTCTATCAGTGTACAGATAAACTATTAATTAACAGAGGTGGACCCTATTGAATGGTGTAAACTTAGACCTTTAGAATGGGTGGAAATGTATGGGTCGATTTGCCTCTCTGGGTACCCGAGAAGTACACTGCACGTGAATAGAAGGCGGACACAATTTTCCTCTTCCAGGTCATTTTTGCAGCCAGGCGGCTTATGGTATGTCCGGTGGGGAAGCCTCAGGAAATCCCAACATGCCACAACAGGGTTGGAGACCTGATGTAATGGGTCTGTTCCACTTTTGATGATTGTCCAGAAACAGGACAGAGGAAAATGAACCATGTACAGGTATTTCCTATTCAGACAATCAAAGACATACTGAGATGACAACATTTCCTATCTCCAATTCAGTGCCTAGGAAATGAGTTGTTTCCATCTTAAAGTTACAATACTAACATATTTTAAGAAGGAAGAAAAACTTTTATTACCCTATCCATTGAGTAAAGCAGTCTCATGCATCACCCTCCCCGATCATTAGTAATGCTAACTCCTGGTAAAGTGTAACATCCCCATTAGCATCTGGGAATCCCTGGCCACAGACCGCCCAAAGTGGAGGAAGAGCATCCGGAAGGGTGCTGAGCATCTCGAGTCTCATCGCCAAGAGCATGCAGACACCAAACACAGACATGGGCAAACCAGACTCCCCACCCACCCTTTCCCTCAACCACTGTCTGTCCCACCTGTGACAGAGACTGTAATTCCCGCATCTCCCGCTTACAGTCACCTGAGAACTCACTTTTAGAGTGGAAGCAAGTCGTCCTCGATTTCGAGGGACTGCCTATGATGATAACTCCTGGGAGAGGCAAAAATAGAAGAAAAAACTGTGGCCATTTTTTAGGAAGTTCTTTGGAAATTCCTTTTGGACCTTATAAGACAATTAAGCAAGCCCGAGAAGACGAATGTCACACATGATGCATCAGTAAGCCGCACATGTGCTGACCTCCTGTTGCAGTCAATGGTCAAATATTATAGCCTAGTTTTAACTCTGATGGTAGTTGTGTGGTCACAGCTTACCTGTTAATGGAATCAATAAGAATGATTTTCCTGATTTTCTAATCACGTGTAAATGAGGCAAGAATAACACAACAGTGCCTTTTAGCTCATTCTCCTCTTTAGATTTTGAGGACAGTCAAAAGAAGCAAGCTTTGGTTCCAGCCCCGCTCAGATTGGAGGATTTGATTGATGCCCGGGTGCCACTAGGAGTAGGCATACAGAAGATAAGTACATACTTTTGCAGGTGCAGAAAGAACTGCACTGGTCTGGATACCTAGCTGATGTTTTTGGACAAGTCTCAGGTCTACGGTAGCACAGAATCATAGAAATTTGTGGCACAGAAGGAGGCAATTCGACCCATTGGGTCCGAAGTTGCCCCCCTTTTTAAGGCCCATTACTGCTTCTAAGATGCAATAACAGGCCGGTAAGGCCTTACCCGACCAGGGACAGGAGGAGGGTGCGACCATCTGCAATACCCCCTGGGCCGGGGGCGGCGGAAACGGGTTTCTGCCGCGCCCCGACTTTCCGCCCCGCCCGGCGGCAACCCCTTTTTCACCCTGCGGAGGAAATTGTCCCGCGGGAGCGCGGCTGCCACCAGTCGGTGCCACTGACAGCTTCGCGAGGTGGGAAGCTACCAGTGGCTGGGCGGTGCGACCGCCTTTATAGGGGCGGGTACACCACCACTGCCACAATTTTCTTTTAATTATTGGCAGACACTGCAGTCAGCTCACAGTGGCGGCCGCCGGTTCAGCCGGGCTGCCTGTTGGAAGCCCGGGACCCCCTCTTGGCTGCCAGGCTGCTAGTCCGGCCAAACCCTTCCCTGGTGGCCCAGTGGGCGCCGCGGAGGCCACACTCGGCATAGCAGCATCCCTCCCCTTTAATTGAAGGGGAGGGACGTTGCTATGCGCCAGCGCGACGTGGCACGTCCGCGTCTCGCTCATGTTATCAGCACCGCATTGACATATTCAGCACGGCGCTAAATGACACCGCCCGCCTTCCGCCTTGCTCCCGACTCTCTTCTACCCCACTCCTGCCTCCAACAGTGCCCGAGAGCGCCGGGAAGTTTCCACGAAAACAAAGTCACCAATAACTCTCAATTCTCCGCCCCATCTGTACAGGTGCAAAATTTTCATCTAATTCAAATTATCCTCCCCAAACCGGGCGGAGGACATCCCACTTTCCATCTCTTGGTCTGTAGCCTTGTAGGTTACAGCACTTCAAGTGCATATCCAAGTACTTTTTAAATGTGATGAGGGCTTCTGCCTCTATCACCCTTTTAGGCAGCAAGTTAGTAGACCCCCACCACCCTCTGGTGAAAAAAGTCTCCTCAACACTCCTCTAATCCTTCTACCAATTATTTTAAATCTATGCCCCTTGGTTATTGACCTCTCTGCTGAGGGAAATAGGTCCTTCTCATCCACTATACCTAGTCTAGTCATAATTTTATACACCTCAATCAAGTCTCCCCTCTGCTTCCTCTATTCCAGTGAAAATAACACCAGCCTATCCAATCTTTTTTCACAGCTAAAATTCTCCAGTCCTGGCAACATCCTTGTAATTCTCCTCATTGGCTGTAAAGCACTTTGAAATGTCCAGTGGCCGTGAAAGGCTCCATATAAATATTTACTTATAGAACCATAGAATGTTACAGCACAGAAACTTATCAAGCCAGCACCAGTGATTTTGTCCACATCAGGTACCTAGGGGCTGAAATTCATCACTCATCGCCCGCTGCCACCAACTGCCGCCCACTGCCACCAACATTCCTCCTGAAGATCCGCCCAGTGCCACTTTTGGGGTGGCCTGGAGCGGGCGGGAGGGGAGAGCCGCGGGAACCGCCCCGATTGGCACAACTGAGCTCCCGCCCACCAAGCTCCCAGATTCCTGCGGGCGGGAGTCGGCGGGACTCAGCAGCAGAACGGGGGTGGACCGCTGCGAGGAGGTTGGTCTATCCCCGACGGTGAGTATGAAGAACTTGAAAAAAAGGTAAGTGAACATTCTAATTTTTTTTTTCAACAGCGACTTACCTGGATGGGGTCTCCTGAAGGTCTTCGGATACTTTTTTTATTTTTTGCTGTTGTTTTTTTCAGGTCTTCGACCTTCTATGGGCCCGACTCCAGCTTTGGCGGCACTTGGGCGGCAAGCGTCTCTGCCGCCGAGAATGAGACCTCCTGCCTGCTGCCGCCCAGATTGGCGGCGAACGTCATCCATTTGCTGCCTGCCGACCTTCCAGGGACCTCGGCCATGAATATCCCGCCCAAAGTGCCGTCCGGTACCTCAGCAGCCATTGGCGGCACTTGGGCGGGTGAAGTCCTTGATGAAAATCAGCCTGCTACTTTCTTGCTCACTCTTTAGTATTACCCTTTTTCAAACAACTATCTAATTTCCTTTTAAAAATATTTATGGGTTTTTCCTTAACAATGGCTTGATAGAGATTCTACCTCCTCTAACCTCCCCATTAAATGTTTTAATGATTATTTAAAATTTTTGCTCTCTTGTTACCATCTCACCAACCAATTAAGACAATTTATCATTATTTATCTTAATAATTTTGAAGACCACGACCAAGTTGTGCCTTAACTTTCATGTTGTTGGAAAAATAAGGACAATGTTCTCCTTTTTTGTGCTGAGGAAAGGGTGAAGTCAACATCAATAATGGTGGTATGTCTTGTGGAAGCAAGAAACACATGGGGGGTAAAATTTGTCTTGGGCGCAAGCACAAAATGGATGACAGCGAATTGGCAACCTGTTTTACATTGCCAGCTTTTCTTTCCACTGATGGGATTTCCTGTTCTGCAGCCTTCAGAAGTTTGCTTCTCAAAGGTGTGATTGACAGTTTAGTGCTGTGATTAAAGTTCTATTTCTTTTTGTATCACAATATAGGACAGGTGGACTGCAACATTATGGAGTGATTGGATAATTCCAATCTACAAGTTCGAAGGTTTCAGTCGGGCCATCCGAGAAATCGTTGCGAGGTGAAGTGTTCCACCTGTCGGAGTAAGGGAAAATATCTGGAAGGTGAAGTAAATCTATCCAGTGGGACAGTGAGCTGATTGATGCTAATTTTCTGCAGTCAGCTCAATTGAATAATTATGCATACTTGTGCAGCTTTGGCCTTGTGCCGAGATCAAGTCTACTTGAGGATGCATCATCATCATCAGAGAGGTCCGTGAGTTCCGGAGGCCAGAGAGGTCTATGAGTTTGGGAGGTCCGTGAGTTCGGGAGGTAAGAAGTTCGAGGAGCAGGAAGGCCTGAGGTCGGCGAGGAGTTCTCTTCTGGCGTGGAGCTCATAGCCCTCGTCCGGGCAGGTAAGTGGTTGGCTGTTTGATTGGTAAGTATCTCTCTCTCTCTTTATTTTAATCAGATAAGGCTAACTAGAGGGATGGCAGGGCAGCTCAGTCCTGTGGACTGCACATCCTGCGGCATGTTCGAAGTCCTGGATGTTTGGCGGGGCCTAGACCACCACGTGTGCAGGAGGTGTCTCCAGATTCAACTACTCGAGCTCAGCGTCTTGGAGCTTGAGCGGCGGCTGGAGTCAATGAGGTGCATCTGCGAGGCTGAGAGCACGTTTCAGGAGGTGGTCACCTCACAGCTTAAAAGCATGCAGGCAAAGGGGAAGTGGGTGAACACCAGAAGAAGGAATAATGCTCGGCAGGTAGTGCAGGAGTCCCCCCCTGAGTTCATCTCGTTTCCAACCGATGGTTAAAGAGGAAATTAATGCAATTGTAAGGAAGGACATTAGCTTGGATGATGTGGAATCGGTATGGGTGGAGCTACAGAATACCAAAGGGCAGAAAATACTAGTGGGAGTTGTGTACAGGCCACCAAATAGTAGTAGTGAGGTTGGGGACAGCATCAAACAAGAACTAAGGGATGTGTGCAATAAAGGTACAGCAGTAATCATGGGCGACTTTAATCTACATATTGATTGGGCTAACCTAACTGGTAGCAATGTGGTGGAGGAGGATTTCCTGGAGTGTATTAGGGATGGTTTTCTAGACCAATATGTCGAGGAACCAACCAGAGAGCTGGCTATCCTAGACTGGGTGATGTGTAATGAGAAGGGACTAATTAGCAATCTTGTTGTACGAGACCCCTTGGGGAAGAGTGACCATAACATGGTAGAATTCTTTATTAAGATGGAGAGAGAAACTAGGATCCTGAACTTAAGGAAAGGTAACTTTGACGATATGAGGTGTGAATTGGATAGATTAGACTGGCAAATGATATTTAAAGGGTTGACGGTGGATAGGCAATGGCAAACCTTTAAAGATCACATGGATGAACTTCAACAATTGTACATTCCTGTCTGGAGTAAAAATAAAACGGGGAAGGTGGCTCAACCATGGCTAACAAGGGAAATTAAGGATAGTGTTAAATCCAAGGAAGAGGCATACAAATTAGCCAGAAAAAGCAGCAAACCAGAGGACTGGAAGAAATTTAGAATTCAGCAGAGGAGGACAAAGGGTTTAATTAAGAGGGGGAAAATAGAGTACGAGAGGAAGCTGGCCGGAAACATAAAAACTGACTGCAAGAGCTTCTATAGATATGTGAAGAGAAAAAAATTAGTGAAGACAAATGTAGGTCCCTTGCAGTTGGATTTGGGTGAATTTATAATGGGGAACAAAGAAATGGCAGACCAATTGAACAAGTACTTCGGTTCTGTCTTCACAAAGGAAGACACAAATAACCTTCCGGATGTACTAGGGGACCGAGGGTCTAGTGAGAAGGAGGAACTGAAGGATATCCTTATTAGGCGGGAAATTGTGTTAGGGAAATTGATGGGATTGAAGGCCGATAAATCCCCAGGGCCTGATAGTCTACATTCCAGAGTACTCAAGGAAGTGGCCTTAGAAATAGTGGATGCATTGATGATAATTTTCCAACAGTCTATCGACTGTGGATCAGTTCCTATGGACTGGAGGGTTGCTAATGTAACACCACTTTTTAAAAAAGGAGGGAGAGAGAAAACACGTAATTATAGACCGGTTAGCCTAACATCAGTAGTGGAATCAATCATTAAGGATGAAATAGCAGCGCATTTGGAAAGCAGTGATAGGATTGGTCCAAGTCAGCATGGATTTATGAAAGGGAAATCATGCTTGACAAATCTTCTGGAATTTTTTGAGGATGTAACTAGTAGAGTGGACAAGGGAGAACCAGTGGATGTGGTGTATTTGAACTTTCAAAAGGCTTTTGACAAGGTCCCACACAAGAGATTGGTGTGCAAAATCAAAGCACATGGTATTGGGGGTAATGTACTGACGTGGATAGAGAACTGGTTGGCAGACAGAAAACATAGAGTCGGGATAAACTGTTCCTTTTCAGAATGGCAGGCAGTGACTAGTGGAGTGCCGCAGGGCTCAGTGCTGGGACCCCAGCTCTTTACAATATATATTAATAATTTAGATGATGGAATTGAGTGTAATATCTCCAAGTTTGCAGATGACATTAAACTGGGTGGTGGTGTGAGTTGTGAGGAGGACGCTGAGAGGCTGCAGGGTGACTTGGACAGATTAGGTGAGTGGGCAAATACATGGCAGATGCAGTATAATGTGTATAAATGTGAGGTTATCCACTGGGGGCAAAAACACGAAGGCAGAATATTATCTGAATGGCGGCAGATTAGGAAAAGTGGAGGTGCAGCGAGACCTGGGTGTCACAGTTCATCAGTCATTGAAAGTTGGCAAGCAGGTACAGCAGGCGGTGAAGAAGGCAAATGGTATGTTGGCCTTCATAGCAAAGTGATTTGAGTATAGGAGCAGGGAAGTCTTACTGCAGTTGTATAGGGCCTTGGTGAGGCCCCACCTGGTTCAGTTTTGGTCTACTAATCTGAGGAAGGACATCCTTGCTATTGAGGGAGTGCAGCAAAGGTTCACCAGACTGATTCCAGGGATGGCTGGACTGACATATGAGGAAAGACTGGATCAACTGGGCTTTTATACACTGGAGTTTAGAAGGATGAGAGGGGATCTCATAGAAACATATAAGATTCTGACGGGACTGGACAGGTTAGATGTGGGAAGAATGTTCCCGATGTTGGGGAAGTCCAGAACCAGGGGACACAGTCTTAGAATAGGAGCAGACCATTTAGGACTGAGATGAGGAGAAACTTCTTCACTCAGAGAGTTGTTAACCTGTGGAATTCCCTGCCGCAGAGAGTTGTTGATGCCAGTTCATTGGATATATTCAAGAGGGAGTTAGATATGGCCCTTACGGCTGAAGGGATCAAGGGGTATGTAGAGAAAGCAGGAATGATCAGCCATGATCATATTGAACGGTGGTGCAGGCTCGAATGACTGAATGGCCTACCCCTGCACCTATTTTCTACATTTCTATGTTTCTATGAGCACTGGTGAGGGTGATGGTGCCTCTGGGCAGTGCAGCCAG
Source organism: Pristiophorus japonicus (assembly GCF_044704955.1). Lineage (NCBI taxonomy): Eukaryota > Metazoa > Chordata > Chondrichthyes > Pristiophoridae > Pristiophorus > Pristiophorus japonicus. The sequence goes on from NC_091987.1 coordinate 104,612,589, forward strand.
AGCCAAATCCAAGGCACCACGGTGGCTCAGCTGCACAGCGGGGAGTGACGAAGAATAAAAGAGATGTCGTGGTAGGGGATTCAATAGTTAGGGGAATAGAGAGGCATTTCTGCGGCCGTAGGTGTGACCCCAGTATGGTATGATGCCTCCTTGGTGCCAGGGTCAAGGATGTCACAGAGTAGACACAGGGCATTCTGGGGGGAGAGGTTAAACAGCTAGAAGTCCTGATCAATATCGGGACCACTGACATAGGTAGAAAGAGGGACGAGATACCTGTAGGCAGAATTCAAGGAGCTAGGAGAAAAATTAAAGGGTAGGACCTCAAAGGTAGTAATCTCCGAGTTACTACCGGTGCCATGTGCTAATGAGTACAAGAATAGAAGGATAGCGAGGATGAACATGTGGCTGGAGAGTTGGTGTAGGAGGGAGGGCTTTAAATTCCTGAGGCATTGAGTCTGCTTCTGGGGGAAATGGGACCTGTACAAACCAGACGGGTTGCACCTCAACTGCACCGGGACCAACATCCTCGCAGAGAGGTTTGCTAGTACTGTTGGGGAGAGTTTAAACTGGCTTGGCAGGGTGATGGGAACCCAAGAACAAATTCAATAGGGAAGGAAGTAAAGCTGAAATTGGAAAGCAAGAATGTAGAAAGTGAATCTGTAAGACAGGAAACTACAGTTAGTAAGTAATAGTCAAGGAGGTCTTCCTGTGTTAAATAATATATACTTCAAGTCAAGGCGTATAGTGAATAAGATGGATGAGCTGAAAGCCCAGGTAGACACTTAGGAGTATGACATTATAGCCAATACAGTGTCATAGCTGAAAGAGGAGCAGGTTTGGCAGCTCAATATTCTTGGCTACAGGATTTTTAGACAAGACAGAGAGGGGGAGTAAAAAAGATGGGGGAATAGGGGGTTTGCATTATTGATTAAATAAACTAATACAGCGGTGAGGAAGGATGATGTGTTGGACGGATCATCAAATGAGGCCATGTGGGTCAAACTGAAAAATAAAAAAGGGTAATCACATTGAGTGTGTATTATAGACCCCCATAAAGTGGGAGGGAGATAGAAGAACAAATATATAGGCAAATTTCTGTGAAGTCCAAAAAACAGGGCAGTAATAGTAGGGTATGTCAACTATCCTAATACTGATTGGGACAAATATAGTGTGAAGGGTATACAGGGTGTGGAATTCTTAAAATGCATTCAAGAGAGCTTTTTTAGTTAGTATGTAACGAGCCCAACACGGGAGGGGGCGGTTTTGGTTGGAAAATGAAGCTGGGCAGGTGGAAGGGGTATCAGTGGGAGAGCACTTGGGTACCAGTGACCATAATTCAGTCAGATTCAAGGTAGTTATGATAAAGACAAGGATAGACCAGGATTAAAAGTCCCAAATTTTGAAAAGCTAACTTTGCTAAGTTGAAGAATGATTTGGCCACAGTGGACTGGAAACAGCTACTTGAAGGAAAATCAGTGTCGGAACAGTGGGAGGTATTCAGGAAGGAGATCTGGAGAACTCAGCAAAAGCATGTGCCCTAAAAGAAAAAGGGTGGTATTAACAATTCTCGAGCCCCCTGGATGTCAAGGGACTTACAGGGGAGGATAAAGAAAAAAAAGGGAGGCTTATGTAATATACCAACAGCTAAATACTGTAGAATCTCTGGAGGATTATCGAAAGTTTAGAGGTAAAATTAAAAAGGATATTAGCAATGCTAAGAGAGAGCATGAAAAATTCTTGACAAGTAAAATTTAAGAAAACCCAAAGATGTTCTATAACTATACTAAGAGCGAGATGTTATGTATCGATGTGTGTATCGTCCTGCAACCTGGGGGGGAAGTGAGATGTTATGTATTGATGTGTGTATCGTCCTGGTACCTTAAATGTATAATAAGCACAATGGTACACCACAGAGGGCGCTGTGGTGGGAGACCTGAAAGTACCTGCAAGAGGCAGTATAAAAGGCTGACCACCACACCTGAGAGTCACTCTGGAGCTGTTCTATAAAGGACGAAGGTCACAACAGTTAGATTAACATCAGACCGTGTGGAGTCAGTGATTTGTGTGCTACATACACCACATTGGCGACAAGGAAGCGGACGAATTCCACGCAACTATGGCTACTCTGGGCTCGCTAAAGGATTTTACCGTGGGCAATGATTGGCAGGCCTTTACGGAAAGGCTCGAGTACTACTTCACAGCAAACGATCTGACGGAGGACACGAACACACTGAGAGAGAAGCGTAAGGCGATATTGCTCTCCAGTTGTGGCTATGAGGTTTACTGTCTCGTCAGGGATTTGCTGGCCCCCGGGAGCGCCAGGGACAAGGCATACGAGGAGCTGACTGAACTCATTCGTGACCAGTTGAAACCAAAGGAGAGCATCCTCACAAATATAAATTTTACCATCACTGCACACCCGAGGGCCAGGATGTCACTAAATATGCTGCGGACCTTAGGAGACTCGCGGCGCCGTGTGATTTTGGCGCACACCTTGACGAGGCTTTGCGGGACGTTTTCGTCATGGGGATCGGCCATGAGGGCCTCCTTCACAAGCTGCTAGCCACGGAACCCACAGTCACCCTGACAAAGGCCATCACCATCAGCCGGGCATATACGACCTCGACTTGCAGCACCACACAAGTCACTGACTCCACGCGGTCTGGTGTTAATCTAACTGCTGTGACCGTCGTCCTTTAAAGAACAGCTGCAGAGTGACTCTCAGGTGTGGTGGTCAGCCTTTTATACTGCCTCTTGTTGGTACTTTCAGGTCTCCCACCACAGCGCCCTCTGTGGTGTACCATTGTGTTTATTATACATTTAAGGTACCAGGACGATATACACATCAATACATAACATCTCACTTCCCCCCCAGGACGCAGGACGATACACACATCAATACATAACATCTCACTTCCCGGACGTCAAGCCACAGAGATCCTGCAACCTTAGCCCCCACAGGCAAGCAGAGCAAGCCCCAGCCCCAGACCTCATGCCACAGAGATCCTGCAACCTTAGCCCCCACAGGCAAGCAGCCCTGCAGAGGCGGGCCTAGTTGGTGGGGTGGTGAGCCAGCGGGGTGCTGCGGGCAGGGTGCGAGGGTTCCAGGATGGCCGGCGGATTGGAGGGGCCCACACAGAGGGAGAGTTGGGCGGCGGCAGCAGCTGGAAGTGCAGCGGTTGGAGAGGCCACGACGGCTGCAGGGGAGGCAGCTACGGTGGCTGCCGGAGAAGCGACGACGACGGCCGCAGGAGAGGCGGCAAGTCAGGTGGCAGCGGAGGGGAGCGGAGGCTGTGGCGGCGGAGGGCATCTGGAGCGGCGGAGAGCAAGATGGCGGTGGCCTCGTGTCCAGAGCAGCAGAATATCAAAGATGGCGGCGCCCAAGGAGAAGCCTCGTGGAATCCTGCTGCATTAAAGTTGGCGCTTTACAAAGGAAATGCATCCGGGAGTCTTAATAGGGCCTTACCACGTGGTGGTCCCCACAAAGTGACTTCTGTAAGGCAAGAGCGAGTCTAAAATGAGCTATGTTAATGTGAGATGACGGATTTATAATATGAATTAATATTTTAATGCTGAATGGTCACTGTGTTTGTGTAAAATAATGGATATGAAGTACAATTAATGATAAGAGCTAATAAGGAAGTCAGGGATCCGTTACCAGTTAATAACTATTTAATGTAACTGCTCAGTGTACCCGCAACCCGTTGACACAACATCTGTACCAGATAACATGTACCATACAAACACACTGTCTAGGCATACCTGCCTTCCGTTGGACAAACAAGGCCGAGATCCCCGGCAACGGCTTCGGGACTGGGCGGGGGGAAGTGAGATGTTATGTATTGATGTGTGTATCGTCCTGGTACCTTAAATGTATAATAAACACAATGGTACACCACAGAGGGCGCTGTGGTGGGAGACCTGAAAGTACCTGCAAGAGGCAGTATAAAAGGCTGACCACCACACCTGAGAGTCACTCTGCAGCTGTTCTATAAAGGACGAAGGTCACAGCAGTTAGATTAACATCAGACCGTGTGGAGTCAGTGAATTGTGTGCTACATACACCACATTGGCGACAAGGAAGCGGACGAATTCCACGCAACTATGGCTACTCTGGGCTCGCTAAAGGATTTTACCGTGGACAATGATTGGCAGGCCTTTACGGAAAGGCTCGAGTACTACTTCACAGCAAACGATCTGACGGAGGACACGAACACACTGAGAGAGAAGCGTAAGGCGATATTGCTCTCCAGTTGTGGCTATGAGGTTTACTGTCTCGTCAGGGATTTGCTGGCCCCCGGGAGCGCCAGGGACAAGTCATACGAGGAGCTGACTGAACTCATTCGTGACCAGTTGAAACCAAAGGAGAGCATCCTCACAAATATAAATTTTACCATCACTGCACACCCGAGGGCCAGGATGTCACTAAATATGCTGCGGACCTTAGGAGACTCGCGGCGCCGTGTGATTTTGGCGCACACCTTGACGAGGCTTTGCGGGACGTTTTCGTCATGGGGATCGGCCATGAGGGCCTCCTTCACAAGCTGCTAGCCACGGAACCCACAGTCACCCTGACAAAGGCCATCACCATCAGCCGGGCATATACGACCTCGACTTGCAGCACCACACAAGTCACTGACTCCACGCGGTCTGGTGTTAATCTAACTGCTGTGACCGTCGTCCTTTATAGAACAGCTGCAGAGTGACTCTCAGGTGTGGTGGTCAGCCTTTTATACTGCCTCTTGTTGGTACTTTCAGGTCTCCCACCACATCGCCCTCTGTGGTGTACCATTGTGCTTATTATACATTTAAGGTACCAGGACGATATGCACATCAATACATAACATCTCACTTCCCCCCCAGGACGCAGGACGATACACACATCGATACATAACATCTCACTTCCCGGACCTCAAGCCACAGAGATCCTGCAACCTTAGCCCCCACAGGCAAGCAGAGCAAGCCCCAGCCCCAGACCTCATGCCACAGAGATCCTGTAGCCTTAGCCCCCACAGGCAAGCAGCCCTGCAGAGGCGGGCCTAGTTGGTGGGGTGGTGAGCCAGCGGGGTGCTGCGGGCAGGGTGCGAGGGTTCCAGGATGGCCGGCGGATTGGAGGGGCCCACACAGAGGGAGAGTTGGGCGGCGGCAGCAGCTGGAAGTGCGGCGGTTGGAGAGGCCACGACGGCTGCAGGGGAGGCAGCTACGGTGGCTGCCGGAGAAGCGACGACGACGGCCGCAGGAGAGGCGGCAAGTCAGGTGGCAGCGGAGGGGAGCGGAGGCTGCGGCGGCGGAGGGCATCTGGAGCGGCGGAGAGCAAGATGGCGGTGGCCTCGTGTCCAGAGCAGCAGAATATCAAAGATGGCGGCGCCCAAGGAGAAGCCTCGTGGAATCCTGCTGCATTAAAGTTGGCGCTTTACAAAGGAAATGCATCCGGGAGTCTTAATAGGGCCTTACCACGTGGTGGTCCCCACAAAGTGACTTCTGTAAGGCAAGAGCGAGTCTAAAATGAGCTATGTTAATGTGAGATGACGGATTTATAATATGAATTAATATTTTAATGCTGAATGGTCACTGTGTTTGTGTAAAATAATGGATATGAAGTACAATTAATGATAAGAGCTAATAAGGAAGTCAGGGATCCGTTATCAGTTAATAACTATTTAATGTAACTGCTCAGTGTACCCGCAACCCGTTGACGCAACATCTGTACCAGATAACATGTACCATACAAACACACTGTCTAGGCATACCTGCCTTCCGTTGGACAAACAAGGGCGAGATCCCCGGCAATGGCTTCGGGACTGGGCGGGGGGAAGTGAGATGTTATGTATCAATGTGTGTATCGTCCTGCGTCCTGCGGGGGAAGTGAGATGTTATGTATTGATGTGTATATCGTCCTGGTACCTTAAATGTATAATAAACACAATGGTACACCACAGAGGGCGCTGTGGTGGGAGACCTGAAAGTACCTGCAAGAGGCAGTATAAAAGGCTGACCACCACACCTGAGAGTCACTCTGGAGCTGTTCTATAAAGGACGAAGGTCACAGCAGTTAGATTAACACCAGACCGTGTGGAGTCAGTGATTTGTGTGCTACATACACCACAAAGAGGATAACTAAAGGAAGGGTAGGGCCTAGTAGAGACCATAAGGATAATCTCTGTGTGGAGGCGGAAGATGTTGGTATGGTTCTTAATAAATACTTTGTGTCTGTTTTCACAAAGGAAAGGGCAATGCAGATACTGCTATCGAGGACGAGTGCAAAATTCTGGATGAAATAAACATAGTGAGAGAGGAGATATTAAGGGGTTTAGCAGCTTTGAAAGTGAATAAGTCCCGAGGCCCGAATGAAATGCATCCCACAGGCTGTTGAGTGAAGTAAAAGAGGAAATAGCAGAGGCCTTGACCATCATTTTCCAGCCTTCTTTGTATTTGGGCATGGTGCCAGAGGACTGGAGGACTGCTAATGTGGTACCCTTGTTTAAGAAGGGATAGGCCAAGTAATTACAGGCCTCTCAACCTAACCTCAATGGTGGGAAAAATATTGAAAAAAATCCTGAAGGAGAGGATAAATCTACATTTAGAAAGGCAAGGAGTAATCAGGGACAGTCAGCAAGGATTTGTTAAGGGAAGATCGTGTTTGACTAATCTAATTGAATTTTTCGAGGAGGTAACTAGGAGGGTCGATGAGGGTAGTGCATACGATCGAGTGTATATGGACTTTAGCAAAGCTTTTGATGTCACGGCTGGCAGACTGGTCACGAAGGTAAAAGCCTATGTGATCCAGGGCAAAGTAGCAAGTTGGATCCAAAATTGGCTTAGAGGTAGGAAGCAAAGGTTAATGGTTGATGAATGTTTTTGTGACTGGAAGGATGTTTCCAGTGGGGTTCCTTGCTTTATGTGGTATACATCAATTATCTAGATTTGAATATAGGGAGTATGATTAAGAAGATTGCAGATGACACTAAAATTGGCTGTGTGGTTGATAATGAAGAGGAAAGTCATGGACTGCAGGAGGATATCAATCTATTGGTCAGGTGGGCAGAACAGTGGCAAATAGAATTTAATTCGGAGAAATGTAAGGTAATGCACTTGGGGAGGACTAATAAGGAAAGGGTATACAGATTAAATAGTAGGCCACTTAGAAGTGTAGATGAACAAAGGGGTCTTGGAGTGCTTGTCCAGAGATCCCTGAAAGTAGCAGGCCAGGTAGATAAGGTGGTTAAGAAGGCTTACGGAATGCTTGCCTTTGTTGGCCGAGGCATAGAATACAAGAACAGGAAGGTTATGCTTAAATTGTACAATACTCTGGTTAGGCCACAGCTGGAATACTGCGTGCAGTTCTGGTCGCCGTATTATAGGAAGGACGTGATTGCGCTGGAGAGGGTACAGAGGAGATTTACGAGGATGCTGCCTGGAATGGAGAGTCTTAGCTATGAGGACAGATTGGATAGGCTGGGTTTGTTCTCTTTGGAACAGAGGAGGCTGAGAGGAGACCTCATTGAGGTGTATAAAATTGTGACGGGTCTGGATATAATGGATAGCAATGGCCTATTTCCCTTGGTAAAGGGGTCAATTATGAGGGGGCATAGTTTTAAGGTGGTTGGTGGAAGGTTCAGAGGGGATTGGAGGGGAAGCTTCTTCATGCAGCAGGCTGTGGGGCTCTGGAACTCACTGCCTGGAAGGGTGGTAGAGGTAGAAACCCTCACCATATTTAAAAGGTGCTTGGATGGGCACTGGAAGTGCCGTAACCTGCAGGGTTATGGATCTAGAGCTGGTAAGTGGGATTAGACTGGATAACATCTTGTTGGCTGGCGCAGATACGATGGTAAGTACTACAGGGAATCGAATATGGCCAGAGTGATCTCCAAGACTAGTTTTGATCGCTTAGATGGGTCGGAGAGGAATTTTCCCAGATTTTTTTTTCCCCAATTGGCTTGGGTTTTTATTTGTTTTTTACCTCTCCCGGGAGATCACATGGCTCCGGTTGGGGTGGAGTGTAAAATGTTGTGATGCATAGGGTGTCGCAGTTGTGTGGGGCGGACTGGTTGGATGCTCTTCACCTTTCCGCCATTGTTCACTGTTCATAGGTTTATATGTAACCTTCAGGGCTGCTGACCAAGGACCGAGTGGCTCTTTGTCGGCCAGTGCGGACACGATGGGCAAAAATGGCCTCCTTCTGCACTATAGATTTCTATGTTTCATTGGGCTAGAATTTCCCCAAAGCCCACCAGCGCCCGACTGCCACCCAAAAAAACCACTAAGGCTGGGAAAATTATGCCTGGCGAAAATTTCCTGAAAATGTTTTTTGAAATCCACCCAGCGAAAAATATGGGCCTTACTCCCCCAAACTGGGCAGAAAATTGCAATTTCGGCTAGATTGGACGGTGCCTAAGGAAAATGGTTGAAAAATTAAAAAATCTATAAAAATTTACACTGAGGCTGCGGGTTGGGCCTAACACCAAAAAAGGAAATAAAAATAATTTTAAAAAAAACCTAACTAAGAAATCCAATAAACATTCCCAAGACACTTAAATTAAATCACCTCAAGAGATTTTGAAGAGAAATAGTAAAAAACCAATTACTTACCTTTTTCTTGCAGACCTACTTACCTACTGCCCAGCTCTGCTGATCCTCGTGGGCGGTTTAACATTTTTTTTCATACTTATCGATGGGTCCCCACTCAGCCAGGGCGATCTGTGGATGGTACATGCCGGCGGTCCGCTCCCCAGCGGTACTTCGAAACCGCCAGTGTAACTCAGCTGGGGAATTTTTCGCTGACCCGGTTCTCGGCCAAAACGGCCAATACCGCCGAGAAACCAGGTAGTGAAAGAGTGAAAATTCTAGCCCTATGTTTCCATCATCATCGTCATCATCATCATAGGTAGTTCCTCGGTGTCGAGGATAACTTGCTTGCACTCTAAAAGTGAGTTCTCAGGTGACTGAAGAGTCCAGTGCGTGACCTACCATCTCTGTCACAGATGGGGCAGACAGTGTTTGAAGGAAAGGGTGGGTGCGTTGCCTGGGTTGATGCATGCTCCTTCCATTGTCTATGCTTGGTTTCTGCATGCTCTCAGTGATGGGACTTGAATTGCTCAATGCCCTCCTGGATGCACTTCCTCCATTTTGGGCGGTCTTAGGCCAGGGATTCCCATGTGTCGGTGGGGGTGCTGCACTTTATCAAGGAGGCTTTGAGGGTGTCCTTGAAGCGCTTCTTCTGCTCACCTGCAGGCTCGCTTGCTGTGTCGAAGCTCCGAGTAGAGCACTTGCTTTGGGAAACTCGTGTCGGGCATGTGGACGATGTGGGCCGCCCAACGGAGCTGATCGAGCTTGGTCAATGCTTCGATGCTGGGGATGTTGGCCTGAGCGAGAACACTGACATTGGTGCGTCTTTCCTGCCAATAGATTTGCAGGATCTTGCGGAGGCAACGCTGGTGGTACTTCTCCAGCGTTTTGAGGTGTGTATTGTATATAATCCATATATATGAGGATGCATAAAATCCAGCCAGCAGGTCCAAATAAATGCAATGTATGCACTTAAAGGTAAGTGGCTGCATATGGGGACAATTAAAGACCTTTCCATCCTCATCCTGCGGCTTTTCCAACAGACCTGGGGTGGATAAAGCCAGACATGTGCTTGGGGATGTGCTCCACAAGATCCTACCTATGACTGCTCTCCTTATGATTTTAAGAAAGCTTTGGGATAGCAAGGTGCAGTGGTTAAATGCACTGTGTGCTGTAGTACTGAGTTACAAAGACTAGGAAGGTCCCCAGTTTGATTGAACAGTTTTAGCAATGGTTATGGGTATAGGTGGTCAATTAGCTCTGGCAAGATCCGTGGTCACATTCTTGGATAACAGCGGATCTCTGCAAATGCTCCTCATCTTCACGTTCCCTGGGGGCAATGGAATTTCCAAAGGAGGCTCTTGTCATGCACAGACAACCGTGCCTAAAAAAAGCAGCAGCACCAAACGAAAATAAAAAGGCAAACAAAGTACAACTTCACTGTCATTCTCAAAACCAAGGAGCGTACATCTTTAAGAACCTAAGCATGTAAGGCCAGGAAGTCGCTTTCGAAGTTTGCTCATTTTACAAAGTCCCATGGCGATAGTGTTTTGTTTCATATGTAATCATTGGGAAAGGGGAGGGTTGGAAACTATGCTTTCATTTTCACACTTTTCAGGCCTTTAATGAGGATTGTATTCTCCAGCAGAATGAGCCACTTGAGTCCCAGCTCTGCCTGGTCAGAAACCACCAACAATTTTTTGGCACTCACACTCATCAAGTATTCTGCCCCCTGCATCTGGCCGCTCAAGCTCCATGGTGCACCATGGTGGAAAATTTTCCCTTTGATTCCAGTTTTCCACAGAGTTTTATAACTCTGGAGTGAAAAGACTTGGAACTCATATTAAACTCAAAATTTGACAAAAGCAAGCTATATTTTTCATCAATACTAACCAGTGGTTAGACATTCCTCCATGCATTACATTTATTCTAAATGGTAAAGTCATGCACTAAATATTGAACCCTGATTCAATGAGGAGTGTAGAAGAGCATGCCAGGAGCAGCACCAGGCGTACTTAAAAATGAGGTACCAACCTGAGGAAGCTGCAACACAGGACTATTTGCAAGCTAAACAACGGAAGCAGCATACTATAGACAGAGCGAAGCGATCCCACAGCCAATGGACAAGATCATAGCTCTGCAGTCCTGCCACATCCAGTCATGAATGGTACAAAAGCAAAATACTGCAGATGCTGGAAATCTCAGCGGGTCAGGCAGCATCTGTGGAAAGAAAGCATAGTTAATGTTTCGGGTCGATGATCCTTTGTCAGAACTGGAGAGTGTTCGGACAGAACACATTCTTAAGAAGCACTGAAAGGGGGAGGGAAATAAAGAACAAAAGGGAAGGTCTCTGATAGGGTGGAAGACAGGAGAGATTAGAGAGACAAAAGGGATGATGTGAATGATGGTGGGCCATTAACCAACTGACAGGAGGAGGAGACTCCATGAACATCCCCATCCTCAATGATGGCAGAGCCCAGGATGCGAGTGCACACGACAAGGTGTTTGCAACCTTCTTCAACCAGAATTGCTGAGTGGATAGCGTTAGTGTTTTCTCAGAAGAATCACTCAACACTCAGAGTCGGTTCCAATGCTGATGCGGTCTTTATTACGCTTAGCGGGGAGGAAATCACAAGACTGAGTCCAGGCTTCTCTCCACAGAACAAAGGGTTACATTCACTTTTATATGTTTCACAACAGTTACAAACAGTTTACTACAGTTACACAGCCCATCACGGCTGGACACAAGCCAATCACAATGATTATAGATTACATATAGGTTCTTTTAACCCAATAGAATTCCCCTTATGTCTCAGGAACCATGTGTTCGTCTCTTGTCAGCTTGGGCTGATTGATATAGGTTCTCTCACTAGTTCTTTCTTCTTGGAGAAATAATTGGTTTATAACCTTGTTTACAGGAGATGGGTTCTCTTATCTCTTTCTTCCTGGGGAATTAATTGGTTTATGGCCTTGAATACGGGAGATGGGTTCTCTCCTCATTATTCTTATCCTGCATCCAAGGCATTCCTATAGTGGGGCCTCACAGGGTTATTGCTCGGTCATTGAACATTCAACAGTTCACAGCTTGACTACCTGATTTCCCATCATGCCTGGGCAGCCATTTTATGTGTGGCCACTTTAAACTTATATGCGTTTAGATATATCTAGCAGGTGCCTAATGCCTAGTATTCTGGTATATTCTAAAGGTGCCTACCTCCTACAACAACTCCCCCTTTCGGTAAAGGGACTAGTCCTAGTCCCCTTTTAACCGACCATTCGACCTTTATTAGATTTTGTGCACGGCCCGGTACTCCCTGCCTCAACGTGCTGGCCAGTCACGCGGTTTCAGGAGTCCCGGTTAAATCGAATTGACAAAGGCCAAATCCTCCTGCCCCCTTATAAAACAGGCTTGTTTAGTATCCGGGGAACGGTGATTTGTCCGTCTTCGTTGTGCGTGGTGTCTGCATGCCTGGCAGGCCATTACGCCCCATGTTATTGCTAAGATCAATTGTATCCCGACCAGTATATGTGAAATTATTCGAATCCATGGGTGGATGTTCACATTTATTCCCCAGTCCCAGACCTTTCTCCACCAACTCTGACTTTGTAAGTCTACCTCGGTATCTTCTTCCAGTACTTTGATTTTAGTTTGTAGTTGGTGGTAGAGCTTTACGGATTGACCCACTCTGAGCCTCAACTCTCGTAATACTTTGATTAGATGTGGGATAAGGACCTGATCTGGTTCGTCATAATCCTGTAAATGATCATGGAGCTGATCGGTTACCTCAATAACTTCGGACTTCCAGCGCCTAACCTGGGTGATATGCGCTTGCCCGATCGCGACAGGTCATAGTGGTGTAAAGCAAAAGTTTGGCTGTGGTATAGGGCACTGCAGGTCATTATACTGGAATGAACGCTCAGTAGTAGAGACGCAGTATCTTCCCTTCCCTCCGTAGCCTGCCCTCGCGAAGTGCATGTGTGCGGGCACTATTTCTAGTACACACCCGTCGGTTCGGTTAAACCCGCACTCGTCTCGCTCCCCTCTGCCCACCGGGTGAGGGCATACTGTGATTTCCCCCTTTTGCTTGCAATCTGCTAGGGAAATCCCGGTAAGTATGTTGTTTCGACGAACGGCAGAGGTGGTGGTCAGGTAGTAGCGTATGGAGACATTTTCCCGTATTATTCCGATATTCTCTCGTTGGTATAGGGGGAACGGCCCTGAGTCCAGCGTGGCTATAGGGATCATCAGGACTATCCCTATCCCAGTAGTCCTACCCATCTGGCAATCTGGAATTGCTGGGTATACTCTGGTCAGTCCCTTCAGAGTACAATTATCCAGTGTCCCCCTTTGGTTAGCCAACTGAGCTAAATGTGAACTGTCTATCCAATCGGGTACTTCCCCGCGTTGGATCTGGTCGAGATTGTGGCGGATCTGTCCCACCATCCACAGACCATAAGCGTGACAGAGTTGCCCCTGTCTTTGCTTTCCCTGTATCTTCCTGTTCTCTATCAATGAGGTGATTGATGGTTCTGGCGTGAGCTTCCAGGACTGAGATGCCATCCAGCTGGATTTTGGCACCCTCCTTTCCTAGGTTGGCTTGGTCTTCCTGGTTTTGCTCCACCCTCTCCAATAACCCCTTCATCACCCCTCTAAGCTATTCCACCCTCTCATTTAATCCTTGTATGTCTATCGAGTTCACTACGGAGGTCCCTGTATTGAAAACGGTAGCAACATCATTAACTATTTCCCTCTTCATCTTGGGGGCTAACCCCTGTCCCCGGAACCTACTGGCACCCATTGCATTGGCAGCCTGCTGCATTACAACTTTACTTAATACATTGTACATCTTCCTTGACTGTTCTGTACAGTATTCCGGCATCTGGATGCCTGAAATATTGGTCAGAACAGGCACAATTTCATGTTTAACATTATCATACAACAGTTCCCCCTCATTGTACATTACAATCCCATTCTCTGGTCCCTTCGTAGTTATGGGGCAAGGCAGTTCCTCGGGCAATGTAGTGATTCTTATGGGGCGTGGTGTCGGAGGGGGTGAGAAACATACATACAATGATATTGCAGCCGCCCCCGCCTCCTCGTAATACCCACACAGCCCCATTCCCTTCTTGCGGATGACTGATTGCTGGGATTGTCCCGGAGGCGTGCAAATTATGCCGAAAGTACATTCATCAGGCCCTTTGACATCCCTCCATTTAATGCATCTGCTCCTTATACCCGTGGAGCACTGTACACATACTCTTATTCTTATTAGGATTCTTATTAGGATTCACTTGTAACCATGCATTAAAATAAGTCCTGTCCTTGCTCCAGTCCTTGGCTGCTGGGATGCACATTCCGTCCGTTAAATTAAACAAGACTCCATAGTTCAGGTAGTTGTTTATTTCCAGCGTGCTCTGCTGTCCGTCGGTGTTGCCCAGGGTACGTGCATGTCGCAGGGCTATCTATATTACGAGTAGCGCCTTTCGTATTCCCATTCCGGTAAGTATTATCTGTAATTTTAAACAGACGGCCTGGTCGTCACCAGGGGTTAAGTTTTTTGCTCTACGAGTGTCCCTGTCACCCTGCAAAATCAGAAGCACAAGGTTATAATCGAACCATTTCGAGCTGAATCTGTAGGGTGTGCGCCCGTGTCTTTACCCACTTAAATATTACCCAAACTCCTATGACCAAGGCCAAAGCTATTCCTCCAAACATCGCTGTCTGCTTTACCGTTAGGTTGGGTTTGTGGACTACACCTACCCACCGTGGGGTACATTGGCTCTATTGCCAGAGGTGATGGTGCTATGGCTGCGCACTGCACTATCCGTCTAGTCCCGTTATCTCTTCCAGCCTGTTTATCTTAGCTTTTAACTCTTCAATTTGTTTTATTGAGTATCTATTTCTTTATTGTATCAGGCAAGTATTATTACATAAGCTAGTTCTGTTTTTATTTTTGTTTCCTCTGTTAGGTGAGTCTTTTTTTTCCTATTAAGAAATCCAAATTAATAATGTTCAGTATAAAACGGCTGTCAATGGAAAGGGTTAACTCCTTTCCAGGTTTGTAAGAAGACCTGATGTCATTACGTGACTTCATGTAATCATCTGAAAAAAAGTCTTTGTGCCTTCAAAACTGGCTTCGAAATTAGGAATCCGTTAAAAACAGCATAAATCATTCGAGTAAACTCCAATGTTTTCTTAACTTCTAATTCAAGTACTTGCCAAATAATTTTTTTTTAAATTGTTTTAAAACAAGACCACACATACAATAGCAATTTTGTTTACTGAAATTCAATTCTGTTTTTTTTTAATTTCTCTCTTTCTCCTCGTTATCTTCAAAACCCTCCTGCTTGTTTAGACTGTTCGGGACTTTTTTTGATAAACACTGTCCATTTTGGAAATCTTTTCAAACTGCATTGAAACTTTTTCATAATTTAAAATTCGAATCCATGTAGAGTGTTTTTTACTTATTCCAATTTTTTTTTTCCTTCTAATTAAACCAATATCTTTTTCATAGCAAACATCAACTAATATTTAGTAAGTTATGTCTTTTTCCATTTAGTCCGTTACATCTTTTTTTTCTTTCTTCAAATTAGGTTTTGTATTTTACACGGAGGGTTCGTAACTCCATAAAGTTGTTAATTTAAAATCATTTGTTTACTTTCAAAGTGGCGTCTTTATCTTTTTCTTTTTCTCCATAACTGGAATGGAGTCCTGCTTTGAGAGTTTGAGGGCTGCCTTTCGTTATCTCAAAATGCTCTAGTTTCAAAGTCGTTACTAAAGCTTGCTGTTTTTAACATTTTCCAAAAGTCCCTTTTACACCTTCGCAGATAGCTCGCCACTCGCCCAGAAGTTTGACCTGATCAGATTTAATTTAATAATTTTTTTTTTTGAATCCACCTCAGTATTTTCTGTGCCTTCTCTGAATATCTCAAAATCCCAATTCAAACTTTGTAATTTCAATCTTTATTTAAAACTTTTTTTTTTGCTAGAAGCTCTTTTTTTTTAAAGCATTCTTTATCTCATTCCGAGACTAAATTTATGTCTTTCAACCCAATCAATCATTGCATGTTTTCTTTCGGCAAGTAAGTGAGCGTGTCAAATAAATCTTTTGCTCAACAAACTTATCCTTTATTTGTTTATTTTCCTAGCTCCGTAACTTATCATCCGAATAAATCCACACCTGCGTTTCTAACTTAAATGTCTTAAAACTTCCCACATACAGGACAACATTACAAAGGGTTAAAAAAAGACTTTCACTCTGTTTCTAAAATAAACAGACACTTGCATTCCTCTTCCAACCAAGCTTTCGGAACATGAAAACATAAAAAATTCATTCTGCAGTCAAAAATCACACAGACACTTCTCACTCAACGATCAGACATTTACAACAGTCTCTCTTCTTGTTTTGGCCGGCTCTATTTTTGGATCCATGACCTTTCAGGGAATTCGTAGTTTTATCGAAATAATTCCTCACATAACTAGTTCCTGAGGATTCCACCCTGCTTTAATCATTTTTTCAATTAGCTTCTTTTGTTTTTCCGCCAGGTGGCGGGTAAGCGACCCTTCTGGTCCCCACTCGAGTTTACTTGTTTTCATGGCCATTCCTGGGTAGGACTAGTACCGTTAGGAATCTACTCTCAGAGGTCCGCTTTCTTTCTAGCGCGACTTGTAGTAAACTGTCTCTTGGCTACTGTCAGGTCACAAGTTCTGCTGTTACACAAACTTATACAATTCTTAAAAACGCGTTTAAGCAATTCCCGCAGTGCTCTACGTATCCTTAACGACTACCTACCACCGCTCGGCCCGTTGGTCCGACCCTGTTCACAGGCTTGGATTCCGTTATCCGCTGTACACCGCTTGGTTCTACCCCGGGGTATTTCAAATTACACTACTGGGTCCGGAAGATGTCTCTCGGTATCACGATCCCACGGTCTAAGTGTGTTCCCTACGCCTACTTGGTTCCTGGCCGTCACGTGGGACAAAAGTCCTCTTAATTCAGGCTCAGGCTAGGCGTTTGAGATATTAGACCGTCTCCTCGTGTCGATCTACCAGCTTCCACCTTCCGCACCCTTTATACTTAAAAATCTTTTTTTTTTATACTCACCCGGGTTTTTCCAAGGGCGTCCAGCGACTCCGGGAAATCCCGTCGACTACGCCACTGTTAGCGTTAGTGTTTTCTCAGAAGAATCACTCAACACTCAGAGTCGGTTCCAATGCTGATGCGGCCTTTATTATGCTTAGCGGGGAGGAAATCACAAGACTGAGTCCAGGCTTCTCTCCACAGAACAAAGGGTTACATTCACTTTTATATGTTTCACAACAGTTACAAACAGTTTACTACAGTTACACAGCCCATCACGGCTGGACACAAGCCAATCACAACGATTATAGATTACATATAGGTTCTTTTAACCCAATAGAATTCCCCTTTTGTCTCAGGAACCATGTGTTCGTCTCTTGTCAGCTTGGGCTGATTGATATAGGTTCTCTCACTAGTTCTTTCTTCTTGGAGAAATAATTGGTTTATAACCTTGTTTACAGGAGATGGGTTCTCTTATCTCTTTCTTCCTGGGGAATTAATTGGTTTATGGCCTTGAATACGGGAGATGGGTTCTCTCCTCATTATTCTTATCCTGCATCCAAGGCATTCCTATAGTGGGCCTCACAGGGTTATTGCTCGGTCATTGAACATTCAACAGTTCACAGCTTGACTACCTGATTTCCCATCATGCCTGGGCAGCCATTTTATGTGTGGCCACTTTAAACTTATATGCGTTTAGATATATCTAGCAGGTGCCTAATGCCTAGTATTCTGGTATATTCTAAAGGTGCCTACCTCCTACAACAATCCATATTGGCCTTCTCCTGAGGTCCCCACTATCACAGAAGCCAGTCTTCAGCCAATTCGATTCACTCCACGTGATATCAAGAAATGGCTGAGCACACAGGATACAGCAAAGGCTATGGGCCCCGACAACATCCCGGCTGTCATGCTGAAGACTTGTGCTCCAGAACTAGCCATGCCTCCAGCCAAGCTTTTCTAGTACAGCTACAGAGCTTTGATCTGATTCGTTGGTTGGAGGATTGCTTATAGAGAACGGTAGCAGAGTGGTTATATCACTGGACTAGTAATTCAGAGGCCTGGACTAATTATCTGGAAACATGAGTTTAAATCCCATCACGGCAGCTGGGGAAATTAAATTCCGTTAATAAATAAACCTGGAATAAAAAGCTCATATCAGGAATGAAACTACTGGATTGTTGCAAAAACCCATCTGGTTCACTAATGTCCTTTAGAGAAGGAAATCTGCCATCCTTACCTGGTCTGGCCTACATAGAAACATAGAAAATAGGTGCAGGAGTAGGCCATTCGGCCCTTCTAGCCTGCACCACCATTCAATGAGTTCATGGCTGAACATTCAACTTCAGTACCCCATTCCTGCTTTCTCGCCATACCCCTTGATCCCCCTAGTAGTAAGGACCTCATCTAACTCCTTTTTGAATATATTTAGTGAATTGGCCTCAACAACTTTCTGTGGTAGAGAATTCCACAGGTTCACCACTCTCTGGGTGAAGAAGTTCCTCCGCATCTCGATCCTAAATGGCTTACCCCTTATCCTTAGACTGTGACCTCTGGTTCTGGACTTCCCCAACATTGAGAACATTCTTCCTGCATCTAACCTGTCTAACCCCGTCAGAATTTTAAATGTTTCTATGAGGTCCCCTCTCATTCTTCTGAACTCCAGTGAATACAAGCCCAGTTGATCCAGTCTTTCTTGAAAGGTCAGTCCCGCCATCCCGGGAATCAGTCTGGTGAACCTTCGCTGCACTCCCTCAATAGCAAGAATGTCCTTCCTCAGGTTAGGAGACCAAAACTGAACACAATACTCCAGGTGTGGCCTCACCAAGGCCCTGTACAACTGTAGCAACACCTCCCTGCCCCTGTACTCAAATCCCCTTGCTATGAAGGCCAACATGCCATTTGCTTTCTTAACCGCCTGCTGCACCTGCATGCCAACCTTCAATGACTGATGTACCATGACACCCAGGTCTCTTTGCACCTCCCCTTTTCCTAATCTGTCACCATTCAGATAATAGTCTGTCTCTCTGTTTTTACCACCAAAGTGGATAACCTCACATTTATCCACATTATACTTCATCTGCCATGCATTTGCCCACTCACCTAACCTATCCAAGTCGCTCTGCAGCCTCACAGCATCCTCCTCGCAGCTCACACTGCCACCCAACTTAGTGTCATCCGCAAATTTGGAGATACTACATTTAATCCCCTTATCTAAATCATTAATGTACAGTGTAAACAGCTGGGGCCCCAGCACAGAACCTTGCGGTACCCCACTAGTCACTGCCTGCCATTTACTTCTACTCTTTGCTTCCTGTCTGACAACCAGTTCTCAATCCACGTCAGCACACTACCCCCAATCCCATGTGCTTTAACTTTGCACATCAATCTCTTGTGTGGGACCTTGTCGAACGCCTTCTGAAAGTCCAAATATACCACATCAACTGGTTCTCCCTTGTCCACTCTACTGGAAACATCCTCAAAAAATTCCAGAAGATTTGTCAAGCATGATTTCCCTTTCACAAATCCATGCTGACTTGGACCTATCATGTCACCTCTTTCCAAATGCACTGCTATGACATCCTTAATAATTGATTCCATCATTTTACCCACTACCGATGTCAGGCTGACCGGTCTATAATTCCCTGTTTTCTCTCTCCCTCCTTTTTTAAAAAGTGGGGTGACATATGACTCTTAGCTGCCCACATCCCGCAAACAAATTAATAAGAAAAAAACAGCTACAACACTGGCATCTACACAACAATGTGGAACATTGCCCATGTATGTCTTGTCCACAAAAAAACAGGACAAATCCAATCTGGTCAATAACCATCGGCCTACTCTCAGTCATCAGCAAAGTGATGGAAGTTATTGTCGAAAGTGCTACCAAGTGGTACTTACTCACCAATAACATGCTCACCGATGCCCAGTTTGGGTTCCACCAGGACCTTTCAGCTCCAGACTATGGACATAAGACCTGAATTCCAGAGGTGAAGTGAGAGTGACTGCCCTTGAAATCAAGGCAGCATTTGACTGAGTGTGGCATCAGTGGATGTGGTGTATTTGGACTTTCAAAAGGCTTTTGACAAGGTCCCACACAAGAGATTGGTGTGCTAAATTAAAGCACATGGTATTGTGGGTA
Source organism: Pristiophorus japonicus (assembly GCF_044704955.1). Classification (NCBI taxonomy): domain Eukaryota; kingdom Metazoa; phylum Chordata; class Chondrichthyes; family Pristiophoridae; genus Pristiophorus; species Pristiophorus japonicus. Next base: position 104,632,377 of record NC_091987.1, read on the forward strand.
ATGTATTGATGTGGATAGAGAACTGGTTGGCAGACAGGAAGCAGAGAGTTGGGATGAATAGGGCCTTTTCAGAATGGCAGGCTGTGACAAGTGGGGTGCCGCAGGGCTCAGTGCTGGGACCCCAGCTATTTACAATATACATCAATGATTTTGATGACGGAATTGAGTGTAATATATCCAAGTTTGCAGATGACACTAAGCTGGGTGGCGGTGTGAGCTGTGAGGAGAACGCTAAAAGGCTGCAGGGTGACTTGGACAGGTTAGATGAGTGGGCAAATGCATGGCAGATGCAGTATAATGTGGATAAATGTGAGGTTATCCACTTTGGTGGCAAAAACACGAAGGCAGAATATTATCTGAATGGCGGCAGATTAGGAAAAGGGGAAGTGCAACGAGACCTGGGTGTCATGGTACATCAGTCATTGAAAGTTGGCATGCAGGTACAGCAGGCGGTGAAGAAGGCAAATGGCATGTTGGCCGTCATAGCTAGGGGATTTGAGTATAGGAGCAGGGAAGTCTTGTTGCAGTTGTACAGGGCTTTGGTGTGGCTTCACCTGGAATATTGTGTTCAGTTTTGGTCTCCTAATCTGAGGAAGAACATTCTTGCTATTGCGGGAGTGCAGCGAAGGTTTACCAGACTGATTCCCGGTATTGCAGGACTGACATATGAGGAGAGACTGGATCGACTGGGCCTGTATTCACTGGAGTTTAGAAGGATGAGAGGGGATCTCATAGAAACATATAAAATTCTGACAGAATTGTACAGGTTCGATGCAGGAAGAATGTTCCCGATGTTGGGGAAGTCCAGAACCAGGGGTCACAGTCTAAGGATAAGTGGTAAGCCATTTGGGACCGAGGTGAGGAGAAACTTCTTCACTCAGAGAGTTGTTAACCTGTGGAATACTCTACCACAGAGAGTTGTTGATGCCAGCTCATTAGATATTTTCAAGAGGGAGTTAGATATGGCCCAACATCAATATCCTGGGGGTTCAGTCTTTACCAGAAAATTAACCAGACCAGCCATATAAATACTGTGGGTACAAGAGCAAGTCAGAGGCTGGGTATTCTGCGGCGAGTGTCTCACCTCCTGACTCCCCAAAGTTTTTCCATCATCTACAAGGCACAAGTCAGGAGTGTGATGAAATACTCTCCACTTGCCTGGATGAGTGCAGCTCCAACAACACTCAAGAAGCTCGATACCATCCAGGAAAAAGCAGCCAGCTTGATTGGCACCAGATCCACCACCTTAAACATTAATTTCCTCAACCATCTGCACACCATTGCTGCAGTGTGTACCATCTACAAGATGCACTGCAGCAAACATGCCAAGGCTTCTTCGACAGCACCTCCCAAACCCACAACCTCGACCAACTAGAAGGACAAGGGCAGCAGGTGCATGGGAATACCATCACCTCCAAGTTCCCCTCCAAGTCACACACTGTCCTGACTTGGAAATTTATCGCCATTCCTTCATAGTTGCTGGAACAAAATCCTGGAACTCCCTCCCGAACTGCACAATTGGAGTACCTACACCACGCGCACTGCAGCGGTTCAAGAAGGTGGCTCATCACAACCTTCTAAAGATCAATTAGGAATGGGCAATAAATGCTGGCCCTGCCAGCGATGCCCACATTCTAGGAATGAAAAAAAAAATGTCTTGGCCATGTGATAAATGTTACACATGGAGGGATATGTAGCTGTATAAGTATAAGAACGACCTCCAGCAACATAATTATTTCTCACAAAGAGAATGTATGAAGAAGTAACAAACCAGGAAAGGGATAAAAAGGTATACACAGTCTATAAAAAAAATGAATGTTTGCATTGTAGGCGATGGTCTGTTATCTGCTGTTCCCATCCAACTCTACACCCTTTCGCAGAGGCCATGAGGGGAATTTTAACATCCCAAAATTGGCAGGTTTGGGTCGGGTGGAATGTGAAAATGTTAAATGTCTGAATCCTGCCCACTTCCGGTTTTAACAGAGGCAGAATGGGGGAGGGCACCAACCCACTCCCAGGAGACCGGTTGGCAATTTAAATATTACAATGAGGATACCCGCTTCATGTTGAACGACCATTTTAAATTTAACCCTGGCCGGTTGAGTTTTCAGGGCCTCGGGAAACCCGGAGGCTAAAGGGAGGTGAGGACCGCTGAATCCAGGAGGTAAATGCTTTTCCACGAGATCCAGTGATCCAGTGTACCTGCTTCACCAACCCCCTGCGATCGTATACCTCCGACCCTTCCTATTGTGTTGCTAACACAGCTGAGGCTGCATACAGGGAGGTTAAAGTAACATGACCTCAGTCTTTAATAAGACACTTCAGAGTGAGGAACAGGCCTTAGGGGCCAGCTTATATACAGTGCTCCCAAGGGATGCTGGGATCCCTTGGGACTTCAGGGGATGAGCTCCCTGGTGGCGGAACATGGGAGTGCATGCTTTACAGATACACAACATCACTCCCCTCTCTCCAAAAGTCAATGTGAAAACTATTTACAAAGTGAGGCGGTCGGGAGCCTTTCTTACCCTGGTGGACCGCCTCGGTACAAATGTCTGTTCTGGTGTGTTCGCTGTGCCCTCGTTGGGCTGGCATGTTGTTGACCCTGCAGGGCTGCTAGGTGAGCCTGGCCTTCCTGGGCTGTTGGACGTGATGGGTTTGATTTCCTGGTCCGGTGTGGTGTCGTTGATCATTTGGGTGTGTGTTGTGGGCTCGAAAAAGGTGGTGTCTGCTGCGGGTTGTTCAGGGCAGTCTGTGAACCGCAGCCTCGTTTGGTCCAGGTGCTTTCTGCAAATTTGTCCATTGTCTAGTTTGACTACAAACACCCTATTCCCTTCTTTAGCTATCACCGTGTCCGCGATCCACTTGGGACCATGTCCATAGTTTCGCACATACACAGGGTCATTCAGATCAATTTCCCGTAACACAGTGGCGCGACCATCATTTACATTTTGTTGCTGTCGCCTGTTCTCTACCTGATCATGCAGGTTGGCGTGAACCAGCGAGAGTCTGGTTTTAAGTGTCCTTTTTATGAGTAACTCAGCCGGGGGCACCCCTGTAAGCGAGTGGGGTCTCGTGCGGTAGCTGAGCAGTACTCGGGACAGGCAGGTTTGAAGTGAGCCTTCTGTGACTCGTTTGAGGCTCTGTTTGATCGATTGTACTGCCCGCTCTGCCTGCCCATTGGAGGCTGGTTTGAACGGGGCTGAGGTGACATGTTTGATCCCATTGCGGGTCATGAATTCTTTAAATTCGGCACTGGTGAAACATGGCCCGTTGTCACTGACCAGTATGTCAGGCAGGCCGTGGGTGGCAAATATGGCCCTCAGGCTTTCAATGGTGGCGGTGGCGGTGCTTCCCGACATGATTTCACATTCAATCCATTTTGAAAAAGCATCCACCACCACCAGGAACATTTTACCGAGAAACGGGCCCGCATAGTCGACATGGATCCTTGACCATGGTCTAGAGGGCCAGGACCACAAACATAGTGGTGCCTCTCTGGGCACGTTGCTCAACTGAGCACATACGCTGCATTGCCGTACACAGGATTCTAAATCAGAGTTGATACCGGGCCACCACACGTGGGATCTGGCTATCGCTTTCATCATTACTATACCCGGGTGTGTGCTGTGGAAATCCGAGATGAACGTCTCCCTGCCCTTTTTTGGTAGCACGACACGGTTACCGCACAACAGGCAGTCTGCCTGAATGGACAACTCATCCTTTCGCCGCTGAAATAGCTTGATTAGCTCTTGCATTTCAACGAGGATGCTGGCCCAGCTTCCACGCAGTACACAGTTTTTTACTGGGGACAGCAGAGGATCTTGGCTGGTGCAAGTCCTAATCTGGCGGGCGTGACAGATGATTTATCATTTTCAAACGCTTCCATGACCATCAACAAGTCTGCGGGCTGCGCCACTATCAACAAGTTTGCAGGCTGCGCCATTTCCACGCCCGTGGTGGGCAATGGTAGCCGACTGAGAGCATCCACAGTTCTCGGTGCCTGGCCTGTGGCGGATGGTATAGTTATAGGCTGATAGCGCAAGTGCCCACCTGTGTATGCGGGCTGAGGCATTAATATTTATCCCCTTGTTTTCAGCGAACAGGGATGTGAGGGGTTTGTGATCGGTTTCCAGCTCAAATTTGATGCCAAACAGGTACTGATGCATTTCCTTTAGCCCGAACACACACGCTAATGCCTCTTTCTCAATCATGCTGTAGGCCCTCTCGGCCTTAGACAAGCTCCTGGAAGCACAGGCGACAGGTTGCAACTTCCCCACAATGTTAGCTTGTAATACACACCCGACACCTTACGACGACGCATCACATGCTAGCACGAGTCTTTTACACGGGTTATACAATACAAGCAGCTTGCTGGGGCATAAAATGTTTCTGGCTTTCTCAAAAGCAATTACTTGGTTTTTTCCCCATACCCAGTTCTCACCTTCGCGCAATAACACATGTAAGGGCTCTAAAAGGGTGGTTAACCCCGGTAGGAAGTTACCAAAATAGTTGAGTAGTCCCAGGAACGACCGCAGCTCCGTGACGTTCTGTCGCCTGGGCGCGTTCCTGATAGCCTCTGTCTTGGCATCTGTGGGCCGAAAGCCATCCGCCACGATCTTTCGCCCCAAAAACTTCACTTCTGTTGCCATGAAGACGCATTTCGACCTCTTCAGCCGCAGCCCTACGTGATCCAGTCGCTGGAGGATCTCCTCCAGGTTTTGCAGGTGCTCAGTGGTGTCCCGACCCGTGACCAATATGTCGTCCTGAAAGACCACCGTGTGTGGTTCCGACTTGAGTATGCTCTCCATGTTTCTCTGGAAGATCGCTGCAGCCGACCGAATTCCAAATGGTCATCTGTTGTAGATGAACAGTCCCTTGTGCGTGTTGATGCAGGTGAGGCCCTTCGAAGACTCCTCCAGCTCCTGCGTCATGTAGGCCGAAGTCAGGTCGAGCTTGGTGAACGTCTTGCCTCCTGCCAGTGTCGCAAGTAGGTCGTCTGCGTTAGGTAGCGGGTATTGGTCCTGTAGCGAGAAACGATTAATAGTTACTTTATAATCGCCGCAAATCCTGACCGTGCCATCACTTTTGAGTACTGGAACAATTGGGCTGGTCCACTCGCTGAATTCCACTAGGGTGATGATGCCCTCATGTTGCAGCCTGTCCAGCTCGATTTGCACTCTCTCCCTCATCATGTGAGGTACCGCTCGCGTCTTGTGGTGAATGGGTCGTGCATCTGGGACCAAGTGGTCATCCGCACCTTCGCCCCGGAAAAGTTTCCAATGCCTGGCTTAAAAAGGGAAGGAAATTTGTTAAGGACCTGCGTACATGAGGCCTCATCGACATGTGATAGCGCTCGGATGTCATCCCAGTTCCAATGGATTTTGCCCAGCCAGCTCCTTCCAAGCAGCGTGGGGCCATCGCCCGGGACAATCCAGAGTGGCAGTTCGCGCACCGTGCCCTCGTAGGTGACCTTGACCATGGCGCTGCCCAGGACAGTGATGAGCTCTTTGGTGTATGTTCTCAGTTTCATGTGGATAGGGCTCAGGGCTGGTCTGAGTGCCTTGTTGCACCACAGTCTCTCAAACATCTTTTTACTCATGATGGATTGACCAGCGCCAGTGTCCAGTTCCATGGCTACGGATAAGCCATTCAATTTTACATTTAGCATTATAGGTGGACATTTCATTGAAAATGTGTGTACGCCGTGTACTTCAGCATCTGCCTCCTCTCTCTGAGGCTCAAAATTGCTTTGATCCACCATGGACCGATCTTCCTTTGCCACGTGGTGGTTAGCAGGTTTTGCAGAGCTTGCAGCTTGTTTGCAAGCTCGTTGGAGGTGCCCCATTGTTCCACAGCTCTTGCAAACATACCCTTTGAATCGTGATGAATAGGCTGAATGGAAGCCTCCACAACGCCAACAAGGTGTGAATTGCCTTGCATTCATCCTTTGTTGCGGACTCAGTCATCTGGGTCACCTGAGGCCTGCTGGCAGTTGCAGACTCGTGGGTTCAGCCCTGTACATTTCTGCTCGCAAACACAGTTCCAGTTAATTTTTGAACATTGCTAGCACTTGTGTGCTGAGAGATTTGTTTGGTGTTATCACTGGTGGACATAAACGCCTGTGCTATTGCAATGGCCTTACTGAGGGTTGGTGTCTCCACAGTCAAAAGTTTTCGTAGGATGGTCTCGTGGCCAATGCCCAGTACAAAAAAGTCTCTGAGCATTTGCTCCAGGTAGCCATCAAACTCGCATTGTCCTGCAAGTCACCTTAGCTCGGCGACGCAGCTCGCAACTTCCTGACCTTCAGATCGCTGGCACGTGTAGGACCGATACCTCGCCATCAGCACGCTCTCCCTCGGGTTAAGATGCTCCCGAACCAGTGTACACAGCACCTCATACAACTTATCTGTGGGTTTCACCGGAGCCAGAAGATTCTTCATGAGGCTGTAGGTCGGTGCCCCGCAGACTGTGAGGAGGACCGCTCTCCTTTTTGCAGCACTTCCTTCTCTGTCCAGCTCGTTGGCTACAAAGTACTGGCCTAGCCGTTCGACATAGGCTTCTCAGTCCTCACCCTGCGAGAACTTCTCCAGGATGCCCACAGTTTGCTGCATCTTTGCATTGGATTCGTATTCTCGTCACCAGTTATTGTGTTCCTAACACAGATGAGGCTGCACACAGGGAAGTTAAAGTAACAGTGACCTCAGTCTTTAATAAGGCACATCCACAGGCTTATATATACAGTTCTCCCAAGGGATGCTGGGATCCCTTGGGACTTCAGGGGATGAGCTCCCGGGTGGCGGAACATGGGAATGCATGCTTTACAGACACACACTTCCAATCTCCCCCTGACTCTTCTGATCTCCTCTGCAAGGCCTTTGATCTCCCCTCTGCTCGTCTCTGATCTTCCCCCTCTCTAGTCCCCGATCTTTCCTCTCCACACGGTATTTATGATCCCTCTCTCCCTCCTCTCCGCTCCCTGGCGTGGCCTGGTGCTGAAGGCCTACCCGCCCAACAGCCAGTAAGCCTCTCAATATGGATGGCCACGGCCGTGAAACGGAGATAAAAATGCTAACCTGGGCCCGCCATTAAGTTTGGCAGGACCTGCAGGAAACCCGTTCTTCTGGGTTTCCCGACCTCAAAACAGCACACCCCTGCTCCATCCCTGCCTCTGAGTTAATATCCAGCCCCATCTCTCTTGCTCCAAACCTTCCAGTTAATATTGGTATTGTTTTCTATTTCCCACCTCAATTCAACCAGACATGCATTGACTCCTCTAAACTACTTCAAGCTCACCCCCATTAAAGTTGCCACTCTGCCACCCACCACTCATATTCAAGCTGCTACTCTTTAGTCCCTCTAACTCCCTTAGTTCAAGCTGGCACTTTTTATCCCCTCCAATCCCCTCAGTTCAAGTTGGCAATCTTTCCTTCCAGTTCGTGCTAACACTCGCCGCTTAATGCTGGCATTCACTCTGCTCATTCCCCCTCAATTATGGCTGCTATTCTCTTTTCTTCCCCCACCTGCTCCCAGATTTCCTATCCCTTCATTTCCCCCTTCCCTTCATTGTCATCTGTTTCCCCTTCCATGACATCCATGCACTGCCCCCACCCGCCTCCCCGCCCCTATTTCTCGACGTGAGTCCGACTACTATGAGACCAGACCAAGGACCTTCACTCCTCAATACTGTTCCTGCTCTGTATATTAGTGATTCTGGCTACTGTATACTATAGAACATAAGAACATCAGAAATAGGAGCAGGAGTAGGCCATACGGCCCCTTGAGCCTGCTCCGCCATTTAATATGATCATGGCTGATCCGATCATGGGCTCAAATTTGACGTACCCCTTTTTCGGCACACTCACCAGAGATGCGTCGACTTTGTGGGCTGAAAACGGCACCGAAAAAATCTCCCCCAATTCTGGCCGCTGTGTTGCCTTTCCCGGGGCTTGTCGCGGCGTGGCCAGTCGACTGGGGGACGGAGCTCAGGCCCTGCGCCAGAAACAGTGCAGCAGCTCTCCACATGTGTGTTGGAGTATGCGCACATGCACAGTAGCTCCTGCCCCCAGCCTCTGTTGCATGCTGCAGCATGGGACCTGATGCATCCCGCCCCTATCCCAGGCCGAGTGGCCTTCCGCACAGGCCAGCCCGCTGCCTTCCTGGGCTAGAAGGCCACAACAAGCAGGTTGGTGCGGGGCCCAAGCCGGGGCGGCGGGGATGGGGGGTGGGGAGGGGAAGTTTTGATCCGGGGGAGGTGGCGGGGGGGGGAAGTTTTGATCGGGGTGGGGTGGTGATCCCAAAGTGGGGGGGGCGGCAGAGTTTTGATCCTGGGGCGGGGGGGAATTCCGAACCACAGGGTGGGTTCAATCACCGACCCCCATGGGGGCAGAGGGTTCCGATCCTCGACCTCTAGGGAAGATCTGATCCCCAGACGTGTCCGATCTCTGACCCCAGTTGCTGTTCTGATCCTGGAGGGTCTGATCCCCGATCCCAGGAGGTAGGTTTGTTTGTAAGGGGTGGGTTGATGGTGGGTGAGCTTAGGCGGTGGGGAGAACATAAGAACATAAGAATTACGAGCAGGAGGTACTTCTATTTTTTATTTGGATATTTTGAAAAAATTATGTAAATATGTTTTGTCTCTTTACTTCTTTTATTTTTGTAGTTTAAGCTTCCATGAATGCTTCTGTTGTATAGTAAATTAACTTAGCAACGTTTGTCATATGACGTCCTGTATAGCTGTTTAATCCTATTCACATTCTTTAGTCAAGTCATTCTGGCCTCCGATGTACCTACCTGCGCTGATTTCTTAACTCTCTGCAAGGGTTTTCTGTGCGGCCACAAGTGGCCACATATGCTGGTCTAAGTTAGTTTGGAGTAACTATTAGGCTGTCCAAAGTAGCCTAAATGGCCAAAACAGGCGTAGGTGGCTGGGAGCGCCCCCTTTTGGAAAAAACTAAACTAAACTTAAAAAATCCTAACTAACTTCCACTGGCGCAAATTGAATGTGCAAAATAGGGATTTTTAAGATACTTCAGAAAAATCCAGTTGCTCCAAAAAAAAACGGAGCAACTCCTGGGCAATTTTGAGCCCATGGACTCAGGTCCACTTCCCTGCCCGCTCTCCATAATCCCTTATTCCCTGATCATTTAAGAAACTGTCTATTTCTGTCTTAAATTTATTCAATGTCCCAGCTTCCACACCTCTCTGAGGCAGCAAATTCCACAGATCCTCAACCCTCTGAGAGAAGAAATTCCTCCTCATCCCAATTTTAAATGGGCGGCCCCTTATTCTAAGATTATGCCCTCTAGTTCTAGTCTCCCCCATCAGTGGAAACATCCTCTCTGCATCCACCTTGTCAAGCCCCCTCATAATCTTATGTTTTGATAAGATCACCTCTAGACAGAAATTTGTCAAGAATTCCTACAGTATACAATGGCTGGGATCAATGCCTTTAGCAGCTTTGAGGAAAGAGGGTTTCTGGCCAGGTCCATTAGCAACTAGACTTTGGTAGGAGGTAAAACAAACTGGGTAAAATTGGGAGGAGTATGGGAAGGATTTGAGAAAGAGAGGTGGCAAACGCTGACAAACTGACCAGGCACCCAAAATGCTGACTATTGATATATATGCTTCATTCATTTCCCTCTCTGAAGTCTTGAGAGAAGACATAGATCAACTGTATTTCATGCCACTTGAAGGAAGTTGTTACCATATTTCAGGGCTCACCTCAGATAGTATTAATTGATTCATCACGATATTACTACATGGTGTGTAAAACTACAGCTTTGAATATTTATTGTTATACCTTTGCTACAATATCAGAGTGGTGTAATAAGGCATCTACTAAAGGCCAATTTCAATGATCAAGTTTGGCCCAGCCAAAACCCTCTCTGGTGGCCCAATGTTTGCCATTAAAGTGGCTGCTGAGTTCGCAGCGGCCCTCCCCTTTAACTGAACGGAAGGGGCGTTGTGACGCATCAACACAGCGCTGATGACTTGGAGTGATGGCCGTTCCGCCCCTACTTCCGCCCTGCCCCCACTTCCGACTCGCCCCCACTTCCGCCCCGCTGAAGCCATCATTGCCCTGACCGGAAACAAGAAACAAAGTTCTGAAAATCGCCAGATTGTCTGCCCCATGCATTGGGGTGGACAGAACACTTAAAAATCCCGTTTCGGGTGGAGGGTAATTTTGGCCCCCTGATATTTTATTAGAAAATGCTGAAAATCAGTCTGTCAGCATCTGAAACAAGAAAAAACTAGATTTACTTTTCTTATTTCAGATTTTCAGCATTTGCAGTTTGCTGTTATATGTCTGACATTTAATATAACCTCTGTAGCATGCTCAATAATTAGTCAGATACAGATTCACTTCTATGGGGATGGAGATGTACTGACTTTAAAGGTAATCAAAGGATGCATTAAACTGCTCTCTACTTATAATAGTTCACGTGAGGAATGTTTTTTGTTGTTGAAACATTTTTTTGCTATTAGGATGCAGGCAGCACTGCATTTATTGTTTTTTTGCATATCAGATTGGCTTGCAAAGCAACTTCAGAGGACATTGACAGTTAATTACATAGTGCGGGGTTACATGTAAGCCAGACAAAATAGTAGCTTGGGTTATTAGAGCAATCTAGCTGCTTTTCTTTAGTAGCAGCCCACAAATTTACTAGATTTATTTTATTTAATTTGACAATTTACCATGGTGGGATTATGAATTCATCACCTTTTGTTTGTTAATCTGGTTGTTCAAGGCTGAGATATAGATTTTTGGACTCGAGGGGATTCAAGGGATATGGGGATCAGGCGGGAAAGTGGAGTTGAGGTCGAAGATCAGCCATGATGTTATTGAATGGAGGAGCAGGCTCAAAGGGCCATATGGCCTACTCCTGCTCCTAATTCTTGTGTTCTTATGTACCATATCCACTGTTCTACCATACCAATAAGCAGAACTTTTATGCAACAAAATATAAATAATTGGCATTGCAATCCTAAAGTCGTTTAATCGTGTAAAGCCCTTTGAAGTGATCAAACGCAATAAAGTGCTATATAAATGGAAGTATAGTTACAAAATATTGCATAATAGGTCACTTCATTCTGCCCACAACCAATCTCCTCCAGCCTAATATAAGTCAAGCTCACTGCTCAATAAATTTGTATTGCACTTAGCTTCACTCCTATGCTTGGGTTTTTGCTAAATTCAAGGCCACATTGACCTTGATTTCGCCTGACATGGGTTTGATGCGGCCGGGATCCATAGCAGTGCTGACAGACCCGACACCTGGTAAAGTAGCGTGGAGGCGGGTTGACAGCGGGGTCCCGACCTGCTGTCTATTATTTCAAATATCTCAACGGCGGTACAATTCCGACCATTATTTGCCAATTTTCTTAATCCAGCAGGAGGTGGTGTGGGGTTGCGGAGTTTCTCTCCATAGTGATGGATAATTGAGAAGAGGGTTGGTTTAATGGGAATGGATCTGAATTGGGCTTGTAATGAAAGGAGTTCCACAAAACTTCATGCTGCGATCACTGATGTTCATTATTTTATAGATTCATAGAAATTTACACCATGGAAGGAGGCCATTTCAGTCCATTGTGTCCATGCCGGTCGACCTAATCCCACTTTACAGCTCTAGGTCCGTAGCCTTGTAGGTTACAGCACTTCAAATGTATATCCAAGTACTTTTTAAATGTGGTGAGGGTTTCTGCCTCTTCCACCCTTTCAGGCAATGAGTTCCAGATCCCCACCGCACCCTGGGTGAAAATCGTCTCAAATCCCCTCTAAACCTCCTGCCAATTACTTTAAATCTATGCCCCCTGGTTGTTGACCCCTTTGCTAAGGGAAATAGGTCCTTCCTATCCACTCAATCTAGGCCCAGGGCCGGATTAACAGAGAGGTTAATAAGGCCTTAGGCCCTCATATTTTTTAGGCCCTCGACTTTAGGCCCTAATTTTTATATCAGTATCCCTAAATCTTTGTCACAAGGTCGGTTAAGCAAGATCATATATAACTGCATAATTATATCTTTAGAGGTGCAAAATATTGCGTCCTTATGGCTCAAATGCATAACTTGGAGACTAGTATTTTTTGTGAAGTCTGGAGTGATATACTTCAACCATTCAACAGATGCAGTCTAAGTTTGCAAAGTGCCCAAATTGGTCTTTCCACTGCTGCAAACTTACTGAGGAGTCTTGCAACTGTTCTTCAACAAATGTGGGACAGTTTTGATGAGTACGAAGCTCAGGGGGTTGCAAGGACAGCGAAACAGGGGTATAAATCAGCCAAACACCACAAAAGACAAAAGACATGTGATGAAGCAACTTAACGCACATTCAGTGACAAGGAAGCCTTCAGAGTTAATACATTCCTTACCATCACTGACAAACTGAAGAGTGCATTAGAATATCGAATCAAGGCCTATGGCGATATTGACAAGACCTTTCGTGTCTTGGCAAATTGTTCACATAATATGTCAAGCTCGCAAGTCAGTGAAGGTATCAGACGCTTATGTCAGAAATATCCAGATGCTCTTCCAGTAGATTTTACTAAAGAATTTCTCCAATTTGTTGAATTTTCAACCTTCTCAAATATAGAAATAAAAGAGGATGAGAGTAGGTCTATTTGGATGTACCGTGTAATCATTGAATCCAATGTGATGGAATGTTTCCCAAATGTAGAAACTGCATTACGACTGTATTTGTCATTAATGGTCATTAATTGTAGTGGAGAACGTTCCTTCTCTCTTCCCAAAAAGATAAAAAATATCTTACGATCCACCATGAATCAGGAACATCTCGCTGCTTTGTCTCTGTTGAGTATTGAGTGTGAAATTGTCAGGTCTTTAAATTTTGATGATATTATTCACAACTTTGCCACAGCTAAGGCCAGGAAGAAACCAGTCTTTGTTTGAAGAGACGTATTCAGAGAATTTTTTTTTAATATCGCAGTTTAAACAAGGAAGAAACCAATCTCTGCTTGAACTGTATGCTGTTTTTTTTATTGTATATAGCTTTGATTTTTGTAATTTGTTTGCCATAGTCAAGGACAGGAACTTATGAGTCTTTGTTTGAAAATATGTATTCAGATAATTTTTTGTTTGCTTTCACAGTTTAAAGCCAGGAAGAAACCATTCTCTGTTTGAACTGTATGCTGTTTTTAATGTACATAGCTTTGATTTTTGTGAGTTATTAAATTTGGATAATTACACAATGATATTTGTTTGATGATTTTATGAATTGTATGCAATATATAGGCCCTTCCCTCCAATTAGCCTTAGGCCCCTCACAGCCTTAATCCAGCTCTGTCTAGGTCCCTCATAATTTTATGCAACTCAATAAGGTCTATCCAATCTTTCCTTGTAGCTAAAGTTCTCCAGTCCAGACAACATCCTCATAAATCTCGTCTGTACCCTCTCTAGTGCAATCACATCATTCCTGTAATATGGTGACCAGAACTGCACGCAGTACTCTAGCTGTGGCCTAACTAGTGTTTTATGCAGTTCAAGCATAACCTCTTTGCTCTTGTATTCTATGCCTCGGCTAATAAAGGCAAGTATTCCGTATGCCTTCTTTACCACTTTATCTACCACAAAAAACAAGGGACCTAGTACTGAGACCTGCGGAACCCCATTGGAAACAGCCTTCCAGTCACAAAAACACCCATTAAAAAATTGCTCTTTACTTCCTGCCTCTGAACCAATTTTGGATCCAACTTGCCACTTTGCCTTTTACTTTGGTGTCCAGTCTGCATGTAGAACCTACAGAGGAAAAAATTAGGTAGAGGGAATCCAATTAATCAAAGGGGACCTAATTAAGTAAAGTTAAAAACCATAAGGCTGGAAGAAAAAAAAGAAAGATGCGTGCTACGAACACAGGGAAAGTGTTAATCTAGGACTCTCAGGAAGATAAATTACCTTATCACAGAAAAAAACAGACAGTGGGGAAAAATACACTCCAAGGCTAGGACACATGGGGTGGGAAGAGATTATGGAAATAATGGATGATTGAGAGCCTGCAGCTGGTTGAGGGCAGATCAACCAAGAGGGGAGTAGTTCACAGACCTGAGAATGATGCAGCACGTAACTTATCAGATAAAAGGCGCACAGGGGAGGTAATGAAGCTTGCTGTCAATATAATTGTATTAACCAATTCATATTTGTAATCATAGTAGTTAGGCAAAACTTTGTGATGCGGCAGGGAAACAACAAATGGAAAGCTTCCACATGGAACTTCATGATTTTGTATGTATTTTGACTATAAAAATAACGGCTGGTTGGGTCACCGAGTTACTGAACTCATGTAGAAGCTGTCTCTCCCTTGATTCAGTATTTTATAATAAACAATTCTTTTCTCCAAAACAGACTTGTGTTGAATATCTTTGTAATACTCCACAACAGGATCTTATCAAAAACCTTGCTAAAATCCATATATGCTACATCAAACACACTGCCCTCATCAACCCTATTTGTTACCTCCTCAAAAAATGCAATCAGGTTAGTCAGACACTTGCCTTAACAGATCCATGTTGACTGTCCTTAATTAATCCGCGTCTTTCTAAATGAAGATTTATCCTGTTCCTCAGAATTTTTCCAATAATTTTCCCACCACTGAGGTTAGGCTGACTAGCCTGTAATTACTCAGTCTATTGCTTTCTCCCTTTTTAAACAAAGGTAAAGGTTATTAGTCCTCTAGTCCTCCGGCACCACACCTATAGCCAGAGAGGATTGGAAAATGATGGTCAGAGCCTGTGCTATTTCCTCTTGCTTCTTTTAACAGCCTGGGATACATTTCATCCGGGTCTGGGGATTTATCCACTTTCAAAGCTGCTACACCCTTTAATACTGACTCTCTCACTATGTTTATTTCATCTAATATTTCACACTCCTCTTCCATGATTGCAATGTCTGCCTCACCCCTCTTTTTTATGAAAACAGACGCAAAGTATTCATTAAGAACCATACCCATGTCTTCCACCTCCACACACAGATTAGCTTTATGGTCTCCAATAGGCCCTACTCTTTCTTTAGTTATCCTCTTGCTCTTAATGTTTTTAGAAAACATTTTTGGGTTTTCCTTGATTTTACTTGGCAACATTTTTTCATGCTCTCTCTTTGCTTTCCTAATTTCCTTTTTAATTTCACCCCTGCACTTTCTATACTCTTCTAGGCTTTCTGCAGTATTGAGCCCTCAGTATCTGTCATAAGCCCTTTTTTCCTTTATCCTATCCTGTATGCCCCTTGACACCCAGGGGGGTCTAGATTTGCTAGTCCCATCCTTTTTCTTTAAGGGAGCATACTTGCTCTGAACCCTCAAGATCTCCTCCTTGAATGCCTCCCACTGCTCTGACACTGATTTATCTTCAAGTAGCTGTTTCCAGTCCACTTTGGCTAAAAACGTATGTTAAAAGGATAATCAAATGAGGCCATATGGGTTGAATTGAAGAACAATAAAGGGACGATCATACTGCTGGGAGTGCACTATAGACAGTCAAAGGGAGATAGAAGAGAAAATATGAAGGCAAATATCTGATAAGTGCAAAAATTATAGAGCAGTAATAGTAGGGGATTTCAACTACCCTAATATTAACAGGGATAGAATTAGTGTGAAAGGTATTGAGGGCGCAGAATTCCTAAAATGCATTCAGAAGAATTTTTTGCCAGTTTTTAGCAAGCCCAACAAGGGAGGGTGGTTCTGGATTTAGTTTTAGGAATGAAGTTGGGCAGGTGGAAGTGGTATCACTGTCATGCATTTGGAGTAGGGAAACTCCAGGCAGATTTACACCATGATGTGTGACTCAGAAAGAGCATTGGATCAAGAGAGATCACTCATGATTGGTGCCCTAGCAGTGTTAGTTGGTTTTAGGGAAGTCAATTGGGGTTCAGGTTGTTCTGCAAGGATCATCGAATCTAAAACTGTACTTAAGCTATATAAGATTTTGGTATGTCCACACGGAGGCCAAAAGAAGGTGACCATAATGATGCCTAACCCTAGAGCACTTTGGTATGAAGATAGGCTCCAAGAGTTAGGGCTATTTATTTTAAAAGCATAGATGGAGAAAGATTGCAAAGTGCTGCAATACAGCAGGACCTGGGGGTACTTGTGCATGAAACACAAAAGGATAGGTACAGCAAGTGGTCAGGAAGGCCAATGGAATCTTAAAGGGGATGGGGTATAAAAGCAAGTGTTGGAGAGAAATTTCTTAACCGATAACCTTTGTAACTTTTATAATGTGTAGCCAGCTCCCCTGTCTTTCTCTGATGAATTATGGGACAGGGAGAGTGGTCAAGTAAGAAATGTATACTTAAGCAGAAGGCATGTAGTCTCCAAAGTCCAGTAACCCTGAGTCATGGAGATAGGGGAAGTAAGACAATGGGCGGTTGAAAAGGTAACCAGATGTATATCGTTTGTACTAATAACAGGAAGATAGTTCTTTGTTTTTCTGCTGATGCGAGAAAAATAACCCCACTTGTGTCTGCGTATGCTAGTTAACCTTTGACTTACCACAATATAAAGATAGATTGTCATAGCATTACCATATCGGGTAAGACGTTACAAAAATGTTAGATAATTGGACAATGGTGTAAGGGGGCGGGACCGCCCCCAAAGATATAATTGTAACTTGGAAACTTCGCTCGGAGAGAAGGTGTGGCGAAACTGCGGAGTTTCCCCACTTCTCCCAGAGCGCTCTGTGCGAATAAACTGTGACGTTTCCCTCAATGTTCTCGGACTCGGTGTGGAATTTATTTCCTTAACACAGGGAAGTCTTGCTACAGTTATATAAGGTATTGGTGAATTCACACCTAGAATACTGCATGCAGTTTTGGTTTCCATATTTAAGAAAGGATATACTTGCTTTGGAGGCAGTTCAGAGAAGGTTCACGAGGTTGATTCTGGAGATGAGGGGGTTGACTTATGAGGAAAGGTTGAGTAGGATGGGCCTCTACTCATTGGAATTCAGAAGAATGAGAGGTGATCTTATCGAAACGTATAAGTGTTGTGTATCTGTAAAGCATGCACTCCCATGTTCCGCCATCAGGGAGTGCATCACCTGAAGTCTCAAGGGATCCCAGCATCCCTTGGGAGCACTGTATATAAGCCGGCCCCTACGGCATGTTCCTCACTCTGGAATTTCATAATAAAGACTGTGGTCATTGTTACTTTAACCTCCCTGTGTGCAGCCTCATCTGTGTCAGGAACATAATAACTGGCAACGAGTATACGAATCCAATGCAAAGATGCAGCAAACTGTGGGCATCCTAGAGAAGTTCTCGGAGGGTGAGGACTGGGAAGCCTATGTCGAAGCCAAAGAGCTGGACGGAGAAGGAAGCGCTGCAAAAAGGAGAGCGATCCTCCTCACGGTCTGTGGGGCAACGACCTATAGGATTATGAAGAATCTTCTGGCTCCGGTAAAACCCACAGATAAGTCGTATGAGGAGTTGTGTACACTGGTTCGGGAGCATCTTAACCCGAGGGAGAGCGGGCTGATGGCGAGGTATCGGTTCGACACGTGCCAGCGATCTGAAGGTCAGGAAGTGGCGAGCTACGTCGCCGAGCTAAGGTGACTTGCAGGACAATGTGAGTTTGATGGCTACCTGGGGCAAATGCTCAGAGATGTTTTTGTACTGGGCATTGGCCACGAGACCATCCTACGAAAACTTTTGACTGTAGAGATACCAACCCTCAGTAAGGCCATTGCGATAGCACAGATGTTTATGTCCACCACTGATAACACCAAACAAATCTCTCAGCACACAAGTGGTAGCAATGTTCATAAATTAACTGGAACTGTGTTTGCGAGTAGAAATGTACAGGGCAAAACCCATGAGTCTGCAACTGCCAGCAGACCTCCGGTGACCCAGATAATTCAGAGTCCGCAACAAAGGATGAATGCAAGGCAATTCACACCTTGTTGGCATTGTAGAGACTTCCATTAGGGTATGTTTGCAAGAGCTGTGGTAGAATGGGGCACCTCCAACGAGCTTGCAGACAAGTTGCAAGCTCTGCAAAACCTGCTAACCACCACGTGGCAGAGGAAGATCAGTTCATGGTGGATCAAAGCAATTTCGAGCCTCAAAGAGAGGAGGCAGATGCATACGGGGTGCACACATTTTCGACGAAATGTCCACCTATAATGCTAAATGTAAAATTGAATGGCTTACCCGTAGCCATGGAACTGGACACTGGCGCTGGTCAATCCGTCATGAGTAAAAAGATGTTTGAGAGACTGTGGTGCAACAAAGCACTCAGACCAGCCCTGAGCCCCATCCACACGAAACTGAGAACGTACACCAAAGAGCTTATCACTGTCCTGGGCAACGCCATGGTCAAGGTCACCTACGAGGGCACGGTGCACGAACTACCACTCTGGATTGTCCCGGGCGATGGCCCCACGCTGCTTGGAAGAAGCTGGCTGGGCAAAATCCACTGTGAATGGGATGACATCCAAGCGCTATCACATGTCGATGAAGCCTCATGTACCCAGGTTCTTAACAAATTTCCTTCCCTTTTTGAGCCAGGCATTGGAAACTTTTCCGGGGCGAAGGTGTGGATCCACTTGGTCCCAGATGCACAAGGTGCGAGCGGCACCTCACATGATGAGGGAGTGGAAATCGAGCTGGACAGGCTGCAACGCGAGGGCATCATTTCCCCAGTGGAGTTCAGCGAGTGGGCCAGCCCAATTGTTCCAGTACTCAAAAATGATGCCACGGTCAGGATTTGCGGCGATTATAAAGTAACTATTAATCGTTTCTCGCTACAGCACCAATACCCGCTACCGAATGCAGACGACCTATTTGCGACGCTGGCAGGAGGCAAGACGTTCACCAAGCTCGACTTGACTTTGGCCTACATGATGCAGGAGCTGGAGGAGTCTTCGAAGGGCCTCACCTGCATCAACACGCACAAGGGGCTGTTCATCTACAACAGATGCTCGTTTGGAATTCGGTCGGCTGCAGCGATCTTCCAGAGAAACATGGAGAGCCTACTCAAGTCGGTACCATGCACAGTGGTTTTTCAGGACGACATATTGGTCACGGGTTGGGACACCGTTGAGCACCTACAAAACCTGGTGGAGGTCCTCCAGCGACTGGATCGCGTAGGGCTGCGGCTGAAGAGGTCGAAATGCATCTTCATGGCAACAGAAGTGGAGTTTTTGGGGAGAAAGATCGTGGCGGATGGCATTCGGCCCACAGATGCCAAGACAGAGGCTATCAGGAACGCACCCAGGCCACAGAACGTCACAGAGCTGCGGTCGTTCCTGGGACTCCTCAACTATTTTGGTAACTTCCTACCGGGGCTTAAGCACCCTCTTAGAGTCCCTGCATGTGTTGTTGCATAAAGGTGAAAACTGGGTATGGGGAAAAAAACCAAGTAATTGCTTTTGAGAAAGCCAGAAACATTTTATGCCCCAACAAGCTGCTTGTATTGTATAATCCTTGTGAAAGACTCGTGCTAGCATGTGATGCGGCGTCGTACGGAGTCGGGTGTGTATTACAACAAGCTAATGTTGTGGGGAAGTTGCAACCTGTCACCTATGCTTCCAGGAGCTTGTCTAAGGCATGATTGAGAAAGAGGCATTAGCGTGTGTGTTCGGGGTAAAGAAAATGCATCAGTACCTGTTTGGCCTCAAATTTGAGCTGGAAACTGATCACAAGCCCCTCATATCTCTGTTCGCTGAAAACAAGGGGATAATACGAATGTCTCAGCCCGCATACAAAGGTGGACACTCGCGCTATCAGCATATAACTATACCATCCGCCACAGGCCAGGCACCGAGAACTGTGTGGATGCTCTCAGTCGGCTATCATTGCCCACAAGAAGGTGGAAATGGCGCAGCCTGCAAATTTGTTGATGGTGGCACAGCCCGCAGACTTGTTGATGGTCATGGATGCGTTTGAAAACGATACATCACCTGTCACGGCCCGTCAGATTAGGACTTGGACCAGCCAAGATCCTCTGCTGTCCCTAGTAAAAAACTGTGTACTGCATGGGAGCTGGGCCAGCATCCCCGTTGAAATGCAAGAGCTAATCAAGCCATTCCAGCAGCGAAAGAACAAGCTTTCCATTCAGGCAGACTGCCTGTTGTGGGGTAACCGTGTAGTGCTACCCAAAAAGGGCAGGGAGACGTTCATCTCGGATCTCCACAGCACACACCCGGGAAAAGTAATGATGAAAGCGATAGCCAGATCCCACGTGTGGTGGCCCGGTATCGACTCTGACTTAGAGTCCTGTGTACGGCAATGCAGCGCATGTGCTCAGTTGAGCAACGCACCCAGAGAGGCACCACTAAGTTTGTGGTCCTGGCCCTCCAGACCATGGTCAAGGATCCATGTCGACTATGCGGGCCCGTTTCTCGGTAAAATATTCCTGGTGGTGTTGGATGCTTTTTCAAAATGGATTGAATGTGAAATAATGTCGGGAAGCAACGCCACCACCACCATTGAAAGCCTGAGGGCCATGTTTGCCATCCACGGCCTGCCTGACATACTGGTCAGTGACAACGGGCCATGTTTCACCAGTGCCAAATTTAAAGAATTCATGACCTGCAAACGTGTCACTTCGGCCCCGTTTAAACCAGCCTCCAATGGGCAGGCAGAGCGGGCAGTACAAACAATCAAACAGAGCCTTAAATGAGTCACAGAAGGCTCACTCCAAACCCGCCTGTCCCGAGTACTGCTCAGCTACCGCACGAGACCCCGCTCGCTCACAGGAGTGCCCCCGGCTGAGCTACTCATGAAAAAGACACTTAAAACCAGACTCTCTCTGGTTCACCCCAACCTGCATGATCAGGTAGAGAGCAGGCGACAGCAACAAAATGTAAACGATGGTCGCGCCACTGTGTCACGGGAAATTGACCTGAATAACCTTGTGTATGTGCTAAACTATGGACATGGTCCCAAGTGGATCGCGGGCACGGTGATAGCTAAAGAAAGGAGTATGGTGTTTGTAGTCAAACTCGACAATGGACAAATTTGCAGAAAGCACCTGGACCAAACGAGGCTGTGGTTCACAGACTGCCCTGAACAATCCACAGCAGACACCACCTTTTTCAAGCCCACAACACACACCCAAAGGATGAACGACACCACCCCGCACTAGGAAATCAAACCTATCATGCCCAACAGCCCAGCAAGGCCAAGCTCACCCAGCAGCCCTGTAGGGCCAACAACATGCCAGTCCAGCGAGGGCACAGCCAACACACCAGAACAGACATTTGTACCGAGGCAGTCCACCAGGCAAAGAAAGGCTCCCAACTGCCTCACCTTGTAAATAGTTTTCACTTTGACTTTGGAGGGGAGTGATGTTGTGTATCTGTAAAGCATGCACTCCCATGTTCTGCCACCAGGGAGTACATCCCCTGAAGTCCCAAGGGATCCCAGCATCCCTTGGGAGCACTGTATATAAGTCGGCCCCTAAGGCTTGTTCCTCACTCTGGAGTGTCTTAATAAAGACTGAGGTCACTGTTAACTTTAACCTCCCTGTGTGCAGTCTCATCTGTGTTAGGAACACAATAATAAGATTATAAGGGGGCTTGACAAGGTGGATGCAGAGAGGATGTTTCCACTGATAGGGGAGACTAGAACTAGGGGCCATAAGTCTCGTCCCGTTATAGGGCTAGACTTTCCCTAAAGCACCTCACCGCCTGATTGCCGCCCAGAAACACCGCTAATGTTCTGCAACTAACGCTGGCAAAAATGTCCATAATATAGGTAAAAAATATTGCCCGGTGAGAAAATGGATCTTGCACCAAGATTCTCGACAGTTTCTCAGTGGTTAAAGACGAAACTAGGTAAAACGAGCAGTTCTTACCAGAATGGACGGTAAGTACTTAAAATTTAGTCCAAGGCTGCAGTTGGCCCTCGGGAGGGGGGAAAACTCAAAAAATATTTTTTCAATTAAACAAAAAATAAAATATTCTCAAGACACTTTTTAACGTAATTGCCATTATAGAATTTTAAATATAATTATAAAAAACCTTTAACTTACCTTTCTTTGCAGGGTACCCACCTACCGCCTTGTTTCAGACAACTTTTCGTGGGCGGTTTCCTCGGCGGTGCATATTGGTCCTTGTTGAGGCAAAACTTAGACCCTGGTGGTTTTCTCGGCGGTGCACGCAGAGGCACGTGGGCAGTTTGCTCTATGGCTGTATTTTCAAAATGTGGGCGGAACTCTTTAAAAAATAAAGAGGAAACTATCGCCGGGCGATTTTTCATCAAAAACCAGCTGTACCGCCGAGAAAAGCCCTGAGAATGAAGGCGAAGTCTCGGGCTAGATTTTCCATTCTGGCCGCTGGATTACCACCGAGTTACTACCCGTTTACCGCCTGCTTTTGCAAGAAATGCAAATGACTGCCCAGTACCGCCCATTTACCACCTGTTTTTGACCCGAATATCGGCAGCGGTAATTTCGGCCTGCAATTACCGCTGCCGTTGCCGTAGATCGCCCGCCCACGTTTCCCAGCCAAAAAGTCAAGAAAATTCCCCTCCAATGCTAAATTCGCGAGTTTGCTCCTTTTTACCACCCGCTATTGCTGAGGATATATACCGCCCATTTTTTAGGTACTTGCCATGCCTTATGCCAGCCTCCATTTTGGACATTTTTTTTCTGTGGGGGAAAAGGTTGTGTTAAGTTGCCAGCGGGCTGGAATTTATTTTTGAGTGATTTTCAGTGATTTCTGGAGTAGTTAATATGGAATTTCGATTTTGAATATATTGTGGATAATTGACTTTAATTCTTTTGTGGCCATCTGAACATTTTTGACTACTTTTAAAAGAAATGGGGCCTGTAGTTTCACTGCCAATATTGCTGACTACTTACATGATGCAGAATAGAGCTGGAAAAAGGTTTGTTGAAGAGCACTATGTGCCCAATCAAATAGAATGCGGACTCTTGAGGAGGAATAGACCTTACCTTCAAACAAATTACAGGGAGCACCGCTCGTACCTGCACCTGACCGAAATGCTGTGCATTAGAAAGCTGTGCTTCTGAAAAGAGATCATCAGTGAGATATGTCAGCTCATTAAGGCAGACTTGCAACATACCAGCACCATCAGCACCGCACTGCCTGTCGAGGTGAAGGTGACTGATGCACTATCTTTCTGTGCATCAGGTTCATTTCAGGCTGGATGCTGGGAGATAAAGGATATGGCCTTGCCAGCTGGCTCATGACCCCCCTGCGAAAGACTCAGACAGAAGCCGAGAAGCACTATAACGAAAGTCATATAGCCACGCGTAATATAGTCGAAAAAACAATTGGAGTGTTGAAGCAACACTTCTGATGCCTAGGCCACTCCAGAGGCAGCCTGCAATACCATCCTGAGCACGTTGCTCAGTTCGTTGTGATGTGTTGCATGTTGCACAACTTAGCCGTCAAGAGGGGACAGGAATTGCCAAATGGGACTGCTGGACCATCTCAGGAGAGAGGGGTGGAGGAAGAGGACGAGGAGGAAGAAAGGGACATCGAGGAGGACAAGGTCGAGGAGCCTGGCGATGAACCCATACCACCACCTCCCTCAACACCACAAGGGAAGCCTCGTGGTGCTTTAGCAACTGTGAAACTGTTAAGTCAGCAGCTCATAAATGAATGCTTTGCTTGAACGTCGAGAGTTACGTTTCACCCTTGTATGGCTATGTATGTAACCCTTACAATGATTGTTACTCCTCATTTTCCAGAAGTGAATGAGACAATGTACAAGAATGGTTTAGTTGAATACATTTTTTTTTAAATGTTGTAATTTGAATTTAACTTTAACAATTTTTAATAAAATAAATAAAATAATAACCAATTGTTCTCAATAAAAATTTTACAGAACATTTTCAATAACAACCAACAACAACAACATCAACAACAACAGTACAAACATACCTCCCACCCACCTACCTCCTAGGATTCTACCTGCGGCCACCTTTCCTCCCCAATCCCCCTCTGATCCTTGGTCCTGCCCACATCGGGAGCAGTACATCATGCAGCAGAGCACTTCAAGCGTGACTGCTGAGCGAGGGGGAGGGGGGTGGGGCGACAATGGCAATGGAAGCGGAGGGGTGTTGAGGACCCGTCTTCAAAGTTGGAAGAAAGTACTTTCTCCAGCCGATCAGGTGCTGTCACCATTAGTGGTATGGCACCTTGGAGTGCAGTGCCATATCCCAGGACCGTCGATTGCCACATAGCATTGGTGGCCTGGTTATTCTCTTCACCGCCGTAATCAGCTCCGCCATATCCTCCGATTGACGGGCTGCTAAAGCGCCGATGTTGGCAGGCAACCCAGTAATGACCTGGAGGAGCTCTCGACTCAAGTCGATGCTCATCCTAGACAGTCTCATCATGTCCAGGCTTGCATCTGCCAGTCTCTCAGTGTTCCCAGCTTGCCGGATCAGCCGCCACGGATTCAGCATGGGGGTCGGTGCGCGCCATTGCATGCCGCTTGGTCCCGCTTCCTTGGACCGGAATCCAAGAAAGTTGAATTCTGCCGAGGAACTGGTGGCCGCAAGTAGAAAGGACCCTTCAAGTCCCGCCACCCCTCCCTCCTCCTCCACTGCCACCGTCACAAAGTTTTGAGGAGTGTTCTCCTCCTCCTTCTCAACCATCTCTTCCACCACTGTCTCTTCCATCCTCAATTCCTCCAGTAACTCCTCTCTGGGGGGGCGCGGGGGGGTGCGTTGGGGCAGGCGGCTCCTCCTATGCAACTGTAAACATATAACATTAATGGTTGGTGACAGAGGAAGGGAGGGGAGGGAGGGGAGGGGTCAGAAGTAACATGAGAGCAATTCACTTTGCGCAGGTTTATGTGGAGAACAAACATATATTACCAAGAATCATTACTAGAAATTATCATAAGCAGAGTAGACAGAAACTACATGATATAACAAAACTTGAGTCAAAACAGTATGTTGCTTTCCAAGTGGCAGAATGTGATCAACCAAAAATTCATGTCAGAACTAACAATATTTCGTGCTCCCAGCATTACATTACATTCTACATTATATTGACATAACATTGAATTACATGACCGCAGTACAGCCCAAGGATTATGCAGACTTACCCTCCACGAGAACCGGTTCAGCACCAACACACATGGCGGTGCGATCATACACTCCTGTCAGGGCTGCGGCGCGTTCTTCCAGGTCTGTCAATTTAACCCTCTTCAGCAGACCTCCGCACGTTTTGTGCAGCTCCGCCCTGTTGCTGGCTAATTTCTTCGGCAAAGGTGACAAAAAATATGTGAAAACTAATTTCACAGCTACTATTACAGAACACACACATACATATATAGGTAGACATCCCCAATTAACCATCCCCAGTCCTTTCGTCAACGAGTACACAATTTAAGTTCCATGTTGAACACATGAAAATACAGAAGACTAACACAATGAGATTGATGATGGGAAATAAAAAATGTCACCAAGCTTTACAACATAATAAAACGTGGCACTACTTAAGAGTAATTAAATGATGAAAGTTATTAATTACTCTTGCCGACCCAACGATGTCATTCCAATGTTTGCGGCACTGGTTCGGCCCCCACATCACGGGCGCGACAGATGACACCACCTCTGCAATCTCTCACCATATCCTTTGGTACACATTTGGTGCAGGATTTCCTCGCCCACCTGTGTTAATTGCTCCCAGCGAGCTTCTACTTCATGCACCAACGATTCACGGGCTTCTTCACAAAAACACACAACCCTCCTCCTCCCAACAACCTCCCTCCCCACTTCCATATCTTGTCTTTGCACCTTAATTATTTATTATTTATATTTATATTAATTAATTAATTAATTAATTCTTCTAATTATTATTTTTAATTTTGTAGCATTATTATGTATTATATTATGATTATAATAATGCTTCACATCCTTTCAAAATACTCTCTGCAGACAACAATCTCCACCTCACCAGTCAACAACCCTCTTTCTCTCTTCTCTGCACATGCGCAGGGTCAACTCTGACCCCAAAATCGTGGGCGAATGCTCGCGCATGCATAGAGATTTTTTTTTAAATGCTCGTTGCTAGGGGTTACAAAGGCAAGCAGATCGCTGATTCCGAGGTACCAAGCAACCGCCCGCTCTGGCCCGCTACCGCTGAATACCACCACCGCTGACAATCAGCACACAAAAATCGCGGGAGCGCGCCTTAGCGATATTCTGGCGGTTCTAAAGACGCAACCTCCGGAATACCGCTAAGATTCAAGCAGGAGCGATCTGTAGGAAATTCTAGCCCTCTGTTGCTACTCAGTTATAATTATAAGGGCTTATGGGCTATCGTGGTCTCTTAGAGTCTTGGCTGATTGCCCCAGGAAATTTTGTATTTAAGGAGGTGTGTGAATGGTATATCGAAATATATATATATGTGTGCCATTGTTTGAATGGGGCAAGTTTGAAAAACTTTTCTTGCCTTTCTTGTCAAATGATTCTGAGGGCTAGAAATTTGGAAAATAGTGCTATGACTGGTTTTTGGGCGATATTTGAGGATTTAGATTTTTTTTAACCACTGGAATACTGTTATGATGGAAGGCCTTCTAAAATTTGCCAAACGGTGATCAGCAGTAGTGGTAAAATCTAGTCTTGTACGACGGGATTTGTGTGTCAGAGCTCAATTCAGTGATCTGAAAATAAAATGGACCTTAAATTTTTTTTTTCACCAAATTGTTTTTCCCGATTCTTTTCCTCCACGCATGTGCAGTACACCCAGCTCTCAATCAGACATTTTTCAGGCACAGACAACATGCAGCACATCAATCAGAGCAGGCAGAGGGCCTGAAAATTTAGTTTAGATGCCAATGAGGTTCTTATTGCAGCCAAAGAGTAGATGGGATGAGTTTAACAGGAGAGGTCGAGGTAAACCCACCCCACCCCCCCGCCCGCCCGATGGGGGGAGTTTAACAGGAGGGGTTGAGGTAAACAGCGCCCTCCCCCCACCCCGCACCTGTTGTAAGAAGATTTTGGAACGCTGTGCTGAGCTGGTGTCCTCCACGGATGATATTCTTAGGGACTACCAGCAATGTCGGAAGAGGTGGAATGACCATTGCAGGGTGGTGAGAGTAAGTTATATATTTATTCATGCACTCATTGATTACTTAAATTGTAAATCTGACACATGTTGCTGTAGGTGGGCTTAGTGTTGCATCTTATTTGCCATGAATGATCGTTACACATTACTAATGCTGCTTAAAAGATGTTTATGCATGTCACTGTCTTCCTCATGAACCACATGGAATTACCAGGGCTATTAAACAGACAGCTGTATTAAATGCACACAGTATGGTATAAGTGCTTTGATGGCTATCTGTGTGTGCCACAAGAGCAGAATGACACACTGGTAACAATTCCTATTGTCATTTTTGCAGGAGAAGCTGTCACACAATCAGCGCGAGCAGCGCTGGACAGGTGGTGGTCCACCCAATACGCATCTTTGACAGACTTGGAGGTTTAATCGGTGCCCACGGGAGATCAGCTATCCATGCGAGTGCTGACACCATGGTCGGAACTGAGGGTAAGTCCTGCAAAAACCCTGGGCTAGGTTGGGGTCATGTCATGTAGTGTCTGTGGAATCAGGTTCAGGTAATGTGAAGCAGTGTCTCTCGACGACACATAATGCAGTAGTGGTGGTCCTTCAAATAAGTCTGTGCTATGTGACCAAACTCATGTCACCCTGCCTCCTCCCCTGCTGCTAACCACTTATCTGTTGTTTTCTATTTTGCAGATGAGGATTCTTGAGGTGCCACATCATCCGATGCAAGCCTGCACCTCAGCCCATCGTGTGCGAGTCGAAGACCAAGATGAGAGGCATGCTGAGTACCCTCCACAGGAGGAACAACATCCTCAAGCTGTTGCGAGGGGGCGGTTGTTGTTAGTGGGGGTGAAGGGGGTGGAGGAGGTGCTGGGGGTTGAGAGGGTGGAGGAGGTGCTGGGGGTTGAGGGGGTGGAGGAGGTGCTGGGGGTGAAGGGGGTGGAGGGGGTGCTGGGGGTGAAGTGGGTGCTGGGGGTGAAGGGGGTGGAGGGGGTGCTGGGGGTGGAGGCAATGCAGTCAGTAAATGTTTTAGCTGCGGCCACAAGTTCCTTGGAGGAAGCCACTTTTGCAGGCTTTGTCCCATCTGAGGCAGCGGGTCCAAGGCGTGTGCAGCAATGCACACCCAGGGTAGAACCTTGTATGCCGCCTCTGCGGAGGTTGAGTCGGCAAAGCCGGTCTGCTGAAAGACAGGCAGACGCACACCTGGACATGGGGGGACTATCAAGGGAGAGCGCAGAACTCGGTTGAGCTCCTCCAGGCTCCGGGTGGCATTTCTGGCAACCTCGCGGCACACTCTGCGACACAATCTGCGGACATGTCGCAGATTGCTGCTGCGATCCGGGAGAACACCAAGACTGTCAATGCCCTGCGGCATTGATGGTCTCGACTTTTGGCACAGCAGTCCCCCAGTGTCATACTACCAAGATCGACAGCACCTGTGAGTGGGGAGGCCAAACAAGAGCCTTCCGACTCAGAAGCCGGGCTTTCCATACCCTGAGCTTCTCGAGGGGGTCCAATGGCGTCTCCATTGTTTCTCCCTCAACAACAGCAGCACCCTGCACGCCTTGCTGTACAACGTCTTGGTGCCCACACGGGTAGGGCCAAGAAGTGAGAGAAGGGGTGGTTAAGATCAGGCAGGGGAAAGGTGGCGGCAGTTAAATAGAAGTTCGGTGCAGGGGGTGGGCGGGGGTGGGGAGGTTGTTGTTGTTGTTGTTGATGTTTTGTTCCTGTTTGTTTTGGTTATTTTATAAAATCTTTACAAATTGTTTCAAGCAAAATATTTATTTCAGTTTCAAAATTAAAGTTTACCAACCAAGTTTCTACAATGTAAAAATATTTCAAAAATTTAACAATCTTTTATGAAATCTTTTGTTCACCTTAACCATTCTTGTGCAGTGTCTCATTTGTAGAATAAGAGGGGACATGTGGCTAGAGTGGGCAGGCAAAGATGAAACATGCCTTTCACTTTTCAAACAAAGCATTGATTTATGAGCAGTGGCGAAACCTCCATAAGGTGGTGGTGGGGGTGGTGGCATGGGTTCATCGCCAGGCTCCTCGTCCTCCTTCTCCTCCTCCCTCTCTCCTCAAGTGGTCCTGCAGCCCAGTGACAATTCCTGTCCCCTCATGATGGCTAAGTTGTGTAGCATGCACCACACCACAATGAACTCAGTGACCTGCTGAGGGGTGTATTGCAGGCTGCCTCCAGAGTGGTCCAGGCATCGGAAGCGCTGCTTGAGCACTCAAATTGTCTTTCGACGATATTGCATGTGGCTATATGGCTGTTATTGTAGTGATGCTCGGCTTCTGTTTGAGGGTTCCGGAGTGGGGTCATGAGCCAGGTGGCGAGGCCGTAACCTTTGTCCCACAGCATCCAGCTCTGGCCTTGTCACTGATGCTCAAACAGATCAGAGACAGTAATTTCATGCAAGATGAAAGCATCATGGATTCTCCCTGGAAACTGGGCATTTACTGCCATGATGCCCTGCATGCGGTCGCAGATGATCTGTACGTTCAGGGAGTGGAATCCCTTTCAGTTTCGGTAAACCTATGGCTCCTGTAAAGGTGCTCGCAGGGCAATGTGCGTACAGTCAATGGCACCCTGAACCTTGAGGAAGCCAAAGATTCGTGCAAAACCCACAGCCCTCTCACTCTGTTCCTCCCTGGTCATTGGGAATTTTATAAATGTCCATTCTGCGTGTGTACAGTGCAGTAGTCACCTGGCAAATGCAGCGATGTGTAGCAAACTGCGAGATGCAGCAGATGTCCCCTGCTGATGCCTGAAAGGAGCCGGAGGCATAGAAGGCAAGTGCCACATTCACCTTCACCTCGACGGGCAGTGTAGTCCTGTTCCTACTGTTATGCTGTAGGTCTGTCTTTATGAGCTGACATATCTCTGTGACCACCTCTTTTTGAAAGTTGAGCCTTTGAAAGCACTGTGCCTCAGACAGCTGCAGGTATGACTGCTGTTCCCTGTAAACTCGTGGGGGGGTAAGGCAAGCTCTTTGATTACGATCATAATGCTCTTGAATAAGCCTTCTTCCAGCTCTATGCTGCATAGAAAAAGTAGCCAGCATTATTGGCAGAGATATTATAGTTTCCATTCTTTTATATATCCTCAAATGTCCTCCAATGTGCTCAAATAGCCTTAAAAATGAACTATGAACTCACATAAAGCTCATTGTGCAAGACGCAGCCTTCTCTCAAAATCCTTTTAAGCATTGAACATCTGTTCCGTTTTTCAAAATGGCGTCGTTAGCATTGGGTGCGTCGTGGGTCCGAGCAGATAAGACTTGAGTTTTCATGCCATTTTTTTTGGTGGTGGTAAAATTGACGGTATCGGCAAATTTCCCGCCCATGGCGATAACGGGCGTTGCACGCTTATTGATGACATAAAAACGGTGAAAAAAGGGGCGGGCAGTATTTTTACATAGAAACATAGAGAATAGGTGCAGGAGTAGGCCATTTGGCCCTTCGAGCCTACACCACCATTCAATATGATCATGGCTGATCATGCACTTCAGTACCCCATTCCTGCTTGCTCTCCATACCCCTTGATCTCTTTAGCCATAAGAGCCACATCTAACTCCCTTTTGAATATATCTAACGAACTGGCCTCAACAACTTTTTGTGATAGAGAATTCCACACGCACACAACTCTCTGAGTGAAGAAGTATCTCCTCATCTCGGTCCTATATGGCTTACCCCTTATACTTAGACTGTGACCCCCTGGTTCTGGACTTCTTCAACATCGGGAACATTCTTCCTGCATCTAACCTGTCCAATCCCATGAGAATTTTATATGTTTCTCTGAGATCCCCTCTCATCCTTCTAAACTCCAGTGAATACAGGCGCAGTCGATCCACTCTCTCCTCGTGTCAGTCCTGCCATCCCAGGAAGCAGTAGGGTGAACCTTCGCTGTACTCCCTCAATAGCAAGAATGTCCTTCCTCAGATTAGGAGACCAAAACTGCACACAATATTCAAGATGTGGCCTCACCAAGGCCCTGTACAACTGTAGTAACACCTCCCTGCTCCTATACTCAAACCCTCTTGCTATGAAGGCCAACATGCCATTTGCCTTCTTCACCGCCTGCTGTATCTGTATGCCGACTTTCAATGACTGATGTACCATGACACCCAAGTCTCATTGCACCTCCCCTTTTACTAGTCTGTCACCATTCAGATAATAATCTGCCTTTGTGTTTTTGCCACCAAAGTGGATAACCTCACATTTATCTACATTATACCGCATCTGCCATGTATTTGCCCACTCACCTAACCTGTCCAAGTCACCCTGCAGCCTCTTAGCATTCTCCTCACAGCTCACACTGCCACTCAGCTTAGTGTCATCTGCAAACTTGGAGATATTACACTCAATTCCTTCGTCTAAATCATTAATATATATTGTAAATAGCTGGGGTCCCAGCACTGAACCTTGCGGTACCCCACTAGTCACTGCCTGCCATTCTGAAAAGGACCCATTTATTCCTACTCTTTGCTTTCTGTCTGCCAACCAGTTCTTTATCAACGTCAGTACGTTACCCCGAATATCATTTGTTTTAATTTTGCACACCAATCTCTTGTGTGGGACCTTGTCAAAAGCCTTTTGAAAGCCTAAATACACCACATCCACTGGTTCCCCCTTGTCCACTCAATTAGTTACATCCTCAAAATGTTCTAGAAGATTTGTCAAGCATGGTTTCCCTTTCATAAATTCATGCTAACTTGGACAGATCCTGTCACTGCTTTCCAAATGCGCTGCTATTTCAACATTTTCCCCATCACCGATGTCAGACTGACCGGTCTATAATTCCCTGTTTTCTCTCTCCCTCCTTTTTTAAAAAGTGGTGTTACATTAGCTACCCTCCAGTCCATAGGAACTGATCCAGAGTATATAGAATGTTGGAAAATGACCACCAATGCATCCACTATTTCCAGGGCCACTTCCTTAAGTGCTCTGGGATGCAGACTATCAGGCCCTGGGGATTTATCGGCCTTCAATCCCATCAATTTTCCTAACACAATTTGCTGACTAATAAGGATTTCCTTTAGTTCCTCCTTCTCATTAGACCATCGGTTCCCTAGTATTTCCGGAAGGTTATTTGTGTCTTCCTTAGTGAAGACAGAACCAAAGTATTTGTTCAATTGGGCTGCCATTTCTTTGTTCCCCAATATAAATTCACCTGATTCCGACTGTAAAGGACGTACATTTGTCTTCACTAATCTTTTTCTCTTCATGTATCTGTGGAAGCTTTTGCAGTCAGATTTTATGTTCCCTGCAAGCTTACTCTCATATTCTATTTTCCCCCTCCTAATTAAACCCTTTGTCCTCCTCTGCTTGATTCTAAGTTTCTCCCAGTCCTCAGGTTACTGCCGGCGCATAACCACTGGCAAATTTTCCGCCCCGGCGTTCAATTTTGTACGCCGTATTTGCTGCTAAAAAAATTACCTTTTCCGCCCAAAAACGGTGGTAAAAATTGGGCGCAAACCTGCTGAATTTCTAGCCCTGAATCTTGGCTCATGTGGAGTGATCACTTAAGGGCAATACAGGAATGCTGTGGTTCCTTGAGGTACCATATTCCAGTACATCACTGCTTTCAAAAAAGGAAGGGAGCAAACTGGGAAGTTAAGGCCTTTTTTTAAAAAGAGGCAGTTATTATGACAAAATGTTGAAGGTTAAAAAATCACACACAATATGATGGCATTAGTTATGTCAAAATATATTAATGGGCAACATGCGAATATTAGCCTCCTCATGAAAATCACAGCTCTTCACCAATAATAAAGTTTTTTTTAAATGAAGATGCTATTAATTTCATAAGAACGTAAGAAATATGAGCAGGAGTAGGCCATACGGCCCCTCGAGCCTGCTCCGCCATTTAATACGATCATGGCTGATCTGATCATGGACTCAGGTCCACTTCCCTGCCCGCTCCCCATAATCCCTTATCATTTAAGAAACTGTCTATTTCTGTCTTCAATTTATTCAATGTCCCAGCTTCTACAGCTCTCTGAGGCAGCGAATTCCACAGATTTACAAACCTCAGAGAAGAAATTTCTCCTCATCTCAGTTTTAAATGGGTGGCCCCTTATTCTAAGATTATGTCCTCTAGTTCAAGTCTCCTCTATCAGTGGAAACATCCTCTCTGCATCTACCTTGTCAAGCCCCCTCATAATCTTATACGTTTCGTTAAGATCACCTCTCATTCTTCTGAATTCCAATTAGTAGAGGCCCAACCTACTCAACCTTTCCTCATAAGTCAACCACCTCATCTCCAGAATCAACCTTGTGAACCTTCTCTGAACTGCCTCCAAAGCAAGTATATCCTTTCATAAGAAACCAAAACTGCACGCAGTATTCCAGGTGTGGCCTCACCAATACCCTGTACAACTGTAGCAAGACTTCCCTGCTTTTATACTCCATCCCTTTTGCAATTAAGGCCAAGATTCCATTGGCCTTCCTGATCACTTGTTGTAACTGCATGCTAACCTTTTGTGTTTCATGCACAAGTACCCCCAGGTCCCGCTGTACTGTTGCACTTTGCAATCTTTCTCCACTTAAATAATAACTTGCTCTTTGATTTTTTCTGCCAAAGTGCATGACCTCACACTTTCCAACATTATACTCCATCTGCCAAATTTTTGCCCACTCGCTTAGCCTGTCTATGTCCTTTTGCAGATTATTTGTGTCCTCTTTACACATTGCTTTTCCTCCCATCTTTGTATCGGCAGCAAACTTGGCTACATTACACTCGGTCCCTTCATCCAAGTCGTTAATATAGATTGTAAATAGTTGGGGTCCCAGCACTGATTCCTGCAGCACTCCACTGGTTACTGATTGCCAACCCGAGAATGAACCATTTATCCTGACTCTCTGTTTTCTGTTTGTTAGCCAATCCTCTATCCATGCTAATATATTACCCCCAACCCCGTGAACTTTTATCTTGTGCAGTAACCTTTTATGTGGAACCTTGTCAAATGCCTTCTGGAAGTCCAAATACACCACATCCACTGATTCCCCTTTATCCACCCTGTTCGTTACATCCTCAAAGAAATCTAGAAAATTTGTCAAACATGTCTTCCCCTTCATAAATCCATGCTGACTCTGCCTGATTGAATTTTGCTTTTCCAAATGTCCTGCTACTGCTTCTTTAATGGACTCCAACATCTTCTCAACCACAGACGTTATGCTAACTGGTCTATAGTTTCCTGCTTTTTGTCTGTCTCCTTTTTTAAATTTTCAGTCCTGCTTTTCTTCAGTGATAGAAACAGTATCAATTTGGGTTCATCTTTCTCATTTTACTCAAGCCACATTTCAGTATCGACACTAATCAGTCTCAGAGCTCGTGGAATCACTCGTGGAAATATGTCCTCTCAGTGGTCTGCTGAAGACTTGTTTAACTGTGTGGTGAAACTTGTAAATAATCATGACATTTGGGAATAGGTCTTTTTAGCTCGGTGGTCTAACATTCCTTCAAATCTGAATCATTGTTGCTGAGATATATGTTTGCTAAGTCACTAAGGGCAAATGGACTGTCTACACAGGTGATCTTCAAACTCATATTTCACTGTATGTCAGTGTGGATTCATAAAAGATTATAAATACCATTTGATCTCCTCCACTTGACAACATTTTGGGAATTTACTGAACTGGATGAGGTAAACTGAATTGTTAGATGCACATAAGGAGTATGCAGAATTGTTTGTCCATGTGGAATATTGACATAGCTTTTGGGACTATGGGGAATGTGTCACATTTTTAAAACAGAAGTGGATAAATATTTGAAAAAGAATAATTTAAAAGTGCTAGGGAATGAAATTAAGTAGATAGTTCTTCGAGAGAACTAGCGTAGGCCCCTTGGGTCAAATGGCCTCCTTCTACATTGTAAAGTTCAATGATTTAATGTGAGAACAAATCTTGCCTCTGTCCACATCGTAGATTCAAAGTTCTATTTGTGTATATATTTAGTTTGCTCTTGAATAATCTTGTGCATAATCTGGAACATCAGAATGAGTGCTACTCAAAATAATTTACCAGATATTTCCTTCTGTAAGCATGGGTGCTATCTCTATATCTTGTTTTTAATCAAATGAGAGCATCTATGGATGGAATATTACTGTTAATAAATATGTTATTTTGTGGTTTGAATTTTTCAGTATCCATTAGTAAACAACTGTAACAACCAATTGCATATTATCTCAATTAAACTATAACAATCAGAACAGTTTGCAAAATATATGGGCACCAAAATTCCTGAGCACAGGGAGAGTTGTATTGCAGGCAGACCCGAGTAGGGCTGTATTTTGGACCATCTGCCACCTTTATTCATCATCATAGGCAGTCCCTCGGAATCGAGGAAGACTTGCTTCCACTCTTAGCATGAGTTCTTAGATGGCTGAACAGTCCAATACGAGAACCACAGTGTCTGTCACAGGTGGGACAGATAGCCATTGAGGGAAAGGGTGGGCAGGGAACCTGGTTTTCCGCACGCTCCTTCCATTGCCTGAGCTTGATTTCTGCATGCTCTCAGCGATGATAATCGAGGAGCTCAGCACCCAACCAAATGCATTTCCTCCACTTAGGGCGGTCTATGGCCAGGGACTCCCAGGTGTCAGTGGGGATGTCGCACTTTATCAGGGAGGCTTTGAGGGTGTCCTTGTAATGTTTCCTCTGCCCGCTTTTGGCTCGCTTGCCGTGGACGAGTTCCGAGTAGAGCGCTTGCTTTGGGAGTCTCGTGTCTGGCATGTGACCTATGTGGCCTGCCCAGCGGAGCTGATCAAATGTGGTTAGTGCTTCAATGCTGGGGATGTTGGCCTGGTCGAGGATGCTAATGTTTGTGTGTCTGTCCTCCCAGGGGATTTGCAGGATCTTGCGGAGACATCGCTGGTGGTATTTCTCCAGCGACTTGAGGTGTCTACTGTACATGGTCCACATCTCTGAGCCATACAGGAGGGTGGGTATTACTACGGCCCTGTAGACCATGAGCTTGGTGACAGTTTTGAGGGACTGGTCTTCAAACACTCTTTTCCTCAGGCGGCCAAAGGCTGCACTGGCGCACTGGAGGTGGTGTTGGATCTCGTCGTCAATGTCTGCTCTTTAGGTTATTAGTTCTGTTGCAAAGCCTGGTACTTTTGGAGCCAGGCCAATAATATATCTGCTGACAATGGATCTGCGTATTATAATGAGATATAACAAAGAATATATGAAATTAATTATTTCCCTCATTTACACCAAAATGCTTTTGATTCCCTGCTGTCCAGTATTGGTTGTTCTGTGGTGGTGCTGGTGGCGGGGGTGGGGCGGGGGAGGCGGGGTGTGAATTTTAAAATAACCAGTTTGAGCTATGCAATCGATTGCAGAAGTTTGCAGAAGAAAAAGCTTTTTATTATTTCCCCCCTCTCTCCCAGAGCCACGCAGGACTGCACATCCTACAGCAAGGTGCTGAGGGAAAATTTCTTACCACCTCCAAACAGGCAAAAGTCCAGTTGTGCTGGAAACTTCACATGCATATACCCTTAACATTTAAATTATTCTGACCCCTGACCTCAGGATTCCAATGGGGTCAGAGACTTAAGCACTGTGCAGGCGTAACTTCCAACCGCCGCTCTCCCCTCCCCCCTGCCCCAAGGAATTTTAGGATTATGGGGCTAAAACTTCCATGTTTTTTGCATGCTTAATGCCCACTTAATGCCCATTTTACCACTGAAATGACGTATAATGCCCAAATATCACCATTTAGCCACAAAATGGAAACTAACGCCCATTTTTCGGAAACTTATTGCCCCATGCTTAACGCAGGGAAAAAATAATACCGTCCGCCCACTTTCTTTGGGCGGAATCATCAGAATAGGCGAAATCAATGCCCATAATATCGCCCAGCCTTAATTTCCGCACTGATTTAACGCCGAGATTCAATAATACCGCCCGCCCACTTTTTTTATCGTAAAGAGCATATTTATCGAAACTAGCGGCCATGAGATCGCCCAGCATCACTTTCACCACCTCACACACATATCGGCCACAATATTGCTCACCCAAAAAAACGCCCAGAAAAAGTGGAACTAACCGGAACTAATCACAGTTATGGATGCCATGTTCAACATCACATGTCGCCGCTTTAAAAGGCTGCTGTGCTTCAGCCTCGGGGGAGTTCGGATATACTCTGGAGGTCTTTGGAGGTGATGTGATCATCTCTACAAACATCTTGACCATACTGTGACTGATTGGAATTTAATAGGTGTCTTCATCAGGACTTTCATTCTTTGTGACCAATCGATGGAAAACAGAGAGCGACTGCAATGGGGCCTATCCTTTCTCACCTTCTTGGTGACCAATTACATGCAGCAGACTCGAAATCGCCGAAGGCACGCTCCACAGAATTATATGCCCAATGTAAGACGTGCCAGACTGATGAGGAGGAGCAGACGTTACACCCCCAGCAAGTAACTCGACTTGCCCGACACCACCTGCCTTCAGAGACTGCGCTTCCACAAAGAGGTTATCACTGAGGTATGCCAGCTGATAAGGGGAAATCTGTAGCCTGCCAGCACCATCAGTACTGCATTGTCCGTAGAGGTCAAAGTCACCGCGGCACTGTCGTTTTACGCCTTGGGTTCCTTTCAGGCCACAGCTGGTGACATTTGCAGATTTTCTCAGCATTGCTGCATTCGGCAGGTCACTGAAGCCCTGTACGCATGCAGGAGGGATTTGATCAGCTTCTCTATGACAAGGGGGGCACAGAATGAGAGGGTTCTAGGATTCTCCAGAATTGCAAACTTCCCCAAGGTGCAGGGAGCAATAGACTGTATACACATCGTGATGCAGGCACCTTTTCAGGATGCTGAGGTTTTCAGGGACCGCAAGGGATTCCACTCCCTGAATGTCCAACTGATTGTCAACCACCAGCAAATTATACTGGCAGTGAATGCTCAATTTCCGGGCAGCATCCATGATGATCACATCCTGCGCGAGAGCACTGTATCTGACTTGTTTAACAATCAGCCTCAAGGTCAATGCTGCATGCTTGGTGACAAAGGATATGGCCACGCCACCTGGCTTATGACCCTGCTGTGTGACATCCGCACCGAAGCCGGAGGCGATACAACGAGAGCCACAGAGCAACTCGCAATATCGTGGAGAAAACCATTGAAGTGCTGAAGCAGTGCTTTAGATGCCTGGACCACTTAGGAGGCGAGCTCCAATACCACCCTGAGCAGGTAGCTCAATTCGTGGTGGTGTGCTCCATGCTGCACAACTTGGCTATCAGGAGGGGACAAGAATTGCCTGATGAGTCTGATAGTCCACCTCACCAGAGAGAGGATGAGGAGGCGGACGCTGACATCAGCCCAGACAATCAGGCTGTCGCTGAAGCCATGTAGACCGCATGAAAGGGCCCATGGTGGCATGATAGCTGCAAGAGCCTTACGTCAAGAGCTCATCAATGATCACTTTGCCTGAAAGAACATTGGTGTTATTTACAAGGCTGAAACACTGTTGGGTGTGCAGGTGATACATCAATGGTGGGCATCACCTTGGTGACAGTTAAAGTTTAAGTTGATTGAAGTTAAGTGTAATTATACCATTTGATGTTAAGGAATCACCAGCATGTAATGGTGCAACTATCTGAGCCAATGCAGAACAAGGTTTTGTTGAATAAAAACATTTAAACCGAACATTTGTCTGAAATCATCAGTATTTCTGTAAAAAACAACCCTTCCGCATCCCCCCCGCCCCGCTTCTCCTCCTCACCTCTACCCCTTCCCCTCCTGACTCCAAGTTGCCTGGCCAAGGAGCTCCTCAGGCAATGTTTCATTGGGGGCGGGGAGGGATGACGGCTGAACCGCTGTTTGGACGGATACGGGAGAGGATGGTTCCGAGGTGGGAACGTGCTCCGAGCCAGAAGCAAGATGTTGATGCTGCCTCTCATGTGCGGTTGGCAATGGGGATGCGGCATCTTGGGGTGCAGTGCCAGGCTCCGGGAAAACTGGGAGTCCTCTGCCACTAGTGTTCCTGGCTACCAGTTCCAGGGCCCCCACCATCTCTTCCATGTTATATGTCATGTATCCGACATAGTTACTGTTTAGAAACATAGAAACATAGAAAATAGGTGCAGGAATAGGCCATTCGGCCCTTTGAGCCTTCACCGCCATTCAATGAGTTCATGGCTGAACATGCAACTTCAGTACCCCATTCCTGCTTTCTCGCCATATCCCTTGATCCCCCTAGTAGTAAGGACTTCATCTAACTCTCTTTTGAATATATTTAGTGAATTGGCCTCAACAACTTTCTGTGGTAGAGAATTCCACAGGTTCACCACTCTCTGGGTGAAGAGGTTTCTCCTCATCTCAGTCTTAAATGGCTTACCCCTTATCCTTAGACTGTGACCCCTAGTTCTGGATTTCCACAACATTGGGAACATTCTTCCTGCATCTAACCTGTCTAAACCCGTCAGAATTTTAAACGTTTCTATGAGGTCCGCTCTCATTCTTCTGAACTCCAGTGAATACAAGCCCAGTTGATCCAGTCTTTCTTGATAGGTCAGTCCCACCATTGCAGAAATCAGTCTGGTGAACCTTCGCTGCACTCCCTCAATAGCAAGAATGTCCTTCCTCAAGTTAGGAGACCAAAACTGGACACAATACTCCAGGTGTGACCTCACCAAGGCCCTGTACAACTGTAGCAACACCTCCCTGCCCCTGTACTCAAATCCCCTCGCTATGAAGGCCAACATGTCATTTGCTTTCTTAACCGCCTGCTGTACCTGCATGCCAACCTTCAATAACTGATGTACCATGACACCCAGGTCTCGTTGCACCTCCCCTTTTCCTAATCTGTCACCATTCAGATAATAGTCTGTCTCTCTGTTTTTACCACCAAAGTGGATAACCTCACATTTATCCACATTATACTTCACCTGCCATGCATTTACCCACTCACCTAACCTATCCAAGTCACTCTGCAGCCTCATAGCATCCTCCTCGCAGCTCACACTGCCACCCAACTTCGTGTCATCCGCAAATTTGGAGATACTACATTTAATCCCCTCGTCTAAATCATTAATGTACAGTGTAAACAGCTGGGGCCCCAGCACAGAACCTTGCGGTACCCCACTAGTCACTGCCTGCCATTCTGAAAAGTCCCCATTTACTCCTACTCTTTGCTTCCTGTCTGACAACCAGTTCTCAATCCATGTCAGCACACTACCCCCAATCCCATGTGCTTTAACTTTGCACATTAATCTCTTGTGTGGGACCTTGTCGAAAGCCTTCTGAAAGTCGAAATACACCACATCAACTGGTTCTCCCTTGTCCACTCTACTGGAAACATCCTCAAAAAATTCCAGAAGATTTGTCAAGCATGATTTCCCTTTCACAAATCCATGCTGACTTGGACCTGTAATGTCACCACTTTCCAAATGCGCTACTCTGACATCCTTAATAATTGATTCCATCATTTTACCCATTACTGAGGTCAGGCTGACCGGTCTATAATTCCCTGTTTTCTCTCTCCCTCCTTTTTTAAAAAGTGGGGTTACATTGGCACCCCTCCACTCGATATGAACTGATCCAGAGTCAATTGAATGTTGGAAAATGACTGTCAATGCATCCGCTATTTCCAAGGCCACTTCCTTAAGTACTCTGGGATGCAGTCCATCAAGCCCTGGGGATTTATCGGCCTTCAATCCCATCAATTTCCCCAACACAATTTCCCGACTAATAAGGATTTCCCTCAGTTCCTCCTCCTTACTAGACCCTCTGACCCCTTTTATATCCGGAAGGTTGTTTGTGTCCTCCTTAGTGAATACCGAACCAAAGTACTTGTTCAATTCGTCTGCCATTTCTTTGTTCCCTGTTATAACTTCCCCTGATTCTGACTGCAGGGGACCTACGTTTGTCTTTACAAACCTTTTTCTCTTTACATATCTATAGAAACTTTTGCAATCCGTCTTAATGTTCCCTGCAAGCTTCTTCTCGTACTCCATTTTCCCTGCCCTAATCAAACCCTTTGTCCTCCTCTGCTAAGTTCTAAATTTCTCCCAGTCCCCGGGTTCGCTGCTATTTCTGGCCAATTTGTATGCCACTTCCTTGGCTTTAATACTATCCCTGATTTCCCTTGAAAGCCACGGTTGAGCCACCTTCCCTTTTTTATTTTTACGCCAGACAGGAATGTACAATTGTTGTCGTTCATCCATGCAGTCTCTAAATGTCTGCCATTGCCCATCCACAGTCAACCCCTTAAGTATCATTCGCCAATCTATCCTAGCCAATTCACGCCTCATACCTTCAAAGTTACCCTTCTTTAAGTTATGGAT
This sequence comes from Pristiophorus japonicus, assembly GCF_044704955.1. Taxonomy (NCBI): domain Eukaryota; kingdom Metazoa; phylum Chordata; class Chondrichthyes; family Pristiophoridae; genus Pristiophorus; species Pristiophorus japonicus. The sequence continues at coordinate 104,673,686 of NC_091987.1, forward strand.
CATGGTCTCTGAATTAACTGTTTCATTCTCCATCCTAATGCAGAATTCCACCATATTATGGTCACTCTTCCCCAAGGGGCCTCGCACAACGAGATTGCTAATTAATCCTCTCTCATTACACAACACCCAGTCTAAGATGGCCTCCCCCCAGTTGGTTCCTCGACATATTGGTCTAGAAAACCATCCCTTATGCACTCCAGGAAATCCCCCTCCACCGTATTGCTTCCAGTTTGGCTAGCCAAATCTATGTGCATATTAAAGTCACCCATTATAACGGCTGCACCTTTATTGCATGCACTCCTAATTTCCTGTTTGATGCCCTCCCCAACATCCCTATTACTGTTTGGAGGTCTGTACACAACTCCCACTAACGTTTTTTGCCCTTTGGTGTTCTGCAGCTCTCCCCATATAGATTCCACATCATCCAAGCTAATGTCTTTCCTAACTATTGCATTAATCTCCTTTTTAACCAGCAATGCTACCCCACCTCCTTTTCCTTTTATTCTATCCTTCCTGAATGTTGAATACCCCTGGATGTTGAGTTCCCAGCCCTGATCATCCTGGAGCCACGTCTCCGCAATCCCAATCACATCATATTTGTTAACATCTATTTGCACAGTTAATTCATCCACCTTATTACGGATACTCCTTGCATTAAGACACAAAGCCTTCAGACTTGTTATTTTAACACCCTTTGTCCTTTTAGAATTTTGCTGTACAGTGGCCCTTTTTGTTCTTTGCCTTGGGTTTCTCTGCCCTCCACTTTTCCTTATCTCCTTTCTGTCTTTTGCTTTTGTCTCCTTTTTGTTTCCCTCTGTCTCCCTGCATTGGTTCCCATCCCCCTGCCATATTAGTTTAACTCCTCCCTAACAGCACTAGCAAACACTCCCCCTCGGACATTGATTCCGGTCCTGCCCAGGTGCAGACTGTCCGGTTTGTACTGGTCCCACCTCCCCCAGAACCGGTTCCAATGCCCCAGGAATTTGAATCCCTCCCTGCTGCACCACTGCTCAAGCCACGTATTCATCTGCGCTATCCTGCGATTCCTACTCTGACTAGCACGTGGCACTGGTAGCAATCCCGCGATTACTACTTTTGAGGTCCTACTTTTTAATTTAGCTCCTAGCTCCTTAAATTCGTTTTGTAGGACCTCATCCCTTTTTTTACCTATGCCGTTGGTACCAATGTGCACCACGACAACTGGCTGTTTTCCCTCCCTTTTTAGAATGTCCTGCACTCACTCCGAGACATCCTTGACCCTTGCACCAGGGAGGCAACATACCATCCTGGAGTCTCGGTTGCAGCCGCAGAAACGCCTATCTATTCCCCTCACAATTGAATCCCCTATCACTATCGCTCTCCCACTCTTTTTCCTGCCCTCCTGTGCAACAGAGCCAGCCATGGTGCCATGAACTTGGCTGCTGCTGCCCTCCCCTGATGAGTCATCCCCCTCAACAGCAATCAAAGCAGTGTATCTGTTTTGCAGGGGGATGACCACAGGGGATCCCTGCACTACCTTCCTTGCACTACTCTTCCTGCTGGTCTTCCATTCCCTAGCTGGCTGTGGACTCTTCTCCTGCGGTAAGACCAACTCGCTACACGTGCTATTCATGTCGTTCTCAGCATCATGGATGCTCCAGAGTGAATCCACCCTCAGCTTCAATTCCGCAACGCGGTCCGTCAGGAGCTGGACGCGGATACACTTCCCGCACATGTAATCGTCAGGGATACCGGAAGCGTCCCTGAGTTCCCACATGGTACAGGAGGAGCATATCACGTGACCGAGCTCCCCTGCCATGACTTAACCCTTAGATACACTTAAATTGGCAACAACAATGTTAAAAGTTACTGACTGTTATAGAAGAGAAAAAAGAAAAACTACTCACCAATCCAGCCAATCACTTACCCCCTTGGCTGTGACGTCACCTTTCTGTTACTTTCTACTTCTTTTTTGCCTTCTCCCTGTAGCTGCACAAGCACGCCTCTCGCCGACCCCGGACTCGCGCTGCTCTGAGCTCCCGCCTCCTCGACTGACGGCTCTAACTGCTCGACTCCCGCTGGCCTTTATAGGCCTCTCGCCGACCCCGGACTCACGCTGCTCCGAGCTCCCGCCTCCTCGACTGACTGCTCGAACTGCTTGACTCCCGATGGCCTTTATAGGCCTCTCGCCAACCCCGGACTCGTGCTGCTCCGAGCTCCCGCCTCCTCGACTGACTGCTCGAACTGCTCGACTCCCGCTGGCCTTTATAGGCCTCTCGCCGACCCCGGACTCGCGCTGCTCCAAGCTCCCGCCTCCTCGACTGACTCTTGTACTATTATAAGGTGTCCCACCAGAGGGCACCGCAGTGGGAGACTTGTAGGTCACCTGTACAGGTGTGCCAGGCCTTGTATAAAAGGCAGGCCACCAGTTGTGATTCTCAACCTGGAGTTATCAATAAAGGACTAAGGTCACTACAGTTCAAGTACAACACATTGCCTCGTGGATTCATTATCAGAGCATCTAAAGACACAACATTATATCTTATTTGTTGGACAAAAACTCGGTGCCAACTATGTTCATGGTGCTTTGTAGGTTTTTTGCTGCTGGTGAATCTCCCTCGTGCCTCCTGTAAAGTCCTGACCCTGCAGTACAGACTTACACGAGGCACATGCTGAAGTCAAGGTCACTCTGGACCTGCACCTTTATTTCACAGCTCTCGAATGCCACACTTGCCTAAGACCTGCCTTTATATACCTGTGTGGAACAGGTATGCAGTGTCTCCTGCAAGTGCACCCCTGGTGGTAAAGTATGCTTGTGGTTACAGGTCATATCTAGTTACAGTCATGTATAGCATGGTAAGATACAGTTATGTACAGTAGTGTGAGATACATGACATCACCCTCCCCCAAGGTCTTATTTTCTTTAAAGATTCAGTCTCTCATGTGGTCTACACTCTCGAGTTGTGGTTCATTTGTTTGCCTTGGTGCCTGTTTTTCTTTTGGTGTGATTGCTGGTATCTCAACTGGGCTGTCTGTTCCGTTCAGTATGATTGCTGGTATCTCGCCTGGGCTATCTGTTGAGACTGCCCTTTCCTCAGGTTGTTCCCTCTGTCTGTCCACCAGGTGTGGTGTGAATTCCACATTGTCGTCTGCCTCTGGTTCTGCAATGTTGTTGGTGAATCTACTTTTTACTTGGTCTACATGCCTCCGGCAGGTTTGGCCATTGTCCATTTGTACAACCAGTAGCCTGTTTCCTTCCTTGCCTGTTACTGTCCCTGCAAGCCATTTGGGACCCCTGCCATAGTTTAGCACAAACACTTTGTCCCCTATCTCATTCCACCTCCCCCTCTAATTTCGGTCATGGTACTCAGTTAGCTTCCGGCGCTTTGCCTCAACAATTTCATGTATGTCTGGGAGGATTAATCAGAGCCTAGTCTTTAAGGTCCATTTCATCAATAGTTGCACGGGGGGAACCCCAGTCAACGAATGCGGATAAGATCTGTATGCCAGCAGCAGTAACGACAGGCGGCTCTGCAGCGTGAGACCTTGGATTTTTAGCATGCTTTGTTTAACGATTTGCACTGCTCGCTCCACCTGGCCATTGGAGGCCAGCTTGAACGGTGCCGTCTTAACGTGATATATGCCGTGGTCAACTATAAAATCTTGAAATTCTGCGCTGGTGAAGCACGGACCATTATCACTGACCAATATGTCAGGAATTCCATGCATTGCAAACATGGTTCTAAGGCTCTCCACAGTGGTGGAGGTGGTGCTCGATGCATTCGATCCACTTTGAAAATGCATCCATGACTACGAGGAACATTTTACCAATGAATGGGCCCGCATAGTCTACGTGCACCCGGGACCACGGTTTGGTGGGCCAGGGCCAGGGGCTTAAGGGGGCCTTCCTGGCGGCATTACTGAGTTGGGCACAAATGGTGCACTGCCGGACGCAGAGATCCAAGTCCGCGTCAATGCCAGGCCACCAGACGTGGGATCTGGCTATGGCCTTCATAAGGACGATCCCCGGGTGCTCGCAGTGGAGCTCCAGGACAAATGCCTCTCTGCCTCGCAAGGGCATAACTGCTCAGCTGCCCCACATTAGGCAGTCTGCCTGTAGTGATAGTTCATGCATGCGCCTATGGAAAGGTTTGATCTCCTCGGGGCAGGCATCGCGAGCCTCTGCCCAGTCACCAGTTAAAACCCATCTTTTGACAAAGGATGACGTAAGGTCACTGGTCGTACAGGCTCTGATTTGGTGAGCCGTCATGGGCGAACCTGTGGATTCAAAGGCATTGATTGCCATGACCATCTCACAGTCCTGTTCGTCGGACCCTTCCGTGGTCGCCAGGGGTAGCCTGCTAAGTGCGTTGGCACAGTTGTCTGTGCCTGGTCTGTGCCTTATTATGTAATCGTAAGACGCCAGCATGAGTGCCCACCGCTGAATGCGCACCGAGGCGTTTAGCGTTTATTGCCTTGCTCTCGGATAGCAGGGACGTGAGAGGTTTGTGGTCAGTTTCTAATGCGAACTTGGCCCCGAAAAGGTATTGGTGCATCTTTTTGACACCGTACACGCACGCGAGCCCCTCCTTCTCAACCATACGATACCCGCGCTCTGCCCGCGAAAGTGACCTGAGGCATAAGCAATGGATTGTAATTTATCCGCATCATTGACATGCTGTAAAACGCACCCGACCCCATACGCTGACGCATCACATGTAAGAACTAGCTTTTTACCTGGGTCAAAAAAAGGATAAAAAACTGTTGGAACATGGAAGGTTGCATGCCTTATTGAAGGCACGTTCTTGGGCGTCCCCCCAAAACTAATCGCACCCCTTTCTGAGTAGCATGTGGAGAGACTCCAGTTGAGTGCTCAACTTCTGCATAAAGTTCCCAAAGTAATTGAGTAGCCCGAGAAAGGCGCGCAGTTCCGAGACATTCCAGGGCCTGGGTGCCAGACGAATTGCTTCGGTTTTGGATTCTGTTGGGCGGATTCCATCAGCGACAATCTTTCTGCCCAAAAAATCAACCTTGGGCGCGAGAAACGGACACTTGGATTTATTAACTCTTAGGCCTACCTGATCCAACCGACTTAGTACTTCATCCAAATTGCGGAGATGGGAGTCGGTGTCCCTGCCCGTGATGAGTATGTCATCTTGAAACACAACCGTCCCCGGGATGGACTTGAGCAGACTCTTCATGTTGCGCTGGAATATAGCAGCTGCCGACCTGATGCCGAATGGGCATCGATTGTACATAAAAAGGCCTCAATGTGTGTTGATGGTGGTGAGTAGCTTAGACTCTTCGGTCAGTTCTTGCGTCATATACGCAGATGTGAGATCTAGTTTCGAGAAAAGTTTTTCTCCAGCCAATGTGGCAAATAGGTCCTCCGCTCTGGGCAGCGGGTATTGGTCCTGTAGTGAGACTCTGTTTATGGTAGACTTGTAATCCCCACAGATTCATACGGATCCATCAGGCTTCATGACGGGGATGATGGGACTTGCCCAGTTGCTAAATTCCACGGGTGAGATAATGCCTTCCCGCAGAAGCCGGTCCAGTTCGTGTTCAATCTTTTCCCTCATCACATAAGGCACAGCTCTATCCTTGTGATGGACTGTTCTGGCATCCTGTGTGATGTAGATTTTAACTTTAGCCCCTTTGAAGGTGCCCATACCTGGCTGAAAGAGATGTTCAAATTGACTTAGAACTGTTGAGCAGGAGGTCCGTTCCTCTGATGACATGGCGTGAACATCCTCCCATTTCCAATTTAGTTTTGCCAGCCACCTTCTCCCCAACAGTGCTGGGAGATCTCTGGGGACAATCCACAGGGGAAGTCGGTTCACTGTCCCTTTGTGTGTGACTGAGAGCATGGCGCTGCCAAGGACTGGGATGATTTCTTTGGTATAGGTCCTTAGTTTGGTGTCGATCCTTGTGAGTTTTGGTCTGTTGCTTTTGTGCGGCCACAGCTGTTCAAATTGTTGGACGCTCATGAGAGATTGACTAGCTCCCATGTCCAGTTCCATGTTGACGGGTATCCCGTTGAGTAGGACCCTCATCATTATTGGAGGCGTCTTGTTGTAAGAACAGTGGACATTGATCGTGTTGACCCGCTGTACCTCGGCGTCCCTGGCACTGTCCCCACCGTCTTCTGATCCGCTTTCCGACCCTTCTGATTCGTATACCAGCCGAGCTGCTGTTTTTCTGCACATGCGAGCCAGATGCCCTGTATAGTTGCAGTTTCTGCAAACAGCATGCTGAAATCGACACCCCCTTGTTGAGTGCCTGCCCCCCACATCTCCAGCACAGACCGCTTCCATTGTTTCTGAAGGATGAGCTGCATCTGGCTGATCTCTCTTGAGCTTCTCTCAGTCTGTAGTTGATTGCTTGCATTGTGGGTTGATAAGGTGTGAACAGCCGTTCATGTGGCCCTTGATGGCTTCTGGCACCACTGCCTGCTGTTGTAAGGGGCTCTCGGGGAGTGTTGTTGTGCCTTGGATGTCTCTCTCTGGGCTTCTGCCCTCACAGCTTATGCCTGGCCTGTGAGGTACCCTGAGTGCTGCAAGAGCACCCCTGGAGAGACTGTGTCCACAGCTTATGAAGGGGTTTTTGAGACTCGTGCGTCCCCACTGCTTATGCCTAGCCTGTGAAGCACCTGTGAGTGTCAAACACTCCTAACCCCTTCTTCCCTCGTCTGTGACACACAGTTGAGTGTTTCGAGGCGCTCCTAGCTTTCCTTACACTGTTCTGACATAAGACTCACGATCAGGAGATGTAATACAATAGAACTGAGACAAGGTGATTCCAAGAGGAACTTAGGCTTCCAATTTATTTGACAAGGTGTATCTCAACAAACAACAACACACCAACAAAACAATCCCCCTAAATCCCACTAAACGGACACAACGAAAATCTTTACACAAGTTTAGCAGTACAATGCCCAACCTCCCACCTTTCCTGGCCTAACTGAGTTGGGAGTTCTGGGGACCAGAGGTTATACTCACTACTGTGCCTTTTGCAGTCTGGTGGCTTGTTTCTTCTATCTTCGGTGTCTTCGGACACTGGTTTTCCTTTAGTGTCGAGAGGCTTGCTGGTTGTTGGATCACGAAAGCAGAGTACATACACTGGGTCAGAAACCCCTTTTTATAGCCAGATTATCCAGTCTGCCTCGCGTGCTGAAATTGATCCTTCCCATTGGTGGGCTTTGTGATTTTGAAAAATGCAGCAGTTTTAGATTTTTGCCGGTTTTTTCCACTGATGTTAACCTACTCAAGGTTTGAGTAGATGTTGATTGCGTTGGCCTCCTGTAGCCATTATGTAGGCCCTTGGGTTGTTTTGAGTTCCCAAGTTTTCTGAAGGTCTGCATAATTTCCCTCCATCGTGTAAACATGGGGAAGACAATAGCCCGATAATGGCGATGAGTCAGTCCCACAGTTTTCGAGCAAGTGCTCTCCCATTGGCTTGAAAGCCCATGCTTCGGGCTGACTCTGTCCCACCATTGGGCCTCCGGTGTCCTCCCCCGTCCAATCACTGCTCTGCCAAGGTCAAACCGTCTCGGTTTCAATTCACATTGCAGCACAGACAGATCCCACAGCTCTTTTCCTTCTGGGTAAAATGAGGGGGTTTTCGTCCTCCCCTACACTGTTGAAGGCCTGCTCTCCTGCCTTTGTCTGTGTCTGGGGGTAGCGGCTTGTTTCACGCTGTGAACCCCTTGTTCCGATGTTTCGTTAGTTGTCATACCCGCAGTATAGATCAACCTCGTTTCTTCTTCTCCTGCCAAGAATGTCTGTGCGACCAGTGCTGCTGCCTCTCGGGTCAAGTTCTTGGTCTCTATAAGCTTTCGGAATATGCCTGCGTGGCCTATTCCTTCAATAAAAATGTCTCTCAGTACTTCTCTCCTTAGTTCATCGAAGAACTCACATAGACTGGCCAGCCTCCGAAGTTCCGCCACAAAGTCGAGTATGCTCTGGCCCACACAGCGTCTGTAGTTGTAGAACCTGTGTCTGGCCATGTGTAGGCTGCTCGTTGGCTTCAGGCAGTCTCTCACCAGTGTGCTCAACTCATCAAACGACCTGCTTGCTGGTTTCTCGGTGCCAGCAGGTCCTTCATTAAGGCGTATGTTTTCGAGCCACAGCTGGTCAAGAGATGGACTCTTCTCTTGTCTGCCTTATCGTTGCCCAACCAGTCTTTTGTTACAAAGCTTTGCTGGAGCCTTTCTATACAGTCCTCCCAATTGTCTCCAGCATTGTATTTCTCATCTGAGCCGTTGGTAGCCATTCTGTGGATTTTGTGATCCCGTAACTCGTCGCCACTGTAAAGTTCTGACCCTGCAGTACAGACTTACACGAGGTACATGCTGAAGTCAAGATCACTCTGGACCTGCATCTTTATTTCACAGCTCTCGAATGCCACACTTGCCTGAGACCTACCTTTATATATCTGTGTGGAACAGGTATGCAGTGTCTCCTGCAAGTGCACCCCTGGTGATAAAGTATGCTTGTGGTTACAGGTCATATCTAGTTACAGTCATGTATAGCATGGTAAGATACAGTTATGTACAGTAGTGTGAGATACATGACACCTCCCACAACAGCCAAACAAGCATACACCATAGCCACACATGCCTTCTGTCCCTCTGAGCTCCCTCTCTATCTGTCTCCTCTTCTGCGCATGTCACGATGACCCTTAACCTCCTGAATCGCGAGAATCGAGCATTGCCATGTCGTTGCTAAGGACGGCGACACTTTACGGCAGAAGGTGAAAAACATTTTACGCTAACGCCCATTTCAGATCGCTCGTGGTAACGCCCATTTTCAAAAATGGAGACTAGGCGCTTTGAGAATGGGCGACAAGCCGGCGATATGAAAACCCTTATTGCCATCCACTCCAGCAATAATGCCATTTTTGGGTGATAAGTACAAAAGTGGAAAATCTAGCCCATGGATTTTTTCTCTTCCTCTCCTGTAGGCGTTTAGTTACATTGGGGTATAGTCCAATGGGAACCAGCAACCCTATTTGACCATAAGAACATAAGAAATAGGAGCAGGAGTAGGCCATACGGCCCCTCGAGCCTGCTCCGCTATGTAATATGATCATAGCTGATCCAATCATGGACTCAGGTCCACTTCTCTGCCCGCTCCCCAAAATCCCTTATTCCCTTATCGGTTAAGAAAGTGTCTATATCTGTCTTAAATTTATTCAATGCCCCAGCTTCCACAGCTCATTTTTAAATGAGCGGCCCCTTATTCTAAGATTGTACCCCCTAGTTCTAGTCTCCATTATCAGTGCAAACATCCTCTCTGCATCCACCGTGTCAAGCCCCCTCATAATCTTATATATTTCGATATGATCACCTCTCATTCTTTTGAATTCCAATGAGTAGAGGCCCAACCTACTCAACTTTCCTCATAAGTCAACCCCCTCATCTCCGGAATCAACCTAGTGAACATTATCTCAGCTGCCTCCAAAGTATATCCTTTCTTAAATATGGAAACTGTACGCAGTATTCCAGGTGTGGCCTCACCAATACCCTGTATAACTGTAGCAAGACTTCTTTGCTTTTATACTCCATCACCTTTGCAATAAAGGTCAAGATTCCATTGGCCTTCTTGATCACTTGGTGTATCTGCATACTAACATTTTGTGTTTCATGCACAAGTACCCCCGGGTCCCACTGTACTGCAGCACTTGGCAATTTTTCTCCATTTAAATAATAACTTGCTCTTTGATTTTTTTCTGCAAAAATACATAACCTCACACTTTCCAACATTATACTCCATCTGCCAAATTTTTGAACACTTACTTAGCCTGTCTATGTCTTTTTGCAGAATTTTAGTGTCCTCCTCACACATTGCTTTTCCTCCCATCTTTGTATCGTCAACAAACTTGACTACGTTACACTCGGTCCCTTCTTCTAAGTCATTAATATAGATTGTAAATAGTTGGGGTCCAAGCACTGATCCCTGTGGCAGCTCACTAGTTATTGATTGCCAACCTGGGAATGAACCATTTATCCCAACTCTCTGGGGCCAAGTTTCGGCCTGAGTTGCTCCTGTTTTTTTGGAGCAACTGGTTTAGAAATTGCAATTCTCAGCATTTAGCTTGCTCCAGTTCTAGTCAGTTAGAACATTTTAGTTTGGAACAGATTTTTTTTTCAAAAGGGGGCGTGTCCAGCCACTTACGCCCGTTTTGAAAGTTTAGGCAGTGAAAACTTACTCCAAACTAACTTAGAATGGAGTAAGTGTAAATTTTTGTACGCTCAGAAAAACCTTATCTACACTTAGAAAATCAGGCGTAGGTTACAAATCAGGCATAGGGAATGGGAGGGGGGTGGTTTAAAGGGAAGTTTACAAACATTAAACACTTCAGTTTTAAAAATAAAGAGCTATCATCAATAATAAATGATAAGTACATCAATAAATCAATAAATCAACCAATAAATCAATCAAAAAAAATTAATAAAAAATAAATTTTTTTTAAAAATCAATAAATACAAAATGTTCTACTTACCGACTGCAGCACCAGGAGTCCTCCAACAATGTGCTGGGACGGCCCCCCCAGTGTGTCTCTGTCAGTGTCTCTATCTCTCTGTCTGTCTGTGTGTGTGTCTCTCACTCTCTGTCTGTCAGTGTCTGTGTTTCTAACAGCGAGGGGAGAGGAAGAAGGGGAGTGGAGGAGGAGGGAGGTAGAGGGGGGAGGGGGAGGGAGGAGGAGGAGGGGGAGGGGGAGGGAGGAGGAGGAGAGGGGGAGAGAGGAGGAGGAGAGGGGGGAGGGGGGGAGGGGGGGAGAGGGGAGGAAGGAAGAAGAGGGGAGGAAGGAAGAAGGGGGGAGGGAGGAAGGAAGAAGAGGGGAGGGGAGGGAGAGAACGAGGCTGAACGGTCGGGCCAAAGACTTCGGGCTGGATTTACAGGTAGGTGGCATCGGGTCTTGGGTCCCGGGGGGGGTCGTGGAGATTGGGGGACCGGGGGGGGGGTAGCGGAGATCGGGGGGGGGATGCGGAGATTGGGGGGGTCGCGGAGATCGGGGGGATCGCAGAGATCGGGGGGGGGGGAGAGAGTAGCGGAGGAGGGCTGGGGGAGAGAGTCGCAGAGGTCACGGGGGGAGAGAGTCGCGGAGGTCGGGGGGGGAAAGAGAGTCTCGGAGGTCGTGGGGGGGGGGAGAGAGAGTCGTGGAGGTCGGGGGGTGGGGGGGGAGCGGAGGTCTGGTCGCCTGGGGGGTGGGGAGCGGAGGTCGAGTCGCCGGGGAGGGGGGAAGCGGAGGTCGGGTCGCCGGGGGGGGTGGGGGAAGAGTTGGGGGAGCGGAGGTCGGGTCGCCGGGGCGGGGTGGGGAGAGCGGGGGTCCGGTCCGGTCCGGGGAGTGGGAGTCAAGTCGGGTCGGGTCAGTTGGGAGGTGGGACTTATCCACGCAGCCCCAGTGAGGCCATTCGGCCAGGGCTAGGGGCTGCGTGCCCACTGTAACGCGCATGTGCAGAGGTCCCGGCACTGTTTTCAGCGCAGGGACCTGGCTCCGCCCCCCACAGCTCATGCTGCGCCGCGCCCAGCTCCAGAGGACCTTCAGGAAGCCGGAGAATAGGTGAATTTTTTTTAGGCGCACTTTGTGGCGTGAAAAACGGGCGTCCAGGTCCGGGCTGCGCCGTTTTAGGCACGACCCGAAGGTTGGGCCCTCTTTTTTCAATTATTTAGTCAATGCTCTATCCATGCTAATCTATTAACCCCAACCCCGTGAACTTTTATCTTGTGCAGTAACCTTTTATGTGGCACCTTGTCAGTGCCTTCTGGAAGTCCAAATACACCACATCTACTGGTTCCCCTTTATCCACCCTGTTTGTAACATCCTCAAAGAATTCCAGCAAATTTGTCAAATATAACTCCCTTTCATAAATCCATGCCGACTCTGCTTGACTGAATTATGTTTTTCCAAATGTCCTGCTACTGCTTCTTTAATAATGGACGACAACATTTTCCCCACCACAGATGTTAGGCTAACTGATCTATAGTTTGCTGCTTTTTGTCTGCCTCCTTTTTTAAATAGGGGCATTACATTTGCAGTTTTCCAAACTGCTGGGACCGCACCAGAATGCAGGGAATTTTGGTTAATTACAACCAATGCATCCACTATCCCTGCCGTTACTTCTCTGAAGACCCTAAGATGCAAGCCATCAGGTCCAGGGGATTTATCCACCTTTAGTCCCATTATCTTACTGAGTACTGCCTCCTTAGTGATTGTGACTGTGTTAAGTTCCTCCCACCTTGACTATTCACTGTTGGGATATTAACATAGAAACATAGAACATAGGTGCAGGAGTAGGCCATTCGGTCCTTCAAGCTTGCACCACCATTCAATATGATCATGGCTGATCATACAACTTCAGTACCCCATTCCTGCTTTCTCTCCATACCCCTTGATCCCTTTAGCCGTAAGGGACACATCTAACTCCCTTTTGAATATATCTAATGAACTGGCCTCAACAACTTTCTGTGGTAGAGAATTCCACAGGTTCACAATTCAAGAGTGAAGAAGTTTCTCCTCATCTTGGTCCTAAATGGCTTACCCCTTATCCTTAGACTGTGACCCCGGTTCTGGACTTGCCCAACATCGGGAACATTCTTTCTGCATCTGACCTGTCTAATCCCGTCAGAATTATATATGTTTCTATGAGATCCCCTCTCATTCTTCTAAATTCCAGTGAATATAAGCCTAGTCGATCCAGTTTTTCTTCATATGTCAGTCCTGCCATCCCAGGAATCAGTCTGGTGAACCTTTGCTGCACTCCCTCAATAGCAAGAATGTCCTTCCTCAGATTAGGAGACCAAAACTGTACACAATATTCAAGATGTGGTCTCACCAAGGCCCTGTAAGACCTCCCTGCTCCTATATTCAATTCCTCTTGCTATGAAGGCCCATATGCCATTTGCTTTCTTCACCGCCTGCTGTACCTGCATGCTAACTTTCAATGACTGATGTACCATGACACCCAGGTCTCGTTGCAGCACCCCTTTTCCTAATCTGTCACCATTCAGATAATATTCTGCCTTCCTGTTTTTGCCACCAAAGTAGATAACCTCATATTTATCTACATTATACTGCATCTGCCATGGATTTGCCCTCTCATCTAACCTGTCCAAGTCATCCTGCAGCCTCTTAGCATCCTCCTCATAGCTCACACCACCACCCAGCTTAGTGTCATCTGCAAACTTAGAGATATTACATTCAATTCCTTTGTCTAAATCATTAACGTATATTGTAAATAGCTGGGGTCCCAGCACTGAACCTTGCGGTACCCCACTAGTCACTGCCTGCCATTCTAAAAAGGACCCATTTATTCCTACTCTTTGCTTCCTGTCAGCCAACCAGTTCTCTATTCATGTCAATACATTATCCCCAATACCATGTGCTTTAATTTTGCACACTAATTCTTGTGTGGGACCTTGTCAAAAGCCTTTTGAAAGTCCAAGTTTTGTTTAAAAGCAAATATTGTTAATGTCCTCTACCGTAAAGACTGATACAAAATATTTGTTCAGAATTTCTGCCATCTCCATGTTCCTCATTACTAATTCCCCGGTCTCGTCCTCTAAGGGACCAACATTTACCTTAGCCACTCTTTTCCTATTTATATACCTATAGAAACTCTTGCTATCTGTTTTTATATTTCGTGCTAGTTTACTTTCATAGTCTATCTTCCCTTTCTTAATCATTTTGTTAGTCGTTCTTTGCTGGCTTTTAAAAGCTTCCTAGTCTTCTGTCCTTCCACTAGTTTTGGCCACTTTGTATGCCCTTGTTTTTAATTGGATACCGTCCTTTATTTCTTTGGTTAGCCACAGATGGCTATCTTTTCTTTTACACCCTTTCCTCCTCACTGGAATATATTTTTCTAAAGAGTTGTGAAATATCTCCTTAAATGTATGCCACTGTTCATCAAGCGTCCTACACTTTAACCTATTTTCCCAGTCCACTTTAGCAACTCTGCCCTCATATCTTTGTAGTCTCCTTTATTTAAGCTTCCTACGCTGGTTAGAGATCCAACTTTCTCATGCTCCATCTGAATTTGAAATTCAACTGTGCTATGATCACTCATTCCAAGGGGATCCTTTACTAGGAGATTGTTTATTAATCCTGTCTCATTACACAGGACCAGATCTAAGATAGCCTGTCCCCTGATTGGTTCCGTTGCATACTACCCAAGGAACCCGCCCTTTATGCACTCTATGAACTTTTCCTCAAGGGTACCCAGACCAATTTGATTTGTCCAGTCAATTTGGAGGTTAAAATCACCCATGATTATTGCTGTTCCCTTTTTGCAAGCCCCCACTATTTCCTGGTTTATACTCCGACCAACAGAGTTGCTCCTGTTCAGGGGCTTACAGACTACGCTCACCAGTGACTTTGTCCCCTTATTATTCCTTATCTCCACCTAAACTGTTTCAACATCCTGATCATTTGAGCCAATATCATTTATCACTATTGCAGTGATTCCATCCTTTATCAATAGAGCTACCCCACCTCCTTTTCCTTTCTGTCTGTCCTTTCGGATTGTCAAATACCCCTGAATATTTAGATCCCAGTCCTGGTCACCTTGCAACCACGTCTCTGTAATGGCTATCAGATCATACCCATTTGTATCTATTTGTGCCGTCAACTCATCTATTTTGTTCCGAATGCTACATGCATTTAGACAAAGAGCCTTTAACTTAGTTTTTTCCCCCTTTTTTCCTGCTTGTTTCCTCTCTCCTTCAAATTCACTTTCTTTATTTTTGCTTTCTAATTCCAGCTTTACTCCCCTCCCTACTGAATCTATTTTCAGGTTCGTATCCCCCTGCCAAGTTAATGAGGGCACTGCATTGGAGCCCAATACTGTTCTCGCCAGATGTTTTGCATGTATGCAGTTTCCAGCCAGTGTCAATGGATATGAACTGGAAGAGAGAATACTTGCTCATTTTCCTTTCCATTGCCTGGACCACTGAGGCCAGTCATAGCACCCCACTTCGTGCCTGGATGAGATGAGCTAACTGATGACAGATCAGTAATTGAAATATTGATCTTCTAATACTAAAATTGAAAGCAAAATTAGATTCAAAATATGACTATGATTCAGTTGCATATTACGATGTGAAGATGAAAATGCAGAAACAGTAACTGCTAGTTCAGATCCAACAAGTCTCTACTTCTGATGTATGTTTTTATTTATTCATAATTTTTTAACAAAATGCAACCAATTTTAACATCATGCAAAGGAAAGCACAAAATGCCCTTGAAATCCTTTCGTTCTGCTACAAGAATAATTACTTTTGTTATTTCTCTCAGCTTCATTATTCACAAAATTATTAATATGGAGAAGCACATCATATCCTCCTCTCCCTCACAAGTCCTGTAGTCATGAATGAATATCATAAGCGGAAATTTATAAAATGGTATCATGTCCTCATATCAGGCAATATTGTACACATCAGATTTGTTTTCTTAATATAACAGTAAAGAATTTATTTTATTTCCTTTTATTCTCTGAAGCTCTGCTCCTTGAATCGACTCCTTGCACAGTTCCATGGGAACACTCTGAGACCACATCTAAAAGGCCATTCTTTATGTGTGAGTCGAGACAGTAAGCTACTTGACTCTTGGAGGTTCTATTCTTCAGATGAGATGTTAAATCGAAGCACCATGTGCCTATTCCAATAGTTCGGGTGATGTAAAAACCCTGTTCAAAGAGCAGAGTTCTTCTGGTCTGCTGACGAACATTCTTTTCTGAATCAACACCCCAAAATAGTTTAATTGTCATTCATCTCATTTTTGTTTGTGAGACCTTGGTGTGTGTAAAATGGCTGCTACACTTTCAACATAATTTCAAAAGTAATTGAAGTGCTATGGGATGTCCTGGGTGACATGATAAGGTGTTATAAAAATGCATGTTCTTCCTTTCACTACCATTGCATCACATCTGTAGTACAGCTAGTAATTTGAGGAGCTTGGCATCCAAAGAACTTTACACAGGATAAAAAATTAAATCCTAGCATCCAATTGATGTACATGACAAAAAGTATGTTTGAGGTGACTACCCTTACAGAGTTTATGTTACATAATAGCAAGTACTCGTATCCAGATGCTTTTTAACATAAAATATTTTCATTTCATACAATTTCAGGAAAATGAATACGAATTTAGAAGAAGAATTATTTGGTATAAAGTTCTACAGATTTGATCTTATCTTTTGATCAAGCAATCCCTTATGTTTCTGTCAGAAATGTCATACCACAATCCCTGATCCAAACTCCCTTCCTGGCTGCTTGCTCAGACTCAACCCAATGGTGTGCATACTCAGTGTACTGCTCAATCCTGAGCTGAGCTTCAAATCCCAAATCCAGTCCATTTCCAAGTGCCTACATTCCCCTCTGAAATATCATCTTTTTCTATCTCCACAGCCACTGACACCCACCCTCATGTCAATCCCAGCTTCGACTTTTCCATTGGATTTCCATCTTAAGAAGAGTAGGAATGCTTATATTTTCCCCTAATCTCCATAACTGTTCATCACCTAAAGCCATAGGCCCAGCCTTTGTGACTCTCACTCACAAGAGCCACAATGGTTTAGTGACAGCAGCTCATTTTTCTCCCATTTCTCTGCCCACTTGGTGATTTCCGACAACAGTGCACTTAAATTATCAACTTGGCAGCTTGCTTCCCATTTTTGGGTCCGGATGATGATGCTCTAATTTGTTGCACCAGGCTATTAACGTTTGTCGTGAAAAGGTTAGCGCAAACATTTTCCTTCATGCCCATGAGTTTCCAATATTTCCCTTGGTACACTATGCTGATGACTTAAATGCCAACTTTGATCATAGAGATAGATACACCGCCTTGGGTGCTGTTGGGGGGGGATGACTCATCAGAGGAGGGCAGCAGCAGACAAGTTCATGGTA
Organism: Pristiophorus japonicus; assembly: GCF_044704955.1. NCBI lineage: Eukaryota > Metazoa > Chordata > Chondrichthyes > Pristiophoridae > Pristiophorus > Pristiophorus japonicus. The sequence continues at coordinate 104,690,572 of NC_091987.1, forward strand.
CCATGGGTGGCTCTGCTGCACAGGAGGGCAGGAAAAAGAGTGGGAGAGCTATAGTGGTAGGGGAATAGATAGACATTTCTGTGGCCGCAATTGAGACTCCAGGATGGTATGTTGCCTCCCTGGTGCAAGAGTCAAGGATGTCTCGGAGCGGCTGCAGGACATTTGGAGGGGAGGGTGAACAGCCAGTTGTCGTGGTGCATATAGGTACCAACGATATAGGTAAAAAATGGGATGAGGTCCTTCAAGCTAAATTTAGGGAGCTAGGAGTTAAATTAAAAAGCAGGACCTCAAAGGTAGTAATCTCAAGATTGCTACCAGTGCCACATGCTAGTCAGAGTAGAAATAGCAGGATAGCTCAGATGAATATGTGGCTTGAAGAGTGGTGCAGGAGGGAGGAATTCAAATTCCTGGGGCATTGGAACTGGTTCTGGGGGAGGTGGGACCAGTACAAACCGCTCGGTCTACACCTGGGCGGGACCGGAACCAATATCCTAGGGGGAGTGTTTGCTAGTGCTGTTGGGGAGGAGTTAAACTAATATGGCAGGGGGATGGGAACCTATGCAGGGAAACAGAGGGAAGTAAAATGGGGCAGAAGCAAAAGATAGAAAGAAGAAAAGTAAAAGTGGAGGGAAAATAAACTCAAGGCAAATATCAAAAAGGGCCACATTACAGCAAAATTCTAAAGTGACAAAGTGTGTTAAAAAGACAAGCCTGAAGGCTCTGTGCCTCAATGCGAGGAGTATTCGTAATAAGTTGGACAAATTAACTGCGCAGGCAGCTATTAACGAATATGATATAATTGGAATTACGGAGACATGGCTCCAGGGTGACGAAGGTTGGGAAGTCAACATCCAGGGGTATTCAACATTCAGGAAAGATAGACAGTAAGGAAAAGGAGGTGGGGTAGCGTTGCTGGTTAAAGAGGAAGAACATTATCTTGGATGATGTGGAATCTGTATTGGTAGAGCTGCAGAATACCAAAGGGCAGAAAACGCTAGTGGGAGTTGTGTACAGACCACCAAACAGTAGTAGTGAGGTTGGAGACAGCATCAAACAATAAATTAAGGATGCATGCAATAAAAGTACAGCAGTTATCATGGGCAACTTTAATCTACATATAGATTGGGCTAACCAAACTGGTAGCAATACGGTGGAGGAGGATTTCCTGGAGTGTATTAGGGATGGTTTTCTAGACCAATATGTCGAGGAACCAACTAGAGGGCTGGCCATCCTAGACTGGGTGATGTGTAATGAGAAAGGACTAATTAGCAATCTTGTTGTGCGAGGCCCCTTGGGGAAGAGTGACCATAATATGGTAGAATTCTTTATTAAGGTGGAGAGTGACACAGTTAATTCAGAGACTTGGGTCCTGAACTTAAGAAAAGGTAACTTCAATGGTATGAGATGTGAATTGGCTAGAATAAACTGGCGAATGATACTAAAAGGGTTGACGGTGGATAGGCAATGGCAAACATTTAAAGATCACATGGATGAACTTCAACAATTGTACATCCCTGTCTGGAATAAAAATAAAACGGGGAAGGTGGCTCAACCGTGGCGAACAAGGGAAATTAAGGACAGTGTTAAATCCAAGGAAGAGGCATATAAATTGGCCAGAAAAAGCAGCAAACCTGAAGACTGGGAGAAATTTAGAATTCAGCAGAGGAGGACGAAGGGTTTAATTAGGAGGGGGAAAATAGATTATGAGACGAAGCTTGTTGGGAACATAAAAACTGACTGCAAAAGCTTCTATAGATATGTGAAGAGAAAAAGATTAGTAAAGACAAACGTAGGTCCGTTGCAGTCAGAATCAAGTGAATTTATAACGGGGAACAAAATAATGGCAGACCAATTGAACAAATACTTTGGTTCTGTCTTCACGAAGGAAGACACAAATACCGTTCCGGAAATACTTGGGGACCGAGGATCTAGCGAGAAGTAGGAACTGAAGGAAATCCTTAGTAGTCAGGAAATTATGAAAGGGAAATTGATGGGATTGAAGACCGATAAATCCCCAGGGCCTGACAGTCTGCATCCCAGAGTACTTAAGGAAGTGGCCCTAGAAATAATGGATGCATTGATGATCATTTTCCAACAGTCTATCAACTCTGGATCAGTTCCTATGGACTGAAGGGTAGCTAATGTAACACCACTTTTTAAAAAATGAGGGAGAAAACGGGTAATTATAGGGCCCAAGTTTCGAGCCGCGCCTAGAACGGCGCAGTCCCGACCTGGACACTCGTTTTTCACGCCACAAAGTACGCCTAAAAAAAACTTCCAGATTCTCCAGCTCCCTGCGGGTCGTTTGCAGCTCGGCGCAGCGCAGCACGCTACAGTGGGCGCGCATGTGCAGTAGCTCCAGGCGCCCAAAACTGTGTGGGAGGGGCCGAAGCACGCAGCCCCTAGCCCTGGCCGAATGGCCTCACTGGGGCTGCGTGAATAAGGCTCCTCCCATGGCCAGCTCCTGCTTCCTCCTGACCCGACTCGACTCCCGCTTCCCCCCCGCCTCCGGACCGGACCCGACACCGACCCGACTCCCGCTTCCCCCCCCCCCCGCCCCCAGACTGGACCCGACCCGACTCCCGCTCCCCGCCTCCCGCCCCTGGACCGGACCCCGACCCGACTCCCGCTTCCCCCCCCCCCCCGCTGGACTGGATCCGACCTGACCTCCCTCCCCCCGACCTGACCTTCCTCTCCCTCCCTCCCCCCGACCCGAACCGATCTCCCTCCCACCACACCCCACCGACACACGCTCCCCCCGACCTGACCCAACGCCACTTACCTGTAAATCTGGTGCTGGGGACAGGCCCTGCCCAAAGTCTCGGGCCCGGCCCGTTCAGCCTCCCTCCCCCTTCTCCTTTCTCCCTCCCACCTCATCTCCTTTCCCCCCATCTCCTTTCCCCCCCATCTCCTCCTCCCCCCCTCCCCCCGCTCCCCCTTCTCCCCCCTCCCTTCTCCCCCCTCCCCTCCCTCCCCCTCCCTTTTCCCCCCTCCCCCTTCTCCCCCCCTCCCCTTCCCTCCCTCTGCTCCCCCCCTCTCTCCCTCTACCCCCCTCCCCCCCCTCCCCTCGCTGTCAGAAACACAGACACTGACAGACAGAGAATGAGAGACACACACAGACAGACAGACAGAGATAGAGACACTGACAGAGACACACTGGGGGGGGGGGGGGGGGGTCATCCCAGCATGCTGTTGGAGGGCTTCCGGTGCTGCAGTTGGTAAGTAGAAAATGTTTTATTTATTGATTTAAAAAAAAAAATATTTCTTATTAATTTTTTTTGATTGATTTATTGGTTGATTTATTGATGTATTTATCATTTATTATTGATGATGGCTCTTTATTTGTAAAACTGAAGTGTTTAATGTTTGTAAACTTCCCTTTAAACCCGCCCCCCCCCATTCCCTACGCCTGATTTGTAACCTACGCCTGATTTTCTAAAGTGTAGACAAGGTTTTTTCGAGCGTACAAAAATCTTCACTTACTCCATTCTAAGTTAGTTTGGAGTATGTTTTCACTGACGAAACTTTGAAAACAGGCGTAAGTGGCCGGACACACCCCCTTTTGAAAAGAAAATTCTGTTCCAAAGTGAAACTGTTCTAATTGACTAGAACTGGAGCAAACTAAATGACGAGAATTCCGATTTCTAAGATACTCCGTTCTACACCAGCTGCTCCTAAAAATCAGGAGCAAATCATGTCGAAACATGGGGCCATTGACCGGTTAGCCTGACATTAGTAGTGGAGAAAATGTTGGAATCAATTATTAAAGATGAAATAACAACGCATTTGGGAAGCAGTGACAGGATCGGTCCAAATCAGCATGGATTTATGAAAGGGAAATCATGCCTGACAAATCTTCTGGAATGTTTTGAGGATGTAACTAGTAGAGTGGACAAGGGAGAACCAGTGGATGTGGTGTATTTTGACTTTCAAAAGACTTTTGACAAGGTCCCACACAAGAAATTGGTGTGCAAAATTAAAGCACATGGTATTGGGGGTAATGTGTTGACGTGGATAGAGAACTGGTTGACAGACAAGATGCAGAGAGTCGGGATAAACGGTCCTTTTCAGAATAGCAGGCAGTGACTAGTGGGGTGCCGCAGGGCTCAGTACTGGGACCCCAGCTATTTACAATATACATCAATAATTTAGATTAAGGAATTGAGTGTAATCTCTCCAAGTTTGCAGATGACACTAAGCTGGGTGGCGGTGTGAGCTGTGAGGAGGATGCTAAGAGACTTGGACAGGTTAGGTGAGTGGGCAAATGCATGGCAGATGAAGTATAATGTGGATAAATGTGCGGTTGTCTACTTTGGTGGCAAAAACATGAAGGCAGAATATTATCTGAATGGCGGCAGATTAGGAAAAGGGGTGGTGCAACAAGACCTGGGTGTCGTGGTTCATCAGTCATTGAAAGTTGGCATGCAGGTACAGTAGGCGGTGAAGAAGGCAAATGGCATGTTGGCCTTCATAGCTAGGGGATTTGAATATAGGAGCATGGAGGTCTTACTGCAGTTGTACAGGGTCTTGCTGAGGCCTCACCTGGAATATTGTATTCAGTTTTGGTCTCCTAATCAGAGGAAGGACGTTCTTGCTATTGAGGGAATGCAGCGAAGATTCACCAGACTGATTCCCGGGATGGCAGGACTGACATATGAGGAGAGACTGGATCGACTGGGCCTGTATTCACTGGAGTTTAGAAGGATGAGAAAGGATCTCATAGAAACATATAAAATTCTGACGGGACTGGACAGGTTAGATGCAGGAAGAATGTTCCCGATGTTGGGGAAGTCCAGAACGAGGGGTCACAGTCTAAGGATAAGGGGTAAGCCATTTAGGACCGAAATGAGGAGAAACTTCTTCACTCAAAGAGTTGTTAACCTGTGGAATTCCCTGTCGCAGAGAGTTGTTGATGCCAGTTCATTGGATATATTCAAGAGGGAGTTAGATATGGCCCTTACGACTAAAGGGATCAAGGAGTATGGGGAGAAAGCAGGAAAGGGGTACTGAGGTGAATGATCAGCCATGATCTTATTGAATGGTGGTGCAGGCTTGAAGGGCCGAATGGCCTACTCATGCACCTATTTTCGATGTTTCTAGATTACAGTCAATTTCACACATATAGTGCTGGCTTGGCTCTGTTAGCAGCATTCTTCAGAAAGTTGTGGGTACAATTATGGACTAAAACATCATCATCATCATATCATCATAGGCAGTCCCTCGGAATCGAGGAAGACTTGATTCCACTCTTAAAATGAGTCCTTAGGTGGCTGAACAGTACAATACGAGAGCCACAGTCCTTGTCACAGATGGGACAGATAGTCGTTGAGGGAAGGGGTGGGTGGGACAGATTTGCCGCACGCTCTTTCCGCTGCCTGCGCTTGATTTCTGCATGCTCTCGGCGTGAGACTCGAGGTGCTCAGCACCCTCCCGGATGCACTTCCTCCACTGAGGGCATTCTTTGGCCAGGGACTCCCAGGTGTCGGTGGGGATGTTGCACTTTATCAGGGAGGCTTTGACGGTGTCCTGTAACGTTTCCTCTGCCCACCTTTGGCTCGTTTGCCGTGAAGGAGCTCCGAGTAGAGCGCTTGTTTTGGGAGTCTTGTGTCTGGCATGCAAACAATGTAGGCTGCCCAGCGGAGCTGATCAAGTGTGATCAGTGCAATGCAGCTGACACTCATCATCATCATAGGTGGTCCCTCGAAGCGAGGATGACTTGCTTGCATGCCAAAAAGGGATGAGTTCACAGATGTTTCAAGGTTCCAGATCCCGAACTAATATTCCAGATCCCAAACTACATCTTGAAACATAGAAACAAAGAAAATAGATGCAGGAATAGGCCATTCGGCCCTTCAAGCCTGCACCGCCATTCAATAAGATCATGGCTGATCATTCCTTCAGTACGCCTTTCCTGCTTTCTCTCCATAACCCTTGATCCCCTTAACCGTAAGGGCCGTATCTAACTCCCTCTTGAATATATCCAATGAACTGGCATCAACAATTCTCTGCGGCAAGGAATTCCACAGGTCCACAACTTTCTGAGTGAAGAAGTTTCTCCTCATCTCAATCCAAAATGGCCTACCCCTTATCCTAAGACTATGTCCCCTGGTTCTGGACTTCCCCAACATCGAGAACATTCTTCCCGCATCTAACCTGTCCAGTCCCGTCAGAATCTTATATGTTTCTATGAGATCCCCTCTCATCCTTCTAAACGCCAGTGAATAAAGACCCAGTTGATCCAGTCTCTCCTCATATGACAGCCCAGCCATCCCTGGAATCAGTCTGGTGAACCTTCGCTGCACTCCCTCAATAGCAAGAACGTCCTTCCTCAGACTAGGAGCCCAAAACTGAACACAATATTCCAGGTGAGGCTTCACTAAGGCCCTGTACAACTGCAGTAAGACCTCCCTGCTCCTTTATTCAAATCCCCTAGCTATGAAGGCCAACATACCATTTGCCTTCTTTACCGCCTGCTGTACTTGCGTGCCCACTTTCAGTGACTGATGAACCATGACACCCAAGTCTCGTTGCACCTCCCCTTTTTCCAGTCTGCCGCCATTTAGATAATATTCTGCCTTTGTGTTTTTGCCCCCAAAATGGATAACCTCACATTTATCCACATTATACTGCATCTGCCATGTATTTGCCCACTCACCTAATCTGTCCAAGTCACCCTGCAGCCTCTTAGCATCCTCCTCACAGCTCATATTGCCACCCAGTTTAGTGTCATCCGCAGACTTGGAGATATTACACTCTATTCCTTCATCCAAATCGTTAATGTATATTGTAAAGAGCTGGGGTCCCAGCACTGAGCACTGTGGCACCCCACTAGTAACTGCCTTCCATTCTGAAAAGGACCCGTTTATTTGGACTCTCTGCTTCCTGTCTGCCAACCAGTTCTCTATCCAGGTCAGTACATTGCCCCCAATACCATGCGCTTTGATTTTGTACACCAATCTCTTGTGCGGGACCTTGTCAAAAGCCTTTTGAAAGTCCACATACACCACATCCACTGGTTCTCCCTTGTCCACTCTACTAGTTACATCCTCAAAAAATTCCAGAAGATTCGTCAAGCATGATTTCCCTTTCATAAATCCATGCTGACTCAGGCCGATTCTGTCACTGCTTTCCAAATGGCCTGTTATTTCATCCTTAATGATTGATTCCAACATTTTCCCCACTACTGATGTCAGGCTAACCGGTCTATAATTACCCGCTTTCTCTCTCCCTCCTTTTTTAAAAAGTGGCATTACATTAGCTACTCTCCAGTCCATAGGAACTGATCCAGAGTCGATAAATTGTTGGAAAATGATCACCAATGCATCCACTATTTCTAGGGCCACTTCCTTAAGTACTCTGGGATGCAGACTATCAGGACCCGGGGATTTATCGGCCTTCAATCTCATCAATTTCCCTAACACAATTTCCCACCTAATAAGGATATCTTTCAGTTCCTCATTCTCACTAGACCCACTGTCCCCTCTTACATTCGGAAGGTTATTTGTATCTTCCTCTGTGAAGACAGAACCGAAGCATTGGTTCAGTTGGTCTGCCATTTCTTTGTTCCCCATTATAAATTCACCTGAATCTGACTGCAAGGGACTTACGTTTGTCTTCACTAATCTTTTTCTCTTCACATATCTCTCGAAGCTTTTGCAGTCAGTTTTTATGTTCCCGGCAAGCTTCCTCTCATACTCTATTTTCCCGCTCCTAATTAAATCCTTTGTCCTCCTTTGCTGAATTCTAAATTTCTCCCAGTCCTCAGGTTTGCTGCTTTTTCTGGCCAATTTATATGCCTCTTCCTTGGATTTAACACTATCCTTAATTACCCTTGTTAGCCACAGTTGAGCCACCTTCCCCGTTTTATTTTTACTCCAGACAGGGATGCACAATTGTTGAAGTTCATCCATGTGATCTTTAAATGTTTGCCATTGCCTATCCACCGTCAACCCTTTAAGTATCATTTGCCAGTCTATTCTAGCCAATTCACGTCTCATACCATCGAAGTGATCTTTCCTTAAGTTCAGAACCCTAGTTTCTGAATTAACTGTGTCACTCTCCATCTTAATGAAGAATTCTACCATATTATGGTCACTCTTCCCCAAGGGGCCTCGCACAACAAGATTGTGAATTAGGCCTTTCTCATTACACAGCACCCAGTCTAGGATGGCCAGCCCTCTAGTTGGTTCCTCGACATATTGGTCTAGAAAACCATCCCTAATACACTCCAGGAAATCCTCCTCCACCGTATTGCTACCAGTTTGGTTAGCCCAATCTGTATGTAGATTAAAGTCGCCCATGATAACTGCTGTACCTTTATTGCATGCATCCCTAATTTCTTGTTTGATGCTGTTCCCAACCTCACTACTACTGTTTGGTGGTCTGTACACAACTCCCACTAGCGTTTTCTGCCCTTTGGTATTCCGCATCTCCACCCATACGGATTCCACATCAGCCAAGCTAATATCCTTCCTTACTATTGCGTTAATTTCCTCTTTAACCAGCAACACTACCCCAGCTCCATTTCCTTTCTATCTGTCCTTCCTGAATGTTGAATCCCTTGGATGTTGAGTTCCCAGCCTTGGTCACCCTGGAGCCATGTCTCCGTGATGCCAATTACCGTATATACTCGCGTATCATGCGACTTTTGAAGACCTAAATTGTAACCTAAATTTGGGGGATAGCATGATACGCGAGATACAAAATTTGCGGGTGTGAAGAGCTGGCCAAGATTAGGCTGTTAGGCTGTTAAACAGACCATATCCACGCTGAATCTCGGCAGGTATCTCCTGGGCTGGATTGTAGCCTCTATTGTCACTTGTACTGTATCTTTGTTGTGGTCTAGAGATCGCCACCCACAACTCCCTCTGAAGTTTGCTGCATTATTAGAGGCTTTAACAATCAAATCTCCATCTATCTCAGCCCATGCTTCTTTTACCCGCAAACACAGTAGAGGCAAATCCGGAGCCTTCATATTCCCTCCCTTCGTAAATGATTTCTCTCCTTCCATCATCCAGTCATTCCATTTCTTTCTTATATTGTCTTTAAATGGCTTATTAATGGATACGTCAAGTGGCTGAACGACGCTAGTCAAGCCAGCTGGAATGATTGCTATATCGGTGTTCGATTCGCGAACAGCTTTCACAACAGAATCCACTCGATGTTTCATGATTCGGTTGTTAAGGTCTGTATTCGATCGTTGTTATGTGTTAGGGTACTTGTTACGTGTTGGGTACTTGTTAAACTTGTTTGAAAGCCTAGCCTAGTGGCATCTGGTATCTCAAAAAAGTGACTCGCATGGTACATGAGATATATGATAAAATCATGTTTTGGGGACAAAAATTTAGGGGTCGCATGATACGTGAGATCGTAGGATACGCGAGTATATACGGTATATCATATTCATTAATTGCTGCCTGTGCAGTTAATTCGTCCACCTCATTACGAATACTCCTTGCATTGAGGCACAGAGCCTTCAGGCTTGTCTTTTTAACACACTTTGCCCCTTTAGAATTCTGCTGTAATGTGGCCCTTTTTGATTTTTGCCTTCGATTTCCCTGCCCTGCACGTTTACTTTTCTTCTTTCTATCTTTTGCTTCTGCTCCCATTCTACTTTCCTCTGTCTCCCTGCAGAGGTTCCCACCCCCCTACCATATTAGTTTAGCCCCTCCCCAACCGCACGAGCAAACACTCCCCCTAGGATTATGGTTCTGGTCCTGCCCAGGTGCAGTCTGTCCGGTTTGTACTGGTCCCACCTCCCCCAGAACCGGTTCCAATATCCCAGGAATTTGAATCCCTCCCTTCTGCACCACTCCTCAAGCCACTAATTCATCTGAGCTATCCTGCAATTCCTACTCTGACTAGCATGTGGCACTGGTAGCAATCCTGAGATTACTACCTTTGAGGTCCTGCTTTTTAATTTAACTCCTAGATCCCTAAATTCAGCTTGTAGGACCTCATCCCATTTTTTACCTATATCTTTGGTACCTATATGCACCACGACAACTAGCTGTTCACCTTCCCTCTCCAAAATGTCCTGCAACTGCTCCGAGACATCCTTGACCCTTGCACCAGGGAGGCAACATACCGTCCTGGAGTCTCGTTTGCAGCCGCAGAAACGTCTATTTATTCCCTTACAATAGAATCCCCTACCACTATAGCTCTCCCACTCTTTTTCCTGCCCTCCTGTGCAGCAGAGCCACCCACGGTGCCATGGACTTGGCTGCTGGTGCGTTCCCCTGATGAGTCATCCCCCCCAACAGTACCCAAAACGGTGTATCTGTTTTGGAGGGGCACCTCTGCACTACCTTCCTTCCACTGCTCTTCCTGTTGGTCACCCATCCCCTATCTGTCTGTGTAACCTTTACCTGTGGTATGACCAACTCACTAAACATGCTATTCACGGCATCCTCAGCATTGCGGATGCTCCAGAGTGAATCCATCCGCAGCTCCAGTGCCGCAATGCGGTCTGTCAGGAGCTGCAGCAGGATACACTTCCTGCACAGGTAAACATAGAAAATAGGTGCAGGAGTAGGCCATTCGGCCCTTCGAGCCTGCACCACCCTGTAGTCGTCAAGAGTAGGACAAGGGGACATAGGTTCAAACTAGTAAAAAATATATTTAAGAATAATTTAAGAAAGGTTGGGGGTGTTTATGCACACATCTTTGAAGGTGTCAGGAGGGGTTAACAAAGCAGTTAATAAAGCATATGGGATCCTGGGCTTTATAAAGGCATAGAGTACAAAAGCCAGTAATTATGCTAAACCTATAAAAAACACTAGTTTGGCCCCAGCAGGAGTACTGTGTCCAATTCTGGGCACCACACTTTTGGAAGGACCTGAAGACTTTGGGGCGTGGACAGAAGAGATTTACAAGAATGATTCTAAGGATGATGGATTACAGTTACATAGACTGGAGAACTGGGGTTGTTCTCCTTAGAACAGAGCAGGCTAAGAGGAGATTTGATTGATTCTTGAAAAGCATGAAGCGTTTAGATAGAGTAAATGAAGAGAAAGTTTCCAATGGCTGGAATCAATAACCAGAGGGCACAGATCTAAGGTGATTGGCAAATGAACCAAAGGCAACAAAAGGAAAAACTTTTTTAATGCAACGAGTGGTTAGAATTTATAATAAGAACATAAGAGATAGGAGCGGTAGTAGGCCATTTGGCCCCTCGAGCCTGCTCCGCCATTCAATAAGATCATGGCTGATCTAATCATGGACTCAGCTCCACTTCCCTGCCCGCTCCCCATAACCCTTTACTCCCTTATTGCTCAAAAATCTGTCTATCTCCGCCTTAAATATATTCAATGACTCAGCCTCCACAGCTCTCTGGGGCCAAGAATTCCATAGATTTACAACCCTCTGAGAGAAGAAATTTCTGCTCATCTCAGTTTTAAATGGCTGGCTCCTTATTCTAAGACTATGTCCCCTAATTTTAATTTCCCCTATGAGTGGAAATATCCTCGCTACATACACCTTGTCGAGCCCCCTCATTATCTTATGTTTCAATAAGATCACCTCTCATTCTTCTGAACTCCAATGTGTATAAGCCCAACCTACTTAACCGATCTTCATAAGTCAACCCCCTCATCTCCGGAATCAACTTAATGAACCTTCTCTGAACAGCCTCCAATGCAAGTATATCCTTCCTTAAATACGGAGACCAAAACTGTACGCAGTACTCCAAGTGTGGCCTCACCAATACTCTGTACAGTTGTAGCAGGACGTCTCTGCTTTTATACTCCATCCCCCTTGCAATAAAGGCCAACATTCCATTTGTCTTCCTGATTACTTGCTGTACCTGCATACTAACTTTTTGTGTATCATACACAAGGACCCCCGGGTCTCTCTGTACTGCAGTACTTTGCAATTTTTCTCCATTTAAATTATATTTTGCTTTTCTATTATTTCTGCCAAAGTGGACAACCTCACATTTTCCCACATTATACTCCATCTGCCAAATTTTTCTGGTGGATATGCGGCTTTCTTTACATCTCTCCTGAGCCTCAGTACTTGGCCTCCTCAAGGGTGTCACGAGCCACGTCATCAGTGGATAGCCCTTGCCCCCAAGCAGCCAGCTGGAAAGTCTGTTTGGAGGAGCGAAGAGCTGAGGGAGGGTGGACTGGTGCAGGACGAGTCATGGCAGCTGCCAGAGAATTTGATACACACATGCATGATGATTTTCCTATGGTTGTAGACAAGCTGCACAATGAGGGACTGCAAACCCTTGAAGTTGACAAAGACTCCTAGGTGATGATGGGGTGCCCTGATGGCCACATGTGTGCAGTCGATGACGCCCTGCACGCGTGGGAAGCCAGCCAAAGCGGCAAAGCCTAGCACCCGTTCAGTTACACTGGCTTCATCAATGGCAAAGTTGATATAATTAGCTGACTTGTCAGAGGGCATCATTGATGCATCTGTGGGCGGCTGACTGCGAGATGCTGCAAATGTCTGCTTCAGATCCCTGGAGGAGCCTCAGACGAAGTTGAGGGCGCTGGTGACTGACAGCCACTGGTTAAAGTGTCCACCTGCTCCTCTAGCCTGCAGGTCATGCTCCAGCAATCTGCAAATGTCTGCGATTACCTAGCACGATAGCCTAAGCCTCTTTTGGCACTGCTGCTCAGTATGTTGAGGAAACTCATCCTCTGCCTGTATACCCTTTGTTGGGGGTACTGCCTCCAGTGCGGTGCAGCCCCGTGCTGATGCCCTCTGTCTTGTGCAGCATTAGGTGGTTCAGGAAATGGTTGGTGGTGGTGTTGTTGATTCTGAGGATCAAGGTGAGACAGTGTAAATGGCACCCATGCTTATGTAATAGATGGCAGGCCAAGTAGAGATGACAGAAGCAATCTGTCAATGGTGTGATAGGTAGTACCAATGAGGCGACAGTGGATCCTGACTTTTCTGAAAAGACTTGCAACCTCTAGAAAACGAAATCTGTGCTGACAATGCAATCAGTAACAGCATCTGCCTAAGGAAAGTAACCAGCTATCATGTGGGAGTTTTTATTGTACTTTCCATGATGTGCACTAATGAACTGGCTCAATGGCCACTCAACTTCCGCCTCAGCTTGACAGACGTGGTTCCTGAGCTGTGTGATTCCCATACTCATCCAGGGAAATTCGAAAGGTGGGGTTAAAATGAGGATCAAGGGTCTGACAAGTACCTCATAATGATCTAAATAACCTCGGCCACCTCTGTCGTTCGGATCGCTGCCAAGCTTGCAAACGCACCAGAGGGAAACGTGCGTGGATCCTGACCCACTCCAAGGTTTTAGAAATTTCTCTCCCAACCTGCCTCCAATCATGCTCGCATGGACGGCCACCAATGGTTGAGCGATTACAATCAGGAATGCTCCAGAGGGCAGAATTAGAGGAGCGGCAGATTGTGGGGCTGAAGGAGAATACAAAGATAGAGAAGGGCGAGGCCATGGAAGGATTTGAAAACAAGGATGAGAATTCTGAAATCGAGGCATTGCTTAACTGGGAGCCAATGCAGGTCACCGAGCACAGGGATGATGGGTGAACAGACTTGGTGCGAGTTAGGACACAGGCAGCCGAGTTTTGGATTATTCTCAAATAGGGTAGAATGTGGGAGGTCGCCAGGAGTAATTTGGAAGTGTCAAGTTTAGAGGTAACAAAGGCATTGATGAGGGTTTCAGCAACGGATGAGGCTGAGGCAAGGGCGGAGACGGGCAGTGTTATGGAGGTGGAAATAGGCGGTCTTAGTTATGCTACGGAGACGTGGTCAGAAGCTCATTTCAGCATCAAATGATACCAAGTCTCTTTGTGTCCTCCTCACAGCTTACTTTCCCGTCTAGATTTGTATCTCAGCAAAATCTGCAATTATCTTGTGATTTGCAATATGCTTTTTGATACTATTATTGAGCATACTGAACTGGATATAAAATCATAGAATTTTACAGCACAGAAACAAATCAATAGGCCCACCGAGAACCAAAAGGCCCATCTCTGAAAGAGCTATCCACTTCATCCCATTGCCCCGCCCTTTCGACATACCCTTTAAAACAATTGTATTTTTCAAAAATATTTAAATATCGCTTTTATTCTACCACTGCATACATTACACAAAAATTCTCCTTCATTCCATTTTGATAATCTTAAATTTATGACCTTTAGCTACCAACTCACTAACCAGTGAAAATAGTTTTTCCTGATTTACTTTATTAAAACCTCACAACTTTAAATACCTGTTAGATCTCCTCTTAACTATATTTGTTCAAATGAAAAGTGTCCCAGTTTCTCTAGTCGCTTCTCATAATTAAAGCCTCTCATCCCTGGGATCATCTTAGTGCTCAGCCCTTGTTTTTTTCCTTTCAGGTTTTGTACAATTTTAAATAATCAAAATTATATTTCTAATAAACATTTATTAAAAAAACAAAATAAACTATCACTGATAAAATCATAAGTAACAGAAAATGTTGGAAATACAAAATAATTTACATCTAGGACAGAAGGTTGTAGGTTCAACGCCCACTCCAGAGACTTAAACACATAATCTAGGCTGACACTTTAGCGCAGCACTGACAAAGTGCTGCACTGTCAGATGAGACATTAAACCATCTGCCCTCTCAAATGAATGCAAAAGATCCCACGGCACTATTCGGTAAAGAGCAGGAGAGTAATCCCCACATACCCTCCCTTTTCTTGGTCAATATTCATTGCTCAATCAACATCACTGAAACAGATTATCTGGCAATTTATCTTCTTGTTGTCTGTGGGATTTTGTTGTACATATTACCCTACAACAGTGACTGCACTTCAAAAGGTAGTTTAAAGGTAAAGCAGTTTGGGATGCCCTGAATGGTGCTATGTAAATGCAATTTCTTTCTTCCTCAGCATCCAGAGGGAAAAAAAAAGGCAGGCTTCAGGTGAAAACACTTCTGACAAAGGATCTCAAAATACTAATCTTTCATTTCCGTTTGAGGTGTATTTCTGTTTTTATTTTATGTACTCAACTTTGTTGGAGGTCTAGATTCCCTTTTGCCTATGAGTTCCACATTTAATCCAGGCCATACCAACATCTCTAGCTATGGAGATCAAATATGTGAAATAAGATTAAGGAATTTTAACCCAACTAATTGCAGAGATCTATTCGCAATTCTGCACAAACTGGTCGTTGCATTTAGAAAAGCCAGAAGGATGGTTGTGGTGAGAAATGAAAAAAGACACACAGGAAAGGTTATTTTTTTGAGGTGTGGTAGAAGTTAAAGTACTTTTGAAAGTGTAAAATAGAAACAATAAAGTTCTACTTTAGCTGTTGCCACATATGTAAATATACCTATGGGTGAATCAATTTTGTAGTTATCATCGATTCCTGCAGATTTAATTTTGCTTGGGGTTGAGAATCTTGACAGAAACCTTTTTAAAAAAAAAAGACTGTTCAGGATAACTTACTTTTTTCTCATTTATTTTTAAAATATTTTTGACATCACTTAAAATTAATTTAGGGCCTTTAGTTAGGCTCCTTTAAATCATGTTTCATATTAAAAATTGACAAAAACAAATCCATAATAATCAATATATTTAAAGTTAAATTTAAACAGGTTTTTATGGTGATTTTTTTTGACTGCAATATTTCTGGTATACTTTTCCTCGACCCAAACCAGGGGTCGTAAATTTAAAAAAATCACTAAAATAACCAATATTGAATACAGAAGAAACTTCTTTACCCAGAGTCGATTGAATGTGGAACTTGCTATAAATCTATGTAATTTCAGAAAATGACAATCATGAACTCTATTACATGATAAAAGTTATCCAAAAGGGGACGAATACCAAATCCTTTAACAATTGGGCTGCGCTGATTTTAAAAAAAACTGGTCTTTCAGGAGAGGGGATTAGTACGGTGAGCAGTCTTTAGGACACAGGAGGATTCCTGATACTGTATCGGACACAGGGTAATAATGTAAAATAATGATGTCCCTACGACAGAGGAACGGTCAAGGGAGAAAATATTAAATGCAAGAACCTCTTTTAGAAGCGAAATAAATGTCTAAAGAATTGCTATTATGCAGGATGTTGAAACACCCCTTACATTTTATTTTTCAATTCGAAGTATTTTTTTAAGCAAGCTTCGAGACGTTCAGTATATTTGAAGGGTGACAGGTCAGGAAACCAATTGCACCATAAACAGAAGGCTTCTCACAGAGTAATTTAATGCCGCCACTTTAAAAAAAAACACGTATTACAAATGCATTAAAACGGCTGCGAGCAGCACAGCCTTTAAAATAGGTGTGACACCACCGGGACTCCAACCACCTTCGGGCCCAGGCCCCGCCATCTTGCGTTGACGTCGCACGAAGAAGGCAGCGGATCGATATGCCTCCACGACTCCATTTTATTCACTCCTAAAAAAACACCTCGCTCTTCGGAGAGGGAAAAAAAGTGTCTCTAAACTACCACTACTTTTTTTTTCATTTAAAAAAAAACACTCCCCTGCACTTAATATACTGTACATAATGTCCAGAAATTAAAGCGACACGTTTCTCCCACCACCACCTATATCCGTTTACTGGCTCGGTTCTGCCCCTTCCTCCCCCTCATGCCTGGGACTCATTTCCCTCCGCGCATGTGTACGGCTGATTTGAGGCAGGCCTCAGCACTCACTCAATGGCGACCGAAAATCTTGATTAAAGAGACCGGAGGCGGCCGGGCCCGGGGCTGAGAGAAACAGCGGCGCGACAATTTTTTTTTAAACAAACACACACACATATATATATACACACACACATACACACAAAAAAAATATCTTTTATTTCAGGAAAAAAACCACAAAAATTACCAAACCAAAAAAAAATCATGTATTAAAATCCCTCTTTGAAATCCAAGTATATAATTAAAAAAAATTAAGGAAAAAATGGCCGAGACAACCGCTACCTCTCCTAAATTCTCTCCATTAAAATCAGGTAAGAACATACAGGAAAAGAAAGTTTAAAAACACCTCAATTGTTTTGTTTTAATATACAACGTTGGAGAAGAATAAAAGTCTTTCTTTTATTCCCCCAAACGCTCGCTCTCTCAGAACTCTACTTCCTAATCGCTCGCTTTCTCTCGGCGGGTCCTTGCCAAAAGTCCGCGGAGGTGAGTGGATTTTAATATGTTTGAACCCACAATAATAATAACAAAAAATAGCCTTCAATAATTACATTTAAAAAATAAAATATTCTTTTCTTCTGATTCGCAGGTGCTGGTGCAGGAGCTAGAGGAGAACGAGGTGCGTATAGGCGGACGACAGCGGCCGCTCAGCTCGTCCTCTCGCTGCCTCTCTGTCCTTTACTCCGTTTGCTGCTCCTATTCGGCCTCTTATGTCACTCTAATGCTATCTGATTTGACGGTTCTTTTCCCCCCTCTCTGCATTAATAAAAAAAACTCTCACCTGAGCTAGATATTTAAGGACGACACATTTTTAAAATCTTTTTTTTTCTCTTATTCTTCCCCCCCACCTTCTCTTACCCCCCCAATTTTTTTCTCCTTCCAGCTGCTCCCTAAGCGTTTAGACTGGGAAGGCAACGAGCACCACAGAAGCTATGAAAACTTTGTAAGTAATTTTAATGTTGAATTAATTGACGTTAAAGGGGAGAAAAGTTTTAATGCCAGAATTTTAGATCGGGAGGTGAAAACAAAAATATTTTGAAAAAATTGAACAAATACTGTTTTTACTTCATTCCGGTGTTTTTTTTTATTTGGGGGGTTATTTTGGGATAAAAGGTGTTAAAAATTGATAAATGGTTGGGTGACTAAATTTATTGCATTTTTTTTTCCTGTGAGGGGGCGTGGCTGAGGACCAGTCATTCCAATGGCGTAATCACTGCATAATTGGCCGTGACCCAATCACAATTTCGCTTTCATCGGCAAGGGGACGAGGTGTAATTTAGTGAACCTATCGCAGATTGGCTGAGAGGAAAAAAAGGTGGCCTTTTATATTGCGCATGCTCCAAACTTTACAGCCAGTTTAGGAGTGAAGTAATGTGAGATTGGGGAGAGCTTTTTAAAAATAATAACAAAATTCTGTAAATTTAAAATAAAAACAGAAAATGTTAGAAATGCACTGCAGGTCAATCAGCTTTGGAAAGAGAAAAGACAGGTTAAAATTTTGCATGGCATTTGTAATGAAGTGCACCCACCTAAATTGCCAACCGCTTTTTCCACCAGATATTGATGCTGTGCATTTCAGCATATTGTTTTTAATTTGTAAACAGTGTTTTGGGGTGAAATGTCAGATATTAACACAATAAATAGAGGCAATCGTCATTTGCCTGGTTTCCAGTGGACTACCTGGAAATTTTCCCAAAAGATAAAAACGTTTTTATAAGTTTTCCCATCTTCCATTTCAGCAGATTTGTGACATCTGAAATCTTGGTGTTAGATTGTTCAAATAGGAGTTAACAAATTGATGCTGTGGCCTGTTGGTAATTTGCAGGCTTCGCTGTATTTTTTGATTATCCTTGGCAATCTCTTTGAAATGTCGTTGATTTTTGTCTGAATTTGGACTTGAGCAAATTTATTGCCTATCATAAAGTTAAGAAAGTAAAGCATGATTTGGTTGGTATGTGTTATCTATCCTCCCTCCCCTCAGCCCCACCTCCCCGAGTTACATTGCTGTTTTACTACCACCAACTTATGTTCCACGGTGTTGCTCACAGTGAGACGGAGAATTAGACCACCACCATGTTTGTGGTCTGTCTCTTGCCTATTCTTTGTCATTGTCCCATTCTGATCTCTGTCCACTGTATGCTGTATTCTCTGAATATGGGGGATGTGTATTTCTAAAGGTTAATTCATGAATATATATTTCTAAGCAATAATTCATATTTTAAAGATTGCTGTTTTTTCTGGGTCAAACATCCTGAAACTCTAGCTGAGCAGGCAGGTAATCGGACATCTCTTCAGATCGTGTTGTTGAGCTGCTGACGGGGGTTTCTCAGTGCAGTGTCTTTGCTTCATGCCTGCTATACATCTCTGCTAACCCTGAAAATGCAAACTTCTCAGTTGGACGAAGCTGGATTATGAAAGATGGGTGAAGCTAGCACGTACATTTAGGTCTTCCAAATCATGATGCAACGCATTAGTGCAGTGTACCATCTTTTTACTTCAACTCATCCTTAGATGGTTGTTTTGCGCTATTCTAGGTTTTATCGAATCAGCATGTGCCCCCTGATCATCTGCTGCGGATATGCCAGCGAATTGGCACATTACTGGATAAAGAGGTTCCTTCAAGTGTGTCTGGAGTACAGTCCCTACTTGGTGCAGGCCGACAGTCGCTACTTCGAACTGCAAAAGGTATAAGTTCTGGTTAACTGCCCATGATAGTACTGAATGTGATTTTGGATAATATTGCCTAGAAATGGGGATACTATTTAGTTAATTGGCGGCCTGGCTGCAGCCAGTAATAGTCATTTTAGTAGTGAATGTAAAGCTTAGTAAAATTCTATGGCGAGCTGGAATTGTATGCAGATATGTGCTCGGCCATTAAGGTACCACTTACTCTTTCTGTGCTAAGTTCACACCATAATGTTCATGGGCTCTGTACCATGCCCAAGTAGCTATTATTTCTGAGTGATTTGACAGCCTGTTTGACTGGGATTTGACAGCTGAGACCATTCCTGCCTTAACCCAATGTCCATACATGGGCCCTTCCAGTGGCAGTCGCTAGATAGCTGATTGGGAGCAGAAACCATGGGCGATCTTCTTAACTAATGAACGCTGACCCAATTGTTTCAACCCTGTTGGTGCTGTGCTTGGATTAGTAAGCCCACTGCAGATCGGAGATCAAACCTGGAACTTTATGACTCAGTTACTCAGTGAACAGAGGTGTTGAGCACCATAAAGAATGAAGAAAGACTGGATCGTCTAGGCTTATATTCACTGAAATTTAGAAGAATGAGAGGTGATCTCATAGAAACATAAAATTCTGACGGGATTGGACAGGTTAGATGCAGGAAGAATGTTCCCGATGGGGAAGTTCAGAACCAAGGGTCACAGTCTAAGGATAAGGAGTCGGCCATTTGGGACCTAGATGAGGAGAAACTTCTTCACTCAGAGAATTGTGAACCTGTGGAATTCTCTACCACAGAAAGTTGTTGAGGCCAGTTCGTTAGATATATTCAAAAGGGAGTTAGATGTGGCCCTTACGGCTAAAGGGTTCAAGGGGTATGGAGGGAAAGCAGGAGTGGGGTACTGAAGTTGCATGCTCAGCCATGATCATATTGAATGGTGGTGCAGGCTCGAAGGGCCGAATGGCCTACTCCTGCACCTATTTTCTATGTTTCTAAAAGCTTTTTAATAAAATATAGATATTGGTTATTTCCCTTGAATTTAAATGACCAATATTGGTTGCTGCTAATTTAGCACTCTAATTATCCATATTTTTGATCAATTTTACTGTGTTGTATACTGTTATAGCCTGCCCACCTGCCATCATGCTGTACTTGGGTAGGATGTGCTGTTTTGCCAGATTTACTGCTGTTGTCCCTGCAATTGAATGAAATAAGTGAAATCCACTTAAGGGTGTACCTGTTAAGAGCAATTACTGGTTAAATGTGTACTTTTCATAATCCTAATTCTTTTCCCTTTAACTCAGTGTTAAATTTTCTTTTAAATGCACACTATTTTAAATGTAAATCCCATAAAATGTATAGATCTTTGCATCATCAGCTCATTATCTCACAGAAATAAAATATTTCACACCACTGGTCAACAAAATCTCTCTCTCTCTCAACACTCACTTCACACTTAACTATCTCACCTGGCTAGTGGTAGCACTGTCACAAACACCGTTCCCGAGCCACTGACTCCAGTCCTCTCCTTGGCCACTTGAGGCTGCACCAGACTGTTTGAACCTGGACGTCCTATTTGACTCTGAGCTGAGCATTCGACCCAATATCCACTTCCATCACCAAGACTGCCTAATTCCACCTCTGTAACATTGCCTGTTTCCATCCCTGTTTCAGCTCATTTGTTGCTGAAATCCTCCTCCATGTCTTTGTTACTTTTAGGCCCGACTATTCTAAAGCTGCTCCCACCTTCCATCCTCCGCAAACTCTTATCTCATCCAAATCTCTGTTGCTCGTATCCTAACTCATGCCAAGTTTCATTCATCCATCACCCCTGTGCTTGTTGGCCTACATTGGCTTCCAGTCCAGCAACGCCTCAAACTAAAAATTCTCATCCTTGTTTTCAAATCCTCCCATGGCCTCGCCCCTCCCTATCTTTGTAACCTCCTCTAGCCCTACAACCCTCAGAGATATCTGCGCTCCTCCAATTCTGGCCTCTTGCCTATCCCAGATTTTCTTCGCTCCATTGGCGTCCATGTTTTCAGCTGCCTGGGCCCTAATCTCTGGAATTCCCTCCCTAAACCTCTCTGCCTCTCTACCTATCTCCTTTAATATGCTACTTAAAACCTACCTCACCTGTCCTAATATCTTCTTATGTGGCTCAGTGTCAGATTTAGTTTGAGAACGCTCCTGTTGAGTGCCTTGGGATGTTTTACGCCATTAAAGGTGCTATATAAATGAAAGTTATTGTTGAAGTGAGTGATATCTGTGAAGTCAATTATATTCTATGCACTATTTTCTCTGTCAGAATCCAGGTTTTAGGGGGGAATGTTTTGACTTGTCTCAGGCATAGCATGCACATTAGATGCTTAGCTATCTGATGTGTGAACATGTGTTGAATGAACAGTAACCAGATATCAATACATTTAACAATGGACTCTGCTTGCTGGTACTTTTTTAAGGTGAATTTTAAACTATCCATCAATCAAATTATGATATAACTTTATTTTCATGGAGTTTTAGTTTGTACAAGCTGTTTGCTGTCTATTAGTGGTCCCTTTCTACTGGGGCGGTAGGGCACTTACATTTATTCTGGATATATTGAGCTCTGCCCAATGCCACTTTAATGGTCTGGACAAAATAGTACTTTCTTGGCTGCTAAGTTAAGGCATGCTATGAATTGGTGCTATGGCTGAAGAGATCTGTGTACAGCGGCTTTTTGTTGCAATTTTTTTTCATGGCTTTCCATTTTTGAGGTTAATTTTGCCAACACAATAGTTGCCTATAGGGCAGGTAGATTTGAAGCAACCACACTTCACATTGGCTAAGGGACAGTAAGCAGAGAGTAGTGGTCAACGGGTGCTTTTCACCCTGGAGGGAAGTGTGCACCGGTGTCCCCCAAGGCATTGGAACCACTGTCATTTTTGGTGTATATTAATGAGCTGGATTTAGTTTCAAAGTTTGTAGATGACACAAAACTCAAACGTAGTAAACAGTGAGGAGGATAGTAACATAGAGACAGACTGGCAAAATGGGCAGATTAAATTTAATGCAGTGAAGCATGAAGTGATTCACTGTGGTACGAAGAATGAGGAGAGGCAATATAAACTAAATGGTACAATATTTTAGGGGGTTCAGGAATAGAGAGACCTGTACGTACACAAGTCTTTGAAAGTGGCAGAATAAGTTGAGAAGGCTGTTTAAAAAGGGATATGGGATCCTCCGCTTTATATATAGAGGCATAGAGTACAACAGAAAGGAAGTTATGCTAAACCTTTTTTGAAAAAAAAACACTGGTTAGGCCTTATCTGGAGAATTATGGCCAATTCTGGGCACCACACTTTAAGAAGGATGTCAAGGCCTTAAAGAGGGTGCAGAGGAGATTTACTAGAATAGCATCAGGGATGCAGGACTTCAGTTATGTGGAGAGACTAGAGAAACTGGGGTTGTTCTCCTTGGAGCTGAGAAGGGAAGATGTGATATGGGTGTCCAAAATCATGACGGTTTTGATCGAGTAAATAATGAAAACCTGTTTCAAGTGGCAGAATGGTCTAACCAGAGGGCACAGATTTAAGGTAATTGGTAAAAGAACCAGTGGCAACATGAGGGGAAAAAAAAATCACGCAGTTGGTTCTGCTGTCTGAAAGGGTGATGCTGGGCTATGGGGAAAGAGCAGGGGAGTGGGACTAATTGGATAGGTCTTAAAGAGCTGGCAGAGGCATGATGGGCCGAACGGCCTCCTTCTCTGTTGTGTCATTCTATGATTCAATGCAATTTAGTTATTTTCCAGCAGAGAATGCTGGATGGCGATCTGGGCTGGAAATGTTAATTTGGTTTCTTTTCCTCTTTCCACGCCTTTCTCAACTGGCCCTTTCAACCCAGAGATATAGGATATAAAGACAATTATACAATGTATTGCATTCCCCTCCTCCAATTCACCCCACCAACTGCTGTCTTGCAGACGAGGGATGCAACCTGATATTACCTGGTTTGTCTGTCTTCATACTATTTGATGTACACAAAGCCATCAGGGACGCAGATGAAGCACTCATAAATCATTGGATTGGTACATATGTTTCTGATGTGGGTTTGGAAGTCATTTTCACTAATACTCTCTGATGTCGGGTGTTTCAATTATACTTCCTGTTTTGGACTATCAAAAGTGAACAGTCTGTCTCCATTCTTCAGTTCTTACACAGTTTATTTTTAAATGGTATATTTGATCTAACATGAGGGAGATGTTGGCTCTCCAGGATTCTATCTTCTCTGTCTCATGGGACTGCTTTTGCAAGTGATGTGTACTGGCAGCTCAGGATGTTGATTGCTAAATGCAGTGTTCCACTCGTATAGCAATTAAAGGAGGCATACAATATTTATAGCTACATATTGTTCCACTGGAAGATTAACATTATATAATTATTTATCTAAATGTGCAGAACTGGATTAAAATCTTAATTTCTCTCATACTATCCTCCTTTTACAACTTCATTATCAGACATTCTACCCCCTTCTCTTTCCTCCATTCTACCCACACAAAAAGGTCTTGGGCTTCTCTCTCTCTCATGGGACAAATATGAAATGATGCATTACCAGCTCTCCTAATCCAGAACTTGTGATTAACCTACAGTTCAGCTGAGAGTTGTGCATAGCAGCTAGTAGTCTGATGCTTTTTGTTAATTGCTAGTTCTTTTGATAAACCAACAGCGGCTTGAAGAGCAAGCATTTGCCAAAATTACAAAACAAGGCATTGCAAGGAAAATGCCACAATCTGCTACTGGACTATGTCCCTTTTGTTGTTTCTGCTGTTGTGCAGGAGCAGCTGAACACCTTATTCCTGTTCCTCCAGTTTGTTACCACATCCTGGTCCAGTCTGCCTCGCTGCTTAAAATCTGTTGTTTTGCCATATTCCCTGTGTTTTTAGGCCACCTAGCTCCTTGGACTGCTATCATATCCTAGAATCATTCATTTCCTGAGGCCACCTTGCTCCTTAAATGCCATGTCCCGGATTTGATTCCTCTCCTAGGTTGCCTTCCTCCAGATTCCTGCCAAATACTTCAGGTTGCCTTTCTGCTTAAACTTGTGCCTTCTGTCAGACCTGATGTAACCACCAACGTGCATCACTCCTTATGTGACATCCTTGGTAATCTGCTTAAACTTGTATTGACTGGTCCTGATTAATGAAGATAAACTGCATTTATGTTTATCCTTTTCTTGTAGTTTTGCATGTGACTAGTCAAAACCCAAAGTATTTTCTCTCCTTTTGGCCTGCTTGCCCTGCTCCCCCATTGTTGATCAGGAATTAATTATTTAAAACAGTGTAAAATTCAGCTAAGAGGACATGTTTACGGTCCATATAAAAAAAAACTTAAGCATTTCCATTTGAATACTTAAATCTACTTTGAGCAAAAGAAAAGCAATTTGCGCAATTACTTTTGTTTCCCTGTACCCTGTCTTAAGTAATTTGATAGATTTATTAATAATGAAGCTTGTTTTCTTGGTTTAAGATTGCAAGCAGGTTGTATGGAGAGGCTCAGCTTTTGCAGCTCTCCATAGAGGAAGACCACCAGAAGTGCCCATTACCTATGGGAGTCCACCTAGTGTTGGTAAGTGTGAGATCAGTGCAGTTCTACTGTAATGATGCTGCATATTTGACTGGAGCTTTGTCAGAAAATTCAACTATATGCAAAATTATTCCTGCAGTGGAAATTGTCCGTGGCAGACAGTTGACAGGAAGTGGACGTTTTAGTTCCATTTTTCCAACCAGTACCTATCAGCATATAAAGATGCACCGGAGGATTCTTGGACATCTATCTTCTGTGTACTGTGTTGCTTTTGATCGCACTGGACATAGGATTTTTACTGTAAGTAATGATTTTCTGTGAGGGCAACTTTTATTTTGTGTTCACCTTTGAATTTGAATCGCTTAATAACTCAAGGTATTGATAACATCTCAAATGGTGTGGCATATTGGGGAAAGTTAGTGTCCCAGTTTTCTAATGTGATAAATTCCTATCCTCAGCTATTCTGTAATGGTAAAACACCAAGCGGGAAGCCAATGCTTTTCAGGCAGGAAGGAAAAGTCATTTTGGACTGCTTTAAAATGTTTTAAAGGGCTGCTTTTAAGTGCCTCATATGCGAGGTGTATGGAGTGACAGGTCTGTCAGCATGATGTGAAAATATGACGACACCATGGAGTGAAGGAAATAAATTAATTAATATATATTTAAATACATTTTTTCAGTCTTTTTATTCTCTAAAATGAGAAGGAAAATAGTAATTGTTTAATGTTGTTGAATTGTCAATTAACCTAAAAGGTACAATGAGACTAAAATTTGAACTGGAAACAAGACCAGGACTGAGACAACATAGCTGCTGAGTTAGATAGATACCTGCTAATTGTAATTTTGTCATATGTAAAATACACATCAAATTAATTAAACTTAGCTAGGCATAATGGTGTTTGTATTTGTTAATAGTGAAGTACTCGAAGAAGAAATTACAACAATTTCAACATTGTATCCTATTTGGCAGACAACAGTTCAATGACACGTACATTTTTGGTGATTTATCTTAGACACCATTAAGTTTTAATTTAAAAAGCGATTTATTGTCGTCATTTTTCATCGCGTCTATGTTGTGTGTCAGTTCGCAAAGCTCATTTGGTGTAGAATCATATAAATTAGAACATGGAAGGGGCATCACATCATTGCTGGTTCCAGCTCTTCAACTGGGTCTACCTACTCTAATTGCATATGGAACCATAAAAATTACAGTTTAGAGGACTTGGCTGTAGCAAGTAAGAATGTTGGTCCTACTCTTATGGATGGAATATTGCAGATTAAGAGTTTAGGAACTGGCAGATACTGGCATATGTTAGGTGCCAACTTGTATGAAAAAAAGATATATAGCTGATTTGAAATAATCGGCAAGATAAATTCTGGCTGTGGAAGAACTCTTTAATGAAAGAAACATATGAGAATGATCACAAATATGCGTGATTGTTGTGCTCAAGAAATGTTCATTAAAATTTCAATTAGCTGCTGTTACAAAAGTTGGATGAATGATGAGGTTAACTATTTCAGGTAGTCAATTTCCCTATGGGTTTAGGTGATGTAATTCAGTCCAATTTTTTTTATTGCAAAATAGCTTGACCAGTCCAGCTTTCAAGATTTTGTTCCTAAAAATGAATTCTGGTAATTTGCTGTGTTTAGATGTACCAGATGTTCATTATGGTGATGTTCGTGTGAAAGATTTGGATGTATCCTTAAATTTTTCTTGATGTATTAATTAAGTTAACAATTTTGACTCGATATCTCTGCAATTATAGCTGTAATTCATAATTAATCACAAGTTTGCATTAAAAAAATTACATATGTTGTGCACTATTGTACTTTGGACCATTGTTCAGATTGGTCAGAATTATTTTGGTGATTTTCACATATATTGTATATTTTCTTTTCCATAATGTTTGGTTAAGTTTATGCAATCTACATTGAAATTTGTCTTACACATCCGGTCATGTGTTTTAAATAGCTGGCATCTGTGAAATCCTAAATTAATTTCTGAACTCTGCCTGGTTCCACATGTGATTGTGGTTTTGGAGAATATCTTAAGAGATATGTTCACAATCTAATGAAAAGATGGTCTGAACACCTGAAATAGATAACACAAACCCATGGATTTTAGTCTCAGTAAATCTGGCTTCAGAGGAAAGCATGTTATTTATGAATTCTTGCAATAACTGGTTGACTTGAATGAAATCTATAGGCTTCTTTGCACATTTTCTTGCAAACTTTTTTCATTGATGTCCAGAAAACTATCATTTAGATTTGCCTTATAAGCACTTAAAAAAAAAATCATTCACGGGATGTGGATGTCGCCAGCAAGGCCAACATTTTTTGCCAATCCGTAATTGCCCTCGAGAAGGTGGTGGTGAGTTGCTGCCTTAAATACAACTCAGTGCTTTGCTAGGCCATTTCAGAGGGCAATTAAGAGTCAGCCACCTTGCTGTGGGGCTGGAGTCATACATGGGCCAGACAAGGTAAAGACGGCAGATTTACTTCCCCAAATTAGTGCACTGGATGGATTTTTACGACAATCCAGTAGTTTCATGGTCACCATTACTGATGCTAGCTTTTTATTCCAGATTTATTTAATTTACTGAATTAAAATTCCCCAGCTGTTGTTGTGGTGGTGGTGGGATTTGAACTCGTGTCACCCGATCATTATTCCAGATCTCTGGATTACTAGTCCAGTGACATAACCACTATGCTACTGTACCCCTTGTCTTGGCTGTATCACTTCCAAATACATTTTCTGAACTGAAGGTAATCGAAGTTTGATTTGAGCTCCAAATTAAAGGCAAAAATAAATCTTTCAATTATTTTTTACGCTTGAACCAATGTTTTGATTTTCTGCTATCATCTTTAGCGTGCATTGTTTTATGTGTTGGACGCATAGTTAATACGCAAATGCTACATTACTGCAGTATGTTAGATTACTGCAGTAGCTTAAAATTGGGCAGGATGTACACTTAAATTGGAAGGATGGAAATTTGACTGATGTTATGCACAGGAGGGTTTGAAGGTTCTGCAATATTCTGAAGATTATAAAGCAACATGTTAACAGATTCATTATGTTCCAGGGCTCTGATGACTGTCTGGTGAAGATCTGGGCCACACACACTGGTCGATTACTCTCGACCCTACGTGGCCACTCCACTGAGATTTCTGACATGGCTGTGAATTATGAAAACACTATGCTAGCTGCTGGCAGCTGTGATAAACTAATTCGAGTTTGGTGCTTGAGAACGTGTGCTCCGGTAGCTGTGCTACAGGGACACACTGGATCCATTACCTCTCTACAGGTAACTTGAAAAATTTTATAAAGTTTAGGAAACCTTAAATATTGGGTATACATGTTCTTAAATTTGTAATCTGTGGTCATTCATGCCTTCATATGTGTTTACTCTGTTCCTAATTCTGCCATTATACTTTTGATGTCGTATTTGAGATTTTCATTATGCTGACCCAAAATTGTGTTAGTGCTGTTGCATTGGCCTGATCTCATAAATATTGAATAAAAGCAAAATACTGGAAATCTCTCCATCTGTGGAGAGGAAGCAGAGTTAACGTTTCGGGTCGATGACCCTTCGTCAGAACTGGAGTGTTTGAAAAGAACAGATTCTTAATAAGCACTGAAAGGGGGAGGGGAAGAAAGAACAAAAAGGGAAGGTCTGTGATAGATTGGAAGACAGAAAAGATTAGAGAGACAAAAGGGATGATGGCCCAAATTCAAATGGTAATGCCAGGAGTTAGAAACACATTAGTCAAGATAGGGTGTGAATAGTGGGATAATGACCAACTGCCATTAGAGACAAAGATAGAAAAAAGAAAAACGGGCTCTGAGGGGGGGGGAGGGGCGGAGGGAAAAGGGAGCCAAAGATTGGCAGCGGTTACACTCTGAAATTTTTGAACTCGATGTTGAGTCCAGAGGATGTACAGTACCTAAACAAAAGATGAGGTGCTGTTCCTCGAGCTTGCGTTGAGCTTCATTGGAACAGTGTAGGAGACAGAGGTCAGAGTGGGAATGCAGTGGAGAATTAAAGTGACAGGCGACTGCAAGCTCAGGGTCACAATTACGGACTGAACAGAGGTGTTCAGCAAAGCGGTCACCCAATCGACGCTTGGTCTCCCCAGTGCAGAGAAGACCACGTCGTGAGCAGTGAATACAATATACTAAATTGAAAGAAGTACAAGTAAATCTCTGTTTCACCTGGAAGGAGTATTTGGGGCCTTGGATAGTGGGCAGGGAGGAGGTAAAAGGGCAGATGTTGCATCTCCTGCGCTTCCAAGGAAAGGTGCTGGGGGTAACTGCGGAATGGACCAGGGTGTCGCGGAGGGAGTGGTCCCTTCAGAATGCTGGGAGGGGAGGGGAAGATGTGATTGGTGGTGGTATCGGGCTG
This sequence comes from Pristiophorus japonicus, assembly GCF_044704955.1. Classification (NCBI taxonomy): domain Eukaryota; kingdom Metazoa; phylum Chordata; class Chondrichthyes; family Pristiophoridae; genus Pristiophorus; species Pristiophorus japonicus. The sequence continues at coordinate 104,719,830 of NC_091987.1, forward strand.
GAGGTGGCGGAAATGGCGGAGGATGATCCGTTGAACGTGGAGGCTGGTGGGAAGAAAGTGGATAAGGGGAGAAAAAAATAGAGTCGAGATAGGAAGAAATAAGTTCTGTGGACAAGAACAGGCTGAAACAATGGGTCTACCGGGGCAGTCCTGCTTGTTGATCTTGGGAAGGAGGTAGAAGCTGGCTGTGCGGGGTTGGGGAACTATGAGGTTGGTGGCTGTGGAAGAAGATCTCCAGAGGAGATGAGGTCAGTGACGGTCTGGGAAATTATGGCTTGATGTTCAGTAGTGGGGTCATGGTCCAGGGGGAGGTAGGAGGAGGTGTCAGAGAGTTGGCAATCAGCCTCTGCAAGTTAGAGGTCAGTTTGTCAAGCAACAACAGTACCACCCTTGTCAGCAGGTTTGATGACCAGGTTAGGGTTGGATCTGAGCGAGCGGAGTGCTGCAAGTTCAGAGGGAGGTAGGTTGGAGTGAGTGAGGGGAGCAGAGAAATTGAGACGACCGATGTCCCGTCGGCAGTTTGCAATGAAGAGGTCTAGAGAGGGTACGATTTCAGCGAGTTAACACAAGCTATTTTAACCTCTGAAAGAGCTCTGTTCTGCTTTGCACTGGCACAAAGTATGCATTTATTTGTGTTTAAAACATGTGTGGCTTCTTGTGCTACTATTCTATTTCTGCTGATTCAATTCAGAAAACGGATTGACAGTAAAGGCCTGAAACCCACATTCTGCATATACATTTGAATGTAGGTATGTAAATTGCTATCCCATTCATAATGATGTGAATAGGCAGTATATCTGCCTGATTTTCAAACGCATTGCTATATAAAAGGTGCAAGTGCAGTAGCTTGATGACATTTAAAAAAGCAGGTTGCAAATACACCAAGAAAAATGTTCCAATTATTTCACTATCTGCTGACAGATATGATTGTATCTTAACATCTTGAATACTTTTGTGTTTAAAGTGCAGTTGTACTGTCACTTGCATCATGGCAATATCAAATTGATAATTTAACTCTGGAGTCAGGTCTCAAGCATTTAGAATATAGTACAGCTGTAGTACGAGTACCCAATTGGGAAGGATGTTTAGCACTGCTTGGGGTTGACATTGCGTGGAACACAATTGCGGTGTCAAGGGAAGTTTTTAAAAAGCTGGAGGAGGGTATCTCTTATGTACTTTATAAACTGAAGCAAAGTTTTTGGAAAATCCATGGTCCTGCCGACCATCTGAACACATCAAAAATTTGACAGCTGGGGAGTGAAGTCCCTGCATGCATGTAAACACACACAAGCTCTCTTCATCTACGAATCTCGGACTGAGTGAAGTATAACAGCAACCATCATTATTTTTATGACCAGAGGCTATTTTGATTTAAACTCAGTTTTTCTGTATTTAATTTTATTAGATGCAGCTACCTTTAAAACAAAGTTGGAAGTATGGTTAAACTGTCTTATTTGAGACTAATTAACAAATATAGTTAAGATTATTTGTATGAATCTCTTGTTTTTTAAAAAAAAAAGTGACATAATGGTGGGAAGTTTATTTTTGCCTGTATGTTCGATTTTAAAATGTGGATTTAAAAAAATGTGAATCCAAATCTGCTGATTATGTGGTACTTTGATGCCTCTTTCTGAATTTATTTTAGTTTAGTCCTATGGGTAAAGGCTCAGTACGGTACATGGCATCTACAGGATCTGATGGGAGTGTTTGCTTTTGGCAGTGGGATCCAGATACTCTGAAGTTCAAGTAAGTTTTAATAAATACTGCACCATGATTCAGATAAGCATTTTAATTGAGATTAATTGTAGTTGCTTTTTTACCAATTCAATCGGCTTTAGAATTCAGAATTGTTCACTTTAATAATGCAGCAACAAGGCTTGTGGTAATTGCTTAAAACTGGTTTTACTGCAGTCTTAACTTCTTTAAAAATACAATTTTTGCACGTTAGGAAACATAGATGCTTTCCATTCCTTTTTTCAAACTTATGTTTAATGACCTAATTTTTACATATTTTGTCAGTATTGCAAATTGTTAAATTGATAATTTAATACAGGTAGTGATGATTTTAAATACATGTTATTTTAAAAAATGGTATTGATGCTTGCCATTCATATTCATTGCTACAGATACAATGACATTGAGCCATGTAATGGTAGCAGTGCCAATTCTACTGCTACAGTAAAACCGTAATTATCCATCATAAAGGGGACTCCTTTGATGGATAAAATAAATTGGCAGATAATGAGGAGTCTCCACGTTTTTCCATTTTGAAAATGGTTGTTCACTTGCCTGTTGGCAGCTCCTACTCCCACTGGTACTTATGGAAGATGCTGTTTTTTTCCAAATAGTAACAGTTAAAATATTTCAGTGCCATATGGCATCTTTAGAAACATAATAAGATCCTCAGAATAGGGATGACAAAAGGATTTAGATCAGATAGACATAGGAAAGAGTGGATATATTTTCTGGTTGATTTCAGTGCAAGATTGTTTTTTCTGCCTGAATATGACAGCGGTTTGGTCTTTGTCAGACTTGCTAGCCGACTCGATTGACACTGCAGGTAATGGGAACACAGATAATTGTAACGTATGAATGTGAACCAAACTAAATGACCGAGCATTACTATTTTCAAAGTAACAAAGACTTTTTGCCAAAGCAAAATACTGCGGATGCTGGAAATATGAAATAAAAACAGAAAATGTTGGAAATACTCAGCAGGTCAGGCATCATCTGGAGAGAGAAACAGAGTGAACGTTGCAGATCGATGACCTTTCGTTATGATTGAAGACTTTGCCTCCTGCTTGGCCTCATGAGACTCTAATGCAGAACTGAAAATAGTACCAATAAGACAACAGTACTGATTGATTGCTCTTAAGCCAAAAGACATAACTTTAAATCAACTATTTCAAAATGTGCGTTCTTTTGCAACCTGAATACTCGGATCTAAATGTGTATGGTATGCTGTGTAAACATGAATTCCATCAAAAAAATGCTAGTTAAAATAGGTTAGGGATATAGGTACTCAGTAGTCCATAATGCTGGAGATGTGAAATTTTCATATGGTCATGTGCACAGTGAAAAATGCCCATCTATACAGTTAAAGGTTTTTGCCTTTTCAAACTTGGGGTTTTATTCGGAGAGTGTATTTTGAGCTCCCTAACACTCGGTGATATTCTCGTGGGCACACTGATGCCAGTGATTGGAATCTGTCGTTATGAGTGGAGACTTGAGATACAGGGGGTATTTCCACTGGACCAGAGAAGGCTGAGAGGAGACTTAATAAGTTTTCGAAAATATGAAGGGCGAATGACAAGGGTTCATCAATATTGTCACTGACTGAGGAGAGAGGTTTGGAGAATTTCTTTATGCAGCATGTTGGAACATGGAATACTTTGCCACAGGGAGTGGTTGAGGTAGAGACCATTGCATCTTTTACGGTAAGATTGTATAAATGTTTGAAACAGGAAGGTACAGGGCGATGGGGAGAGATGGGCAGTGGGGTTAGCTTTAGATTTCTTCAGAAATACAAAGGGCCAGTTGGCCACCATCTGTGCTATAAATATCTAAGGTTCTATGGTGGTGTTAGTGGTGAAACTGTTTTGAAGTGCTGAATTAAGTTTAGCACACAAGAAATGTTGTGAGCACATACTAAAGTAAATTGACTTAAGTGCAAATTTTCATGAATGCATTGGTGCCAATACATTAAATAAAACTGCCGATAACAGTGGTTGTGTTAAGCCCGGGTTATGTCATATTGCTATATAAAATCATTGGTATAATTATCTAATAAACAGGAAGCGAGCTGGTGGATTTTAGTCAGCAAGTAGCTCTGTTTTTAAAAAAAACAATTTTTTTTGTCTGAGTACATTTACCGATATCACATTTCAATAAGGAATCAGCCGTTGAAGTTCACGGAGCGGTCCAGACCAGGTTCTCCGATGATTTGTTCTTCATTTAGTGTTGGTAAGTGACAGAAACAGTCTTTGCATTTTAAATTAAATTGAGCCCAAAAATACATCTCCATAAACTGCTGAATTTAATTGAAGTGGCTTTGTAGAGATTTCTTTGAGTTGAAGGGTAAATGTATTGACTTATTCTGAGCCTAAGGAAGGGAAGAATTGGTCAAAATTTCCTTTTCTAATCATTTTCCAATGCTCCTGTAGAAAGGTGGGTCTACACGTGTGGAGTTGCACATGGGAAATACACTGATTAACAGCTTGACAACACATTGTTGAGGCTTACATGAAAAATGGCCAGTTGAGTGTGGCATGGAGGGCTCCTGGTTCAAAGGCATTTTCCAACATCAACAACTACCTTGTGCCAGATGGGAGGAGAGAGAAGAGAGCGCGCGAACGCTGCTTTGTCTCAGCATTTGCAATTTCCTCAATATATTTTTGCATACATGTAACAGATGACTAGATCTCGTTTAGCAAAAAGAACTTGATTCTGATTAGTTTGAACTCTCTTACTCTCTACTGAGAAATTGTAAGGAGAGGTGGTGGGGACGGGGCAGGGACTGGGGTGGCTGAGTTTCCCGCTTGCTGATTTGTCTTCAAAAACAAAAAATATTCGGCTTCTCGAAAAAAGCCACTCAAATCAACAAAATGTAATTCAAAATCTAAATGGTTAAATGGCTCGCTCTCCTTTTTCATCATCCTTTTTGCAAAAAAACCCACTCTTGGTCCCTCTGTCCTTGCAAACTATTGTCCCATCTCCAACCTGCCTTTCCTTTACAAAATACTTGAATGTGATGTTGCCTTCCAAATCCATGCCCATCTTTCTGCAACTCCACTTGAATCTCCAATCAGATTTCCGCCCTTCCCACAGCACCAAAACAGCCCTAACCAAAGTAACAATCAACGTTCTCTGCATCTATTACATTACCCTGATGGATTGTCCCTCTTTGTTGTTTTCAACATCAGTGCAACCGTTGATGTGGTTGACTGCTATTTTCCTCCCCTGCCTCTCTTCCATTATGCAGCTTATTGTGAGTGGTTCTTGGTTACACTCCAATCAATCCCCTCCTAGCCAGAGCATCTCCAGCAGTAATTTTTCTTCTTGCCCTCATCCCATTGCCTCCAGAGACCCCAGGAATCTATCATTGGTCTTCCTTTTTATCTACATGCTGTTCTTCGCGACATCATCTGCAGACATGGAGTCAGCTTCCACATGCATACTGATGACACCCAGATTTACCTTTTCACCAGGTCTTTTGACCCCACCACTGCTTTTTGTTGTCAAACTGTTTGGCATCCAGTCTTGGATGAGCAGCTATTGCAACTAAATATTTGTACTAAAGACTGAAGCCATCGTCTTTAGTCTCCGCCAACGACTCCATAACCCTCCTAGCCACTGTCTTGGGCTGAACTGGACTGCTCGCAACCTCGGCATCCTATTTGACTCAGAGCTGAACTTCTGACTCCATATCCTCCCCATCGCCAAGACCGCCCAATTCCCCTTCCGTAACATTGCTCGTCTCCGCTTTTGCCTCAGCCTATTAATCAAGGGAATAATGGAGGCATGTGAAAAAGGAACGGCAGTAGTTATGGGGGATTTTAACCTACATATCGATTGGTCAAATCAAATCGCAGGGGGTAGCCTGGAGGAGGAATTCATACGGGATTGTTTCTTAGAACAGTATGTAACAGAGTCTACAAGGGAGCAAGCCATTTTGGATCTGGTCCTGTGTAACGAGACAGGAATAATAAACGATCTCCTCGTAAAAGATCCTCTCGGAATGAGTGATCACAATATGGTTGAATTTGTAATACAGATTGAGGATGAGGAAGTTGTGTCAGAAACGAGCGTACTATGCTTAAACAAAGGGGACTACAGTGGGAAGAGGGCAGAGTTTGCTAAAGTAGACTGGAAACAAGGACTAAACGGTGGCACAATTAAGGAACAGTGGAGGACTTTTAAGGAGCTCTTTCATAATGCGCAACAAAAATATATTCCAGTGAAAAAGAAGGGCGGCAAGAGAAGAGATAACCAGCCGTGGATAACCAAGGAAATAAAGGAAAGTATCAAATCAAAGACCAATGCGTATAAGGTGGCCAAGGTTAGTGGGAAACTAGAGGATTGGGAAAATTTTAAGCAACAGCAAAGAATGACTAAAAAAGCAATAAAGAAAGGGAAGATAGATTACGAAGGTAAACTTATGCAAAACATAAAAACAGATAGTAAAAACTTTTACACACATATAAAACGGAAGAGAGTGACTAAAGTAAATGTTGGTCCTTTAGAAGATGAAAAGGGGGATTTAATAATGGGAAATGTGGAAATGGCTGAGACCTTAAACAATTATTTTGCTTCCGTCTTCACAGTGGAAGACACAAAAACCATGCCAAAAATTGCTGGTCATAGGAATGTGGGAAGGGAGGACCTTGAGATGATCACTATCACTAGGGAGGTAGTGCTGGACAGACTAATGGGACTGAAGGTAGACAAGTCCCCTGGTCCTGATGAAATGCATCCCAGGGTATTAAAAGAGATGGCGGAAGTTATAGCAGATGCATTTGTTATAATCTACCAAAATTCTCTGGACTCTGGGGAGGTACCAGCGGATTGGAAAGCAGCTAATGTAACGCCTCTGTTGAAAAAAGGGGGCAGGCAAAAGGCAGGTAACTATAGGCCGGTTAGTTTAACATCTGTAGTGGGGAAAATGCTTGAAACTATCATTAAGGAAGAAATAGCGGGACATCTGGATAGGAATAGTGCAATCAAGCAGACGCAGCATGGATTCATGAAAGGGAAATCATGTTTAACTAACTTACTGGAATTCTTTGAGGATATAACGAGCATGGTGGATAGAGGTGTACCGATGGATGTGGTGTATTTAGATTTCCAAAAGGCATTCGATAAGGTGCCACACAAAAGGTTACTGCAGAAGATAAAGGTACGCGGAGTCAGAGGAAATGTATTAGCATGGATCGAGAATTGGCTGGCGAACAGAAAACAGAGAGTCGGGATAAATGGGTCCTTTTCCGGTTGGAAATCAGTGGTTAGTGGTGTGCCACAGGGATCAGTGCTGGGACCACAACTGTTTACAATATACATAGATGACCTAGAGGAGGGGACAGAGTGTAGTGCAACAAAATTTGCAGATGACACTAAGATTAGTGGGAAAGCGAGTTGTGTAGAGGACTCAGAGTGGCTGCAAGGAGATTTGGATAGGTTAAGCGAATGGGCTAAGGTTTGGCAGATGGAATACAATGTCGGAAAGTGTGAGGTCATCCACCTTGGGGAAAAAAAACAGTAAAAGGGAATATTATTTGAATGGGGAGAAATTACAACATGCTGTGGTGCAGAGGGACCTGGGGGTCCTTGTACATGAAACTCATTTTTGGAGTTTATCTGCAAAACAAAACACATTAAACCGTGCCATCCGACCTGGGTGACACACCAGACATTTACAAGGCCCTTTTTTTCCTTTTTTTTTGGGCACTAAAATCAAATTTTTTCCTTTTTCCAGTGCCCCCTATAAAAGGAGAGGGGGACACTAAAAGCACCGGCAATTAAAACAAATTAAACTTTAAAACGTAAAATCAAATTAAAATTTGGTTGCCGGGCGTGATGATGCACTCCAGTCCCTCCCAAAAGGTTAGTTTGCAGGTGCAGCAGGTAATCAGGAAGGCAAATGGAATGTTGGCCTTCATTGCGAGAGGGATGGAGTACAAAAGCAGGGAGGTGTTGCTGCAACTGTATAAGGTATTGGTAAGGCCGCACCTGGCGTGCAGTTTTGGTCACCTTACTTAAGGAAGGATATACTAGCTTTGGAAGGGGTACAGAGATGATTCACTAGGCTGATTCGAGAAATGAGGGGGTTACCTTATGATGATAGATTGAGTAGACTGGGTCTTTACTCCTTGGAGTTCAGAAGGATGAGGGGTGATCTTATAGAAACATTTAAAATCATGAAAGGGATAGACAAGATAGAGGCAGAGAGGTTGTTTCCATTGGTGGGGGAGACTAGAACTAGGGGGCACAGCCTCAAAATACGGAGGAGCCAATTTAAAACCGAGTTGAGAAAGAATTTCTTCTCCCAGAGGGTTGTGAATCTGTGGAATTCTCTGCCCAAGGAAGCAGTTGAGGCTGGCTCATTGAATGTTTTCAAGTCAAAGATAGATAGATTTTTAAGCAATAAGGGAATTAAGGGTTACGGGGAGAGGGCGGGTAAGTGGAGCTGAGTCCACGACCAGATCAGCCATGATCTTATTGAATGGCGGAGCAGGCTCGAGGGGCTCGATAGCCTACTCCTGTTCCTAATTTTTATGTTCTTATCTGATGCTGAAACCCTCATCGATGACTTTTGTCACCTCTAGACTTGACTGTTCAAATGCTTTGCTGACCAGCCTCCCATACTCTGCTCTCCATAAACATCAGCCCATCCAAAACTCTGCTGCCCATATCCTGCACCAAGTCCTGCTCCCCCATCATTCCTGTGCTTGATGACCGAGATTGGCTCCTGTACCCAAAATCCCTCATTTAAAATTCTCATCCTTGTTTAAATCCCTTCATGTCTTTGGAAAGGTTGCTGATTGTTTTGTGTGTCTGGGATATGATGCCATGCAGCAAATCAATTCGTCAACCTGCACATTTCTTAGGAAAAATTAATATATTTTGTTGTGAGGCAGGCTTTTCCCTGCCCTCTTCCTATTAGTTATTTCCTTGCGTCATTCAGAACCTCTGACCATGCAGTTCTCACTAAGTCCTATGACAAAGTCCTCACTGTATGACTTCTGGAATCTATTCTGTTGTGGAGTGTTTGGAAATGACACTGCTCTGCATTATAATTGAGTACTGTATTGGTTGTACAATTTTGTTCAAGTTTTAAATTCTGGAGAAAATAATTTCTCAGTTTTGTTAGGTATTTTCTGTGCTGCGAAACCATTTGTTATCATGGAGCATTTAGTTTTGATGCCTTTACACTTGTGGGTGAAAATCTGCAATTAGAATCCTACTACTTTTTGCATTCTTCTTGTTGGAGCAATTATAATTGCAAGGATGCCGTGCCTATTTGTTGCAATTAGTTGTCGTTCCTGATTAAAATGTTGATCCAAAGAATCATTTTTTTCTCTTTAAAAGGTGGCATGTTCCTAGCAGCTGGCAGCAGTGATCATGTGATCAGAATATATTACCTTGGATCTGGAATCCCTGAGAAGATTTCTGAATTAGAATCTCATCTGGTAAAGATGTTATAAAAGTTTTGAAAGAGACTATTGGATTTCTAAATATTTGCATTTTGTTTAGACATATTAGATTTCATTTTTGAAAAGTGTTAATCATTTCAATGCTTTATGAAGCACTTTACTTTTATTGTCTAAATTAGATTGTGCTCCATCCCTATTCTCAATAGATTAGTTATTCTGTGTGATATTGGGGGTTAGCCTTTCATCTCATTATCTCTTCAGTCCAGTGGGAAAGATTGTATAAAGGAGAGAATAAATTTGGTAGTGAAAATTGAAAGTACAGTTTCAAGGATTTTAAACTTTCTATTAAATCTAATTTTACTAGAAAACCAATACTGTTTTAATACTGCATTTAAGAGTAATTTGCATTGATTTACATAAATCCAAGTTATGCCCAAGGATATGGCAGCTAACCGTGGATGCATTGTTTAAATAATTGCACAAGAAGTACAGGAAAGTGGAGCTGAGTCTATGATCAGATCAGCCATGATCTTATTGAATGGCGGAGCAGATTCCATGGGCCAAATGGCCTACTCCTGTTCCTATTTCTTAAGTTCTTAAGTTCTTATGTTCTTATGAGAATGGCCCAGTGTCTTTCCTTCCTTACCTCTATCACCTTGATGAAATAGGCAGAGCATGTCTATGCTTTGTCTCCTGCTTTTTCTCTTCCATGCCTAGTGGCACATGTGGCAACCCATTTCTTCCACAGATTTTACATCCAGCAGATCATTTAAAAAAAAATCATTCCCTGGGATGTGGCTGTCGCTGGCAAGTCTAGCATTTATTGCTTATCCCTAATTGCCTGCTGCCCTTGTCCTTCTAGGTGGTAGAGGTCAGGGGTTTGGGAGTTGCTGTCGAAGAAGCCTTGGCAAGTTGGTGCAGTGCATTTTGTAGATGGTACACACTGCAGCTACGTTGCGCTGGTGATGGAGGGAGTGAATGTTTAAGGTGGTTGATGGGGTGCCAATCAAGCGGGGCTGCTTTGTGTACTTTTGGAGCTTGAGTGCTGTTGGAGCTGCACTCATCCAGGCAAGTGAAGAATATTCCATCACACTGCTAACTGCCTTGCAGATGGTGAAAAAGCTTTGGGGAATCAGGAGGTGAGACACTCGCCGCAGAATACCCAACCTCTGACCTGCTCTCGTAGCCACAGTATTTATGTGACTGGTCCAGTTAAGTTTCTGGACAATAGTGACCCCCAGGATGTTGATGATGGGGGATTCGGCGATGGTAATGCCGTTGAATGTCGAGACGGTGGTTAGACTCTCGCTTGTTGGAGATTGTCATTGCCTGGCACTTGTGTGGCGCGAATATTACTTGCCACTTATCAGTCCATGTTCTGGGTTGTTTCTGCAACCAAGACCCTTTTTTATGTGGACAGGTCGTTAATCTGACCGGGGGCACTGGCGAGATGTAATGGGAAGTCACATCTCCACTCTCATCAGATGCTAATACCTGGCTGGATATCAACCAGAGACTCCTCCGCTCATCAGGGATGTCTGGGGTGTGGCTCAAACCTATAATCTGACGTAGACATGCGAATGCTACTGCTGAGCCAAGGCTTACTCAAACAGTACAAAATACTGGAAGTGCAAAGTAAATTATACAATGCCTGAAAGAGAAAAACAGATTAACAGATGCTTTGTCAGATGCTGACGAACTCATGTTTCCAACATTTTCTGTTTTATTTTTATTTTTCCAGGATCCATGTATTTTTTTAATCTTTATTTGTTTTTATTTGGGGTGGGCCTCTGTATACTGATTACATGCAACAGTGAATGATCTGCACTATGTAAGAAGGTAATTGGTTTACGTGACGTGCAATTTAAAATAAAATCCATCACTTAATTTGCATACTGTAACAGCATTTTCTTAAACATTCACATTTATTTTCACCCTTTCAGGACAAAGTAGACAGTATTCAGTTCTCCAACAATGGTGATAGGTAAATATTTTATTTTTGGTTATGATCATAAGCATGTTATCATCTGATTTTAATACCATCTGTTTTACTACTTGACTTTGAATAACACTTCCAGGGGAACAGCAGTACATACATGTAAATGTCTGGTTTATTGCTTGTTCATAACTATATTTTAATTACGCGAGCTGTCTATAAACATATGTCAAGTTCTAAATATTGACAATTGGGTTACATCACGGTTCTTTAGACCCATTGGAAGTTGGGTAAAACGCTGTTGAAAGAGAAAGTTAAGTCTGACAGCTGTGGTAAATAATCTTTATCCTGCAAGTGAATCTGATCAAAATAACTGCCACTCATGGGTTTTGTGGTCAGGTTTTTCTGCAGTTTAAAAATATGCACCATAGCTGCCACCTGTGTATGAATGTTCAAGCAAGAATTTCATTTAAAACAAAGTAATTTTTAATTGCTAATAAAACCGTATCTATTTTTGTAAGTTAAAATTTAAGATCTGTTAAGTGCCTTTAAAGCGCTTCTTTTAGATAGGTTAAATTTTAGTTGACTTTAATTATCGAGTTGCCTTTGTTTTTCATATCTGCTAGTTTATCCTGTTTAATCTTGAAACAACACTAGCTAAACCTGAAATAGTATCACCATATCACTACAGTGTTAATATTTATTTAGAAATGTCTTTATTAGAATGGATATATAACATTATGCATTAAGGCTTTTGTTTTCAAACTTAACATTCTGAGGGGATATTGCAACTTTCCATTTAATAAACTAGATTTAAAATAATAAAATTGTACTCTGCTTCAGATTACGATACAATTTAAAGTAATAGTTAATTGCGTTATGGTAAATGATCATATGTAATCTCGGATGGTATTCAAAAATATAATTATCAACTGATTTTAATTTGAAGTGGCTATTTGCCCCATTAAATTAATTGTCTCCATTTTCAAATGCTACAATAATGTCACCCGTTGTCTCCTTCAGTCCCTAATTGTACAGGAACTAAAAATATTCACTACTGTGACTCTTGCATGCTATAAAATCTTGTGCACTTTTCTCATATTTGGAATGTTTTTGCTACTCTTTGCAATAAAATAGTAGCTCAGGATTGCATTCACTGAATTTTGTAAGATGCATATCAAAGAGTGACTTAAATAAAAAAGGTGATCTCCTTGAAACATATAAAATCCTTATAGTGCTTGACAGGGTAGATACTGGGAGGATGCTTCCCCTGGCTGGGGAGTCTAGAATTGAGGGTTACAGTCTCAGAATAAGGAGTCGGCCATTTAGGACTGAGATGAGGAAAGATTTTTTCACTTAGTGTTGTGAATCTTTGGAATTCTCTACTTCATTGGGCTGCGGATGCTTAATCCTTGAGTATATTCAAGACTTCACGAGTTGAATCCTGAAATGAAGGGGTTGTCTAATGAAGAAAGGTTGAGCAGGTTGAGCCTATACTCATAGAAGCTTAGGAAAATGAGAGGTGATCTTATTGAAATGTATAAGATTCTGAGGGGGCTTAACAGTGTAGATGCGGAGAGGATGTTTCCCCTCTTGGGGAAATCTAGAACTAGGGAGCATAGTTTCAGAATAAGGGGCCAACTATTTAAAACTGAAATGAGGAGAAATTTCTTCTCTGAGGGTCGTGAATCTTTGGAATTCTCTATCCCAGAGAGCTGTGGAGGCTGGGCCATTGAATATATTTAAGGTGGAGATAGACAGATTTTTGAATGATAAGGGAGTTGAGGGTTATAGGGAGTGAGCAGGGAAGTGGAATTGAGGCCAAGATCATATCAGCCATGGTTTTATTGAATGGCGGAGCAGGCTCGAATGGCCTACCCTGCTTCTATTTATGTTCTTGTGTAAGACAGAGATCAATATATTTTTGGATATTAAGGGAATTAATGGATATGTGGATGGTGCAGGAAGGTGGATTTGAGGTCGAAAATGAGCCATGATCTTATTGAATGGCAAAGCATGCTCGAAGGGCTGACTGGTCTACTCCTGCTCCTATTTCTTGTGTTATCTTAAAATAAAAATTGAAACTATACAGCAGATCCATCCTGTATATGTTGATGTTAGTAATGTTCATTTTTTTATAAAACAGGTTGGTCAGTGGTAGCAGAGATGGAACAGCACGGATCTGGCAGTACCAGTACCAGGAGTGGAAAAGTATCTTGCTGGACATGGGTGCTAAATTGCCAGGGTAAGACATGGATTTTTTGAGATTTCTCAGTCCAATGTTACCAGGCATTAATTTCCGTACAAGTGGCTGTAAAGTACTTAGCCGCAACTGTCCGAAGTTTTAGATTTGTATGTTGCATTACTTTTTGTTGAACTTTGTTTTCCATAGAATCTAGCTTTACTGTGATTTATAGGTCAGTTTTGATGCATGGGGCTTATCACTGGTATTCTTGATGAAACTTTGAAGAGATTTTACAAATGAGTATGAATAACAATGAAAGTATTAGAAAAAAGGAAATAAAGGCAAACTATTTTTCTGACATCTGTACTATCTGAAACTTGAACAAACCCTGCACAAGCTGTTGACTTTCACTGGATGCAACAAATTTGACTGGATTAGTGATGATATCATGAAAGTATAGATATGTGGCAAGTGGTTTATTACACACATTTCCAGATCTTTAGGAAATGATAGAAATACAGAAGGTTTATCAGCATCTGAAAAGAGAAAGGAGGTTGACAAACTTGCAGCCTACTTCCAGAAATGTGTGTTTTTACTTGATTTCCAACATCTAGAGTCCGAAATTGCCTCTTTAAGAGCCGTGTTCGGTACGGACTCATCGCCTAGTCGGCATGTCCTCCATTTGTTTTCCAGCAGTTGATCATTGCCGTGTTGCCGCCCCGTCGGGCACGCGCCGACACCCTACTGACCGGCGGCGACCACTTTCCACCCCACATGGGAAATTGCCCATGTGAGCAGATCGACGCCAATCTGTGTCCCCGACAGCTTTCCCCTGCGGGAAGCTGTATGTGGTCGGGTGGCGCATCCGTTCTTAAAGGGGAGGGCGGTCTGCCGAGGCCACCATTTTATTTCAATTGTCGGTCAGCCTGACAATGGCGCCCACTTGGTTCGGTCGGACTTCCAACAGGCAGCATGGCACCCCCTCTTGGGTACCGGGCCGCTGGCCTGGCGGAAACCCTCCCTGGTGGCCCAGTTTGCAGTGCCCTCCCATTTAATTAAAGGGGAGGGAAGTTATGAACGCATCAGCACTGATGACGCCGAGTGACGTCCACTCCACTCTGAGGTCCCATAACACCCCCCCGACCGAAAAAAAAACAGAGCTGGGGCGGAGAAAATTTTTCAAGATTGGTGAGTGCGCCCCCTTTCGGTCGGAGGGGAATTTTGGCTCCCTATTGTTTTATTTTACTTTTTGTTCATTGTGTATTACTTGCCATTATCCCTAAAAGTTTTATTTTTGCCTTTCTCAAAGTGCGACTCCTGCTTATTGTCTATTCTTTTAGAAGCAACTCCAGTCCTGGGGATGATAAGGTCACAAAACTTAAAGTGACAATGGTGGCATGGGACCGTCGTGACAACACTGTCATCACTGCTGTGAACAACCATACTTTAAAGGTGTGGAATTCCTATACTGGACAGTTGCTGCACATCTTAATAGTAAGTAGTATTCAACAACTGACAGAGGCATGGTTATGGTATAAAATTACATTTTGGACATTAACACATTGCACCACTGACTAACCCATACTAGTATGATTTAACGCTGCAGTGAACTAATTGATTCAATTTAGTCAGTGTTGAGGGGCTCTGAAATTAAAGAAGCCCATGTATTGCATTTTCTTCTTAGATAGTTGAATTTCAGTTTTGCAGTACAGTTTAAGATCAAGAACATGCACTTTTGTGTGCTGTACAGTTCACATCCACTTTTTGACCTGTGTATGTGATGGATAAAAAGCAAGAATCCACATAGTGAAAAAACAATCTTGGCTGTGCTATTAGGTGGTTGGTATGTGAAGACCTGCTGTCGCCCTACAGAGAGAGGGGAATTTGGATTGAGTCACATGCACTTCCTTGTAGTCAGTTCAAATTTCAGTGACCGAGACCTGGGAATGGGTAACTCTACTCAACTTTGAAATTGAACAAAACAAATACAAAACCTGTAGTCATTGACTGAAGAGCAGAGATTATAGTTATGGGTACATAATATGTATGTTCTTGTAATTGGACTTGCTTATAGTAACTTGAATATCTTCACAATAAATGGTGCAACAATCTTTACCCATACTTCCATTGTGGAAGGTTACTTAATAATCCAATACTCATAGAAATTATCTTGTACTACTGAAATAAAATACTAAAAACAATTAACACAGCTGCTTCCCTCTTTCCTTGTCACATTCTTTTCTTTCACATTTTCTCCCTCTTTTTATTTTTCCTTTTGTCTTGTTTCTAACCTAACTGTTAATTCTGTATCTTAAATTTTGTTTTTTTTCAATTTCATCAAAGTTTAAGTTAATTTCTTTCCCTGGATCCTGCGATCTCATCATCCATTTTGACAGTGGGAGAAGCATACAAGAAATTGGTTTGCCTGTTTTGGTAGAATGCTACAGATTGACGCAATTGTACTAATTTCACTTTCAAGCATGAATTATTCACAGTAGCACTGAATGCATCACCTCCTCTGTAATCTTGC
Source organism: Pristiophorus japonicus (assembly GCF_044704955.1). Classification (NCBI taxonomy): domain Eukaryota; kingdom Metazoa; phylum Chordata; class Chondrichthyes; family Pristiophoridae; genus Pristiophorus; species Pristiophorus japonicus. The sequence goes on from NC_091987.1 coordinate 104,735,630, forward strand.
CACTCCTGATTACACCTGCAAGAAGTAACTCATTTGACACAGTCCGGGTTAAATGTAAAATTAGATGTAGAATATTAGATATCAGCAGAGGCTCAGGCAACATTCTTGCCTCTGAGTTAGAAGGATGTGGGTTTAAGCCCACTCCAGAAGCTTGAGGATATAATTGAGGCTGATACTTCAGGACAGTACCGAGGGAGTCAGAGGTGCTGTCTTTGGCTGAGACGTTAAATCGAGGCTCCGTCTGGTCATTCAGGTCAAGGTAAAAGATCCCGTGGGACAATTCGAAGAAGAGCAGACGAGTTTTCCCCAGAATCCTGGTCAATATTTATCCCGTAACCAACATCCCTTAACTTTAACCAAAACACATTATCTGGGCATTATCTCACTGCTTTTTAAGGAAGCTTGCTGTGTGCAAACTGGCTGCCATATTTCTTACATTACAACAGTAACTACCCTCCAAAAGTACTTCATTGATTGTAAAGCGCTTTGGGACATACTGAGGTGGTGAAAGGCTCTATACAAGTCCTTTTTTCTTCTTACTTTGGATCTTAGATGACGCTATAAATATTGTGCAATGCAAGTCTAAGGACATTTAAAATGCACATGATGAAACCAGAAATGAACAGTGAACAAAATAATAATAAGAAAAAAAGAACTTACATTTATGGAGCACCTTTCATGAACTTGAGATATTCCAAAGTGTTCCGCAGCCAATAGATTACTTTTGAAGTGTATTTACTGTTGTTAGGTAGACCAACACCTCAGCAAATTTGTGCACAGCATGGCCCCATAAACAACAGTGCAATGAATAACTAGTTAATCTGTTTAAGTGATGTTCATTGAGGATAAAGTTGGTCAGGATTCCCTGCTCTTTGAATAGTGCCCTGGGAACGGGCAAATGATTTAATGAATTTGCAGTCGCAGGCTTTTCGCGGGCGGAAGCTTCTGAACCGCAATAAAACTATGAACCTACCTGATGGTCGTTGATCCACAGATACTCGCACTCCTGGGCCTGTACGCGAACACCAGTGTAAAGGCCCACATATCCCAGAGTCACACGCAGTTCGCAAGCATCCCTGGAATCACATGGGCCAGCCCAACCAATCAGAAAAGGGATTCCCATTATGCTTATGGGGATTCCAATTATGTACAGAATCCCCATAAGCTTAATAGGAATCACCCAAAAAATACATGTACACAACACTGAAATTAAAAAAAACATTACATTTTTTAAATTAATTAAAATACAATTTAATTAAACATTTAAAACAAAAATTTTATTTTTCGAAAAATAAATTTAAACATTTTTCAAGAGGCCAAAAATAACCTAAACTTATTTTACAGGTTTTTAAATGCTAAAATGATTTAACATTTTTTATTTTATACTGGTAAAAGAAGGCCGTACATCTTTTTACTAGGCGTAAGAGTTTCATGGGCATTCGCTGTGCAGTAGTTGGGCAAATAGCCCAACTCTCCTCCAGCGAATGTCCATTTCCTGGGGATGCGGATGATCTGTCACAATCTTGACAGATCTCAAGTTCTGGGTTTTCGTGCATCGTATGTGGAAACCCGGAACTTGCAGGGCACTGAGTACACAGTCATAGGCCCCAGAAAATCCGGGTCAATGTCTCATTCAGAAGACTGCAGTTCAGATGATGCAGCATTCCTTCAGCACTATACAGCACTAGATTATGTGCTCAAATCCGAGATTAGGTTTTACACCTATGATATTCTGACTCAAAGATGAGAATGCTACCAAATGACTTGATATATTTTTTTCAATGACTGCTTAATAATGTTTATGAACAATATAACAGTGTGTAACCTTTAGCTTAATACCATGATATTGTGCCAACAGTTTTCAGAGTAAGTCAATAAATACTTTGAGAGGGAAAGGTGAACAGAGATTAGATAATATTACAGTGTGTGTAAGGCAGAATTGACTTGAACGAGATGAGCTGGATAGGAAGATCAGCAGTTTAGTAGCAGAATTTACTGCTTTTCCATTTTAGAGGAAAGTTAACATTAGCAAGACACTATGGAATGTTAAATTGTTGGATATTAGTTAGATTGTCTAGTTTTTGTTACTTTTTATTAACTAGCCTTAATTTTAAACAGTAACAAATATTAACAATATTTGAGTCTTTGCTTTTGTACATGATGTATTTAAGATGGAGACAGGCTGAGAAGGTAGCAAAAGAATTTCCTGTAGTTTTTAAAGAATGTTCATTTAAGGTGGTTCCTTTTTTGGAATATATAATTTTTAAGTAACAAAACTTAATCAGTTTTATTCATGAGTTAATTGTGCCTTTTCCTGGCGCTATAGGACTCGAGAGCATGTGGATGAAAGAGTTAGTTGAGGAGACAAAATCATTTATTTATATATTATTATTTTCCAAAATTTATCCACATCTTTGGGGGGTGGGGGTGTTGTAAAATCATGTCTTGTACAATAAAGGTAAATTCAGTATTTAAAATTCAACACTTTCATGCATTTGGAAAACAGTTCTGAAAGCTATGAGTATCTAGTGGCTCAGAAGCTAATGAGGTGGGGAGAATGGGTAAGGAGATGAAAAGTTTGCTTAAAACTACAGTACAGAGGAGAATTCTCCTTCTCGAGGTGCTGATTTTATTTCATTTGAGCCAAAAATTACAACTGAAATGAAATGAGAAATGGCTTAAATGCTTTGAAGAGTGTTAAGTCATGTTTGTTTTTGTCTTAAAAGCGCAGCTGATGGCAAATTCAGGCTTCTCCGAGCAGTACTTGGAAGTATGAAATGGATTATTTGTTTGCTTGCAAAGGCGACCAACTTTTTGTGGGCCTTGTGAATTGCTGCCTTCACTTCTGACTGGTGTATGGTACTGGTGGACAAGTAAATGGGGAAGAGTTACACCAGGAGGCTGGTGTGGCACTGCTCTTTTAACACCAGAACAGCAATGTAAAAGCAGCTTTTAAAATATGCTTACAGGTTATATGATGCCACTATAATTAGAGCTCTATTTTGTTTAGGTTGTCGTCACTTTTTAAAGTATCTTTAGTAGATAAAATAGATAAAATAGTACATAAAATATTTGAGAGTGAATTAAGTAATTGGAGCAATGCATCTATCTTAATTTTTTGCTGTAATATTTAGGAAAGACATTTTTTTAAATAAATCCTAATTTTAAATAGATGGTAAAATAAATAGGGAGGATCTGATTCATAATGCTAGCAAGAGGGAAAAGTTTTTTTTGGGGGGGGTGGGGAAGTTAGCAAGTATTTTTTTTTAATTACAGCTTCCCCTTCTTTGGTTTTCCTCAGGGCTAACTGCAAACTGATCCCTATAACTTTCTGTACTGGACCTTATTTGGTGTCTCCCCACAGCAGTGATTCTGGGATCAGTAGTTCAAATCGGAGGTACAGAACACACTTGTGTTCAATCTGTGGTATCACATTAGCTGCTATCATTGTCCCCACCCTCAAACCCTCTATCCTTATTAACTACACAATCCACCTCCAGTTTACCTCCCTGTCAAAGTGCATTAAATGTGTTACTGCCTCCAAAATCCACACTCTTCTCTCCTGCAGCTCCCTTTTCATTCCCTCAAATCAAGTTACCGTTCCTCTCACCTATACAACACCGAAACAATCCTAACCAAAGTTATGAATGACATTTTCTCACGGGCCATTATCCATCTTCATCTTCCTTGACTTCTCTGCAGCTTTCAACATGGTTTATCACAACATCCTTCTTCAGTGCTTCACCTTGATTGCACACCTCCATGGAACTGCCTTTGTTTGCATCCATTCATATGATTGTAACCAGAGCATCTTGAGCAATAGCTTCTGTTGCCACTCCTGCACAGCACTTCTGGAGTCACGCAAGAATCCATCCTTGGCACCCTTTTCCTCATCTATATGTTGTCCCTTGGCGACATAATCGGTAGACATAGATTTCAGCTTTCACAGGTACTACACCAACTTTTTTTCTCCATCACCTTTCTCAACTCCTCCACTGCATCAGACTGCTTCAATTCCTGGATGAGCCGTTGCTTTCTTCAGCTAAATTGGAAATACTGAAACTGTTGTCTTTGGCCCTTGCCACTGACTTCATCCACTTCCCAGCCACTGTCTTGAGCTGCATGCGTCTGTTCACAGTTTTGCCATCCTGGTCAATCCTGAGCTGAGCTTCTGACTGCATATCCTCGCCATCATAAAATCTGTTTGCTTCCACCTCTAACGTCAACTGCTTCTGCCCCAACTGCAGCCCAGCTGCTGCTGAAACTCTTGTCTTTGACGCCACTTTACGATTAGTCTAATGATCTTCTCATTGACATCTCATCCTTCAGTTTCCATAAACTTGAGCTCATCCAAAACTTTGCTATGTGTATCCTATCCCAGATCAAGCCCTTTTCATCCCTCATCCTCTTTCTTGCTACTTACATTGGCTCATGGTCCCTCAATGCCTCAAAGAACAAGGTGAAGGCAATGGAGCAGGGTAGTATTGGGGAAACAAAAACCAGGAAGGGACAGAATCTATAAACATAAGAGTGCATTAGAAACTGGGGTCGTAGCAGGAGAAAATTGTAAGAAAACACATTTAAAAGCTCTCTATCTGAATGCACGCAGCATTTGTAACAAATTAGATGAGCTGTCGGCACAAATAGTTAAAAATGGGTATGATATAGTAGCCATAATGGATGTGGTTGCAAGGTGACCAGGACTGGGATCTAAATATTCAGGGGTATTTGACAATCCGGAAGGACAGACTGAAAGGAGAAGGAGGTGGAGTAGCTCTATTGATAAAGGATGGAATCACTGCAATAATGAGAAATGATATTGGCTCAAATAATCAGGATGTTGAAATAGTTTGGGTGGAGATAAGGAATAATAAGGGGACACAGTCACTGGTGGGCATAGTCTATAGGCCTCCGAACAGGAGCAACTCTGTTGGTCGCAGTATAAACCAGGAAATAGTGGGGGCTTGCAAAAAAGGAACAGCAATAATCATGGGTGATTTTAACCTTCGTATTGATTGGACAAATCAAATTGGGTATGGGTAGCCTTGAGGAAGAGTTCATAGATTGCAGAAGGGACGGGTTCCTTGAGCAGTATGTAACAGAACCAACCAAGGGGTAGGCTGTCTTAGATCTGGTCCTGTGTAATGAGACAGTATTAATAAACAATCTCCTAGTAAAGGATCCCCTTGGAATGAGTGATCATAGCATGGTTGAATTTCAAATTCAGATGGAGCGTGAGAAAATTGTATCTCAAACCAGCGTACTAAGCTTAAATAAAGGAGACTACAAAGATATGAGGGCAGAGTTGGCAAAAATGGACTGGGAAAATAGATTAAAGTGTAGGACGGTTGATGAACAGTGGCGTACATTTAAGGAGATACTTCATAACTCATGAAAAATATATTCCAGTGAGGAGGAAAGGGTGTAAAAGAAAAGATAGTGATCCGTGGCTAACTAAAGAAATAAAGGACGGTATCCAATTAAAAACAAGGGCATGCAAAGTGGCTAAAACTAGTGGGAGGACAGAAGATTGGGAAGCTTTTAAAAGCCAGCAAAGAATGGCAAGAAAAATGATTAAGAAAGGGAAATGTTGGTCTCTTAGAGGATGAGACTGGGGAATTAGTAATGGGGAACATGGAGATGGCAGAAACCCTGAACAAATATTTTGTATCAGTCTTTACGGTAGAGGTCACTAAAAATATCCAACAGTGGATAGTCAAGGGGCTATGGGGTGGGGGGGGGGGGCGGAGGGGAGCGGAGGAACCTAACACTATCACAATCACTAAGGAGGTGGTACTCAGTAAGATAATGGGATTAAAGGCGGATAAATCCCCTGGATCTGATGGATTGCATCCTCGGGTCTTAAGAGAAGTAGCGGCAGGAATAGTGGATGCATTGGTTGTAATTTACCAAAATTCCCTGGATTCTGGGGAGGTCCCAGCAGATTGGAAAACTGCAAATGTAACTCCCCTATTTAAAAAAGGAGGCAGATAAAAAGCAGGAAACTACAGACCAGTTGGCCTAACATCTGTGGTTGGGAAAATGTTGGAGTCCATTATTAAAGAACCAGTAGCGGGACATTTGGAAAAACATAATTTAGTCAAGCAGAGTCAGCATGGATTAATGAAGGGGATGTCATGTTTGACAAATTTGCTGGAATTCTTTGAGGATGTTATGAACAGGGTGGATAAAGGGAAACCAGTGGATGTGGTGTATTTGGACTTCCAGAAGGCACTTGACAAGGTGCCACATAAAAGTTTACTGCACAAGATAAAAGTTCACGGGTTGGGTTTAATATATTAGCATGGACAGAGGATTGGTTAACTAACTGAAAACAGAATCTGGATAAATGATTCATTCTCAGGTTGGCAATCAGTAACTAGTGGGGTGCTGCTGGGATCAGTGCTGGGACCCCAACTATTTACAATCTATATTAATGACTTGGATGAAGAGACCGAGTGTAACGTAGCCAAATTTGTGGACGATACAAAGATGGGAGGAAAAGCAATGTGTGAGGAGGACACAAAAAAACCTACAAAAGGACATAGACAGGCTAAGTGAGTGGGCAAAAATTTGGCAGATGGAGTATAATGTTGGAAAGTGTGAGGTTATGCACTTTGGCAGAAAAAAATGGAAGAGCAAGTTATTTGAATGGAGAAAAATTTCCAAGTGCTGCAGTACAGCGGGACCTGGGGGTCCTAGTGCATGAAACACACAAGGTTAGTATGCAGGTACAGCAAGTGATCAGGAAGACCAATGGTATCTTGGCTTTTATTGCAAAGGGGATGGAGTATAAAAGCAAGGAATTTTTGCTGCAGTTATACAGGGTTTTTGTGAGGCCACACCTGGAATACTACGTACAGTTTTGGTTTCCATATTTAAGAAAGGATATACTTGCTTTGGAGGCAGTTCAGAGAAGGTTTACTAGGTTGATTCCGGAGATGAGGGGGTTGACTTATGAGGAAAGGTTGAGTAGGTTGGGCCTCTACTCATCGGAATTCAGAATCGAAACATACAAGATTATGAGGGGGCTTGACAAGGTGGATGCAGAGAGGATGTTTCCACTGATAGGGGAGAATAGAACTATGGGGCATAATCTTAGAATAAGTGCCCCAACCTTATAAATCTGTGGAATTCGCTGCCTCAGAGCTGTGGAAGCTGGGTCATTGAATAAATTTAAGACAGCGATAGTTTCTTGACCGATAAGGGAATAAGGGGTTATGGGGAGCAGGCAGGGAAATGGACCTGAGTCCATGATCGGATCAGCCATGATCATATTAAATGGCATCCTCTTCAGTGCCTCTATATCCTTTTTATAATAAGGTGACCAGAGCTGTACACAGTACTCTTAAGTGTGGTCTAACCAAGGCACGATATAGGTATAGCATAACTTCCCTACTTTTCAATTCTATATCTCTAGAAATAAATCATAGTGCTTGATTTGTCTTTTTTAATGGTCTTGCTAACCTGTGTTGCAACTTTTAATGATTTGTGTATTTGTACTCCCAGATCTCTTTGTTCCTCTACCCCACTTAAACTCTCACTCTCCAAGTAATAAGTGACCTCCCTATTCTTCCTCCCAAAATGTAATACCTCACATTTATCTGTGTTGAACTTCATTTGCCAATTATATGCTCATTCTGCAAGTTTATTAATGTCCTCCTGTAATTTGTTGCAGTTCTCCTCGGTATTGACTATCCCCCCAATATTGCCCTCTTGTATTATCAAGTGGTGTTTTTGGGTCCAAATTTGCCCAGGAGTTGCTCTGTTTTTTTTTGGAGCAACTTGATTTTTCTGGAGTATCTTAAAAATCCCCATTCTGCGCATTTAATTTGCGCCAGTATAAGTGAGTGAGTTAGTTAGGATTTTTTTTAGTTTAGTCTTTTTTTCAACTGCGCGTGTTTTGGCCATTTAAGCCAGTTTTGACAGCTAATAGTTGCTCCAAACTAACTTAGGCCGGTGTATGTGGCCATTTGTGGCCGCACAGAAAGCCCTTGCGAAGAGTTAAGAAATCAGCGCTGGTAGCCAGAGATGGGGGTGGGGGGGGGTGGAAGGGAAGCACAGAGGAGCTTGCAAAGCACTAAACAACTTCACAACAACATTCAAGAAGCATAAAAAACATCAATAATAAATAAAAATAAATTTAAAAAAATAACACACAAAACCTAAGTCCTACCTTCATATCAAAACTCTCCTCCTCTTCCGCTGCCCCCCCCCCCATCAAAAAAGCACAACCATCAATAAATAAAAAATAAAACTCAAGTACTACCTCGGGCCGGCCGGTGCGGGAGGCCACTCGGCCGGGGATAGGGGCGGGAGAACGCACTGACTCGACAACGCACTGACAAGCCCTTCGACCAGGGCTAGAGGCGGGAGAATGCACCAACTCTCTCCGAGGGACTTCACTTCTCTGAGGGACTTCACTGCACTTCTCCGAGGGACCTGGGGGCAGGAGCTACTGCATATGCGCGAAACCCGCAGTGCGCATGCATTGAGCTGCCGGCACTGTTTATCGCGCAGGGCCCTAGCTCCATCCCCTAATGGACAGACCACACCGTGCCAAGCCATGGGAGAGACCACACCGGGGAGAATACGGAGCTATATTTTCGGCACCGTTGTGGGAACAGAAAGTCGGCGCACCTCAGGTAAATGCGCCGGAAAAACGGAGGGCCAAATTTGGGCCCAATGATTCTAGTGTATACATCAAATGCATTTGCAGCCATTCTGCAGTCACCATTTTATCCTTCGCAAACATGAGTATCGAGAATTGCTTCTCTGGAACCTGTGCTGCTATTTTGAATAATCTAGCAGCAGGATTTTTATGAATACACATGTTTGTAATTTAAGCATTACATCTGTCTTTGTACACTGTTGTAGATTTTTCTTTTGTCTGTTCACACTGTGCAGTCTGATTTGCTGCTCTAAGGTGATAGTGAAATGTGACAGTTATGCGTAGCAGAATTTAGTACAGGTTCTAAATCTGGCCTACTGAATGGGAGTCAGTACACTTAAATATTAGCTTTGAAATAAATATCCTATTGTCTTGGGTTGGCCATAAACTTGCAGCTATGCTGATGTAAAGGCCTTTTTGATGCAGAGAAATTCAACTGCTAACCAGTCAATGTTAAGCCAGAGGCATTAGTAGGCATGAGTGCAACTTGTTCAACAACTGGGAATTGCTCAAGTGCAATCAAATTTTATTAACTGAATCCAGGAATCAATTTAAACAGTTGCATAAATGGATGGTGGGAGAAGAGAATCTAGATTAATTTGCATTTGAGCTAAGATAGGTCACAGGGCCTTCCTCAGATATATCTATTGTGTAAAAAAACTGTCAGTAATAAAATCTGTATAATTTCATTTTCAATGTATCACAATCTGATGAACTTTTTCTGTTACATTTTTAGGGTCACGAAGATGAAGTGTTTGTTTTGGAACCACATCCATTTGACTCGAGAATTATTTTGTCTGCTGGTCATGATGGCAATATCTTTATTTGGGATATTACTAAAGGCACAAAATCTCACCATTACTTTAACATGGTAAGTATACAAAGTAGTTGAGAGGAAGCGTTCATAATTTTTCTCCAGTTAGGAAAACCGTGGGTGATAATGGTGGCAGGGCGGGAAAGTTAGTGGCCGGGAATGGTTTGTATTTAGAAGTTAAGTTTGGGCATCTGGGCCCTGCGTCAGGGGGCGCAGCGCTAAGGGTAGCATTGTACACCTCGGTGCAAGGATGGGAAACTCCTGAGCTAAAGAGCCAGGCCTGGAGCGCTCCGTGAAACGTCTGTGGGGGGCGGCGGGTGGACACCTTTATAAAAAAAAAAACCCACAAATATTCCTAAAACATTGCCCATGCACCACAACACAACTCGCTAAAAAAATTAAAAGAAGAAACAATCACACTTACCTTCGGGGGGTCCATTAGCTACCTCTCTGCCGACGGGATGGTTGGACCATCCTAATTTCTGAGGCGGTCATTGCGGGCGCACTTCCAGGTGGTTGGGTCGGGCAGGAGCTCAAACTCGCAACCAGGGGCGTTGTACAGAGGGCGCAGCTCTCCTGGGCGGTGCTACTCTGCGCCGCCACAAAACCGGACCCGTGGATCGCTGCGGGCCACTGAAGCCCTCACCGCTGCCGTCGCCATCTTGCTAGGGGCCCCGTTTGGTCTGGAGGAGGAATGGGAGGAGGAGATAAGGCCAGGCAGAGCAGCATCAGTTGCTGGAGGAGAGGGCGAGGAAGGCTCCAGATTCATGGTTACTTGCTGAATGCTCCACAATCTGACGATGATGAGAGACCAGCCGTTACCACCAGCAGTTGTGCCAGAGGGTCGACCTCAGAAGCCACAAGAGGAGGAGGAAGTCGAGGCCAAATAGGGGAATCACCAGAGGGTTCTAGGTCGATGGCCTGCACCTGGGAGGGACACTTGTCGGCATCTAATTGAAGACCACTTTTGAGAGAAATCCTCCACCATCAGACTTTGGAGCACTGTTGCCACACGCCTTTCCTTCCATGACAAAGGATCCATCTAGAAGTCCACCATCTGCACTCAATCCTTTCAATCCCTTCCCCATGAATAACACAATAAAAAAAAAACACCAATTCCAGCACTGCACATTTACCATATTCACTTTTTAGAGCAAAAACAATGAAAACATGACACATCCACTAGCACTTACAAATATTAAACTATTCATCCTCCCTTCGTGGCTATCCTATAAGTGCTCTTGTTTACTCTGGTGCTAGTATTAAGTTCAACTGGAGTGGCAGCAGCACACGATGGATGGCTTCTGAGATTCTGAAGAGGGCAGTTCAGATGTCCTCCTGGGATGCCCTCGATGCTGTGGGCCTTGTTGGCCCGTCTCAGACTGCACCATTTCAGTATGGACTTGAGCAGTCTGGGCCACCTGCCTGACAGGCAATTAGCAGGGCAGTGGTGGGGGAGGGAGCAGGAACGTCATCATCCGGAGAGAAGCCAGTAGGTTCCTGCTCCAGACTTCGGTCCTTCTGTTCAGCCAGTCCACTGATCTGGTGGACAGATCTCTGGGCAACTGAGGCACTCTGCAAGCCCGTTTCAACTGAGGAGCCCAGAGCCATCATGCCAGAAACCTAGTTTTCCATTGCAGCACTTTGTTGTTCCATGGAAGCAGCCAAGACGACAGTAGAATCTTCGACCTCAGTCATCAAACGCTGCATGATGGTGGGCTCCAGTTTGCTGGATGGAATTGGTCAGCCTCTCCACGCTGGAGAAGATCGGTTCCAGGCTCTGCATCAAGCCACAGGCCAAGCAGGAGGAAAACTCTTCCATCCCCCTTGCCATGACCTGTAAGCTTTCAGGCAGGTTGTCCATTGTACCAAGAATTTGGTTTGTTAAACCCATCAGCCTTCTTTTGAAGTTTGGGCCTGTGAGGTCTTCATTAGCAGAACTAGTATGCGAATTTGCTTCCTGGTTTAGTGGTAACTGTGGTGTCCCTTCATAAGAATAAGATAAGAACAAAAGAAATAGGAGCAGGAGTAGGCTATACAGCCCCTCGAGCCTGCTCCCCCATTTAATACGATCATGGCTGATCTGATCATGAACTTGGGTCCACTTCCCCATAACCCCTTATTCCCTTATCGGTTAAGAAACTGTCTATCTCTGTCTTAAATTTATTCAATGACCCAGCTTCTGCAGCTCTCTGAGGCAGCGAATTCCACAGATTTACAACCCTCAGAAGAAATTTCTCCTCATCTCAGTTTTAAATGGGCGGCCACTTATTCTAAGATTATGCCCCCTAGTTCTAGTCTCCCCTATCAATGGGAACATCCTCTCTGCATCCACCTTGTCAAGCCCCCTCATAATCTTACATGTTTCGATAAGATCACGCCTCATTCTTCTGAATTCCAATGAGTAGAGGCCCAACCTACTCAACCTTTTCTCAGAAGTCAACCCCCTCGTCTCCGGAATCAACCTAGCGAATCTTTTCTGAACTGCCTCCAAAGCAAATATGGAAACCAAAATTTTACGCAATATTCCAGGTGTGGCCTCACCAATATCTTGTATAACTGTAGCAAGACTTCCCTGCTTTTATACTCCATCCCCTTTGCAATAAAGGCCAAGATTCCATTGGCCTTCCTGATCACTTGCTGTACCAACATACTAACCTTTTGTGTTTCATGCACCAGGACCCCCAGGTCCTGCTGTACTGCAGCACTTTGCAATTTTTCTTCATTCAAATAATAACTTGTTCTTCAATTTTTTTTTTCTGCCAATGTGCATACCCTCACACTTTCCAACATTATATTCCATCTGCCAATTTTTGTCCACTCAATTAGCCTGTGTATGTCCTTTTGTAGGTTTTTTGTGTCCTCACACATTGCTTTTCCTCCCATCTTTGTATCGTCAACAAACTTGGCTATGTTACACTCGGTCCCTTCATCCAAGTCGTTAATATAGATTGTAAATAGTTGGGGTCCCAGCAATGATCCCAGCGGCACCCCACTAGTTACTGATTGTCAACCTGAGAATGAACCATTTATCCCGACTCTCAGTTTTCTATTAGTTAGTCAATCCTCTATCCATGCAAAAAATGTTAGTGGGAGTTGTGTACAGACCTCCAAACAATAGTAGTGATGTTGGGGAGGGCATCAAACAGGAAATTAGGGGTGCATGCAATAAAGGTGCAGCAGTTATCATGGGTGACTTTAATATGCATATAGATTGGGCTAACCAAACTGGAAGCAATACGGTGGAGGAGGATTTCCTGGAGTGCATAAGGGATGGTTTTCTCGACCAATATGTTGAGGAACCAACTAGGGAGGAGGCCATCTTAGACTGGATGTTGTGTAATGAGAGAGGATTAATTAGCAATCTCGTTGTGCGAGGCCCCTTGGGGAAGAGTGGCCATAATATGGTGGAATTCTACATTAGGATGGAGAATGAAACAGTTAATTCAGAGACCATGGTCCAGAACTTAAAGAAGGGTAACTTTGAAGGTATGAGACATGAATTTGCAAATGATACTTAAGGGGTTTGAAAGTGGATGGGCAATGGCAGACATTTAGAGACCGCATGGATAAAATACAATTTTACATCCCTGTCTGGCGTAAAAATAAAAAAGGGAAGGTGACTCAACCATGGCTATCAAGGGAAATCAGGGACAGTATTAAAGTCAAGGAAGTGGCATACAAATTGCCCAGAAATAGCAGCGAAACCGGGGACTGGGAGAAATTTAGAACTCGGCAGAGGAGGACAAAGGGTTTGATTAGGGCAGGGACAATAGAGTACGAGAGGAAGCTTGCAGGGAACATTAAGACAGACTGCAAAAGCTTCTATAGATATGTAAAGAGAAAAAAGTTAGTAAAGACAAACGTAGGTCCCCTGCAGTCAGAATCAGGGGAAGTCATAATGGGGAACAAAGAAATGGCAGACCAATTGAACAAATACTTTGGTTCACTAAGGAGGACACAAACAACCTTCCGGATATAAAAGTGGTCAGAGGGTTGAGTAAGAAGGAGGAACTGAGGGAAATCCTTATTAGTCGGGAAATTGTGTTGGGGAAATCGATGGGATTGAAGGCCGATAAATCCCCAGGGCCTGATGGTCTGCATCCCAGATTACTTAAGGACGTGGCCTTGGAAATAGCGGATGCATTGACAGTCATTTTCCAACATTCCATAGACTCGGGATCAGTTCCTATGGAGTGGAGGGTAACCTCACTTTTTAAAAAAGGAGGGAGAGAGAAAACACGGAATTATAGACCGATCAGCCTTGACATCGGTAGTGGGTAAAATGATGGAATCAATTATTAAGGATGTCATAGCAGCGCATTTGGAAAGAGGTGACATGATAGGTCCAAGTCAGCATGGATTTGTGAAAGGGAAATCATGCTTGACAAATCTTCTGGAATTTTTTGAGAATGTTTCCAGTAGAGTGGACAAGGGAGAACCAGTTGATGTGGTGTATTTCGACTTTCAGAAGGCTTTCGACAAGGTCCCACACAAGAGATTAATGTGCAAAGTTAAAGCACATGGGATTGGGGGTAGTGTGCTGATGTGGATTGAGAACTGGTTGGCAGACAGGAAGCAAAGAGTAGGAGTAAATGGGTACTTTTCAGAATGGCAGGCAGTGACTAGTGGGGTACCGCAAGGTTCTGTGCTGGGGCCCCAGCTGTTTACATTGTACATTAATGATTTAGACGAGGGGATTAAATGTAGTATCTCCAAATTTGTGGATGACACTAAGTTGGGTGGCAGTGTGAGCTGCGAGGAGGATGCTATGAGGCTGCAGAGTGACTTGGATAGGTTAGGTGAGTGGGCAAATGCATGGCAGATGAAGTATAATGTGGATAAATGTGAGGTTATCCACTTTGGTGGTAAAAACAGAGAGACAGACTATTATCTGAATGGTGACAGATTAGGAAAAGGGGAGGTGAATGAGACCTGGGTGTCATGGTACATCAGTCATTGAAGGTTGGCATGCAGGTACAGCAGGCGGTGAAGAAAGCAAATGGCATGTTGGCCTTCATAGCGAGGGGATTTGAGTACAGGGGCAGGGAGGTGGTTACTAGAGTTGTACAGGGCCTTGGTGAGGCCACACCTGGAGTATTGTGTACAGTTTTGGTCTCCTAACTTGAGGAAGTACATTCTTGCTATTGAGGGAGTGCAGCGAAGGTTCACCAGATTGATTCCCGGGATGGTGGGACTGACATATCAAGAAAGACTGGATCAAGTGGGCTTGTATTCACTGGAGTTCAGAAGAATGAGAGGGGACCTCATAGAAACGTTTAAAATTCTGACGGGTTTAGACAGGTTAGATGCAGGAAGAATGTTCCCAATGTTGGGGAAGCCCAGAACCAGGGGTCACAGTCTAAGGATAAGGGGTAAGCCATTTAGGACCGAGATGAGGAGAAACTTCTTCACCCAGAGAGTGGTGAACCTGTGGAATTCTCTAGCACAGAAAGTTGTCGAGGCCAATTCACTAAATATATTCAAAAAGGAGTTAGATGTAGTCCTTACTACTAGGGGGATCAAGGGGTATGGCGAGAAAGCAGGAATGGGGTACTGAAGTTGAATGTTCAGCCATGAACTCATTGAATGGCGGTGCAGGCTCGAAGGGCCGAATGGCCTACCCCTGCACCTATTTTCTATGTTTCTATGTTTCTATTACCTCCAACCCTGTGAACTTTTATCTTGAGCAGCACCTTGTCAAATGCCTTCTGGAAGTCCAAATACACCGCAACCACTGGTTCCCCTTTATCCACCCTGTTTGTTACATCCTCAAAGAATTTCAGCAACTTTGTCAAACATGACTTCCCCTTCATAAATCCATGCTGACTCTGCCTGACTGAATTATGCTTTTCCAAATGTCCTGCTACTGCTTTAATAATGGACTCCCAACATTTTTCTAACCACAGAAGTCAGGCTAACTGTTCTATAGTTTCCTGCTTTTTGTCTGCCTTTTTTAAATAGGGGTGTTACATTTGCAGTTTTCCAATCTGCTAGGACTTTTCCAGAATCCAAGGAATTTTGGTAAATTACACCCAATACATTCATTATCCCTGCCGCTACTTCTCTTAAGATCTGCTCCTCACTAGTGCCTGATGCATTCCATTGAAGATTCATGTTCTACACTAGCCTCCAAGTTATGCATGGTGTCAGTCTTTGAGCTGGTGCCTGATTGACGTGTATCTTCCTCGCTTTCCTCTTCCCCCTCGTCTTCCTCTGGGGTGGTGGGTGGATGGGGGGGGTGGCAGTATGGTAGCTCATCCTCTTTTTTCCAGTTCCTTTCGGGGGCATTGGATCTTCCTACTGCGAGCAGTGATAAAGCTGGAAGGGTTGGGGTGCAGCTCGCCACTGTCGGAGGATGTGTGTGATGAGATCATATGGAGCTTGCGAGTGAGGATAGGTTTGGGGGATTAGAGATCAAGGGGGTGAAATTTCCCCTTTTTATATCTCCTGGGGCGCAAAGCAGTTGTCGCCCAGGTGAGTGAACGCCATCGCCTTCCAGGAAATTGCCCCGGCGGTTTGGGAGGCGATGACCTGGCAGCGTCGCAACCTGGGCTGCCACACCACTGGCGTTGGCATCGTCAACGTGTGCGGCGAACTCTCACTGCCCCATGCCGACCCCTTACCGCCCCACTAATGAAATTGTCCTGCAGACTGTGAGGCTGGCACGGGAAGATAACAGCCCCAGCTTCGCAGCTCGGGAAGCTGCCAGAGATCCACTCTCGGGGCGCTGTTTAAACGGGAGGCCTGCAGCACCTTGGGCAGCCATCTTTTTTTTGGCGGTCGGCTCGATGATGGCGGCCCCAGCATGGCCATTGTGTAGCCAGGCCCCTCCGTCTTGCATGCCAGGCTGCTGGCCTTGTCTCGCGCTCCCCTGGTTGTCCAGTGGCGGCCACCAAAGGACCATGCTGAGTGCAAAGCTGTTTCCCCCCCGCCCCTTTCATGGAAGGGGAGGTGCATTGTACCGTGTCAGCGCTATGCAGAGCATCCACATAGTGCTGGATTCAGTGCCCTGGCATCAGCCTCAAAGGAAGCGGAGCGTTACAGACAGCGCTCCCACTTCCTTTGAGGGGCGGTAGGCCCAATTCCATGGCGGGGGCGGGACTTCCGGGCGATAAAAGTCCCCGTCCCGGAAGGTTACCGCTCCCGATTGGGGCGTTGTGCAATTTCGTCCCCACAGAATAATTTGGATAAGTAAAGAACTGGCGATGCCTCTCTTGATCACCACCAACACTGCCTCCTCAAGGGGTGTCATCTCGAGCTTCCAGTCACCTGGTAAGGTCCTGCTGCTGCTTATTACATGCTATCTTGGGCTAGAAGAGAAATAGTGGTGATTGTGAAAGAGTGCATTGGCTTGTATGTGTGAGTGCATTGGCTTTGTGTGTGTGTGTGTGTGTGTGTGTGTGTGTTATGCCTCTCATCCGCTGCATTATTTCCCTCTGTGGCCTCCATCCCCTCTCCACCAGGATCTCCAGTGCCGTGCCCAAGAACCTTTGAGCTCTCCCTCGGTCCCTGAGTCATCCTGATTCATGCAGTTGACTGCCAGCTGTGAGATGCGTCTGAGGTGAGAGCAGTGCCTATGAAGGATGCAATAGTGTGGGGTGTGTGAATGTTGGTGTATAGCTAGATGGTGGATGAACTTTTCATTGGCGTGTGTGTGTGTGTGTTATGCCTCTCATCCGCTGCATTATTTCTCTCTCTGGCCTCCATCCCCTCTCCACCAGGACCTCCAGTGCCATGCCCAAGAACCTTTGAGCTCTTTGAGGAGGGAGCAGCGTGCGGCAGCGTGCCACTGCAGGGAGCAGCGTGTGCTGCTGCAGGAGGGCGACGGCTACGAAGCCAGGTCGCTGATTGCAGTGCGGGCAGGCACACCAGGAGGGGCGAAGGAACGGCAAGAGTCCGTAGAGGGAAATGACCGGGGTCCAGAAGAGGCGTGAATCTGGGGCCCAGAAGAGGCGAGGGCCCAGGGGCAGCACGGGCCAGCCCACACTACGATATGTGTGCGCACTAGGTCCGTGCAGCAGAGCAGGTTTCCAGTTGTCTTCGGTAATCCTTGCTGCTGGACCAAGACCTAGCTCGGTCAAGCCCGTGTGGTGGCTGGTGTGCAACGGCCACCACACGTTTATATATATATATATATATATATCCAAGCACAGACATCTTCCACCCTTCAGGATGTAGTTCGGGATCTGGAATATTAGGTCCTTCATTGAAACACCTGTGAACTCATCCCTTTTTGGCGTGGAAGCAAGTCATCCTCACTTCGAGGAACTCTCTATGATGATGATGTTGATATGGATGAACTGTGTTGAGATTGTGGTGTTGGTGGTGATGCAGTTAATGACCACTCCTGACAATTTTTTCCCAAAACTGGAGCCCTGCGCAAGAGGCAGGGCTCCTGGCTGTGACCTCCCCAGCGATTTCTTCCCACATCCGCTGCATTATTTCCCTCTGCAGCCTCCTTCCCCTCTGCAGCCTCCTTCCCCTCGCCACCAGAACCTCCAGTGACATGTCCAAGAACCTTTTGAGCTCTCTTCCTCGTTCCCTGAGTCATCCTGATACGTGCAACTGCCAGCCAGTGCACTCTGCACCTTTTGTGGAACTATGTGTGTGTGGAGGGTATATATACTCTTAATCAGCGCTTGAGTGCTAAAAGTGCAGGTCTTTGGTTTAGCATCTGCAGGCACATTTAAATCATGACAATCACAAATTAGCCCCAAATTTGAGGGCTATAATTAAACAGAGGTGTCTTATTAGCACAGCTCCAACTTAGCTTCTGTTTTCATCCTTTCCCCAAAATAACCCCCAGTATATAAAAGTTAGCAATTCACCATAAAGATATTGTATCTTGGGTTTACTGGAATTGCCCCAGTGGTATGACAACTTAGGAACAAATTGTGTTGCTTTTCACTGACAGTACATAGAAATATAGAAAATAGGTGCAGGAGTAGACCATTCGGCCCTTCAAGCCTGCACCGCCATTCAATAAGATCATGGCTGATCATTCCTTCAGTACCCCTTTCCTGCTTTCTCTCCATACCCCTTGAACCCCTTAACCGTAAGGGCCATATCTAACTCCCTCTTGAACATATCCAATGAACTGGCATTAACAACTCTCTGCGGCAAGGAATTCCACAGGTTAGCAACTCTGAGTCAAGAAGTTTCTCCTCATCTCAGTCCTAAATGGCCTACCCCTTATCCTAAGACTGTGTCCCCTGGTTCTGGACTTCCCCAACATTGAGAACATTCTTCCCGCATCGAACCTGTTCAGTCCCGTCCAAATCTTAGATGTTTCTATGAGATCCCCTCATCCTTCTAAATGCCAGTGAATAAAGGCCCAGTTGATCCAGTCTCTCCTCATATGACAGCCCAGCCATCCCTGGAATCAGTCTGGTGAACCTTCGCTGCACTCCCTCAATAGCAAGAACGTCCTTCCTCAGATTAGGAGACCAAAACTGAACACAATATTCCAGGTGAGACCTCACTAAGGCCCTGTACAACTGCAGTAAGACCTCCCTGCTCCTATATTCAAATCCCCTAGCTATGAAGGCCAACATACCATTTGCCTTCTTTACCTGCGTGCCCACTTTCAGTGACTGATGAACCATGACGCCCAAGTCTCGTTGCACCTCCCCTTTTTCTAGTCTGCCGCCATTCAGATAATATTCTGCCTTTGTGTTTTTGCCCCCAAAATGGATAACCTCCCATTTATCCACATTATACTGCATCTGCCATGTATTTGCCCACTCACCTAATCTGTCCAAGTCACCCTGCAGCCTCTTAGCGTCCTTCTCACAGCTCACACCGCCACCCAGTTTAGTGTCATCCACAAACTTGGAGATATTACACTCTATTCCTTCATCCAAATCGTTAATGTATATTGTAAAGAGCTGGGGTCCCAGCACTGAGCCCTGTGGCACCCCACTAGTAACTGCCTGCCATTCTGAAAAGGACCAGTTTACCCCGACTCTCTGCTTCCTGTCTGCCAACCAGTTCTCTATCCACGTCAGAACATTACCCCCAATACCACGCGCTTGATTTTGTACACCAACCTCTTGTGCGGGACCTTGTCAAAAGCCTTTTGAAAGTCCAAATACACCACATCCACTGGTTCTTCCTTGTCCACTCTACTAGTTACATCCTCAAAAAATTCCGGAAGATTCGTCAAGCATGATTTCCCTTTCATAAATCCATGCTGACTCAGGCCGATCCTGTCACTGCTTTCCAAATGGCCTGCTATTTCATCCTTAATGATTGATTCCAACATTTTCCCCACTACTGATGTCAGGCTAACCGGTCTATAATTACCCGCTTTCTTTCTCCCTCTTTTTAAAAAAAAAGTGACAATACATTAGCTACCCTCCAGTCTATAGGAACTGATCCAGAGTCGATAAATTGTTGGAAAATGATCACCAATGCATCCACTATTTCTGGGGCCACTTCCTTAAGTACTCTGCGATGCAGACTATCAGGACCCGGGGACTTATCGGCCTTTAATCCCATCAATTTCCCTAACACAGTTTCCCTCCTAATAAGGATATCTTTCAGTTCTGTCCCCTCGAAGATTTAGAAGGTTATTTGTATCTTCCTTTGTGAAGACCGAACCGAAGTATTAGTTCAATTGGTCTGCCATTTCTTTGTTCCCCATTATAAATTCACCTGAATCCAACTGCAAGGGATCTACATTTGTCTTTACTAATCTTTTTCTCTTCACATAATTATAGAAGCTTTTGCAGTCAGTTTTTATGTTCCCTGCAAGCTTCCTCTCCTACTCTATTTTCCCCTTCTTAATTAAACTCTTAGTCCTCCTCTGTTGAATTCTAAATTTCTCCCAGTCCTCAAGTTTGTTGCTTTTTCTAGCCAATTTATATGCCTCTTCCTTGGTTTTAACACTATCCTTAATTCCCCTTGTTAGCCATGGTTGAGCCACCTTCCCAGTTTTATTTTTACTCCAGACAGGATGTACAATTGCTGAAGTTCATCAATGTGATCTTTAAATGTTTGCCATTGCTTATCCACCGTCAGCCCTTTAAGTATCTTCTGCCAGTCTATTCCAGCCAATTGACACCTCATACAGTCGCAGTTACCTTTCCTTAAGTTCAGGACCCTAGTTTCCGAATTAACTTTCACTCTCCATTTCTTAATGAGGAATTCTTCCATATTATGGTCACTTTTCCCCAAAGGGCCTCGCACAACAAGATTGCTAATTAGTCCCTTCTCATTACACATCACCCAGTCCAGGATGGCCAGCTCCCTGGTTGGTTCCTCGACATATTGGTCTCGAAAACCATCCCTAATACACTCCAGGAAATCCTCCTCAGCAGCATTGCTACAAGTTAGGTTAGCCCAATTTATATGTAAAGTCGCCCATGATTACTGCTGTACCTTTATTGCACACATCCCTTATTTCTTGTTTGATGCTGTCCCCAACCTCACTACTACTATTTGGTGGTCTATATACAACTCCCACTATCATTTTCTGCCTTTCTCCACCCATACCGATTCCACATCATCCAGGCTAATGTCCTTCCTTAAATTGCATTGATTTCCTCTTTAACCAGCAACGCCACCCCGCCTCCTTTTCCTTTCTGTCTATCCTTCCTAAATGCTGAATACGCTTGGATGTTGAGTTCCCAGCCTTGGTCACCCTGGAGCCATGTCTCCATAACGCCAATCACATCGTATCCGTTAACTGCTATCTGCGCAGTTAATTCATCCACCTTATTCCGAATACTCTTCGCATTGAGGCACAGAGCCTTCAGGCTTGTCTTTTTAACACACTTGCCCCTTTGAATCTTGCTGTAATGTGGCCCTTTTTGCTTTTTGCCTTGGGTTTCTCTGCCCTCCACTTTTACTATTCTCCTTTCTATCTTTTGCTTCTGCCCCCCTTCTATTTCCCTCTGTCCCCCTGCATAGGTTCCCATCCCCCTGCCATATTAGTTTAACTCCTCCCCAACAGCACTCGCAATCACTCTCCCTAGGACATTGGTTCCGATCCTGCCCAGGTGCAGACCGTTTGTACTGGTCCCACCTCCACCAGAACTGGTTCCAATGTCCCAGGAATTTGAATCCCTCCCTTCTGCACCATTTCTCAAGCCACGTACTAATCTGAGCTATCCTGCGATTCCTACTCCGACTAGCACGTGGCACTGGTAGCAATCCTGAGATTCCAATTTTGAGGTCCTACTTTTTAATTTAACTCCGAGCTCCCTAAATTCGTCTCGTAAGACCTCATCCCGTTTTTTTATCTATATCGTTGGTACCTATATGCATCACGACAACTGGCTGTTCACCCTCCCTTTTCAGAATGCCCTGCACCCGCTCCGAGACGTCATTGACCCTTGCACCAGGGAGGCAACATGCCATCCTGGAGTCTCAGTTGCGGCCACAGAAACGCCTAGCTCACCATTAATCATATTTGTTAGTTTATTGATAACAATGCATTAGGCAGACACATTATTGTTTAAGTTTGGTGTCCTTGCCTCTTGCTTAATTTGCCTACTGTTTGGAATAGAAAATGCATAGCTGTTAAATTGGGTCAAATCTGTTTGACCAATTTCCATTTAAAATAGAAACTCCTGAAATTCTAAATAAGAATATTGCTCCTAAATGAATTTTTGATTGTCCTATTTTCTAAACTTTAAGATCCAGTTGTGTAGGTGTAATGGAGTGGTTAAAATCACTGATCTATGATCCCTCTGCAGATTGAAGGCCAGGGTCATGGTGCTGTATTTGACTGCAAGTTTTCACCAGATGGCCAGCACTTTGCCTGCACAGACTCACATGGACATCTGCTTGTATTTGGGTTTGGATGCAGTAAATTGTATGAAAAGGTAAGCCTTTGCCGTTGCTTTGTTTTATGATCTTCCAATTACTTGTGTCATTTTAATTGGCAGTCTGCAGTTGCTGTATGTAGCAGAGGAAGAAAAGGAAGTCCTGTTTTTGTACTTAATATAGGTAAAAGCAACATAATCCCTATATATTAAATCTTTTTGACCATTGAATACAAAAACTGAGTTCTTATTCCACTTCTTACTTTTGCACCTGCTTAAAAAATGTGTAAAGTCCATTAAGCCCCTCCCTATCTCTGTCTCTGTAAGCTCCAGCCGCACCCCCCCCCCCCGAAATATCTGCCCTCCTCTAATTCTGTCCTCTTGAGCATCCCTGATTATAATCGCTCAACCATTGGTGGCCGTGTCTTCTGTTGCCAAGGCCCGAAGCTCTGGAATTTCTTGCTAACCTCTCAGCCTCTCTACCTCTCTCCTCCTTCAAGACGCTCTTTAAAACCTACCTCTTTGACCACCTGCCTAATGTCTCCTTTTGTGGCTGTGTCAAATTTTTAATCTCTTAATACTCCTGTGAAGCACCTTGGGACGTTTTACTGTGTTAAAGGTGCTATGTAAATACAAATTGTTAAGTTGCCAATGCAAATAACAATTTTCAGTGTTGGCTTCCCTCTTCCACCCTTTCCTCTTTTGGCATGCGAATATTCATATTGATTACCTTTGTGGAGGCATTAATGTCTGGAACTAGTATGGAGCATTCCAATGTCTTTTTTGTATACCTCTTTGGTCTAGTATCCCTAAGACACATTTGGGGCTGGATTTTTGGTCTTCTGCGGCCCCTGTTAGTGTCCCGGTGGGGTGGAAATCTTGGCGGTAAGCACTTCCGGGCAGACGGTCAGCTTCCAGCGCCCCGCCGAAACATTCGGTGCCGGTTTTGAGGGGGGCGCGGAGCATTACTGTCCAGAAGTGGCGAGCCGGTGTGCAAGGCTCCTGGTTGTGACACCAGCTCAGTTTTTGGCTGCCGCCCGACTCATAACGGCGCGTATTGCACCCTGCTGGGCAACGCCTGTGGAATCTGCCGTTCCAAGCTGTGGCGGCTGCGGTGAGGTAAGTAATGTCGACCTCGGGTAAGTGTGATTGTTTTTTTTGGCGATTTATGGTGTGGTGGTGTGAGTTATGTACTGGGAATGTTTTTGGTGTTTTTTCTTTAGGTTTTTTTCCCCCCATGAGGCCTCTCTTATAGCGCTCTGAGGCCGGCTGTTTAGCTCAGGATTTTCGCTTGCTCAGCTGGCCTATCGCCCTAAAAGAGATGTGCTCTGCTCCAAACTCCAGGCCCAGTTGATGAATTTTGCGGCGGCAGGCACAATTGATTTGTCGGCGCAGAATTTACCGCTTCAGCCGGGACAACGCCGCAACAGAGGTGCGACCGTATTTCTCCCCCTTGGCGTGTAATCTTAAACAATATATGCTGACTGTCACATGCTCAATTCCCAGTTTCTGCTGAATTGACTGATCTCCACCTGGGCTGCAATTGTGCTCAGCAATCCCTCAATTCGGGCTGGGGAAAATCAGTCGGGGTTCTTGTTTTTGAGGGAGTTTGAGACTTTGAATGAAGGCACAGACAAAAAGATAAATGTTGAGGTCTTTAGAAGCAGGGAAGGTAATAACAAGGCTTAAGGTGGAAGAGTGGGTGGGGCTAAGAGAGTTCAAAACTGACATCGTGAAAATATCAGAAGGGAGTGCACAGGAACCCAGAGTTGAGGGCTGGGTTGTAAGGTGAAGCAAGGCTTTGGAGGGATTTGTGAACAAGGATTTTGAATTTTATGTTCGAGTGGTGTGGACAGGATTGATGAGAGAGAGAGAACTTCGTGAATGACCAGATGTAGCTGCTCGGGTTTTGGACATGACATTTTTTGAGATTTAAGCATGAGGAATAGCCTCTAAAGCAAGGTGTCTTTTGGACCGTATTGCATCCTGTTTTGCTTCTTTTATCCATGAACAGTAGACACCTCAAGTCGCTGGAGAAATATCACCAACGATGTTTCCGCAAGATCCTACAAATCCCCTGGGAGGACAGGCACACCAACATTAGCTTCCTCGTCCAGGCCAACATCCCCAGCATTGAAGCACTGACCACATTCGATCAGCTCCGCTGGGCAGGCCACATAGTTCACATGCCAGACACGGGACTCCCAAAGCAAGTGCTCTATGTGGAGCTCCTTCACGGCAAACGAGCCAAAGTTGGGCAGCGGAAATGTTACAAGGACGCCCTCAAAGCCTCCTTGATAAAGTGCGACATCCCCACTGACGCCTGGGAGTCCATGGCCAAAGACCGCCCTAAGTGGAGAAAGTGCATCCGGGAGGGTGCTGAGCACCTCGAGTCTCAACGCTGAGAGCATGCAGAAATCAAGTGCAGGCAGCGGAAAGAGCATGCGGCAAACCTGTCCCACCTGTGACAGAGTCTGTGGCTCTCGTATTGGACTGTTCAGCCACCAAAGAACTCATCAGGAGTGGAAGCAAGTCTTCCTCGATTGCGAGGGATTACCTATGATGATGATGATGATGATGCTTTTAAGAGAGTAGGATAGAAAGTAGGAAAGAAGAAAAAGTTGTCACAAATTTGCAGTTCCTGTAAAAATGGCATTAAGTAAATTGCATTAAGAATGATAAAAAATGAAGTGTGGTAATTTGGTGTGGACAACATTTTGTTGCAGCACGCTTGCGGATTTTCATGTATTTAAATATTCTCACCTGTAATGTGTATGCCAATAAGATTATCAGCAAATCCAAGTTGAAATAAATTTGCAGTATTTACCAGAATAGTATTGCTTACCAAGGCATCTTGTTAAGCAACTTGGAAAGTGGGTACTTTGTTTGAATGGATTTAGAAGTGTACAAATGTGCTTTGTTTACAGATTCCAGAGCAGATGTTTTTCCATACTGACTATCGGCCACTAATTCGTGACGGGAACAATTTTGTTTTAGATGAGCAGACTCAACAGGCACCCCATCTCATGCCACCACCGTTCCTAGTGGATGTAGATGGAAATCCTCATCGAACAGAATACCAGAGATTGGTGCCAGGACGTGAGAAATGTCTAGATGAGCAGCTCATACCACAACTAGGATATGTGGCAACAAGTAAGTGGCTTAATTTGGTAGTGAAACAAAGGGAGGCCTTTAAAAGGAGTTTCAGTACCTCTTCATTCAATCAGATGAATAAAAACATTACACTGCTTTGTTTGTATGTGTGTGTATGTATGTTTAAATAATATCGTTTAAGTCCTGCCTTCATATACAAACAGCCATTATTAAAGTTTGTAGCTTTAGTTTTGATTTTGTGCGGTTTCTCCCTTACAAAGTACATTCTGCTATATATGTTCTGTACGTGCCATGCCATATTATTTAGGATTTAGAATTTTTAAAAAGTAATTGTCAGTTGTTTTCCACCTTAAAGAACTTGCATTTATATCGCACTTCTCACGACCTCCGGTCATCCCAAAGCGTTTTATAGCCAGTGAATCACTTTTGAAGTGTAGTTGCTGTTATAATGTAGGAAACACAGCAAGGTCCCTCAAACAGCAATTAAATAAATCACCAGATCATCTGTTTTAAATGTTGGTTGACGGATTAATGTTGGCCAGGACATGGGGAGAAATCTCCTGCTCTTGTTCAAATAGTGATCTTTTACGTCCACCTGAGTGGCAGACAGATCCTCGGTTTAACATCTCATCCAAAAGATGGCAACTCCAATAGTGCAGCAAGTACTGCTCAGAAGTGTCAGCCTAGATTATGTGCACAGGTCCCTGGAGTGGGCTCTGAACCCATGATCTTAGGACTTCAATTCGAGAGTGCTACCAGTGAGTCATGCAGATGCCTAGTATTCATTCTTGATGTAAGCCACTTCATTCGCTCCAGGGCTCCAAGGGAAAAGTGATGGCCTACATCCTAGGATTTTAAAAGATGTGGCTGCAGAGATAGTGGATGCATTATCTCTTATTTAATGCCCCTATTTAAAAAAGGAGGCAGACTGAAAGCAGGAAACTATAGACCAGTTAGCCTAACACCTGTCGTTGGGCAATCAGTAAGGAATCAGTAGCAGGACATTTGGAAAGCCATGATTTAATCAAGCAGAGGGGGAAATAATGTTGAAAAATTTTCTGGAGTTCTTTGAGGATGTAACGAGCAGGGTGGATAAAGGGAACCAGTGGATATGGTGTATTTGGTTTTCCAGAAGACATTCAATAAGGTGCCACATAAAAGGTTACTGCACATGATAAAAGTTCACAGGGTTGGGAGTAATATATTAGCATGGATAGAGGATTGGCTAACTAACAGAAAACAGAGAGTCGGGGCAAATGGGTCATTTTCCGGTTGACAAACAGGAACTAGCGGGGTGCCGCAGGGATTGGTGCTGGGGCCTCAACTGTTTACAATCTATATTAATGACTTGGATGAAGGGACCGAGTGTAATGTAGCCAAGTTTGTTGATACAAAGATGGGTGGGAGAGCAAATTGTGAGGAGGACACAAGAAATCTGCAAAGGGATATAGACAGGCTAGGTGAGTGGGCAAAAATTTGGCAGATGGAGTATAATGTGGGAAAATGTGAGGTTATCCCCTTTGGCAGAAAAAATAGAAAAGCAAATTATAATTTAAATGGATAAAAATTGTGAAGTGCTGCAATACAGAGGGACCTGGGGGTCCTTGTGCATGAAACACAAAAAGTTAGTATACAAGTATAGCAAGTAATCAGAAAGGTAAATGGAATGTTGGCCTTTATTGCAAGGGGGATGGAGTATAAAAGGAGAGAAGTCCTGCTACAACTGTACAGGGTATTGGTGAGGCCACACCTAGAGTACTGTGTACAGTTTTGGTCTCCGTATTTAAGGAGGGATATACTTGCATTGGAAGCTGTTCAGAGAAAGTTCACTCGGTTGATTCTGGAGATGAGGGGATTGACTTATGAAGATAGGTTGAGTAGGTTGGGCCTATACTAATTCAGAAGAATGAGAGGTGATCTTATCGAAACATATAAGATAATGAGGGGGCTCGACGAGGTGGATGCAGAGAGGAATTTCCACTCTTGGGGAAATTAAGACTCGGGGGCATAATCCTCGATTAAGGGGCTGCCCATTTAAAACTGAGATGAGTAGAACATTTTTCTCAGGGTTGTAAATCTGTGGAATTCTCTGCCCCACAGAGCTGTGGAGGCTGGGTCATTCAATATATTTAACGTGGAGATGGACAGATTTTTGAACGATAAGGAAATAAAGGGTTATGGGGACCGGGCAGGGAAGTGGAGCTGAGTCCATGATCAGATCAGCCATGATCTTATTTAAATTGTGGAGCAGGCTTGAGGGGCCAAATGGCCTATTCCTGCTCTTATTTCTTATGTTCTTATTAGTTTTGGTCTTCTAGAATTCCCTAGATTCTAGAACGGTACCCGTGGATTGGAAGGTAGCAAATGTAACCCCGCTATTCAAGAAAGGAGGAAGAGAGGAAACATTGAACTGTGGTAGTTAGCCTGACATCAGTAGTAGGGAAAATGCTAGAATCTATTATTAGAGACGTGGTAACAGAGCACTTAGAAAATCATCGTGATTTGGCAGAGTCAACACTTTTTATGAAAGGGAAACTGTTTGACAAATCTGAGATTTTTGAGTTTGTTACTAGCAGGGGAGATAAGGGAGAGCCAGTGGATGTTGTATATTTTGATTTTCATAAGGTTCCACACAAGAAGTTGTTGCACAAAATTAGGGCTCATGAGATTAGGGATAATCTATTAATACAAAAGCAAGATACTGTGGGTGCTGGAAATCTGAAATAAAAACAGAAGATGCTGAAAATACTCTGGTCAGGCAGCATCTGTGGAGAGAGAAACAGTGTTAACATTTCTTGATCTTTCATCAGAACTGGAAAAGGTTAGAGATGTAACAGGTTTTAAGCAAGTAAAGGCAAGGGAAGCGAGGAATGAATAAAAGGGAGGGTCTGTGATAGGGTGGAAGGCAGGAGAGATTAAATGACAAAAGGGATGATAGTGCAAAGCAAAAAGAGATGGTAATTGGACAAATAAAGGAAAAAAAGATGGGTCTAGAGGAGGTGTAAATGGGAATATCAGAATCATTAATAGCTGCCGTCCGGAAAATTGGGGGCAGAGGTTATGATATGAAATTGTTGAACTCTGTGTTCATAGAATCATAGAAATTTATGGCATTAAAGAAGGCCATTTTGACTCATCGTGTCCGTGCCGGCCGACAAGCAGCTTCCTGCCTAATCCCACTTTCCAGCTCTTGGTCCGTAGCCCTGCAGGTTACAGCACTTCAGGTGCACATCCAATCACTCCTTAAATGTGGTGGAGGTTTCTGCCTCTACCACCTTTTTCAGGCAATGAGTTCCAGACTCCCACCATCCTCTGGGTCATATCTCCTCTAAACCTCTTACCAATTACTTTAAATTGATGTCTCTTGGTTGTTGACCCCTCTGCCAAGGGGAATAGGTCCTTCCTATCCACTCTATCTAGGCCTCTCATAATTTTATACACCTCAATAAGTTCACCCCTCTGTTCCAAGGAAAACAAGTCCAGCCTATTCAATCTATCCTGATAGCTAAAATTTTACAGACCAGGCAGCATCCTCGTAAATCTGCTCTGTACCCTCTCCAGTGCAATCACATCTTTCCTGTAATGAGGTGACCAGAACTGCACACAGTGCTCTAGCTGTGGCCTTACTAGTATTTTATATAGAGTTGAAGAATAACCTCCTTGCTCTTGTATTCTGTGCCTCGACTAATAAAGGCAAGTATTCTGTATGCCTTCTTCACCACCTTATCTACCTGGCCTGCTCCCTTCAGGGATCTGTGGACCAGCATCCAAGATCCCTTTATTCCTCTACACTTCTCAGTGTTCTACCATTTAATGTGTATTCCCTTGCCTTGTTATCCCTCCCCAAATGAATTCACTCACATTTCTCGATATTTAATTCTATTTACCACTGTTCTGCCCACCTGACCAGTTAATTGATATTCTCCTGCAGTTTGCAGCTTGCTTCTTCATTATCAACCATACAACCTATTTTTGTATCATCTGCAAACTTCTTAATCATACCCCCTACATTCAAGTCCAAGTCATTGATTTATACCACAAAAAGCAAGGGACCTAGTACTGATCCCTGCGGAACCCCACTAGAAACATTCTTCCAGTCACACAAACACGTGTCTTTCGAAATGAAGGTTTATCGTCCCTCAGAATTTTTTCCAATAATTTTTCCACCACTGAGGCTGCCTGCTCTGTAATTACCCGGTCTATCCCTTTCTCCCTTTTTAAACAACGGTACAACATTAGCAGTCCTCTAGTCATCTGGCACCACACCTGTAGCCAGAGAGAATTGGAAAATTATCGTCAGAGCCTCTGCTATTTCCTCCTTTGCTTCTCTTAACAGCCTGAGATGCACTTCATCCGGGCCTGGGGATTTACCCACTTTCAAAGCTGCTAAGCTCCTTAATACTTCCTCTCTCACTGTTTATTTCATCTAATATTTCAAACTCCTCCTCCATGATGTTTGTATCGCCCCTCTCTTTTGTGAAAACAGGCGCAAAGTATTCATTCAGAACATACCCACGTCTTCCACCGCCACACACACACTTCCTTTATGGTCTCCAATCGGCCCCACTCTTTCTCTAGTTATCTTCTTGATCTTAATGTATTTATAAACAATCTTTGGGTTTTCCTTGATTTTACTTGTGAATATTTTTTCATGTTCTTTCTTTGCATTCCTAATGTCCTTTTTAATTTCACCCCTGCACTTTGTATACTCCTAGATTTTCTGCCATATTGAGCCATAAATAGCAGAGGCTCTGATCATTTTCCAATCCTCTCTGGCTACAGGTGTGGTGCCAGAGGATGCTAATGTGCCATTGTTTAAAAAGGGAGAAAGGGATAGACCAGGTAATTACAGGACAGGCAGCCTAACCTCAGTGGTGGAAAAATTATTGGGAAAAATTCTGAGGGACAAGAGAAACCTTCATTTGGGAAGACACGTGTTTGTGTGACTGGAAGAATGTATCTGTCGTAAGCTTCCCTTTTTTTCTTTATCCTACCCTGTATGTCCATTGACATCCAGGGGGCTCTAGATTTGTTAATCCTACCCTTTTTCTTTAATGGAACATACTTGCTCTGTACCCTCAGGATCTCCTCCTTGAATGCCTCCCACTGCTCTGATACTGATTTACCTTCATGTAGCTGTTTCCAGTCCATAGAAATTAGATGCAGGAGCAGGCCATTAGGCCCTTCGAGCCTGCACCACCATTCAATAAGATCATGGCTGATCATTCAGCCTCAGTACCTCTTTCCTGCTTTCTCTCCATACCCCTTGATCCCTTTGGCCGTAAGGGCCATATCTAACTCCCTTTTGAATATATGGCTAAATCACCTCTCAGCATAGCAAAATTGGCTTTTCCCCAATTCAGAACTTTTATTCCTGGTTTATCTTTGTCCTTTTCTATAACTACCCGAAATCTAACTGAATTGTGATCACTAGCACCAAAATGCTCTCCCACTGCTACCCCTTCCACCATGTTGAATCGGGTAGGCTGTAAAGTGCCTAATCAAAAGATGAGTTCCTCTAGCTTACGTTGAGCTTCATTGGAACAGTGTTGGAGGACAGAGAGATCGGAGTGGGAGTGATCCGAGAGAATTAAAATTACAGGATTGAAGATGGATTAACGGACAGAAAACTGAGTGTAGGAATAAGCAGGTCATTTTCGAGTTGGCTGTTTGTAACTTGTGCGGTGCCGCAAAGATCAGTGCTTGGATCTCAGTTATTTACAATCTATATCAATGGCTTAGATGAGAGGACCAAATATAATGCATTCAAGTTTGCTCATGATACAACGCTTGGTGGGAATGTAAGCTGTGAGGAGGCTGCAAAGGGATATAGACTGGTTACATAAGTGGGCAAGAAGGTGGCAGATGGTGTATAATGTGGGGAAATGTGACATTATCCACTTTGGTAGAAAGAATAGAAAAGCAGAATATTTTTTAAAAAGGTGAGAGACTAATAATTGTTGATATGCAGAGAAATTTGGGTGTCCATTTACACGAATCACCAAGTTAACATGCATGTACAGCAAGCAATTAGGGAGGCAGATGGTATGTTAGCCTTTATTGCAAGGGTGTTAGAGTATGTGAGTAAGAAAGTCTTGCTGTAATTGTATAAGGCTTTGATAAAACCACACCTGGAGCATTTTGTGCATTTTTGGAGTCCTTACCGAAGGAAGGATATACTTGCCTTCGAGGGAATACAACAAAGGTTCACAAGATTGGCTTCTGGGGTGAGAGGGTTGTCCTATGAGGAGAGAGTGACTAGAATGGGCCTATATTCTCTGGAGTTTAGAAAAATGAGAGGTGATCTCATTGAAACATATGAAATTCATAGGAGGCTTGACAGGGTAGATGCTGAGAAGCTGTTTTCCCTGACTGGAGAGTCTAGAACGAGGGATCATAGTCTTAAAATAAGGAGCTGGCTATTTAGAACTGAGATGAGGAGAAATTTCTTCACTGAGGGTTGTGAATCTTTGTGAATCTTTGCAATTCTCTACCCCATAGGGCTGTGGATGCTCAGTCATTGAGTATATTTAAGACTGATTTTTGGATACTTGGGGAATCAAGGGATATGGGAATCGGACAGGAAAGTGTTGAGGTAGAAATTCAGCAGCATCTTAATGAATGGCGGAGCAGACTCAAGGGGCCGAATGACCGAGTCCCGCTCCTATTTCTCATGTTCTAAAAAGGAAGCCTTCAGGCTCCCCCTTCCCAATCGCTGCCTCAGCCTTGTGAAGACATCATAATCTTTTAAATATTTGCTTAATGTTGATGTGTTAATAGGTGATGGTGATGTTGTGGAGCAAGTGATTGGGCAGCAAACAAGTGACCAAGATGAGCATAACATGGAGCTTAGTGTTCTGGATGGCATGATCCGAAATTTACAACAGGAACAAGACCAGCGGGTGGTTGGCGACCAACATGGGCTAAGTAGTCCACAGAACAGGATCAGCACACCTGCAAGAGGTACCGCTTATGTTATTAAGTGAATTGTCCCCCAGAGAGTCCCGTTATATGCAAATAGCAAACTAAAATGTTAAGCCTGTTAACTGAGAATTTGCGCGCTTTATTTATTCAAGTTTGCCTGGTGAGACAGAGAAAGGTAAAGATGGATAAGCTGTTTTATTTCATAACGAGTGAGCATACTGAACATCAGTTATGATCAGATTAATTTTCTTCAATCAGCATAACTTGTCCACATACTATTAGAAAAGAATGAACAAGCTACACTGTCCCGATCTTTTTTTAAAAAAGAACCCCTCTCTCTAGCTGAAAAAAGGCCTGCCCAGAGCTCTGCGAAATGCTTGGGACCGGAGACATGCCACTGCATTGGGTGTGCAATGTTTATCGATTTTCTAAGAAAGGCTAACTAATTAGTTATTGTTTTTAATCTTTGAGGAAAATAACTTTCATTAGCAGATTAACTAGTGTGAGTACACTTTGGCTTAAAAACCCAGCATTAAATGTAGCACTTTCCAAATCCTTTCTATGGAAAAATCATATTTTTAATGCTGAAATATGAAACATGATGGTCATTTATAGAAATGTTGTTCTGATTTACAAAGATGTTACCAGAATTGAGAGGATGCAACTATCAGGAACGATTGTGCAAGCATGGACTCTTTTTTTTTTTCTCCTGAAAAAGAGAAGAGTAAGAGGAGATCTGATGGAAGCCTTTAAAATTATGAAGGGGATTGTTGGGTGGATGTGAAGAAATTGTTTCCATTAGTGGGTGAATCTAGAACAAGGGGCAGAATTTAGGAAGTTTTTCTTTACACAGAGTGATGAGAATGTGGAACTCTGTCACATGGAGTGGTTGAAACAGCTGGTATTGCTGCATTTAAGAGAAGGCTTGATGCAAACATGAAATAGAAGGGAATAGTGAGTTACGGGGACAGGGTGGAACGAGGCAATTAGAATGAAAGGAGGTTCGTGTGAAGTTTAAATATCGGCATAGGCCAATTGGGCCGAATGACTTGCTTCTGTGCTGTAGATTCTATGTAATCTTATTATGCTAAGTCTTCTATGCTATGGAATACAGTCCACATAATGCTGGAAATACAACGTAGGTTCAAAAGTAAAAACTGGTTAACATGGAGAGCCTCCATTTGAAGTAGAACCTGTCTTTTCTCTTTCAAATGCTGATGTATTTTGAGTATTTCTATTTGTTTCTGATTTTGAGCACTGATGGTTTTCGTTCTAACACAATTGCAGAAAATTAATTACTTTAAAGGATACTGATAATGAGGGTGGAGTGTATTATTGAACTCTTAGCTGGCTAATTATGGATTCTATTTTGTAATCAAATGCATTTTCACCCAACTGAATTACAAAATAAGAGTGCAGATATTTAAAGGTCAAAATTTGATGATTAAAGCGCTAAAGTTTTTTGTGTCCTTGTTAATTTTTTTTCAAGCTTCAAGGAACCCGAGCTCCGATATTCTGTCACCACCAAATGTGGGATTGCGTCGTAGTGGGCAGATTGAAGGTGTTCGCCAGATGCATCACAACGCTCCACGTAGTCAAATAGCCACAGAAAGAGATATCATGGCCTGGAAACGAAGAGTGGTAGTCCCAGATATACCACCTAGTGTGAACAGGTATGAAATTATTGCAGCAAGTATCTGAAATCGGTCATTGGATATGATTTATTGCTTTTCCTTACCAAATGTAATGAAGTGGGTTTTTCCCTCCTTCTCCTTCTGCAGCAAAAAGAAAATGCAATCAAGTCCACCTTTAGGGGATTTTTGTTGCACCAATATGACTCTTTTTTTCCATTTACTTTGTACCCTGGTTTATATAGTCAGTGGAATGTATTATTTTGTGGTGAGTGTTAGCTGTGCTTATTATGAGGATAATTTTAGGGCTATGGACAACCACCTATGAAATCTGAGTTAAGACTGCTGGGATTTGTCAGTTAAGAACATAAGAAATACGGCCCTTCGAGTCTGCTCCACCATTCAATAAGATCATGGCTGATCATCGACCTCTATTCCACATTCCTGCCTGATCTCCATACCCCTTGATTCCCCTAGACTTCAAAAATCCATCTATCTCAGCCTTGAATATATTCAGAGACTCCGGATCCACAGCTCTCTGGGGCAGAGGATTCCAAAGATTCACAACCCTCTGAGTGAAGAATTTTCTCCTCTGTCTTAAATGGCCTATCCATTATCCTGATTCTGTACCCCCTAGTTCTAGACATTCCAGCCAGGGGAAACAACCTCTCAGCAACTACCCTGTCAATCCCCTTCAGAATCTTGTATGTTTCAATGAGATCATCTCTCATTCTTCTAAATTCCAGAAAGTATAGGTCCATTCATCCCAGGAATCAGTCTTGTGAACCTCCCTTGTACCGCCTCCAAGACAAGTATATCCTTAATTCGATAAGGATCACCAATGCCCTGTACAATTGTAGCAAGACTTCCTTACTCTGATACTCCAACCCCCTTGCAATAAAGGACAACGTGCCATTTGCCTTGCTTGCTGTACCTCCATATTAGCTTTCTGTGTTTCTTGTGCAAGAACACCAAAATCTCTCTGAAGACCAACATTTAAAAGTTTCTCACCATTTTAATTATATATATTTTTTTAAATTCTTCCTACCAAAGTGAATAACCTCATATTTCCCACATTATACTCCCATCTGCCACCTTAGTGCCCACTCATTTAGTCGATCTATATCCCCTTTGCAGACGCTTTGTGTTCTCCTCACAGCTTATTGTCCTACCAAGCTTTGTATTGTCAGCAAACTTGGATACATTACATTCGGTCCCTTCATCTAGGTCATTAATATAGATTGTAAATAGCTGAGGCCCCAGCACTGATCCTTGCAGCACCCCACTAGTTACAGCCTGCCAACCTGAAAAAGACCCGTTTATCCCTGCACTCTGTTTTCTGTCCATTAACCAGTCCTCTATCCTGCTAATACATTACCTGCAATCCCATGAGCCCTTATCTTGTGTAATAACATTTTATGTGGCACCTTATCTAATGCCTTTTAGAAATCCAAGTATACTACATCCACTGATTCCCCTGCTAGTTACATCCTTAAAAAACTCTTAATAAATTTGTCAAACACGATTTCCCTTTCATAAAACCATGTTGACTGCCTAATCATGTTATGATTAGCTAAGTGCCTTGATATCACTTTGTTAACAATGAATTCCAACATTTTCCTGATGACTGATGTTGGACTAACTGGCCTGTAGTTCCGTTTTCTCTCCATCCTTTCTTGAATAGCGGTGTTACATTTGCTACCTTCCAATCAGCTGGGACAGTTCTAGAATCTAGGGAACTTTGAAAGATCAAAACCAATGCATCTACGATCTCTGCAGCCACCTGTTTTAGAACCCTAGGATGTGGACCGTCGGGTCCAAGGAATTTGTCGGCTTTTAGTCCCATTAGTTTCTTTAGTACTTTTTCTCTACTTATATTAATTACGTTAAGTTCCTCACCCTCATTAGACCCTTGGTTCCCCACCATTTTAAGTATGCTTTTTACGTCTTCTGCTTTGAAGACAGATATAAAGTATTTGTTTAATGTTTCCTTATTCCCCATTATTTTTACCGACCTCAGTCTCTAAGGGACCAATGTTTACTTTAGCTACTCTCTTCCTTTTTACATACTTATAGAAACTCTTACAATCTTATATTTATTGCTAGTTTTCTTTCATGGTCTATTTTTTCCCCTTTGATCAATTTTTTGGTCATCCTTTGCTGGTTTCTGAAACTTTCCCAATCCTCAGGCTTACTACTATTATTTGCACCATTATAAGCTTTCAGTGTAATACAATCCTTAACTTCTTTAGTTAGCCACGGATGGATCATTTTTCTTGTGGAGTTTTTGTTTCTCAATGGAACGTATTTTTGTTGAGAATTCTGCCATACCTTTTAATCTACTTTTCCAATCTACCTATGTAGTTGGCTTTATTTAAGTTTAAGACTCTAGTATTTGGACTTGGGCAAGTTACTCAAACGTAATGTGAAATTCTGTCATATTATGATCACTCTGCCCCAGAGGATCCTTTACTATGAGATTGCTAATTAACACTGTCTCATTACACAATATAATATCTAAAAATAGCCTGTTGCCTGGTTAGTTCCATGACATATTGTTCTAGGAAACATAGAAACATAGAAAATAGGTGCAGGAGTAGGTCATTCAGCCCTTCTAGCCTGCACCGCCATTCAATGAGTTCATGGCTGAACATGCAACTTCAGTACCCCATTCCTGCTTTCTGGCCATACCCCTTGATCCCCCTAGTAGTAAGGACTACATCTAACTCCTTTTTGAATATATTTAGTGAATTGGCTTCAACAACGTTCTGTGGTAGAGAATTCCACAGGTTCACCACTCTCTGGGTGAAGAAGTTTCTCCTCATCTCGGTCCTAAATGGCTTACCCATTATCCTTAGACTGTGACCCCTGTTCTGGACTTCCCCAACATTGGGAACATTCTTCCTGCATCTAACCTGTCTAAACCCGTCAGAATTTTAATCGTTTCTATGTGATCCCCTCTCATTCTTCTGAACGCCAGTGAATACAAGCCCAGTTGATGCAGTCTTTCTTGATATGTTAGTCCCGCCATCCCGGGAATCAGTCTGGTGAACCTTCGCTGCACTCCCTCAATAGCAAGAATGTCCTTCCTCAAGTTAGGAGACCAAAACTGTACACAATACTCCAGGTGTGGCCTCACCAAGGCCCTGTACAACTGTAGTAACACTTCCCTGCCCCTGTACTCCAATCCCCTCGCTATGAAGGCCAACATGCCATTTGCTTTCTTCACCGCCTGCTGTACCTGCATGCATTCCATGAACTTGTCCTTCAGATTACCTTTACCAATTTGATTTGAAAGTTAGGACTATTAAAGGAGGATTTTCAGTCCATCTGTGTAGAGTAGATTGTTACATTCCCGGGGTAAAAATTGAACAAGTACTTTGGTTCGGTATTCACTAAGGAGGACACAAACAACCTTCCGGGTATAAAAGGGGTCAGAGGGTCTAGTAAGGAGGAGGAACTGAGGGAAATCTTTATTAGTTGGGAAATTGTGTTGAGGAAATTGATGGGATTGAAGGCCGATAAATCCCCAGGACATGATGGACTGCATCCCAGAGTACTTAAGGAGGTGGCCTTGGAAATAGCGGATGCATTGACAGTCATTTTCCAACATTCCATTGACTCTGGATCAGTTCCTATGGAGTGGAGGGTAGCCAATGTAACCCCACTTTTTAAAAAAGGAGGGAGAGAGAAAACGGAATTATAGACCGGTCAGCCTGACCTCAGTAGTGGGTAAAATGATGGAATCAATTATTAAGGATGTCATAGCAGTGCATTTGGAAAATGGTGACATGATAGGTCCAAGTCAGCATGGATTTGTGAAAGGGAAATCATGCTTGACAAATCTTCTGGAATTTTTTGAGGATGTTTCCAGTAAAGTGGACAAAGGAGAACAAGTTGATGTGGTATATTTGGACTTTCAGAAGGCTTTCGACAAGGTCCCACACAAGAGATTAATATGCAAAGTTAAAGCACATGGGATTGGGGGTAGTGTGCTGACGTGGATTGAGAACTGGTTGTCAGACAGGAAGCAAAGAGTAGGAGTAAATGGGTACTTTTCAGAATGGCAGGCAGTGACTAGTGGGGTACCGCAAGGTTCTGTGCTGGGGCCCCAGCTGTTTACATTGTACATTAATGATTTAGACGAGGGGATTAAATGTAGTATCTCCAAATTTGCGGATGACACTAAGTTGGGTGGCAGTGTGAGCTGCGAGGAGGATGCTATGAGGCTGCAGAGTGACTTGGATAGGTTAGGTGAGTGGGCAAATGCATGGCAGATGAAATATAATGTGGATAAATGTGAGGTTATCCACTTTGGTGGCA
Source organism: Pristiophorus japonicus (assembly GCF_044704955.1). Lineage (NCBI taxonomy): Eukaryota > Metazoa > Chordata > Chondrichthyes > Pristiophoridae > Pristiophorus > Pristiophorus japonicus. Next base: position 104,773,880 of record NC_091987.1, read on the forward strand.
AAAGCAGAGAGACAGACTATTATCTGAATGGTGACAGATTAGGAAAAGGGGAGGTGCAACGAGACCTGGGTGTCATGGTACATCAGTCATTGAAGGTTGGCATGCAGGTACAGCAGGCGGTTAAGAAAGCCAATGGCATGTTGGCCTTCATAGCGAGGGGATTTGAGTACAGGGGCAGGGAGGTGTTGCTACAGTTGTACAGGGCCTTGGTGAGGCCACACCTGGAGTATTGTGTACAGTTTTGGTCTCCTAACTTGAGGAAGGACATTCTTGCTATTGAGGGAGTGCAGCGAAGATTCACCAGTCTGATTCCCGGGATGGTGGGACTGACCTATCAAGAAAGACTGGATCAACTGGGCTTGTATTCACTGGCGTTCAGAAGAATGAGAGGGGACCTCATAGAAACGTTTAAAATTCGGACAGGTTTAGACAGGTTAAATGCAGGAAGAATGTTCCCAATGTTGGGGAAGTCCAGAACCAGGGGACACAGTCTAAGGATAAGGGGTAAGCCATTTAGGACCGAGATGAGGAGAAACCTCTTCACCCAGAGAGTGGTGAACCTGTGGAATTCTCTACCACAGAAAGTTGTTGAGGCCAATTCACTAAATATATTCAAAAAGGAGTTAGATGAAGTCCTTACTACTAGGGGGATCAAGGGGTATGGCCAGAAAGCAGGAATGGGGTACTGAAGTTGCATGCTCAGCCATGAACTCATTGAATGGCGGTGCAGGCTAGAAGGGCCGAATGGCCTACTCCTGCACCTATTTTCTATGTTTCTATGGCCCCAAGTTTCCACACGCGGCAAAACAGGCGCCCCTCCGAGCTGGGCGCCCGTTTTTCGCGCCGAAAACGGCGCCTGAAAAAAAACAAGCTATTCTCGAGCGCTTTGCAGCTCGATGTCGGCTTGGCGCGGCGCCTACCACTCGCGCCGATTTTGTAAGTAGGCGGGGGCGGGTACCATTTAAATTAGTTTTTTTTGTGCCGGCAACCCTACGCGTGCGCGTTGGAGCGTTTGCTCACGTGCAGTGTGAAGGAAACATTGGTACTCACCCGTTTTTGTAGTTGTTTGTAGCTGTTTAATTTTTTAACATTTTTTAATACAACCACATTGCCCTTCCATGATCAGCACTGAGGCTTCTTGCAGCAGTGAGAAGGCTGCAGGAAGCCTCAGAAGTTGAGGCAGCCGTTTCCCGACGGGCCCAACCGACGGCAGGGAATGGCTGCCTCAACTTCTGAGGCTTCCTGCAGCCTTCTCACTGCCTTCACTCACCACCCCCCCCCCCTTCCCCGCCGTCGGGAACGGGTCGGTCGGGCCCTTACTGCTTCCCCCCACCCCCCTCCCCTGCCGTCGGGAACGGGTCGGTCGGGCCCTTACTGCCTCCCCTCCCCCGCCGTCGGGAAAGGGTCGGTCGGGCCCTTGCAGCATCTCCCCCCCCACCCCCCCCCCCAGCCGTCGGGAATGGGTCGGTTGGGCCCTTACTGCCCCCCCCTGCCGTTGGGAACGGGTCGGTCAGGCCCTTACTGCCTCCCCCCCCCCCCCTGCTGTCGGGAACGGGTCGGTTGGGCCCTTACTGCCTCCCCCCCCAGCCCCCGCCGTCGGGAACGGGTGCCTCAACTTGTGAGGCTTCCTGCAGCCTTCTCCCTCCCTGAAAGGCCTGCCTGAAGCACTTTCACACAGGTAGGAACATGGTTTATTTAATCTTTTCTTTGCTTATAAATTTTTATTCAGGTTGGAATTATTTGTATAATATTTGTATAAGTATAACTAAGGACTTATTGTAGAATGTAATGACTTCCCTTCCCCCCCCACCTCGTTCCGGACGCCTAATTTGTAACCTGCGCCTGATTTTTTAATGTGTAGACAAGGTTTTTTCAGGCCTACAAAAATCTTCACTTGCTCCATTCTAAGTTAGTTTGGAGTACGTTTTCACTGTGGAAACTTTCAAATCAGGCGTCAGTGGCCGGATACGCCCCCTTTTGGAAAAATAAATTCTGTTCAAAAGTGAAACTGTTCTACATGAATAGAAGTGCAGAAAACTTAAATGTGGAGAATTGCGATTTCTAAGATACTCCGTTCTCCACCAGTTGCTCCTAAAAATCAGGAGCAAATCATGTGGAAACTTGGGGCCGATGTTTCTATGTTTCTAATGACTAAGATCAGAAGATTACATTTGACAGCTACTTATGTTCCGAGTAGTATCTGTTGTGATAGCGGCACAAACAAATAGTTTAATAAGCTTTCCATTACCTATTAGAAACATAGAAACATGGAAAATAGGTGCAGGAGTAGGCCATTCGGCCCTTCTAGCCTGCACCGCCATTCAATGAGTTCATGGCTGAACATTCAACTTCAGTACCCCATTCCTGCTTTCTCGCCATACCCCTTGATCCCCCGAGTAGTAAGGACCTCATCTAACCCCTTTTTGAATATATTTAGTGAATTGGCCTCAACAACTTTCTGTGGTAGAGAATTCCACAGGTTCACCACTCTCTGGGTGAAGAAGTTCCTCCGCATCTCGGTCCTAAATGGCTTACCCCTTATCCTTAGACTGTGACCCCTGGTTCTGGACTTCCCCAACATTGGGAACATTCTTCCTGCATCTAACCTGTCTAACCCCGTCAGAATTTTAAATGTTTCTATGAGGTCCCCTCTCATTCTTCTGAACTCCAGTGAATACAAGCCCAGTTGATCCAGTCTTTCTTGATAGGTCAGTCCCGCCATCCCGGGAATCAGTCTGGTGAACCTTCGCTGCACTCCCTCAATAGCAAGAATGTCCTTCCTCAGGTTAGGAGACCAAAACTGTACACAATACTCCAGGTGTGGCCTCACCAATGCCCTGTACAACTGTAGCAACATCTCCCTGCCCCTGTACTCAAATCCCCTCGCTATGAAGGCCAACATGCCATTTGCTTTCTTAACCGCCTGCTGCACCTGCATGCCAACCTTCAATGACTGATGTACCATGACACCCAGGTCTCTTTGCACCTCCCCTTTTCCTAATCTGTCACCATTCAGATAATAGTCTGTCTCTCTGTTTTTACCACCAAAGTGGATAACCTCACATTTATCCACATTATACTTCATCTGCCATGCATTTGCCCACTCACCTAACCTATCCAAGTCGCTCTGCAGCCTCACAGCATCCTCCTCGCAGCTCACACTGCCACCCAACTTAGTGTCATCCGCAAATTTGGAGATACTACATTTAATCCCCTCATCTAAATCATTAATGTACAGTGTAAACAGCTGGGGCCCCAGCACAGAACCTTGCGGTACCCCACTAGTCACTGCCTGCCATTCTGAAAAGTACCCATTTACTCCTACTCTTTGCTTCCTGTCTGACAACCAGTTCTCAATCCATGTCAGCACGCTACCCCCAATCCCATGTGCTCTAACTTTGCACATCAATCTCTTGTGTGGGACCTTGTCGAACGCCTTCTGAAAGTCCAAATATACCACATCAACTGATTCTCCCTTGTCCACTCTACTGGAAACATCCTCAAAAAATCCAGAAGATTTGTCAAGCATGATTTCCCTTTCACAAATCCATGCTGACGTGGACCTATCATGTCACCTCTTTCCAAATGCAGTGCGATGACATCCTTAATAATTGATTCCTTCCTTTTACCCACTACCGATGTCAGGCTGACCGGTCTATAATTCCCTGTTTTCTCTCTCCCTCCTTTTTTAAAAAGTGGGGTTACATTGGCTACCCTCCACTCTATAGGAACTGATCCAGAGTCAATGGAATGTTGGAAAATGACTGTCAATGCATCCACTATTTCCAAGGCCACCTCCTTAAGTACTCTGGGATGCAGTCCATCAGGCCCTGGGGATTTATCGGCCTTCATTCCCATCAATTTCCCCAACACAATTTCCCGGCTAATAAGGATTTCCCTCAGTTTCTCCTCCTTACTAGACCCCCCGACCCCTTTTATAACCGGAAGGTTGTTTGTGTCCTCCTTCGTGAATACCGAACCAAAGTACTTGTTCAATTGGTCCGCCATTTCTTTGTTCCCCGTTATGACTTGCCCTGATTCTGACTGCAGGGGACCTACGTTTGTCTTTACTAACCTTTTTCTCTTTACATATCTATAGAAAGTTTTGCAATCCGTCTTAATGTTCCCTGCAAGCTTCTTCCCTGCCCTAATCAAACCCTTTGTCCTCCTCTGCTGAGTTCTAAATTTCTCCCAGTCCTCAGGTTCGCTGCTATTTCTGGCCAATTTATATGCCACTTTCTTGCCTTTAATCCTATCCCTGATTTCCCTTGATAGCCACGGTTGAGCCACCTTCCCTTTTTTATTTTTACGCCAGACAGGAATCTACAATTGTTGTAGTTCATCCATGCGGTCTCTAAATGTCTGCAATTGCCCATCCACAGTCAACCCCTTTAAGTATCATTCGCCAATCCATCCCAGCCAATTCATGCCTCATACCGTCAAATTTAGCCTTCTTTAAGTTCTGGACCATGGTCTCTGAATTAACTGTTTCATTCTCCATCCTAATGCAGAATTCCACCATATTATGGTCACTCTTCCCCAAGGGGCCTCGCACAACGAGATTGCTAATTAATCCTCTCTCATTACATAACACCCAGTCTAAGGTGGCCTCCCCCCCGAGTTGGTTCCTCGACATATTGGTCTAAAAAACCATCCCTTATGCACTCCAGGAAATCCTCCTCCACCGTATTGCTTCCAGTTTGGTTAGCCCAATCTATGTGCATATTAAAGTCACCCATTATAACTGCTGCACCTTTATTGCATGCACCCCTAATTTCCTGTTTGATACCCTCCCGAACATCACTACTACTGTTTGGAGGTCTGTACACAACTCCCACTAACGTTTTTTGCCCTTTGGTGTTCTGTAGCTCTACCCATATAGATTCCACATCATCCAAGCTAATGTCCTTCCTAACTATTGCCTTAATCTCCTCCTTAACCAGCAATGCTACCCCACCTCCTTTTCCTTTTATTCTATCCTTCCTGAATGTTGAATATCCGTGGATGTTGAGTTCCCAGCCCTGATCATCCTGGAGCCACGCCTCCGTAATCCCAATCACATCATATTTGTTAACATCTATTTGCACAGTTAATTCATCCACCTTATTGCGGATACTCCTTGCATTAAGACACAAAGCCTTTAGGCTTGTTTTTTTAACACCCTCTCTCCTTTTAGAATTTTGCTGTACAATGGTCCTTTTTGTTCTTTGCCTTGGGTTTCTCTGCCCTCCACTTTTCCTCATCTCCTTTCTGTCTTTTGCTTTTGCCTCCTTTTTGTCTCCCTCTGTCTCCCTGCATTGGTTCCCATCCTCCTGCCATATTAGTTTAACTCCTCCCCAACAGCATGAGCAAACACTCCCCCTAGGACATTGGTTCTGGTCCTGCCCAGGTGCAGACCGTCCGGTTTATACTGGTCCCACCTCCCCCAGAACCGGTTCCAATGCCCCAGGAATTTGAATCCCTCCCTGCTGCACCATTGCTCAAGCCACGTATTCATCTGAGCTATCCTGCGTGGAATTGATGGTTAACTTTTCTTCAAGTGTGGGTACTAAAGAATATATCAGAGATCTATGAGGTCATAGAGCTTGAGATCTGACATGTTCTGCTGTAATAAATAGAATCATTTTTCTTCTCTCCTGAACATTATTGTTCATTGCTTCTTTGCTGCCATATTCAGGTAGCTGGTCTAGGTTCCATGCTTCAGTGGTGGTTATTCAAGATAGGCTGCAGTTCTACACTTGCTGCAGAACAGAATGACTTCTGCTGATAATTTCCACCCCCATCCAACCCCGTAGTAACAGAAAACTTGAAAAATGATGAAAAATATTGGAATGTCCCTTTTGAGTTATTTTGCCTTTGAATAATTGGCATTTGCTTTTCAATCTAAAAGATCTGTAACTTAATTTGCTTTTAACTTTAAAACCATTTTTGTTGTCAAATAGCTCTTCCTCAGATTTAACAGCAATGATGAATGAAGCACAAGCTCTAAACAAGAATTCCTAATTCTCTGCCAAATAAACTCGCACTTCAAAGCCAAGAATATTCCAATCAGTGTTATTTTAATGTTGACTTTAACTTTTTTAAATGAATAGATTAACACTGGCATTAAATAATGCCAATCATAAAATCTAGGCATAGAAGTAATATAGTGCAGGAAGTAAATCTGTAAAGTCAGGGTCTTCCCATTCTGTTTCATACCCTCTGGTGGCTAATTGATACTGCAGTAGAGAATTTGAGAATAGGGTTCTCAGTTGCTGGAAGTACATGGTCAAGGTACTGTTGTTTAGGGGGGGAGGGGGGAATGTGGGGGAAGCGAAGAGTGGAAATTAGAGAAAGAAAAAAATGAAAGACTTGTATCTGTCCCAAAGGCTTTATGCCAATGAAGTTCTTTTATAAGTGTAGTCACTGTTGTAATGTAGGAAACACGGTAGCCAATTTGTGCACAGCAAGGTCCCACAGACAGCAATTTGTTAATGATCAGATAATCTCTTTTTAGTCTTGTTGTTTGAGGGATAAATATTGGCCAGGACACAGGGAGAACTCCTGCTCTTCGGATAGGTCCACCTGGGAGTGCAGAAGGGGCCTTGGTTTAACGTCTCATCCGAAAGACGGGACCTCTGACCATGCAGCACACTCTGTCCTGTACTGGATATCTCAGCCTAGATTTTGTGCTCGTCCCTGGAGTGGGACTTGAAACCACATCCTTCTGACTCAGAGGCGAGAGTGCCACCACTGAGGCACAGCTGACATCAGAGGGTTAATATCGTAGCATTTTTTTTCAAAATCTCGTCACTTGCAACATTTTTAAGACTTCATCAGGGAAACATATTGTTCTCTGGTTCAATTTCATTGCTTCTGGTTGAAAGTTATATTTTGTGCCTGGGTTGATTGTCAACTACAAGTACTCTAACATTTTTATAAATTAATTGAAAAAAATGCTATTGTGAAGTCTATTGCTGGATTTTTCCCATAATCATTTTTGTATGTGTTCCTTTTATTCAGTTTGCAGGAAGATTTTAGGATTGCTAAAAGTGAAGAGGAAATTGCCTTGTATACAAGAGAGAAGAAAAGACGACCAATTCACTCTACACAAAGGGTGGGTGGTTTAACTAGAATATTACTGGATATAAACTGAAGTGCCACTAAGGTGTTTCTATAATGTGTTTCTTATCAACATAAACTGTACTGCGCCCAGCCACAAAGTATAGTATAACATTTAAAAAAATGACAGATTAAAAATTGTGAAGAAGGAACAAGTGTAGGCTATTCTGCGCCTCGAGCCTGTTCACCATTTGTTTAGATCATGGCTGATCAGTACCTAAACTCCAAGTCCAATATATCCTTCCTTGACACGGTGCTCAAAACTGAATGTAATACTCCTGTGGTCTGTCCAAGGCTCTGTACAACTGAAGCATAACTTCCTCCTCTTTCTATACCAACCTTATTAGGATAAAGGCCAACATTACATTAGCCTCTTTGATTACTTTTTGTGTCTGTCCATTAGTTTTTAGAGATTTGTATACCCGGACACCAAAATCCCTTTGCTCATCTACAATTTCTGGTCTCTTGCCATAAAGAAAATAGTTTGATTTGTCTTTGTTGCATACAAAGTAGATTACCTCACACTTCCTCACATTGAACTCCATCTGCCAGTTTTGCCCACCCACATAATCTGTCTATGTTGCTTTATAATTTCCATCTACACAAGTTGCTGTTCCTCCTATCTTAGTGCCATCAGAAAACTTGGATATGCAGTCCTCTATTCCTTCATCCCACTCATTGATATTTGTGTTGAAAAGCTGAAGCCCCAGTACAGATCCCTGGGGAACACCACTTGTCACTGCCAATCAGAGTACGTCCCTTTATCTCTATTTTCTGATTTGCTTTCAATAGTGTACTAAGTTATGATCATCAGATGGATTTAATTTGGTTTCTATTAGTTCTGTTTCTCAGTTTGGTATATTTAGCCCATTACGTCTATTTACTTCAAGCTGATTATTGGGTTGTGTCCTTGCAACGTGTGAATAAATAATTGAACGCTTAGCTTATGGCTTAGCTAGGACCTGTGCGTTGCCTATGATGTCAACTTTTCAGATTTTTCACCTGTTGGTGTCAATGTTGTCCCTGTTCTGCTCTTTTTATATATCCTTATCAGACCTGTCCCGTGATGCTCCGCTCTTTGAGCTGTCATCTTATCTCCATCACACAGTAAATTATGATGTATTACTGAAAAAATGTCCTCTGTATCTTTTTTTAGAATGACTCCTTGGACTCGTCTGAACACACAAAAAGAAAAATGAGGGCACGGCGGCGTGAACAGCACAAATATCGAACTCGTGCTGCTGTTGAAGAATTAGCTCAATTTTTCCATGAAGAAGCAGAAGAGGTTAGCTCTGAAGAGGTTAGTGACATGAACCACATTTTTAAATCCTGGACCTAGCAATTTAATTTATGTATTTAGTAACACAATGAAACAGTTTAATTATGTAGACTGTTGCAAACTTTGATTCATGCTTAATTCTGGAAGGCTGTTGTCAGATTCAGGAAAAGACATCAGAAAACTGAGAAGGTGGAAATTATGAAATATAATTGAATTTTGATTAATGTATATATAATCAATGCATATTTGACTTGCCAAAAACATTTGCATCAGGAGTTCAGTCATTTTAAAATGTTAAAAATATTTGTATCTGAGGCAATTTATTAATTAAATCAACAAGTCTGACTTTATTTGGTCGAAATCTGATATGTAAAATGTGCTGCTGTTTGTCAGCAGATTTTGGCAATGAATAGAGTAAGACGAGTGAGCTAACTTTGTTGTTTAAAACCAGAGGTAACTTGGAACAATTTTTCCCCAAATTTAGGAATTCTGTAGAATGCTAATGAATCCAAAGTAGTTTGGTATATTCGAATTCTATATTTAGATTAAGCAAATACAAAAGTTATTTAGGAAGTTTTAAAACTGCTACTTTGATCATAGCTAGGAAACTCTTCATTGTGCTGTGTAACTAAAGTTGCAGTGTAACTCTGGAAATAGGCCCTGACCCCCCTCTCTCTCTCTCTCTCTCTCTCTCTCTCTCTCTCTCTCTCTCTCTCGAGAGAGAGAGAGAGAGAGAGAGAGAGAGAGAGAGAGAGAAGTCTGGAGGAGGTAGTCTTACATTTGTTCTTTACATTACATACAGTAACTCCAGTACTGTGTCGAATGTGGTTTTAAAAAGTGCTCAGAGAGTACCTTAAACCCATCTGAATTTCATTTATATGGTCAGGTAATACAGAGACCTGTGTGCTCTAAGTATTTAAACTTTTAACTCTTGGGTGGTGCAGTTCCAGCCAGGTAACTAAGGTACCGCCTGTCTGAGGTGCATGTTGGTATGTGGGTCCGGATTAATTTGTAGCGATAGCATGGAGTGCGCTCAAGGCTAAGATTTTGAAATCTATGGGGTAGAAATTGCCTCCCCCACCCGAAATATGGCGCTCCCACCCCATTTTGGTGGTTTTTACAGCAGTTGCTTAGTTGGTCTTAATGGGGGCAGTGACTACACTTGCGGGGCAAAGACGCAGCAGTGACAGCAACTGAAGGGCGGAAGTTGGATGCGGAGTGGAGTCACTGCCGCAATGACGTCATCACGGAGCCACGTCACCACGGCGCTCCCCTTCACTTAAAGGGGAGAGCCTTCGCGATTTCAAAACTTTGGACCACCAAAGAGGGTTTCGGCCGGGTCAGGCTGCCTGTTGGTGGCCCAGCCGAATCCGGGGGCATAATTGTTGGGAAGACATGGCAGTTGGCCGACAAAAAAAAACATGGTGGCAGCGGCAGTGCGCCCTCCTCTTTAAGAGGGAAGCCACACTGCCGCTGCAGAAGGCCACAGCCTCGCTGGACTCACCGGAAAAAGCTTGATTTGGCACCGCTGGATGGGCTGAAGACTTTCTGAGGGGAATGTCTCCATCAGGTTAGATGGGCGGTGTGCATGGTGATGATGTACTTAAGACGGATCGGCAGCAGCGAAGCGGTAAGGTGGGGGGCGGGGGGGAGATTGGGGCATCACCGGGAAAACTCGGGAGGGCAATTGGGCTAGCGGCGGCCATTCCAACAAAAGTCGGCGGTGGTAAAAGGCCTTAAAGATAGGGGCAATTTTAGTCCCTATATGTCTGTATCTCGGGGTGATGCCAGAGGACTGGAGAATTGCAAATGTTCCTTTATTCATTCATGGGATGTGGCTGTCGCTGGCATTAATTACCCATCCCTAATTACCCTGAACTGAGTGCCTTGCTCGGCCATTGCAGAGGGCTGTTGAGAGTCGACCACATTGCTGTAGGTCTGGAGTCACATTTAGACCAGACCGCGTAAGCACTGCAGATTTCCTTCCCTAAAGGACATTAGTGGGTTTTTATGGCAATCTGGTAGTTACTTGGTCATCATTACTGATACTAAGTTTTTTTAAATTCCAGATTTATTTATTAACTGAATTTAAATTCCCCAGCTGCTCTGATGGAATTTGAAATCATGTCCCCAGATCATTAATCCAGGTCTCTAGATTACTAGTCCAGTAACACAACCACTATGCTACCGTTCCCTTAATGCTACACCCTTGTTCAAAAAAGAGGTGCAAGGATATAAACCCAGCAACTATAGGCCAGTCAGTTTAACCTCAGTGGTGGAGAAGCTTTTAGAAATGATAATCCAGGACAAAATTAACAGTCACTTGGACAAGTGTGGATTAATTAAGGAAAGGCAGCATGGATTTGTTAAAGACAAATCGTGTTTAACTAACTTGATTGAATTTTTTGATGAGGTAACAGAGAGCGTTGATGTCGACATGGACTTCCAAAAGGGGTTTGATAAAATGCCACATAGTCGGCTTGCCAATAACGCTGAAGCCCATGGAATAAAAGGGACAGTGGCAGCATTGATACAAAATTTGCTAAGTGACGGGAAGCAGAGAGTAGTGATGAACGGTTCTTTTTCGGATTGGAGGATGGTATACAGTGGTGTTCCCAGGAGTCGGTACTAGGACCACTGCTTTTCTTGATATATATTGATGACTTGGATGTGGGTGTACAGGGCACAATTTCAAAATTTGCAGATGAGACAAAACTTGGAAGTATAGTGATAGACTTCAGAAGGACATAGGCAGGCTGGTAGAATGGGAAGACACATGTCAAATGAAATTTAACGCAGAAAAGTGTGAAGTGATAAATTTTGGTAGGAATAGCAATATAAACTAAAGGGTGCAATTCTAAAAGGGGTACAGGAACAGAGACCTGGGGGGTATATGTACACAAATTGTTGAAGTTGGCAGGGCTGGTTGAGAAATCTGTTAAAAAAGCATACAGGATTCTGGGCTTTATAAATACCTGTAGAGGCATAAAGCAAGGAAGTTTTGATGAGCCTTATAAAACACTGGTTTGACCACAACTGGAGTATTGTATCCAATTCTGGGCATTGCACTTTAGGAAGGCTGTGAAGGTCTTCGAGAGGGTTTCAATTGTGGCTTTCAAAAAGGAAGTAGATAAGCACCTGAAGGGAAAAAAATTGCAGGGCTATGGGGAAAGGGCTGGGAAATGGAACTAGCTGAAGTGCTCTTGCAGAGAGCTGGCATGGGCTCGACAGGCCAAATTGCTTGCTTCTCTGATTCTATATTGGAAACAGGGAGCCAGTGAACATTGGTGAATACACTGATGGGTGTGTTTTGAAGATAATGCAATTGTGAATTCCTTGCATAAAGTTTCATGTGAAGATCAAGTCGGTAGGGGAGGTAGGGTAGCGAAGGTGGTTTGTGGTGAGGGGTGACTTGACATCATCCTTTCCCTCCTGGAATAATCAACTTTGGCCACATAACGCATTAGACAATGCAACAGGAAGTTTCAAGTCGTATCTAGCCATGGGCAACCAGGTCAGTCATGAGACGTGTGCTAAAAGCCTGTGATCCTTGGATTTTGAGTTTATTAAACTGGTTGTTATCCCATTGGGATTGATGAGGATAAATGATTGTTCAAGATCTAGTGAGGACAAATCACTAAACAGGCCAGTTGAACTGCTTATGTCATTTGCAGGTGATAGACTGAAGGGGCCTGTTATAGCAGATCTACAGCTTGTCATCTCCATTGACGAAAATGAATATTTTGCGAGACTATGGAAGGGAAAAATTTACGCAATGTATTTGTCGTTCAAATTTATAGCCAAATAATGAAACAATATTTGTTGTGTTTTTAAATATAGGAAAGTAATTCAGCAGAGGGCAGTGGAGGCTCTTCAGAGGAGTGGCAGAGTGAAAGTAACAGTTCAAGGTAATATGGCAAATAATTCAAAATGGAATTTTATGCATGTACAGGCAACTCTGGATTATCCGGGTCCCTTGGGGATTGGGCTATTCCGGGTAAACAATTTTTCCGTTTGGGCGAGTTAAAACTTTAATGAATCAATGCAATCAGCTACAAACAGTAACAAAAGATGGACATTACCAGCATGCATGTACAGGTTCTGTGCCTGGTTTGCTGGTATGCTGGTGAAGTTAGCAGTCTTCTGATTAAAGTCTGTGCCTGGAACCCGGTGCCAGCACTGCCCCCATTCCCAACATCAACGGCGGCCGCGAGACACAGCAGCTGCAGCAGCGCGCACACACACGCCAGCAAAGCAAGGGCAGAGGAGGGTGATTTTTATGGTAAGTGAGAGAGTCCCCCCGGTGCAGAGTCCTTTTGGCCTGGGATAGAAGTGGCCGGTACGGGGGACCCTTCGGCCAGGGACAGAAGCGGCCAGTACGGGACCCTTCGGCCAGGGACAGAAGCGGCCAGTACGGGACCCTTCGGCCAGGGACAGAAGCGGCCAGTACGGGACCCTTCGGCCAGGGACAGAAGCGGACAGTACGGGGTCAGCCAGGGAGAGAGAATGTGCGAGTGTGAGAGAGAGAATGAGCAAATACAAATGAGCACAGTGTTTGGAAGGTGATTTTTTTCCAAATTATTTGGGGCTGTCTTTTCACTTGTTAGCAACAGAATTTTAAATCCCATTACAACGGTTTTCCGTTGGATCCGTGTACAGATAATCGAGCGTTGCCTGTAATTGTTTCTGTTGTAAAGTACAGACATTGGGCTAGAAATTAAACGGGGAGCTAACTTTTGAAAAGTAGAAAAAGTAGTGCCAGGCGCTAATGATTCGCTGCTGCCGGGAAATTCAGCTTTAGCACTCCAAGAGGGAAGTGGAGTGCTAAATCAAGCGCTAACCACTTCTCTTAGGGCCCGAAAGTGCGAGAGTGGGGTGGTAGCGGCAGAGAGCTGAACAATTTGCAGCGCATTGCTAATGGCATCAGAGGCTGCTTCTCTCCCTTAAAGGAAAGGCCAATGATGGTGCACAACCTATTTGCCGGCAGTGTTGAAAGACGACCTGCATGACTGCCATTGCAGCCCTAAACACTGTCTCAAAGTGAAGGGCTTATACATCTTGTAGCAGTGAAAGAACAAAAACTTTGAATAGGCACTAGACTGGTTTAAACAATAAACGTTGGCCGACCTGAAAACCAGTCCTTTTAATTAGCACTCCCCAAGCGACTAGCCGAGTTGACAGCTCCTCCTCTTCCTGCTATTATTCACGCCCGGCGATACAGCAGGGAGCGGGAGGCAATTTCACACCCGGGGCATTGTGCACTTTATGATGTCATGATCTGAGAGGCACTAGAGGCCCAGGCAGTAAGAGTTAGCACCAATGCTAAACCAACACTGAAGTTCGCGGGCATTGCTGCATTCACCGCGCCTGGTTGCTAACCCCTTAGCTCCCCGTTAGCAGCCCCGCCCCCCCCCCCCTCCCCCCAAGGCGCTCACAGGAGGGCCGAATTTCTTCCCTGTTGTTTTAAGTTTGCATTTTCCTTCATAAATTATATGTAGAAATAGATTGGCATTGACAATGGGACGTAGTACTGTTCAGATATTGCCTCAAAGCTTTCAGGATTGGCACTTGGAATTCAAGAGTGCCCTGCAATGTTAATACTAAGGAAAAATGTATTATACAACTTCGAGATGTATCAGCCTGTTTATTACCCCCTTTTGTATGTGTGCTGTTTAATGTGGGCAATCAGTACAACAACTTGCATTTATATAGCGCATTTAACGTATTAAACCTTCCAATGCGCTTCAATAGGAGTGTTAGCAAACAAATTTTGGCACCGAGCCACTTAAGGAGATATTTGTACAGATGACCAAAAGCTTGGTCAAAAAACGTCTTAAAGAAGGATAGAGAGGCGGAGAGGTTTAGGGAGGGAATTCCAAAGCTTAGTGCCTAGGCAGCTGAAGGGATGCACAAGAGGCCAGAATTGGAGGAGTGCAGAGCTCTAGGAGGATTGTAGGGCTGGAGGAGGTTAGGGAAATGGGGAGGGGTGATATCTCTGAACTGCTTCTAGGACCTCTATATCAACCACCATATGAGGGACCGAACCTTAACACAAAATTCTAAGGGCTAGAAATTGACCAGTCTTGCGCCCGTTTTTTTGCCGATATTTTGCCTTTTTTGATGGAAAAAGGTGTACATCTAAATTGGCCAAAGTTGTGTGCTGGCGGTTTTGAAATACTGCTGAAAAGCGGACCGTCGTGCAAAGTGGAAAAAAAGCGATATCGTTTTAAATTGGCCGTTCGGTGCACCTGTATTCTGGGTGAAAAAAAAATGCCCAAGAAAAGCCTGTGTTGCAGCCCCAGAAACACCGGTAAGTATGAAGACCTGCAAAAAAGGCAAGATTTTATTTTAGAATTCTTTTTCAGCGATTCGTTAGATAAGTGTCGTGAATATTTTGTGTTTTTTAATTTTCTTTTTGCAATTTATTTTGTGTTTTCCCCCCTCCCAGGGCTTGTCTTTTTAGCGGTAATTGGCCTTGAACTAAAGTTGGTGAGGATCGCGGTATCCTTGTGCAACGCCGATTTTTACCGTCAGGGTGCATTTTTTGCCAATTTTATGGTTTTCTTTTTAAAAAGTGGTATTTTTAACGGTATTTTTGGTGAAAAATGCCGAAAAAAATACCGCAATCACCAAAAGACTAATTTCTAGCCCTAGATGAACCTACCTTCCTACAGAAAGATGGCTGTCATTATCCTGGGGCTGTGACCGGGAGAAAGCAGAGAGAATATTTCCATTGATAAGGAAGCCGAGAACTAAGGGGCATAACCTTAGAATAAGGGGCCGCCCATTCAAAATTTGAGATGAGGAGGAATTTCTTATCTAAGGGTTGTAAATCTGTGTAATTCGCTGCCTCAGAGAGCCGTGGAAGCTGGGTCATTGAATAAATTTAAGACTGAGATTAACAGTTTCTTAACTGATAAGGGAATAAGGGGTTATGGGGAGCGGGCAGGGAAGTGGACCTGAGTCTATGATCGGATCAGCCATAATCGCATTAAGTGGTGGAGCAGGCTCAAGGGGCTGTATGACCTACTCCTGCTCCTATTTCTTATGTTCTTATGAGGCCTAATTAAGTTATTGTACAAGGACACTATGGTGCTCTTAGTTTTATAATGCATTGCGCTAGCTATACATCCAATACCCATCTGCTCTTTGCACTGATCATGGACCTTTAGAAACTATAACACCCAGGTCTCTCTTCCTTTCAACAGATTTGACTTTTGAGCACAGCATGGTTTATACATGCTTGGCATTAGCCCTACCTACATTACATTTGTGAATATTAAATGTCATTTGCCAGATGCGGGCCTATTCCCAGATCTCATCTAGATCCAATTGTAATCTTTATTTCTCCTTGAGGGTTCTGGCACCAGCACATCTGCAAACTTGAGGACAGTATTGCTAGCGCCTTCATCAGATCACTGATGCGTGTTGTGAAGAGTATGTTTGTAGGGAATGTGAAAGATGACTTACTGGTACTGTAATACAAACTTTATTCTTCAAATGATGCCTCACCGAACCATTGTTCAGACTCTCAAAAGCATTTTTTTGTGGTTGGGGTTATTAAGTGATTATCTTCCCGTCAAAGCAAAGTGCAGAATGGTGCAGATCCTGAGACATTATAGGATGTACAAGCACCATCTATCTGCAACATTATGACAACATTTCTATGTGCCTACTCTGTACATGATTTATCCAGAACCTATAAAGCTGGGTTCTGTTCCTGCAAAGTTTGGAAGATACACATTAAAAGAGCAAAGATCATCCTACCAGATATCTAGTCCATTATCCTTTTAAATGCTAGAGGAAAATTGTGTTGCATCACTATCCTATTTAAATTTTCATAAAAACAACACAAAGCCTATTAAAAATTATATTTTAAGTTTAAAAAATGTTTATGTACATAACTTCCTCTATGGACATGGATGTGAGTTGAATTAGCTGTTGTTTATGTTTAGTGATTCTTCGAGTGAGTATTCAGATTGGACAGCAAATGCAGGAATTAATCTTCAGCCACCAAAAAGACCAACCAGACGGCGAGCTCCACGGATAGTGAGCAGCTCAGAAGATGAACAAGATGATAAAGCTAAAGAACTGTGGAATAAAAAGCTCAAGAAACCCAAAGGAAGACCACGAAAGGTAGTAGTAACCTTTAAGTGGGTTTTAAAAAAACATCTCCCCAGGTAGTTTAATGAATTAATGTACTTCCTAGTTTTGTACTGAGCCATGCAGTCCAGGGTCTGATGTGATGGCTGTGATGTTTCCTGCAGTCAAATAGCCACCTGCCACTTTTGGCTCGATTTTGCATGACCAATAATCACTTGGTTAAGGTTCCTAAGGGAATCCATGCCCATAGAATAAGTCAGTGCCTTTGGGCGATTGTGAACATTTTTCAACTATAGACTAGTTCACCTTTCTTTACCTGAATACAGCTACAGAGATTGTGACGGAAGTGTGGTGAATGTGGGTTCGGGGCCTAGAAGAGCTGAGGGCCCAGGGGCAGCACGGGCCTGCCCACACTGCAATATGTGTGTGCACTAGGTCCATGCAGCAGAGCAGGTCTCCAGTCGTCCTGGTTAACCCTTGCCACTGGATAAAGGCCTAGCTCTGTCAAGCCCGTGTGGTGGCTGATGTACAACGGTCACCACACATTAAAAAAAATCCACGCACAAGCATCTTCCACCCCCTCAATTGGAGTTCAGGACTGGAACATTGGGTCCTTCATTGAAACATCTGTGAACTCGTGAAAACAAGTCATCCTCGTTCGAGGGATCACTTATGATGATGCCAGCTACATTAATGCTACTCTTGGTGAAATTTGCTCAGACTGTCTCATCCTTTCATCTGAATGAGACTATTTGGGTGGAGTGAGACAAACAAGAGTGCTTCCTGCAGTATATTAAAGGGAGCAAGATTGCGGATGGCTGGCACTGATGGAGTCTTTAAATTGGATCATTCATTTTGATGCTGATCTAAATTCTATGTCCATTAAAATCTATGCAAGGTCCCAACTGGCAAGGCCATGTCAATATATATTGATCTGTTATAATCGCTGCTAAGAAAATATAATTTGCAGCAAATAAACATTTTAAATTGGAGAGAGAATAGTTCAGTGTACAAATGGTCAGCAATTATAAATGTTGGTTTTCTTCTTTGCAATGCAGAGACCAAATCCTCTGCCAACAGGAGACGGTGCAATTTTAGAGGAATGGCATCCACCGAGGTGGCTCACAGACACTGTACCGCGCAGGTCACCTTATGTGCCACAGATGGGTGATGAGGTAAGAAAGCTGATGTGCAGTTGCAATACAGCAGGGATTCTTTTGATGACATGCATAAACTTAGTGATCTCATCAAGAAATGATCAAAGATTGTAAATAAGGTTATGAATAGGTTTTGGGAATTTTATGGAGATTCTTTTAGTTTACACAAAATAATTAAATCTTGCTGTCCGGAGCAGAAGATCCATCTTGACTATAATCCAAAGTCTTGTGTGCTGAGTGCATACTGCAATTTAATTTGCGTTTTTATGAGAGTTCGACAGCTTCGTGGTCACTTTTTCTGATGCCAGCAGTGTATTTCCAGATTTTTTTTAACTGAATTAAAATTCTCAAAGTAATATAATGGGATTTGAATTCACATTTTCTGAATTATTAGTCCAGGCCTCCAGAGAGAGAGAGTTCAAATCCCACATTAATTTTTGCGCTATGCTCATTCAAGTAAGTGGTAAGTATTCCATTGAACTTCAGTTGTGTCTTTATAAATGGTGGGAGAGATTTTGAGGGATCATCAGTTGAGCTACCTGTTGCAAAATACTCTGCCTTTTCCCTGCTTTTATAGGCACAGTGTTGATGTGATTGGTTGAGTTAAGCTTCTGGTCAATGGCAACCAACTGGATGTTGATGGTGAGGGACTCGCCAATAGTGTTGCCATTGAATGTCGGGGGAGGAGGTTGGGCCTTTTGTTGGAGATGACCTGTGCCTGGAATATGTACAGGAAGGCAACAAGGGGGCAGGCCATATTTCATTTAGTAATGAGTAATGAGCCAGATTTAGTTAACAGCCTAACTGTGCAAGAACATTTATCCAACACCAATCATAACATGATCAAGTTCAAAGTAGCGTTTGAAAGGGAGAAACGTAAAACAGCTACTAGGATTCTAGATTTAGGCAAGGTCGACTTCAATGGGAAGAGGCAGAGACTGTCCAAAGTAAACTGGGCAAATCTGTTAATGGGTAAAACGACAAGATCAGTGGGAGATGTTCAAAAATGAATTTAACATGATACAGAACCAGTTTATACTCCTGAGGGGCAAGAGCTCTACTTGCCAAACAGCCATGGACGACTAAAGAGGTAGGCGACAGCATAAAACTAAAGGAAAAGGCATACAAAATGCAAAAAATAGCGCACATCCTGGTAAATGGGAAAGATACAAAGAACAGCAAAGAGTCACAAAACAGTTAACAAGAGCTTCAAAAAGGGAGTATGAAAAGAAATTTGCAAGGGATATCAAAATCAATATGAAGAATTTTTATAGTTACATTAAGAAGAAGAGGGTGGTCAGGAGCAATGTTGGCACCTTAAGAACTGAAAGTGGTAATATTGTCAATAGCAGTGGGAATTGGCAGACATGTTGAATAATTAGTTTGCGTCAATATTTGCAGTAGAAGTAGCAGAATGCCAGAAATTCCAAAGAAACTAATATTGAATTGGGAACAGGGACTCAATAAAATTAACGTAGGTAAAGTAACAGCAATAAGAAAATAATGGCACTAAAGAGTGACAAATCCCCAGGCCCAGATGGTTTCCATCCCAGGATTTCAAAGGAAGTAGGTGAGCACAGTGCAGATGCCCTAGCTATAATCTTCCACAGTTATAGTTAGGGCAGTTATAGTTTCAGGAACCATCCCTTTAGGTTGGAAAATTGCCCATGTTACTCTGCTTTTTAAGAATGGCAAGAGGGGAAACCAGGGAATTATAGACCAGCTAGCATAACATCTGTTGTGGGAAAATAATTAAGGATAACGTGACTGAACACGTCGAATTTTCAGTTGATCAGAGAGAGCCAGCATGGATTTGTGAAAGGTAAGTCATGCCTGACAAACCTGATTACATTTTTTGAAGAGGTTACAAAAGTAGTGGACAGGGGAATGTCTATGGATGTTATTTATATGGACTTACAGAAGGCATTTGATAAAGTCCCACATAAGAGACTGTTATAAAAGAAAGATTTAGATTTATATAGCACCTTTCACGACCACCAGATGTCTCAAAGCGCTTTACAGCCAATGAAGTACTTTTGGAGTTTAGTCACTGTTGTAATGTGGAAAACACGGCAGCCAATTTGCGCACAGCAAGCTCCCACAAACAGCAATGTGATAATGACCAGATAATCTTTTTTTTGGTTATGTTGATTGAGGGATAAATATTGGCTTGGACACCGGGGATAACTCCCCTGCTCTTCGAAACAGTGCCATGGGATCTTTTATGTCCACTTGAGACAGCAGACGGGGCCTCTGTTTAACATCTCATCCGAAAGACGTTATTATCTAAGGTAGAAGCCCATAGAGTGGAGAGCAAATTATTGACCTGGTTAGGAAATTGACTGAGCGGCAGGAGACAGAATCGGGATAATGGGTAGGTACTCAAAGTGACAGGATGTGACTAGTGATGTCCCGCAGGAATCTTGGTTGAGGCCTCAACTATTAATATTTATTAAAGACTTAAATGATGGGATAGAACGCTACATATCCACATTTGCCAATGACACAAAGATAGGTGCCATTGTAGGCATAAAATTACAAAGGGATAGTGATAGATTAAGTGAATGGGCAAAACTGTAGCAAATGGTTCTCAATGTAAGCAAATGTGAGGTCATCCACTTTGGACTTGAAAGGGATAGAACAGGGTACTTTCTAAATGGTTAAAAAGCTAAAAACAGTGGATGTCCAAGGAGGCTTGGGGATTCAGGTACATAGATCATTAAAATGTCATTGTCAGGTACAGAAAATAATCAAAAAGGCTAATGGAATGCTGGCCTTTATAGCTAGAGGATTAGAGTACCAGGGGGCAAAAAGTTATGCTGCAGCTATACATCACCCTGGTTAGACCACAGCTGGAGTAGTGAGAGTAGTTCTGGGCACCACACCGTAGGAAGAATACATTGGCCTTGGAGGGAGTGCAGTGTAGGTTTACCAGAATGATACCTGGAGTTCAAGGGTTAAGTCATGAGGGGAGATTACACAAATTAGGGTTGTATTCCCTAGAATTTAGAAGGTTAAGGGTGATCGAAGTTTTCAGGATATTAAGGGGCACAGATAGGGTAGAGAGAAATTACTTCCGCTGGTTGGGGATTCTAGGACTAGGGAGCATAGTCAAAAAATTATAGCCAGACTTTTCAGGAATGAAATTGGGAAACATTTCTGCACACAAGGCGTGGTAGAGGTTTGGAACTCTTCCCCAAATGGCAATTCATTTTAAAATGGAGATCGATAGCTTTCTGTTAACCAAAGGTATTAACGGAAATGGGCGAAAGGCGGGTACATGGAGTTAGATTGCAGATCAGCCATGATCTAATTGAATGGCGAAACAGGCTCGATGGGCTGAATAGCCTACTTCTGTTCCTATGTTCCCACTTGATAAAGTATCAGGCAGCTTTTTCGCTATTTCTTCAGTTTGTTAAATACATTTTAAAGTGTGTACTACTATTACAGTTGTCTAATTAATGGCGGGCTAAGCTTTACACAGATTTAGGGGGTAAAATTGCCCTCCGCCACATTTCGGGCAGATAATTCGAAATGTTTGAATTATTGCCACCCGGCGGGAGGTGGGGCAAGAGGCAGGAAATTCGGCTTTTTAACTGTGACACCGCCTTCCAGCACTTTGGGGAGTTGTTTGATGTGATGTAGGGGTGGGTTTTGATCAGGAACGGGATGGTGATGACATCAGTGCGACATGGAAGTGCTGCATCGCGCTGACACGGAGCAACATTCCTCCCCTTCAGTTAAAGGGGGAGGGATGCTGTGAGGCCTAGTGAGTCCCTGCTGGGCCAACAGGCAAGGGTTTGGCCAGGCCAGTGGCCAAGCACCCAAGAGGGGGCTGACAATTAAAACAAAATGGCAGCCACGGTGGTGCGTCCTCCCTTTCAGGGCAGCCGCACCACCCAGCTACTGGCAGCTTCCTGCCTCACAGTCGTCAATGGCACTGACTGGCGAATTCCGCACTCCTGCGGGGCAAATTCCCCCGTGGGACAGAAAAGGGGGTGGCCGACAAGGCATCGGAGTGCCGGGCGGGGCGGAAAGACTGGGTGCACGTGGAAATCCGTTTCTGCTGCCCCTGGCTC
Source organism: Pristiophorus japonicus (assembly GCF_044704955.1). Classification (NCBI taxonomy): domain Eukaryota; kingdom Metazoa; phylum Chordata; class Chondrichthyes; family Pristiophoridae; genus Pristiophorus; species Pristiophorus japonicus. The sequence continues at coordinate 104,795,599 of NC_091987.1, forward strand.
GGGGGCAATTGCGGATGAGTCGCACCCTCTGCCTGCTCCCAGTCGGTAATGCCTTACAGCCCTGTTACTGGGGGAATTTCGGCCCCATAAGCTTTAATATGCTGAACATCCAGGTCATCTTTACAGAACGACTTCTTTCCTGGATGGTAAATGTATTTGTTCAGCTGTTTCATCCAGAATTGGTCAAGTTTTTCTGAGAGCCAGCTCTTGTCATTTATTTGGAATCGCAATTAAAATGAAAATTTATTTGGAAAAGCGAGCTATTTTATATCAAGTATGTGCATACTGTACTTTTTTTTAACTTTAAATACAGATTTTTTACACTTGTACAAGTGAAAACACTTGTGCATGAGTTTTAAAATGTGCAGCTCTGTCGGCCACATTCTTTGCCCACTTTTCTCCTTCGCACCGCACCAACCCCCCGCCCCCTGCCCCCGACTTGATCTACAGATGTGATCTGATCAACCCTTTGAAGCATTTCTACGGATCAAGCAGGGGAGAGGACCACTGTGCAAGTGTAGTTGTCAGCAGCTCCAGTGACCGGACACACACTGACTGGACCAGATCGGCAATGCCTCCTTCCTTATTCTCCTGCACACATTTCAAAAATTCTTCCTCCTCTCTGCCCTTTACGCTATTATTATCCGAGTTTATATTAGGATAATTAAAGTCCCTATTATCATTACTCTATAGTTCTTGCACCTCTGTAATTTCCCTGCAAATTTGCTCCTCTATATCCATCCGACTAGTTGGTGACCTACAGAACACACCTAATACAGGTTGAATCTCCCTTATCCAGAACCCTTGGGACCTGACCTGTTCCGGATGAGGGATTTTGGCGGATGAGGGGAGGTCACGTGTTTGCAACGCTATACAAACACACTCCCAGCCTCAAGCTACTTCGGGGCCCGCCGACACCTTTTGAGGTTCGCTGTGTTGAGTTTTTGGGTGTGTATCTCTGCATTGGGCATTTTGCAATGCGGGTTGCTGTGCCTGGGGGCTCTGGGTGTGGGTGAGGATGTGGGGGGTCAGTGAGGGAGGGAGTTAAAATCCCTTGTAATCCCACTTTCGACGATGCAGCAGCTCCTGCTGCTTTCACACACGGCCAGAGGTCAGGGTGGAGGGGAGGAGGAGGAGATCCGCGGCCCGAGTGGTGGGCCCAGCGACCCTGAAGGGGACGGTGGGCCCCAAGGTGTCTGCTCCGAAGTTGGGTAAATTTATTGTGGCCGTTTACACTTACACAGCACATTTCAATCTTAACAATGAGATTGAAATGTGCTGTGTAAGTGTAAACGGCCACTTTTATTTTTACATTAATATTTTTTGAGGATTTTGACCGGCCGCGTTCTGCACATGCGCCACCCGGCACCCAGGAATGGTTCCAAACGAGGGGTGGCGCTGGATAAGGGAGTCTGGGTAAGAGTGGTTCAACCTGTAGTGTAATGGCACCTCTTGTTTCTTAACTCTAACCATAGATTCTGTCCTTGACCTCTCCAGGACATCCTCTCTCTCCAGCACTGGAATATTCTCCGATATCAATACTGCCACCCACCAACTTTCTTGCCTTCCCTATTTTTTCTGAACACCTTATAATCCTGGAATATTTAGTACCCAATCCTGCCCTTTTATGACCCAGGTCTCCGCTATCACCACGACATCATGTTCCCATGTGGCTTTTGCGCCTGCAGCTCACCAACCTTATTTACCACGCTTTGTGTGTTTACACACATGCATGGTAAACCTATCTTAGACCTTCTTGTATTCTCTCTTAGTCTCACCCCACCAATCTGTCTCTCCCAATCCTTTGTGTACCTTGTTTCTCCTTTCTAATGCTACATCCTGGTACCCATCCCCACCCAAATTAGTTTAAACTTTTCCCAACAGCACTAGCAAACCATTCCGTGAGGATATTGGTCCCGGCTCTGTTGAGGTGCAACCCGTCTGGCCTGAACAGGTCCCCCTCCCCCATCTCTATGCTAGTTGCTTCAACTACTGTATTTTGTCGCAGTCCTTCTCGATGAACGACACCACCCAATTTGGTGTCGTCCACAAATTTTGAAATTGTAGTTCAGATTCCAGAGTCCAAATCGTTTATGTAAATGGCGAACTACACTGGTCCCAGCACCGATTTTGTGGAACACCACTTCCCATCATTTGCCAATCTGAGTAACTACCTTTAACCCCTACTCTTTGTTTTCTGTTTTGCTATCCAGTTTGGTACTTGTCCCGATTCCACATATTCTGACCGTAGTCATGGGCCAATTATGCGGTACCTTTTTGGAAATCCAAATGTATTTCGTCTACTGCATTACCCTTGTCTACTCTTTCTGTTACTTCAGAGAATTCAATAAGGTTGGTCAAGCATGACCTTCCCCTTTGAAATCATGCTGATTACTCTATTAATTTTTCAGTTTCTAGATGATTTTCTATTATGTCTTTGAGTAAAGATTCCATTATTTGTCCTGCCACCAACGTTAAGCTAATTGATCTATATTTCCCTATGTAAGAACATAAGAAAATAACACAAGAAATAGAAGCAGGAGCAGGCCATTTGGCCCCTCGAGCCTGCTCTGCCATTCAATAAGATTATGGCTGATCTGATCATGGACTCAGCTCCACCTCCCCGCCCGTTCCGCATAACCCTCCACTCTTTAATCACTCAAAAATCTGTCTATCTCCACCTTAAATATATTCAATGACCCAGCTTCCACAGCTCTCTAGGGCAGAGAATTCCATAGATTTACAACCCTCTGAGAAGAAATTCCTCCTCATCTCAGTTTTAAATGGGCGGCTCCTTATTCTGAAAGTATGTCCTGTAGTTTCAGTTTCCCCTATGAGTGGGAATATCCTTTCTGCATCCATCTTGTCAAGCCCCCTCATTATCTTATACAGTTTGATAAGATCACCTCTCATTCTTCTGAATTCCGATGAGTAGAGGCCCAACCTACTCAACCTTTCCTCATAAGTCAACCCCCTCATCTCCAGAATCAACCTAGTGGACCTTCTCTGAACTGCCTCCAAAGCAAGTATATTCTTTCTTAACTACGTAAACCAAAATTATACGCAGTATTCCAGGTGTGACCTCACCAATGTCCTGTACAGTTGTAGTAGGACTTCTCTGCTTTTATACTCTATCCCCCTTGTAATGAAGGCCAACATTCCATTTGCCTTCCTGATTACTTACTGTATCTGCATATTAACTTTTTGTGTTTCATGCACAAGGACCCCCAGGTCCCTCTGTACTGCAGCACTTTGCAATTTTTCTCCATTTAAATTATAATTTGCTTTTCTATTTTTTGTGCCAAAGTGGATAATCTCACATTTTCCCACATTATCCCTGGACTCGTTCTATTGCATTAGCCGTTCGTCAATCCTGTGGCACTGTTCCCAGTTCTAATGAATTTTTATATATATGTGATAGTGTCTCTGCTATCTTTTCCCTAACTTCTTCTAAAATGCATGGATGTAATCTGTCCAGACCAGGTGTTTTATACTCTCCATGTTTGATTAGTTTATCAATTATCTTCCTCCCCCCACTTTTCTATCTTAAATGTCTATCTTTTTTGATCTCTTCTAATGTCATGGCTACCTGGTAAATACCAAGGGAAAGTTATTTAATATTTCTGCCATTTTGCTCTCATTACCTGTGAATTCATTGTGTGTATCCTTTAGTGGCCCTATCTCTCCTGACTTTTCTTGTTATTTATGAGTCTGTAGAACTTTACTATTTATTTTTATATTCCTACAATTAATCATACATACTTTTTTTTTAACCAGATTAGTATGTTTTCAAAAATGTGTGTGGCATATGTCCTAACCCTTTAGAATTAAAGTATTAATAGCCATCATGATGGTAACACCGTAAAAGTGTTTCATTGAATTAATAGATTATAATCAATGATGAATGTTCATTTTTCATTCTCAGGAAAATTTTGAATGTACTTATTCTTATTAAAGAACATGTGAATATTATTCACTTTGGACCTTAACTAATAATGCTTATCATATGCCAAGCATTCCAATATTTTTGAGCTGGGAGGAATTTGTTTCAACAGGTTGTCTATTTTCGGCAAGGTCATGAAGCCTATGTTGAAGCTGTCAAAAAGGCTAAAATCTACACCATTAGCTCACGCAAGCAGCCATGGCATAAGGTGGAACTTAGGGTAAGACTGAACAAATAATTTATTGAACTAACATTTGACTTCAATAATTCTTAAGGAATATATGAGTGGCCTAATTAGTTTAAGTAGTTGAATTGTGGATTACAGTGGTACTATATACATAGCTGAGGATATAACGAGCATGGTGGATAGAGGTGTACCGATGGATGTGGTGTATTTAGATTTCCAAAAGGCATTCGATAAGGTGCCACACAAAAGGTTACTGCAGAAGATAAAGGTACGCGGAGTCAGAGGAAATGTATTAGCCAACCAATTCTCTATCCATGCTAACAGAAAGCAGAGAGTCAGGATAAATGGGTCCTTTTCGGGTTGGAAATCAGTGGTTAGTGGTGTGCCACAGGGATCGGTGCTGGGACCACAACTGTTTACAATATACATAGATGACCTGGAAGAGGGGACAGAGTGTAGTGTAACAAAATTTGCAGATGACACAAAGATTAGTGGGAAAGCGGGTTATGTAGAGGACACAGAGGCTGCAAAGAGATTTAGATAGGTTAAGCGAATGGGCTAAGGTTTGGCAGATGGAATACAATGTCGGAAAATGTGAGGTCATCCACCTTGGGAAAAAAAAACAATAAAAGGGAATATTATTTGAATGGGGAGAAATTACAACATGCTGCGGTGCAGAGGGACCTGGGGGTCCTTGTGCATGAATCCCAAAAAGTTAGTTTGTAGGTGCAGTAGGTAAGCAGGAAGGCAAATGGAATGTTGGCCTTCATTGCGAGAGGGATGGAGTACAGAAGCAGGGAGGTCCTGCTGCAACTGTATAGGGTATTGGTGAGGCCGCACCTGGAGTACTGCGTGCAGTTTTGGTCACCTTACTTAAGGAAGGATATACTAGCTTTGGAAGGGGTACAGAGACGATTCACTCGGCTGATTCTAGAGATGAGGGGGTTACCTTATGATAGATTGAGTAGACTGGGTCTTTACTCGTTGGAGTTCAGAAGGATGAGGGGTGATCTTATCGAAACATTTAAAATAATGAAACGGATAGACAAGATAGAGCAGAGAGATTGTTTCCACTGGTCGGGGAGACTAGAACTAGGGGGCACAGCCTCAAAATACGGGGGAGCCAATTTAAAACCGAGTTGAGAAGGGATTTCTTCTCCCAGAGGGTTGTGAATCTGGAATTCTCTGCCCAAGGAAGCAGTTGAGGCTAGCTCATTGAATGTATTCAAATCACAGATAGATAGATTTTTAACCAATAAGGGAATTAAGGGTTACGGGGAGCGGGCGGGTAAGTGGAGCTGAGTCCACGGCCAGATCAGCCATGATCTTGTTGAATGATGGAGCAGGCTTGAGGGGCTAGATGGCCTACTCCTGTTCCTAATTCTTATGTTATGTTCTTATGTTCTTATAGCTGTGCAATATTTAGATGTTAAAATGTATTAATAAATATATAGGTTTTTAACCTATCACTGAATGCAGATGTTCCATTACTGTAGCCAAGTCAGTACTAATATTTTATAGAGAGCAATCGTGTACTTTTTCTTTTTTTAAACTTGTGGCACACCATTTATGTTTTTGTTTTAAATTTCACAATTGAAGGTGCTGACTTGTGCTTGGGACACACTTCCATAGATGATGGCCATTGTGGTGTGAGCCTAGACAAATGTCAATAGGCTGACGGTGCCTGATGTTGTTATCGCCTAATATCTGTGTATAATTTCCATCACAGGTTGCTGGATAGTGATAAGTAGTGGGAGCCCTTTTTTCCTCTGACACTGCCCGCTCACTTCCTCCCCCCCCCCCCACCACCTAACCAATGCTGAAATTACAAACTCAGCAGAGAATGGGAATCCGATCTGAGCCCTTCTGCTCTTTGATTGAATGGTGTGTTTACCAATTAGGCAATTGGAGGAAGTCATCATTTGTAATTGACATATGCTCTGCTCCTTTTCTGTAGTTATTTCATGAGCAAGTTGCTAAATCTGAAAAGTTGCATTTCAAGTTATATTTTTACTGATGGCAGGAGTGTCTGTATAATGTGATTAGATGATTAACCAGCTAAAATGGTATTTTGGACTGCGAGTATTGGTTGGGGCTTGAGTACTGAATCCATAACTGTTTCTACTTTTTGTAATTACTTGTAACCTTACTCGTCGAACTGGGAGATTTTTGAACTTATTTCTGTTTTAAATAGGATCAAGAATTTTTAAAAATTGTTGGACTAAAATATGAAGTTGGCCCTCCTACACAATGCTGCCTCAAGCTTGCCTTCATAGACCATGACACAGGCAAAATTATGGATAAAGCATTTTCAATGAAGTACGTTCTCTGTATTTAATGTTTTTCCTTAAGAGTGTTTTAGTTTAACACAATTATGGCCTGGAATTTGCAGTTGTAATGACAACGAAGTTGTCAGTGCTTGCCTTCATTACTGTGTAAAACTGACAGCAACTTCTGGCGTCCGCACATGCGTAGTTAAACGCGGAAATCATGAAGTTGCTATCAGTGATAACCCTGCTTCTCCACATGGTGCGTAGTTGCAGTCTTTGTAGATGCAATCAATACATAATCAGTGATTTGATGTAAACTTCAACTTTTTAAGCACTATTCTCACTGTAAAAAACATTGAAAATATTGAGCCTGGTTGAATGAGGTGTAACTAAGTTTTTAACAGCATACTAAGTCGTAATTGCTGCTGAACAATCTTTCTGGATCGGAAAAACTAATTTTAGAAGTGTGGAGTGTCATTCCTCAAAATAATGTTTAAAAATTCCTTAATATTTTTTAAATTTATTTTTAAAAATTTATTTCAGCTTCTACTTTAATCTCATGTGTATATCTCAATTTTTATTTCGCATTCTGTAAAATGATTAAACAATTAATTATAATCTGTGCTTTTTACTTCCTGGTTTTCTGTCTGAGAATTCTTCAATTGGATTGGTTGATCAGCCTGCTTGATGAAATCACTTGCTGGATGCCACAGATCCCCTATAGATGGCACCAGATTTCAAGTGAAGTTGAAATAGAGGAAATTAATGCTCTAGAGCCCGCCATATCTTTGTGGGCAGCTTTTTTCGAGATCAGCGGCAAGCACTGTCCCTTTGCCACTGACTGCAAAATCTGGGCCAATACATATGAATTTGATTTTAAAATTTATTGCTGCAATTTAGAACTCTACTATAAATCCACTTTTGAGTACTTATTTTCAAGAACTTGCAGAATTATCATGCTCACATAACTGATTTTGTCTTTTATTTTGACTATTGGTTTTAATTCTTTTAAAATGTACAGATATGAAATCAAGCAATAACCTAAGATGGCCTCTTTTACTGTTCCCTCCTTCCCCAACTATGGCCATCCTGGATACAGGTGCAGAAAAATTTGGTGTTTGTATCTTGCTTATATGAGTAAGGTTGGTGATGCAGCAATGCCTCTATCATAGGGCAGAGATAATTGATAAACGAATCAAACTTGGAGGGGAAAAAAATACTTGTCTGGATAGATTGCATCCGTGCATTTAAAAGAAGTTAGAGAAGAAGTAGCAGAGCCACTAATACATATAAAGGAAAATTCATTCGAAATGGGAATAGTGCCGGAGGACCGACATCGAATGTGATTCCATCTTAAGTCCAGGGAACTATTGACCAATTAGCTTAACATCCATGGTAGGAAAGATAATGAAATCCTTACTCAAGGACGTAATAGAAAAACATCTGGAAACTGAAAATCTAAAAGGTCGTCAGCATAGATTTCAAAAGGGAAGGTCATGCTTGACCAACCTTCTTGAATTCTTTAACGAATCAACAGAAAGGTTAGATAAAAGTAATGCAGTAGATGGAATATATTTGGCTTTTTCGTGTCAACTTGCGGTAATTGGAGATCCATTTCCAATGCAAGTAACATTAGCGCCACACAAGTGCCAGGCAAATGACTATCTCCAACAAGCAGGAGTCTAACCACCGGCCCTTGACATTCAACAGCATTACTGTCGCCGAATCCCCCACCATCCACATCCTGGGGATCACCATTGACCAGAAACTTAACTGAACCAGCCACATAACTACTGTGGCCACAAGAGCAGGTCAGAGGCTGGGTATTCTGTGGGAGAGTGTCTTACCTCCTGACTTCCCCAAAGCCTTTCCACCATCTGCAAGGCACAAGTCAGGAATCTAATGGAATTGCCTTCACTTGCCTGGATGTGTGCAGCTCCAACAACACTCAAGAAGCTCAACACCATCCAGGACAAAGCAGCCCCCTTGATTGGCACCCCCATTCACCACCTTAAACAATCATTCCCTCTGTAACCGGCGCACCATGGCTGCAGTGTGCACCATCTACAAGATGCACTGCAGCAACTCGCTAAAGCTTCTTCGACAAGTCTCCCAAACCCACGACCTCTACCACTTAGAAGGACAAGTGCAGCAGGCACATGGGAAAGTGTAAGATGGTTGATGGGCAATGGTGGACATTTAAGGAGATATTTCATAACTCTCAACAAAAATATATTCCAATGAGAAGGAAAGACTTTAAGAGAAGGGATAACCATCTGTGGCTAACTAAGGAAATAAAGGATGATATCAAATTGAAAACAATGGCATAGAAAGTGGCCAAGACTAGTGGGAGGCCAGAGGATTGGGAAACTTTTTAAAAACCATCAAAGAATGACACAAAAAATAAGAGAGGGAAGATAGATTATGAAAGTAAACTAGCAAGAAATATAAAAACAGATAGTAAGAGTTTCTACAGGTATATAAAGAGGAAGAATGTGGCTAAAGTAAATGTTGGTCCCCTAGAGGATGAGACTGGGGAATTAATGAGGAACAGGGAAATGGCAGAGGCTTTGAGCAAATATTTTGTAATGATCTTCACTGTAGAAAACACTAAACACATCCCAATAGTGGATAATCAAGGGGCTATTGGAAGGGAAGAATTTAAAACAATCACTGTCACTAAAGAAGTATTCGGTAAAATAATGTGACCAAAGTGGGGCAAGTCCCCTGGACCTGCATTCTAGGCTCTTAAAAGAAATGGCTGCAGAGATAGTGGATGCATTGGTTGTAATCTTTCAAAATTCCCTGGATTCTGGGGAAGTCCCAGCGGATTGGAAAACCGCAAATGTAGCACCCCTGTTTAAAAAAGGCAGACAGAAAGCAGGAAACGATAGACCAGTTAGCCTAACATCTGTCGTCGGGAAAATGCTGAAGTCCATTATTAAGGAAGCAGCAGCAGGCATTTGGAAAAGCATAATTTAGTCAAGTAGAGTCAGCATGGTTTTATGAAAGGGAAATCGTGTTTGACAAATTTGCTGGAGTTCTTTGAGGATGTAATGAGCAGGGTGGATAAGGGGGAACCAGTGGATGTGGTGTATTTGGATTTCCCAAAGACATTTGATAAGGTGCCACGTAAAAGGTTAATGCACAAGATGACAGTTGACAGGGTTGGGGGTAACATATTAGCATGGATAGAGGATTGGCTAACAAACAGAAAACAAAGAGTCGGAATAAATGGGTCATTTTCCGGTTGGCAAACAGTAACTAGTGGGGTGCCACAGGGATCGGTGCTGGGGCCTCAACTATTTACAATCTATATTAATGATTTGGATGAAGGGATCGAGTGTAATGTAGCCAAGTTTGCTGATGATACAAAGATGAGTGGGAAAGCAAGTTGTGAGGAGGGCACACAAAATCTGCAAAGGAATATAGACAGGCTAGGTGAGTGGGTAAAAAATTGGCAGATGGAGTATAATGTGGCAATGTGTGAGGTTATCCACTTTGACAGAAAAAATAAAAAAGCAAATTTTTATTTAAATGGAGAAAGATTACAAATTGCTGCAGTACAGAGGGACGTGGGCCACGGTCCTTGTGCATGAAACAAAAAAAGTTAGTAAGCTAGTACAGCAAGTAATCAGGAAGGCAAATGGAATATTGGCCTTTATTGCAAGGGGGATGTAGTATAAAAGCAGAGAAGTCCTGCTACAACTGTACAGGGTATTGGTGAGACCACACCTAGAGTACTGCATACAGTTTTGGTCTCTGTATTTAAGGAAGGATATACTTGCATTGGAAGCAGTTCAGAGAAGGTTCACTCGGTTGGCTCCTGAGATGAGAGGGTTTACTTATGAAGAAAGGTTGAACAGGTTGGGCCTGTACTCGTTGGAGTTCAGAAGAATGAGAGGTGATTTTATTGAGACATATAAGATAATGAGGGGGCTCGACAAGATAGATAGAGAGGATGTTTCCATTCATGGGGGAATCCAGAACTAAGGGGCATAGTTTCAGAATAAGAGGTCGCCCATTTAGAATTGAGATGAGGAGGAATTTCTTCTGAGGGCCGTAAATCTGTGGAATTCTCTGCCCCAGAGAGCTGTGGAGGCAGGAACATTGAATATATTTAAGGTGGAGATAGATTTTTGAGCGATAAGGGAGTAAAGGGTTATGGGGAACGGGCAGGGAATTGGAGCTGAGCAAATGATCAGATCAGCCATGATATTGAATGGCGGAGCATACTCGAGGGGCTAAATGGCCTACTCCTGCTTCTATTTCTTATGTTCTAATGGTAAGCAGCAATGTGTCTCTTCAACTAATCAACTTGAAGAATCCTTACTGCAACACGCATAGACTAAACCAGGACATGTAAGTTAGAATATTTAATTTAATATAAAATCATGTACAGGAAGCAAAATAAAGAGACTCAGCACTTGTAGAATTAAATTTTCAGTGCTGTAAAGTTTGGTAGTAATTAAGACATAGAATCACAGAATAGTTACAGCATGGAAGAAGGCCATTTGGCCCGTCAAGCCCGTGCCGACTTCTCGCGCCATTTAAAAATTCACTTGCACTTGTATGGACAAGCCCTAATTTTTTCTGGAGTAACTAATGAGTAAGTACTGCAACTTCATGCCCAATGTCGCGAAACTACTGGAGGAGCAGGGCAAATCGGACAGCAACTTCCTGATTTCTGCATTTAACAGCCAGAAGTTGCTGTCCGATTTACTCAATAATAACAGTGAGTGCTGATGGTCTCAATTATTGCTACTGCCAAATCCAGGCCAAATGTTCTAGAAGTAGTTTTTCACCCACATGTTAACTACATGTAATTTCTACTTCAAGTTTTACTGATTCTCTATATGTGCTTCTGTTGGAATTAGTGATGTTTGTAACACAAGAAAGAATTGTTATTTTTAACTTAACTACCTATTTAACTTTTTTATATATCGTTGCATTTTAGATCAACTAATGTTAAATGTGGATTTTTTTTTAATATAGAGTGAGCTTATTACAGCGATGAAATGTTGCTGCTGGGGAATGGAATGTTGTTTTATCCAGTGTTTGCATCGAGTCACTCCTATGTCAGATGTTGCACAAATTGGATGCAGAGCAAAGCTTTTTTTGCTCTGCTCCAATAGTGTACCTGAACCCTCAACCCTGAAAGAGCACTTCCCACACCAACTATCTTGTCTCTGAGTGTATAAAATTCGAATGTACTAATAAAATGGCCGCCGTGTCTCTGATTGGCTCTCCATTATCACATGACCTATTGCTGATTGGTCCCCTTAGAGGATAAGCCACACCCTGAAGTTTCTCTGGAATGTGTAAATGGAACCACCCAGCCCAAGTTTTGACTGACTTTGCAAATTGTAATTTGATCCATTCTGACTTCTGAAGCCATAGAGGACAGATCTCAAACAACCCAGCAAAAGCCACCAAGTTCCAGCTGAAGTTCCTTACCCCAACACAAGTGCTGCCTCCCCCAGCCGATGTCCATTACTGTAGCGTAAGTGCATCCCTCCACCCAGCCAGCCATAGATGGGGCATTGTGTGGGTCACGGATTGTTAACCGGTTTATTGGGTATGAAGTGAATAGTGACAGTGTCGTGACTTCTGGATTTCATTCACTCCAATGATGTCTTTGACCTACTGAGCTTTTCAAGAAAAGTGATCTGTCTTCCCCGAGTTCCCTATCACCGCCGCCTCCCCCCCCCTGCAGTGTGTGTGTCTCTCTCTCTCTCTCTCTCTCTCTCTCTCTCTCTCTCTCTCTCTCTCTCCCCCCCCGTGTCTCTCTTTACCCCACCCCCCGCCGCGCCTCTCTCCGCCGGCTCAGCGGCTGCCTCGGACAACGTGGTCAAATGCGGGGCCCCACTTCTGGTTTAGAGTGGCAGGCATTGGGGGCGGAGGATGCAGGCGCAGAAGGAAGAGAAAATTGTAGTACAAATAGTCCGATTAAAATTATGGTCAGTGGCATACTGTCAACCTCTTATTGTTGATTGTTAAAAAAACATGAGAAATTAGATTGAAGTTGTTCTGTGTTCCAGATACCATGACATGCCAGATGTGATTGATTTTCTGATATTACGTCAGTTTTATGATGAAGCAAGAGAGAGGAATTGGAAAGCAAGTAAGTTTTATTCATTCCTTATTTCAGTTTTAGGGCTGGATTTTCGGCTTTGGAGATTTCGGAGTGGTAATGGCGGTGGGGCAGTAAAGTTTGCGCCCGGCAACAGTTTGTGCCTCAGTCAGCAAAATTCGGCAGCTGGGCCCTGAATGTGGGCGGAGTGCTAAGGGTGGCATTGCACACTTCTCTTCGGGCGCTAGCCCGGTTGAGCATGCGAAAATCCCGAGCTAAACAGCCGGCCTCGGAGCGCTCTGAGAGGCTGGGAGAACAAAAAAACCTGAAAAAAAGCACCAACAACATTCCCAATAAATAGCTCACACCACCGCAACATAAATCGCACAAAAAAACCATCGAGCTGGTGTCGCAACCAGGGGTGTTGTACACCAGAAGAGGTTATTGCCGCTCCTCAGGAGTGAAAACTGAGGCAACAACAAGCGGAAAACCAACAGTCTGCTGTTTCTAAAAGAACTGATCTGTAGAAATCTGCCATACATCTTTAGGAATATTAAAATCTGGATGTTTTTCCCCTTTTTATTGTATGAAGACATAGGGTATTTGACTCTGTTTAGGAGACAGGCTGGAGATCAGCTCCATAAATTTCACAAGTGCTGTAATCAACTGCCAGGAAGTCCTTGGAATGACTACCCAGAAGTTTGGATCTTTACAATTTCACAGTTGTGGTCATGTCTTATTAGTTCAGTGGACCCACAGTGGGATTCATATTTTGTTGAACAATATTTTTGTGATTTTTAATCTTGTAGATTTATGGCTGTGGAGTTGCTGTTCAAGTGTGGGCATTGTGATACATTATAATGGTTATAATGTGATTAAATGGTGTGCAGAGTACTGTTTTATTGAGAAACTGAGGTTTTAACAGCTCTGCTTAGGTTCCGTATCAGTCATCATCATCATCATAGGCGGTCCCTCAAAACGAGGATGACTTGCTTCCATGCCAAAAAAGGACGAGTCCATGGGCGTTTCAATGAAGGTCCCGAACTACATCCTGAAGGATGGAAGATGCCTATATGTGAATTTTTTTAACGTGGGGTGGACGTTGCACACCAGCCACCACACGGGCTTGACAGAGCTAGATCTTCGTCCAGTGACAAGGATTACCCAAGACAAGTGGAGACCAGCTCTGCTGCACGGACCTAGTGCGCATACGTATCGCAGTGTGGGGTGGTCCGTGCTGCCCCTGGCCCCGAACTTGCGCCTCCCCTGGGCACCGATCACGTCCCTCCACAGTCTCTCGCTGCTCCTTCGTTCCGACCTCGCTGCTCCTGCTGTATCTGCACACGCTCCAATCACCGACCTGGATCTTGATGATGTCACCCTTCACAGCCGTCGCCTTCCTGCACCAGCTTGCGTTGTACCTTGAAGTGGCCTGCCTCCACGGTGCCCATGGCCCCGACCAACCTAATGCATGTTGCACAGGTGGAAGGCAGTTTTGAAAAAAATATATATTTAATATCCTCTGTTGCATACTTTCCCCCTTCTAATAAAAAAACGTAGCACAAATTTTAGCCAAAACTCCTCTTGAACAGGTTGATGGGATGTGCACAACCTGTTACTTACCTTTTCAATTTATTTTTATTGGCTGTGGAGGACTGTCTCCTACAGGAATATAACTCTAATGTTTAAATAGATGGTCTGTTTCTGCATTTAAAACCGGTTTTTGCATAGAAACATAGAAACATAGAAAATAGGTGCAGGAGTAGGCCATTCGGCCCTTCTAGCCTGCACCGCCATTCAATGAGTTCATGGCTGAACATGCAACTTCAGTACCCCATTCCTGCTTTCTCACCATACCCCTTGATTCCCCTAGTAGTAAGGACTTCATCTAACTCCTTTTTGAATATATTTAGTGAATTGGCCTCAACAACTTTCTGTGGTAGAGAATTCCACAGGTTCACCACTCTCTGGGTGAAGAAATTCCTCCTCATCTCGGTCCTAAATGGCTTCCCCCTTATCCTTAGACTGTGTCCCCTGGTTCTGGACTTCCCCAACATTGGGAACATTCTTCCTGCATCTAACCTGTCTAACCCCGTCAGAATTTTAAACGTTTCTATGAGGTCCCCTCTCATTCTTCTGAACTCCAGTGAATACAAGCCCAGTTGATCCAGTCTTTCTTGATAGGTCAGTCCCGCCATCCCGGGAATCAGTCTGGTGAACCTTCGCTGCACTCCCTCAATAGCAAGAATGTCCTTCCTCAGGTTAGGAGACCAAAACTGTACACAATACTCCAGGTGTGGCCTCACCAAGGCCCTGTACAATTGTAGCAACACCTCCCTGCCCTTGTACTCAAATCCCCTCACTATGAAGGCCAACATGCCATTTGCTTTCTTAACCGCCTGCTGTACCTGCATGCCAACCTTCAATGACTGATGTACCATGACACCCAGGTCTCTTTGCACCTGCCCTTTTCCTAATCTGTCACCATTCAGATAATAGTCTGTCTCTCTGTTTTTACCACCAAAGTGGATAACCTCACATTTATCCACATTATACTTCATCTGCCATGCATTTGCCCACTCACCTAACCTATCCAAGTCGCTCTGCAGCCTCATAGAATCCTCCTTGCAGCTCACACTGCCACCCAACTTAGTGTCATCCGCAAATTTGGAGATACTACATTTAATCCCCTCGTCTAAATCATTAATGTACAGTGTAAACAGCTGGGGCCCCAGCACAGAACCTTGCGGTACCCCACTAGTCACTACCTGCCATTCTGAAAAGTCCCCATTTACTCCTACTCTTTGCTTCCTGTCTGACAACCAGTTCTCAATCCATGTCAGCACACTACCCCCAATCCCATGTGCTTTAACTTTGCACATTAATCTCTTGTGTGGGACCTTGTCGAAAGCCTTCTGAAAGTCCAAATGTACCACATCAACTGGTTCTCCCTTGTCCACTCTACTGGAAACATCCTCAAAAAATTTCAGAAGATTTGTCAAGCATGATTTCCCTTTCACAAATCCATGCTGACTTGGACCTATCATATTACCTCTTTCCAAATGCACTGCGATGACATCCTTAATAATTGATTCCATCATTTTACCCACTACCGATGTCAGGCTGACCGGTCTGTAATTCCCTGTTTTCTCTCTCCCTCCTTTTTTAAAAAGTGGGGTTACATTGGCTACCCTCCACTCCAGAGGAACTGATCCAGAGTCAATGGAATGTTGGAAAATGACTGTCAATGCATCCACTATTTCCAAGGCCACCTCCTTAAGTACTCTGGGATGCAGTCCATCAGGCCCTGGGGATTTATCGGCCTTCAATCCCATCAATTTCCCCAACACAATTTCCCGACTAATAAGGATTTCCCTCAGTTCCTCCTCCTTACTAGACCCTCCGACTCCTTTTATATCCGGAAGGTTGTTTGTGTCCTCCTCAGTGAATACCGAACCAAAGTACTTGTTCAATTGGTCCGCCATTTCTTTGTTCCCCGTTATGACTTCCCCTGATTCTGACTGCAGGGGACCTACGTTTGTCTTTACTAACCTTTTTCTCTTTACATATCTATAGAAACTTTTGCAATCCGTCTTAATGTTCCCTGCAAGCTTCTTCTCGTACTCCATTTTCCCTGCCCTAATCAAACCCTTTGTCGTCCTCTGCTGAGTTCTAAATTTCTCCCAGTCCCCGGGTTCTCTGCTATTTCTGGCCAATTTGTATGCCACTTCCTTGGCTTTAATGCTATCCCTGATTTCCCTTGATAGCCATGGTTGAGCCACCTTCCCTTTTTTATTTTTACGCCAGACAGGAATGTACAATTGTTGTAGTTCATCCATGCGGTCTCTAAATGTCTGCCATTGCCCATCCACAGTCAACCCCTTCAGTATCATTCGCCAATCTATCCTAGCCTATTCACGCCTCATACCTTCAAAGTTACCCTTCTTTAAGTTCTGGACCATGGTCTCTGAATTAACTGTTTTATTCTCCATCCTAATGCAGAATTCCACCATATTATGGTCACTCTTCCCCAAGGGGCCTCGCACAACGAGATTGCTAATTAATCCTCTCTCATTACACAACACCCAGTCTAAGATGGCCTCCCCCCTAGTTGGTTCCTCGACATATTGGTCTAAAAAACCATCCCTTATGCACTCCAGGAAATCCTCCTCTACCGTATTGCTTCCAGTTTGGTTAACCCAATCTATGTGCATATTAAAGTCACCCATTATAACTGCTGCACCTTTATTGCACGCACCCCTAATTTCATGTTTGATGCCCTCCCCAACATCACTACTACTGTTTGGAGGTCTGTACACAACTCCCACTAACGTTTTTTGTCCTTTGGTATTCTGCAGCTCTACCCATATAGATTCCACATCATCCAAGCTAATGTCCTTCCGAACTATTGCCTTAATTTGCTCCTTAACCAGCAATGCTACCCCACCTCCTTTTCCTTTTATTCTATCTTTCCTGAATGTTGAATACCCCTGGATGTTGAGTTCCCAGCCCTGATCATCCTGGAGCCACGTCTCCGTAATCCCAATCACATCATATTTGTTAACATCTATTTGCACAGTTAATTCATCCACTTTATTGCGGATACTCCTTGCATTAAGACACAAAGCCTTCAGGCTTGTTCTTTTAACACCCTTTGTCCTTTTAGAATTTTGCTGTACAGTGGCCCTTTTTGTTCTTTGCCTTGGGTTTCTCTGCCCTCCACTTTTCCTCATCTCCTTTCTGTCTTTTGCTTTTGCCTCCTTTTTGTTTCCCTCTGTCTCCCTGCATTGGTTCCCATCCCCCTGCCATATCAGTTTAAATCCTCCCCAACAGCACTAGCAAACACTCCCCCGAGGACATTGGTTCCGGTCCTGCCCAGGTGCAGACCGTCCGGTTTGTACTGGTCCCACCTCCCCCAGAACCGGTTCCAATGCCCCAGGAATTTGAATCCCTCCCTGTTGCACCACTGCTCAAGCCACGTATTCATCTGCGCTATCCTGCGATTCCTACTCTGACTATCACGTGGCACTGGTAGCAATCCCGAGATTACTACTTTTGAGGTCCTACTTTTTAATTTAGCTCCTAGCTCCTTAAATTCGTTTCGTAGGACCTCATCCCTCTTTTTACCTATGTCGTTGGTACCAATGTGCACCACGACAACTGGCTGTTCTCCCTCCCTTTTTAGAATGTCCTGCACCCGCTCCGAGACATCCTTGACCCTTGCACCAGGGAGGCAACATACCATCCTGGAGTCTCGGTTGCGGCCGCAGAAACGCCTATCTATTCCCCTCACCATTGAATCCCCAATCACTATTGCTCTCCCACTCTTTTTCCTGCCCTCCTGTGCAGCAGAGCCAGCCACGGTGCCATGAACTTGGCTGCTGCTGCCCTCCCCTGATGAGTCATCCCCCTCAACAGTACCCAAAGCTGTGTATCTGTTTTGCAGGGGGATGACCACAGGGGACTCCTGCACTACCTTCCTTGCACTGCTCTTCCTGTTGGTCTTCCATTCCCTATCTGGCTGTGGACCCTTTCCCTGTGGTACGACCAACTCGCTACACGTGATACTCACATCATTCTCAGCATCGTGGATGCTCCAGAGTGAATCCACCCTCAGCTCCAACTCCGCAACACGGTCTGTCAGGAGCTGGAGGCGGATACACTTCCCGCACACGTAATCGTCAGGGACACCGGAAGTGTCCCTGAGTTCCCACATGGTACAGGAGGAGCATAACACCCGACCGAGCTCTCCTGCCATGATTTAACCCTTATATACACTTAAATTGGCAACAACAATGTTAAAAGTTACTCACTGATAGAAGAGAAAAAAGAAAAACTACTCACCAATCACCAGCCAATCACTTACCCTCTTACCCTCTTGGCATTGAAAACCTAAGTCTATTGTTGCCTGTACCATTTTAGCATTTTATTGTAAACCCTTGAATATTGTAAGCTGTCACGATCTTGAACTTGGATAACTATTACTTTATTCAAACTTAATTATTATTCATATTTATTTTGTTGCTACAGGTGACAAATTTCGGTCTATAATCGATGATGTTTGGTGGTTTGGGTCAGCATTGGGTCAGGAGCCATTCCAGCCAGCATATCCAGATAGTCATTTCCAGTGTTACACTGTTCGGTAAGTTTGGAGGAAACATATCTGAACTCTATAGTCTAGTCCTATTATGTGTACAGTTCTGAATTTTTAAATACATTTAATTGAGATGGCTCTGTCCCTCCTTTTTTAAAACAGCCATCATCACACCCCCTCTTCAAAATAAATCTATCTGTGACTCCTCTGTCCTTGTAAATTACATCTCTATTTCCAACCTCTCTTTCCTCTCAAGTCCTCGAATGTATTACTGTCTCCCAAATTCATGCCCATCTTTCCCACTACTCCCCATTTGAATCTCTCCAATCCAATCTATCTGGCAAAGCAATGAAACAGCCCGAATTAAAGTTACAAATGGCATCTTCCCTGACTGTGACTATGATGCATTGTTCCTCCTTGACCTCACTACAGCCTTTGACAGAGTTGACAAATCCCATCCTCCTCTAACATCTCTCCTCCATTGTACAGCTTAGTGGAACTGCTGTCCATCTCCAGTAATTACTTCTGTTTTACCATTGCACCATTACCTCGAAAGTGCCCAAGGATCTATTTTGGCCCCATCCTCATCCTCATCTATGCGCTGTCCCTTAGTAACACTGTCCACAGACATAGGTTCAGCTTTCACATGTATGCTGATGACACCCAGCTCTACCTCTCTTCCACCTCTTTTTTTTTTAATCCCTCCACTGCCACTACTTTGTTAAACTGCTTGTCTGATGAGCAATCTTGGAAGAGTAATGTTCGCACCACACAAGTGCCAGGCAATGACCATCTTCAACAAAGAGAGACTAGCCACCTCCCCATGATATTCAATTACCATCACCGAATCCCCCACCAACCATTGACCAGAAACTTAACTGGAAGAGCCACATAAATACCGTGGCAACAAGAGCAGGTCAGAGACTGGGTATTCTGTGGGGAGTGTCTCACTCACCTTAAACATTCACTCCCTCCACCACTGGCGCACTGGCTGCAGTATCTACCATCTACATGATGTACTGCAACAACTAGCCAAGGCTTCTCTGGCAGCACCTCTCAAACCTGCGACCTCTACCACGAGGGCAGCAGGCACATGAGAACACTACTACCTGAAAGTTCCCCTCTAAGTCACACACTGTCCTGACTTGGAAATATATCGCCTTTTTGTTGCTGGGTCCAAATCCTGGAAATCCCTCCCTAACAGCACTGTAGGAGTACCTTCACGTCATAGACTGCAGCAGTTCAAGAAGACAGTGCATTAAGTGACTGCATCTTGAGGAACCTCAGCTCAGAGTTGGAGTCTGAGGTGCAGTCATTGTGGGGCATCAGGGATGGAGGCAGTCACACCCCTTAGGTTAGGTAGTGGTACAGGTCTGGTTAGTGGTCAGGGACAGGAGGGTGTGACTGCAACTCAGACATGTAAAGGGACCCCAGCTGCAGTGCTGGAGGAGCCTTGGCATTTGTCCCTATCCAAAGGGTATGAGACTTGCTTCCACTCCCTAAGTGAGTTCTTTGATGGCTGAACAGTCTGATACGAGAGCCACAGACCCTGTCACAGGTGGGACAGACATTCGTCGAGGGAAGGGATCAGTGGGGCTGGTTTGCCGTGCGCTCCTTCCGCTGCTTGCGCTTGGCCTCTTCACGCTCTTTGCACTTTGCAGATGCACTTTCTCCACCTCGGGCGGGGGGTGGGGGGGGGGGGGGGGTCGTCGGCCAGGGTCTCCCAGGTGTCAGTGGTGATGTCGCACTTTACCAGGGAGGCTTTGAGAGTGTCCTTAATGTTTTCACTGTCCTCCTTTGGTTCGTTTACAAGCAATGGTAGACCAGCAACGATTGGCACTTGAAGAATTAATACATAATTTACAACAAACAAATTCCTTTAAGACACAAAAACCCAACAGGAAAAGTGGTCCAACCGTGGCTAATGAGAGAAGTTAAAGATAGTATTAGATCAAAGGAAGAGGCTTATAATGTTGCCAAAAAGAGCAGTAAGCCTGAGGATTGGAAGGATTTTAGAATTCAACAAAGGAGGACCAAGAAATTGATAAAAAAGGGAAAATAGAATGAGTAAACTAACGAGAGACATAAAAACAGTCTGTAAAAGCTTCTATTGGTATGTAAAAAGGCAAAGATTAGAGAAAGTAAATGTGGCTCCCTTATAAGCTGAGACAGGAGAAATTATAATGAGGAATAAAGAAATGGTAGAGAAATTAAACAAATACTTTGTGTCTGACTTCACAAGAAGATGCAAAAAAAAAAGAACCAAGGGTCTAGTGAGAATGAGGAACTGAAAGAAATTTGTATTAGTAAAAATAATAGTACTGGAGAAATTAATGGGTCTGGAAGCCGCTAAATCTCCTGGACCTGATGACCTACAACCTAGGGTTTTGAAAGGGATGGCTATAGAGATATTGGTTGATATCTTCCAAAAAGCCATAGATTCTCGAATGGTTCCCGCGGATTGGAAGATAGCAAAGATAACCCTACTATTTAAGAAAGAAGGGAGCGAGAAAACGAGGAACTACAGACCAATTAGCCTGACATCAGTAATCGGGAAAATGCTGGACTATTATTAAGGACATGGTAACAGGGCACTTAGAAAATAATAATAGAATTGAGCAGAGTCGACATGAATTTATGAAGGGGAAATCATGTTTGACAAATCTGTTAGTTTTTTGAGGCTAGCAGAATCGATAAGGGGGAACCAGTGCATGTGGTGTATTTGGATTTTCAGAAGGCACTCGATAAGGTGCCACACGAGGTTATTAAACAAAATTAGGGCTCAAGGGATTAGGGGTAATGTACTAGCACGAATTGAGGATTGGTTAACGGACAGAAAACAGAACTGGAATAAACGGGTCATTTTCGGTTGGCAGTGGGGCACCGCAAGGATCGGTGCTTGGGCCTCAGCTATTTGCATTATATATCAATGATTTAAATGAGGGGACCAAATGTAATATATCCAAGTTTGCAGATGATACAAAGCTAGGTGGGAATGTAAGTTATGAGGAGGATGCAAAGAGACTTCAAAGGGATATAGAGTGAGTAAGAACATGGCAAATGGAATATAATGTGGAGAAAGGTGAAGTTATCCACTTTGGTTGGAAAAATAGAAAAGCAGAGTATTTTTTAAATGGTGAGGAATTTGGAAATGTTGGTGTTCAGAAGGTTGTGGGTGTCCTTGTACATGAATTACTGAAAGTGAGTATGCAGGTACAGTAAGCAATTACAAAAGTAAATGGTATGTTGGCCTTTATTACAAGAGGGATTTGAGTATAAGAGTAAAGATGTCTTACTGCAATTATATTGGGCCCTGGTGTGACCACACCCAGAGTATTGTGTACAGTTTTGGTCTCCTTGCCTAAGGAAGGATATACTTGCCATAGAGGGAGTGCAACGAAGGTTCACCAAACTGATTCCTGAGATGAGGGGATTGTCCTATGAGGAGAGATTGAGTAAATCAGGCCTTTATTCTCTCGAGTTTAGAAAAATGAGAGGTGATCTCATTGAAACATACAACATTCTTTCAGGGCTTGACAGGATAGATACAGGGAGGATGTTTCCCCTGACTGGAGAGTCTAGAACCAGGGGTCACAGTCTCAGAATAAGGGGTCAGCCATTTAGGACTGGGATGAGGAGAAATTTCTTCACTCGGGGTGTTGAATCTTTGCAATTCTCTACCCCAGAGGGCTGTGGCGGCTCAGTCATTGAGTATATTCAAGACGGAGATCGATAGATTTTTGGATATTAAGGGATATATGGGGTTAGTGCAGGAAAGTGAGTTGACGTAGAGGATCAGTCTTAGAATAAGGGCCCGCCCATTTAAAACAAAGATGAGGAGAAATTTCTTTTCAGAGGGTTGTAAATCTGTGGAATTCGCTGCCTCAGAGCTGTTGAAGCTGGGACATTGAATAAATTTAAGACAGAAATAGACAGTTTCTTAAATGATAAGGGATTATGGGGAGCGGGCGGGGAAGTGGAGCTTGAGTCCATGATCAGATCAGGCATGATCTTACTGAATGGCAGAGCAGGCTCGAGAGGCCAAATGGCCTACTCCGCCCCTATTATGTTCTTGTGTAAGATGGCTTACCACCATCTTCTCAAGGACAATTGAGGATGGGCAATAGATGCTGACATTGCCAGCAACACCCACATCCCATGAATGAATTTCTTTTTAAAAACAGCTCCGTTTTCCTCCAGCTCAAAATTGAGAAGACCAAAGCCATTCTCTTTGGCCCCATCGCAAACTCTTGCCACGGGTTCCATCATCCTCCCCGTTGTCTAATGTTAAACTAGACTGTTCACTACTTCGATGTCCTATTAGAACATAGGAACAAGGCCATGCATCCCCTCGAACCTGTTCCACCATGGTTGGCCTGTATCTTAATGCCATCTACCTGCCTTGGCTCCATAACCCTTAATACTGTTGCCTATATCCATCAATCCCTGTTTTGAAATTTTCAATTGACCTAGTGTCAATAGCTTTTAGAGGGAGAGTTCCTGATTTCCACTACCCTTTGTGCGAAGAAGTGCTTGTTGACATCACCCTGAATGACCTCGCTCCAATTTTATTATGCCCCCTTGTTCTGAACTCCACCCACCAGAGAAAATAGTTTCTCTCTATCTACCGTAGAGGGTTGTAAATCTGTGGAATTCTCTGTCCCAGAGAGCTGTGGAGGTTGGGTCATTGAATATATTTAAGGCAGAGATAGACAGATTTTTGAGAGATAAGGGAATAAAGGGTTATGGGGAGTGGGCAGGGAAGTGGAGCTGAGTCCATGATCAGATCAGCCATGATCTTATTAAATGGCGGAGCAGGCTCGAGGGGCCGAGTGGCCTACTCCTGTTCCTATTTCTTATGTTCTTAAATCCTTTAATCATTTTAACCACTTCAATTAGATCACCATATAATCTTTTATATTCAAGAAAATACAAGCCTAGTCTTTTCAACCTGTTCTCATAATTTGACCCTTTTAGCTATATCCTCTTCAAAACAAAGGATGCCCTCTTCCACCCATGCAATACTGCCCACCTCCACCTCTGCGTCACTGCGAGAAGTGGAGAATACTTTAGTCTTTGGCTCCCGGTGTTGGCATCTAGCCTTTCCAAGTCAGATACACACAGTGCATTACAGGTTGACTCTGTACCTCATTCTACATAGCTGATTTGGGAATGCTTGATGCCAACACTGGGTGAGCAAAATGAATGTGTGTTACGTTTTCCAGCAGTGACATGTTTTGCCTTGATGAGCACAAAAAAACATTACTAGTGATTTTTGTTGAACATTAGATATTCCTCAGACAATTTAGATCATTGTATTCAAAACATATGTTTACTGAATCAGTCAAGACTATCAACAATGTGCTTCAGTCTTGGAAATACACTGCCAACTTGCAGAGTGGAGTTTTATTGGCTCTCTGGGATTTATATTAATGGTGACTCATACTGATTTGTAACTAGTTTTCTGATGTGATCCTGCATAAAACTGTCTGGACTTGTACAGCTAGCCGACAGAGGAAACTTTCTCGCTCCATCAACAACAACTTGCATTTAGATAGCATCTTTAACGTAGTAAAATGTCTTAAGGTGCTACATCTATCTTGGGTAAGGTAGATTCAAATACTGGAACCAAAGGTAACGAGAAATGTTTTAAGGCACTGTGCTACCCAGTTCCTCCAGCCATTTTTGTAAGAATTTGCCACCTCCGTTGCATTTTGGGTGGTGAATATTTTTAGGCTTCTGTAGGAAGCCATCACAAGCCGGTTATGAATTGATCATAAGTTGAACACAAACAGGAATATTTGGAATTTCATGAAACCCACTTTTATTCTGATTTTGGCTTTTTGAACTGTAAATTAAACTTCGCTCACACTCTCTTTTTCCTATTTTGCTTCCATTCTCTGGGTCTCCTTGGCCAAATAATCCCCTCATGTGAGAGGGCAGATTGCCTGTACTCAGGCTTTCGTCAGACTCCAACCTTCTACGAAGAGGAGCTTGAGGTGTTGCTGTATAGCTTCCTTTGCCTTTATGCTCTCCGTGAAGCAGGCTGAGATCAATAATTTGAAGGAGCTATGTGTATAGTCCTGTGTTCTGGTACTCTGGCATAGTACATTGGAACTCTACATTACTGTAATAAGTATACAAAATAAATAATTTTATATAGTACCTTCCACATACTACCATATGCCAAAGAGCTTCACAGCCAATGCATTACTTTTCACGTGTAGTCACTTCTGTAGGCAACGCGGTTACCAGATTGTGCACAGTAAGGTCCCACAGACAACCGTAAGATAAATAACCACTTAATCTATTTTGGTTGACTGCTGAATCTTAAGCAGGATACCAGGAGAACTCCCTGCTATTCAAAATACCTCAGTTTAATGTTTCATCTAAAAGATGGCAACTTCAGGCAGTGTAGCACTTCCTTAGTATCACACTGAAAAGGAAAAACTTATGTATTCAAGTCTTGGAGTGGGGCTTGAACTTGCAATATATCTTTGCATTTTAATGGGACTGAACTAAAGTTTCTAAAGTCAGCAGAATTTATCAGAATCCATAATCAATGACTTCTGACTTTTTAATTTTGTCTTCACAGCTGGGAGAATAATGAAATTGAAAGGCTCAGTCCTTGGGATATGGAGCCCATTTCTGAAAATGGTAAGCAGCTGGAATGCTTTGTTAAAAAATTAGTGCAAATTCTCCACAAAATTACTAGTGAAAAGCAGTTTCATTGCAGATAACCGTTGATCCATTTCAGGCTGATATTTTTTAAAAATTGGTAGTCTGCGCAATATGGAACCATTATATGCAAGAGAAGTGTGGGCCGAAATTCAGGGCCCTGGGAAGGTCCGTTACCGTAGGGTTTTGGCAGCGATTTGGCAAAATAGAGTGTCCGCCACATTCCGGTCGATTGGCCCCGCGACGCATTTTCCGCGCGGGAGTTTTTTTGGCGGTGTGGAATTCTGCTGCATTCCGCTGCGATATGGGGCTTGCGGCCGTACTGACGTCATCAGGGTGCGCGCCGCTGCTATGTGGCCACCCCAGCCAAATTCACCTTTTTAAAAACTGAGCTTTTTGTTGGACAGTGCCCCCGCCAGCTTTTTGGGTCGGTACACTTTGCCGTGCTACTCAACACAGCTGGAGGAGGAGAACAGAGGATTCCTGCAATCGGGTATTTTTGGTGACAATTTTTTCTGTTCATTTGTGTGCATTTGGTTAACCTGTAGAGTCGTGTTCATCACTTTTGGGAGAATTTGGAGGATTTTTAGCTCTAGTGCAGGCCTGTAGGCCTCATTCTGTGCTCCACAGAGGCCTGCTTGTCAGGGTCCAGCCTTCACACAGAATAGGCTCAGTGTTGGCAGGGGACCGCCTTGTCCACCTTGTCAGACGCAGGGCGGCACGCAGGAGAAGGCGGCGCCATCGGCAACGTGTAGAGAGGCAGCGGCAAAAAGTGCAACATCCCCATTGACACCTGGGAATCCCTGGCCCAAGACCGCCTAAAGTGGAGGAAAGCATCCGGGAAGGCGCTGAACACCTTGAGTCTCTTTGCCGAGAGCAAGCTGAAGCCAAGCGCCGACAGCGGAAGGAGCGCGCGGCAACCCAGGCACCACAACCTCCTGTTCCTCCAACCACCGTCTGCTCCACCTGTGATAGAGACCGTAGGTCCCGCATTGGACTCATCAATCACCTGAGAACTCCTTTTTAGTGCGGAAGCAAGTCATCCTCGACTCTGAGGGACTGTCTATGATGATGAACAAGATAGAACTCTAGAAGCAAAGGCGTGCACCTACTCTGTTTAAAGATTCTGAAAAGGTTTTATTTTCAAGTCAAGAAATCAGTTACTCGTCCTATATTCTATATTCTATATTCATTTTACTTTTGTTGATTTCTTTTATAAAGAAAATGACTGGTAACTTAGTCTCAGGTATATGATCTTGACCACGACATGCTATTCTGCCTATTGAAGATGTGGGCATTATGTGTCACTTCCAATATTTCTGAAAAGGTTGATAGTTCATCCTATTTCACACCATGATCAAGGTTGTACATTTTGGATCCTCGGAGTTGGGGATCTCCCTGGGGTAACTGCTTTGTTGCTGTAAGCACAAATAAAGAAATGTTGGTAAGAGGTGTGATGAAAGCCCAAACCATAACCGTTTGTTTAAACTTGAATTAAGATCAGCTGCTCTGATGAAAGCTGCTTTGTTTTGTCCCTATGTTTGTGATAACTGTCCCACATAACAACTTAAATAACTACTTGTACCACGGAAGAATATTAAGTGTCCTTTTATGCTTCTGTTCAAATTCTAGCCGAATATCCTGATGACCCTAGTGCTGGAGTTTCTGTGACCGTGGAAGAGCTGGAAGCTCTGCTCTACAAACCTCAAGAGGGAGAGTGGGGAGAAAGATCACGAGATGAAGAATGTGAGCGTATTATAAGGGGCATTGATGACCTTCTTACACTTGGTGGGTTCACGAACTGCATTTGCCTTATGCCAGTGTGGTACTGCTATGATTCAGTACTACTGAAAATGATGTAATAGAGATATGCTATTTTATTTAACAGATATAGCAAGCCCCTTTGATGCTCCTGTGGATCTTCATGCATATCCTGTATACTGTATGGTGGTTTCCTACTTTACAGACCTCAGTACCATCAGAATGAGGCTGGTCAATAGGTTTTACAGGTATGTGTGCTTTCACCAAATATAGACATAAATGTGGTTGTTACTATCAGCAAACTTGGATAATTAAATATTTAAAGCTCATGTGTAACTAATTAAATGGTTTATATGTTTCAAGAAGGTTCTAAGGAATTAGAAGTTTAAATATGGACACCTGTATGAAAAAGTACAAATATATATTTATGTAATTATGTTCAGTTTTCAGAAATCTGTAATGGAATATGTTGACATTTCTCACATTAAGCTTCAATAAAAAAGCTTACATGCTCTTATCAGTTGCAATAGTTTCTAATACTAAAAATTATAAAGTAAAGCAATTAGCATGGGTTACTAGGTAGTGGCTTTTTTGATAATGAGTAAAAGATAATTAAACCAGTATTGTTGCAAAACCCATGAGTAACAAAAGACACTCTTATATTATGCAGACAGCCACCACCGCCTGATATGCAGGTCTCTTGTAGCAATATCAAAGGCAAGCTTGCCAGATTTGCTACGGCCATCAGCCAGGAATACTGATTCTACTGGGTAGTGTCGGCTGCTGGCCTTAATGTGTCTGGTATTGCTGCAAGTTGCACAAGCATGATATAGAAGTGGCTATAGTTGGTCTTTTACGTTATGACGTGAATAAAATAGCAATTGTGTGCCCATCCATTATTTGAAATGTTAATATTTCATGTAAAGCAAAGACTCTTGATGGCTTTAGTGAGATAATGTACCATATAGTATGGTATGGAGATTTACAGACCAGAAATGTTCCAGCTTCCTTCTCTTGAATCTGTTAGGTAGCTAATTGTCAGCTAGGGTTGTGGTGGGGAAACAGCAATTTTTCTGTGTCTTTGGGCTATGAGAGGAAATCCCTGTTTCTGATAACCACACTGGATAGCAGTCATGTACAGGTCAGGACAACATTAGGTTCAGTTGTGATTTCTCTTCCAAACTTGAAAATGCTGCTAATGCTCAAATGGACATTTGGATGAAGTACTGGCTGTTGTCCATTTGAGCTGAGTTGTTGCTTTCAGGAAAGGAGGGGCGATTAATATTGGGGGAAAAGTGCTAATTTTTTTTGTAATGCCCAATAAGTATTGAATTTAATGGGAGGCAGGGAGATGGACGGGGAGAGCAAAGGAGGATGAAAATTGCTGTCAAGACCACAGAAATGATTGTGTGTGTCAAAACTTTTGTTAGCCCAGTAACTAAACTATAGACTGGAAGATCTAAATAAGACTTGAATTGGAACCCCAATCTTGATTGGCATCTGTTGTTAGCATCTCCATGAGAGTGAATTTTGCCAGTCTTAACCAGATTGTTTGGGGCAAGAGGAGAAAAAACTGGCTTAACATTGGGGATTTCATACCGCAACAGTTTGAGAATTCCTCCTCGCAGCTCTGCTGACTAGTTGCATTCAAGATTTATGTGCAGTTTGTTAGCTGGGCCAACTTTGGAGGATGGTTTTATCTCTTTTTGTGGATTCATTACACTGCCACTATTTACAATTTCTAATTATAATTGACAAACATTGAGCTATATGCAATATGTAGTTACTACAGGTTGAACCTCCCTTATCCAGAACCATCCCTCGTCCAGAACCATTCCCGGCCACCGGGTGGCGCATGCGCAGAACTCCGACATGAACAAATTGCCTCGCTGCCAACTCCCACAATCACTGGCCTGACCCCACGACCCACCGCTGCGCCCCCCCCCCCCCCCCCTCCCATGATCTCTGCTGCACTTCAAGCCCCAAGCCAGCCAGCCCCTTGCTCAGCACCAGTACCATCCAATTTAACATGACCACCCCTCCAGAAAAATCCCTTATCTGGAACAGGCCAGGTCCTGAGGGTTCCCGATAAGGGAGTTTCTAATTGTACTATGATTTCACTTACCATGTTGTGTGTAAGATAAAGTTTTATGTTCTACACACAACTTTTTAGTCAAGAACAAGCATTGAGACATTCAGTGATAAAATAATGAATCCAAATTAATTAATGGTTGCTACCTGTGGAAAACCTCTGCTTAACCATATATGGAAAATAATTCAGTGATCAGTGGCAGGAGCTCTGTATTGGTAATCTGTGCATTTAAGAAAAGTACTTGGAGCCTGACATTTTTGATATCTGTTTTATATCCTGCAAAGAAATTATATTGTACGACTGTTGAGCACTGAGATTTTGAAGCTGTCATCTATATGCCTTGTGCTATAATTTGCAGGAGGATCACTGCACTTGTGTGGGAGGTGAGGTACATCGAGCACAATGCAAGAACTTTTAACGAACCAGATAGCCCTATTGTTACATCGGCCACGAAAATCACTGACTTACTTCTTAAGTTCATTGAGTGAGTAACATGTTTTTTTTCCCAAAAGCAACCCAGAGGTAAAGTTCAAATTCTACCATAGCAAGTTGTGAAATTGAATTTAATAATTTGGTATTTGGAGACTAGCACCAAAACAAATTATCATGAAAGCAGCTGGATTGTCATAAAAACCCAACTGGTTCACAAATGTCCTCAGGAAAAAGAACCTCCTACCCCTACCTTGACCTGTATGTGTGTCTCGTCCACACTGTGGTTGGCTTTTAACATCCTCTGAAGAGGCCCAACAAGCCGCTCAGTTTAGAAATGGGCAATTAAAATGACACTGCCAGCATCACCCACATCACAAGAGTCACCCTTTCATGCTAAAGAGAAGTCTGTTCAGCTTTTGTTAGAGTACTTAAGCGTTGTGCTCTTAAATGTGTAAGACCTTATGCTCTCTTGACCCGATGTTAAACAAAGTTTCCTCAATGTGGGTTGGTGTTACACCGTGACACTTTACTCATGAGTGTAGTTGTGTTGAAGGACGCAGCAGGTGTGGTGTCATTTATGAAATCATTATTTTTTAAGTTCACTTCAAAGCTAAATTGAGTGACATTTTGAGATGGTTAGTATAAGAGGACGTCTATTTGATATATCCTAGAACATGAAGAATTAATGGAGGAAATTTGTGATGCTTTAGTTGATATTTTTAGAGCTTGAAGCACTTGATAGACTGGATTACAGTGATTATTATATAGGTCGCAATGTCTCACACACTGCCGTGAGATAAATGATCATTTAATCTTGTTTTGGCATTATTGGTTGTAACAGGACATTAGCAGAATGCTCTACTCTTTTTTTTTTTGAATACTACCATGGGATTTTTGACGTTCACCCGAGTTATCAGAATGGGCAGATGGGGCTTTGGTTTAACAGTAACAACTTTCATTTATATAGCGTCTTTAACGTAGTAAAATGTCCCAAAGTATTTCACGTGAGTGTTATCAAACAAAATTTGACACCAAGCCACATAAGGAGATATTAAGGCAGGTGACCAAGTGGTGGAGCAATGAAAATTGGGGATGGGCAAGAGGCCAGAATTGGGCTGGAGAAGGTTAGAGCTGTGGAGGGATTTGAAAACGAGGATGAAAATTTTAATATCCAGCTGTTGCTGGGCCGGGAGCCAATGTAGGTCAGCAAACACAGGGGTGCTAGGTAAACGGGATGTGGTGGGAGTTAGGATACAGGCAGCAGAGTTTTGGATGAGCTCACATTTACGGAGGGTACATGGGCAATGCAGCAGTCCTCCTTCTTAGGCAGTCCCTCAGAGTCAAGGATGACTTGCTTCCACGCTTAAAATGAGTTCTCAGGTGACTGAAGAGTCCAATGTGGGACCTGCAGTCTCTGTCACAGGTGGGGCAGACCGTAGTGGGTGGGTGGGGTGCTTGGGTTGCCACGCGCTCCTTGCTCAGTCGGCGCTTGGCTTCAGTTTGCTCTTGGCAATGAGATTCGGTGTTCCTGGATGCTTTTCCTCCACTTTGGGCAGTCTTGGGCCAAGGATTTCTAGGTGTCGGTGGGGATGTTGCATTTTTTCAAGGAGGCTTTGAGGATGTCCTTGAAGCGTTTCCTCTGCCCACTTGGAGTCGTGTCGAAGCTCGAGTAGCGCGCTTGTTTCGGGAGTCTCGTGTCGGGCATGCAAACAATGTGGCCCGCCCAATGGAGCTGATCGAGCGTGGTCAATGCTTCGATGCTGGAGATGTTGGCCTGAGCGAGAACACTGATGTTGGTGTGCCTATCCTGCCATTGGATTTGCAGGATCTTGCAGAGGCAGCGCTGGTGGTACTTCTCCAGCGTTTTGAAGTGCCTACTGTACATAGTCCACATCTTTGAGCCATATAGGAGGGCAGGTATCGCTACTGCTCTGTGGACCATGAGCTTGGTGCCAGGTTTGAGGTCCTGGTCTTCAAACACTCTTCCTCAGGCGAACGAAGGCTGCACTGGCACACTGAAAGCGGTGTTTGATCTCGTTGCCGATGTCTGCCCTTGTTGACAGTAGGCTCATGAGGTATGGAAAATGGTCTACATTGTCCAAGGCCTTGTCGTGGATTTTGATAACCTGGGGGGGTAGTGCTGTGTGGCGAGGGCAGGTTGGTAGAGGACCTTTGTCTTACGGATGTTTAGTGCAAGGCCCATGCTCTCGTATGCCTCAGTGAAGGTGTTGACGATGGCTTGGAACTCAGCCTCCAAGTGTGCACAGAAGCAAGTGTCATCGGTGTACTGTAGTTTGATTTTCAGAGGATGGGATGACCTTGGATCTGGCCTGGAGGCGGCAGAGGTTGAACAGATTCCCGTTTGTTTTGTAATTTAGCTCCACTCCAGCGAGGAGCTTCCTGAGGGTGAGATGGAGCATTGCAATAAGGAAGATCGAGAAGAGCTTTGGTGCGCTGACACAGCTGGTCCGAACGTGAATTGGGTCTGTGGTGGATCCGTTGGTCAGGACCACGGCTTGCATGTCATTGTGGAACAGGTGGAGGATAAACTTTTGGGGGCAGCCGAAACGGAGGAGGACGCTCCATAATCCCTCGCGGTTGACCGTATCGAAGGCCTTTGTGAGATCAAAGGCGGCCATGTTGATGCTGTTCCCTGCATTTCTATTGTAATTATGGCACGGTGAAGATCATGTCCGTTGTGCACCTTAGTGGGTGGAATCCGTGCGACTCTAGGAGGAGCTCTTCGGCCACAAGGAGAAGACGATTGAGGGGGATTCTTGCAATAACCTTCCCTAAACAGCATGGAAATTCCTCTAGTTACTGCAGTCGGACTTGTTACTTTTCTTGAAGATGGTCACGATTACGGTGTCTGTGATCGCCTAGCATACTCTCTTCCTTCCAGATATGAGAAATGAGGTAATGTATTTGTGCCAATCGTGCTTTTCTGCCATGTTTTAGTGTATCGGTGGGGATTCCATCTGCTCCTGATGCCTTGTTCTTTAGCTGTCGGATGGCCTTTTCTACCTCGTGCTGGGCTGGAGTTATGCTAAGATGGTGGCGGGTAGCATACTGCGGGATGGAGTCGAGGACATTTGCGTCGAAGACAGAGTCTCGGTTGAGATCTTCGAAGTGCTCCTTCCAGTGGGCACTGACTTCCT
This sequence comes from Pristiophorus japonicus, assembly GCF_044704955.1. Lineage (NCBI taxonomy): Eukaryota > Metazoa > Chordata > Chondrichthyes > Pristiophoridae > Pristiophorus > Pristiophorus japonicus. The sequence goes on from NC_091987.1 coordinate 104,828,287, forward strand.
CTCTGTCTTTGATGAGCACCTCTCCGTTTTTGGCCAGCAGTGGGGTGGGACCTTGGGTGCTTGGGCCGTAGGTGGTCTTGACTGTGCTAAAGAATCCTTGCACGCCATGATTGTTGGCTAACTATTGGATCTCCTGCGCTTTCTCCACCCACCATCTATTCTTTAGGTCGTGGGTTTTTTGTTGGACCTCAGCCTTCAGCTGTCTGTAGAGCTGTTTTCTTGCTCTCGAGTTGGGTTGCTGTTTCAGGTTCAGAAAAGCCAGCGCTTGTGGCTTATCAGCTCCTGGTCGTTCACGTCGAATCAGTCTTGGTGTTTCCTGGTCGAGTGACCGAGCGTCTCTTAGCAGATGCTAATTATGGAGAACAGGCGCTGTTGATACTCTATCTCTGGGTCATTGGGAGTCATCAGGTTGGCAGTGAGGCTCTGGCTGAATAGGGCTTTCTTATCAGGGTCTTTGAGTGACCCAGCGTTAATTTTCCTGTGGCACTATTTCTGTTGCCATTGCAGCTTTGGGGCTACATTGATGTTGATAACAGAGCAGAATAGGCAGTGGTCCGTCCAGCAGTCGTCTGCTTCTGTCATGGCGCGGGTGATACGCATGTCCTTTGCGGTCTGTCGCTCAGATGATGTAGTCAAGCAGATGCCAGTGCTTGAAGCGAGGGTGTTGCCATGAAGCCTTGCACTTAACTCTAACGGAACAAGGTGTTGGTTATGACAAGGTCGTGTTTTAGGCATTTTGTCAGGAGCAGGGTCCCGTTGGTGTTTGATTTCCCTTCCCGCCCTCTCTGCCGATCACAACAGAGGTCTGCGTCCTTTCCAACTCTGGTGTTGAAGTCGCCAAGAAGGATCAGTTTGTCGCCCATTGGGATTCGGGCCAGGGATTGTTCAAGACTGGTGTAGAATTCCTCTTTGGACTCGTCTGTAGCTTCCACTGTTGGGGCGTATGCATTTAAGACTGTAACGCACTGGTTCCAGGCTAGGGTTAGCCGAAGGGTCATGAGGCGTTCATTTATCCCGCAAGGGGAGTCTCTGAGACAGCCTATTAGTTCATTTTTTATGGCGAAGCCAACCCCGTGGAGGCAGTGGTCTTTTTTGGTTTACCTTTCCAAAAGAAGGTGTAACCGCCATCTTGTTCCTTGAGCTGGCCTTTCCCTGCCCACCGGGTCTCACTTACGGAGGCAATGTCGAAACGTCTGAGCTCTGGTCTGTCGCTGTTGGGGTTGCCCATGAGCGCCCTGACGTTCCAGGTCCCGAACTTTATTTTATTGGGCGGAAGATGCCTGTGCGTGAGTTCTTTTAACGTGGGGTGGCCGTTGCACACCGGCTACTACATGGGCTTGACAGATCAAGGCATTGGTCCAGTGGCAAGGGCGTCCAAGACGACTGGAGAACAGACACTGCTGAATGGGCCTATCACATACGAGAGCACATACTCCTACTGTCCTCCTTTCTCTTTCCCGCAGGACCTCTCTCCCTGGGTTTCATAGGTTGCAGTGGCGGCCTCACGACCCCGCTGCTGGTCCTCGCTGTGTCGCTCCTGGGCCACGACCCTGCTGTTGGTCCTTGCTGTGTCGCTCCTGGGCCACAACCCTGCTGTTGGTCCTCGCTGTGCCGCTCCTGGGCCACGACCCCGCTGTTGGTCCTCCTGTGCCGCTCCTGGGCCACGACCCCGCTGTTGGTCCTCCTGTGCCGCTCCTGGGCCACGACCCCGCTGCTGGTCCTCGCTGTGCCGCTCCTGGGCCACGACCCCGCTGTTGGTCCTCCTGGGCCACGACCCCGCTGCTGGTCCTCGCTGTGCCGCTCCTGGGCCACGACCCTGCTGTTGGTCCTCGCTGTGTCGCTCCTGGGCCACGACCCTGCTGTTGGTCCTCGCTGTGTCGCTTCTGGGCCACAACCCCGCTGCTGGTCCTCGCTGTGCCGCTCCTGGGCCACGACCCCGCTGCTGGTCCTCGCTGTGCCGCTCCTGGGCCACGACCCCGCTGCTGGTCCTCGCTGTGCCGCTCCTGGGCCACGACCCCGCTGTTGGTCCTCGCTGTGCCGCTCCTGGGCCACAACCCTGATGCTGGGCTCGTCCTCACATCACGAGAAGCCAACCAATCAGCTACCTGGGATGCCGTGATGTCTGATTTGTCGCCCGCTTTGCCTTAGTCGCTCTCTCTGGGTTGCTCGCGCTGCAGCCTGTCTGGGTAGGCTCCTCTTTATGTTCAGTTGCTTCAGTGGTGTTTCCTCCTAGGTTGGGTTTCGGCGCGCTTAGGGTATTGCACGTGGGATTATTGCTTACATTATGTGCTCAGCATTTGGTAGAGGGCTTTGCACAATATTCATCTGAGCTAAGCTGACACATCAAAATCTGTGTACTTTTTGCTTGTTGGCTTAGTATTTTAGAAGCCAGTGTGAAAAGTCACTGATGACTTAAAGATTAATGCATTAGTTTTTTAAAAAGTATAACTTTTTCTTTGTATTTAATAGACTGTTGCAAATACGCTGTATTTAATTCTAGGAATAAGGACTGCATTGATATTTTTGAGATTTGGAATACCATGGAGAACTGTTCACTGGACTCTCAAGAGGATGAGGTATAAAAAATAATCAAAACGGCTTACTACTTTTAAATGTTGATACAATTAGCTTAACTGATTTGGGTTTATTCTGTTAACATGGCATTTTACAATGTACAGTGCTTTTAAGGAAAATTAAACTTATATAGAAATTACTGTACTTCAACTTAAATGTCACCTGATATTAGGAAGAAGATGAGACGACCACTGCTACTGTTGCAGGAGCATCTACTGCCAGAAGAGTAAGTAACATAGATTAATGATTCCGCTAACAAAAATATTATATGATTGTTAGTCTAGCTGTAGGTTTTGCTGCACTGGTCCATAGTTGTTCAAATTCCTACTTTAGCAATTGTGCTTTCCTGCTCAAAGTGTATAGGATTTTCTACTTTTCATTGTGTCAGTAGCTGGACTGCTCTGTGGTCGCACTATTCTATTTAATTTTAGGCATTGAGGAAGGAAAAGGGAAAACAATGTCAACTAAACAGGAAAAAGGATAGTGGTGGCTTGCAAAATGTAAATTTAATATGGGTCTTAACGGAAGAGGAATTGAAGGAAATGATAATTAGTAAGAAAATAGTGCTGGAGAAACCAATGGGACTGAAGGCAGATAAATCCCCAGGGCCTGATGATCTGCACCACAGAGTACTAAGAGGTAGCCATGGAAACAGCAGATGTATTGGTTGTCATCTTCCAAAACTCTATAGATTATGGAACAGTTCCTGCAGATTGGAGGGTGGCAAATGTGACCCCACTATTTAAAAAAAGGAGGGAGAGAGAAAACTGGGAACTACAGACTGGTTAGCCAGTAGCAGGGAAAATGCTGGAGTCTATTATAAAGGATGTGATAATGGCACACTTAGATAATATCAACGGGATGAAAGAAAATCATGTTTGACAAAGCTATTGGAGCTTTTTGAGGATGTAACTGATAGAATAGAAAAGGGAGAACTAGTGGATGTAGTGTATTTGGATTTTCAGAAGGCCTGTGATAAAGTCACACATAAGAGGTTAGTGTGCAAAATTAAAGCACAAAGGATTGGGGATAATGTATTGGCATGGATTGAAAATTGTTTAACTGACAGGAAACAGTGAGTAGGAATAAACAGGTCTTTTTCGGGGTGGCGGACAGTGACTAGTGGTGTACCACAGGGATCAGTGCTAGGGCCTCACCTATTCACAATATATATATATATGATTTGAATGAGGAAACCAAATGTAATATTTCAGAGTTTGCTGACGACACAAAACTAGGTGGGATTGAGAGTTCTGAGGAGGATGCAAAGACGCTGCAAGGCGATTTAGATAGGTTGAGTGAGTGGGCAAGCACATGGCAGAAGCAGTATAATGTGGATAAATGTGAAGTTATCTACTTTGGTAGGAAAAACATAAGGACAAAGTATTATTTAAATGATGGTGCTTGGGAAGTGTTGATGTACAGAGGGACCTGGGTGTCCTTGTACACCAGTCATTGAAAGCAAACATGCAGGTGCAGCAAGCAGTTAGGAAGGCAAATGGTATGTTGGCCTTCATTGCAAGAGGATTTGAGTACAGGAGCAAGGATGTCTTACTACAGTTAATACGGGGTCTTGGTGAGACCGCACCTGGAGTATTGTTTGCAGTTTTGGTCTCCTTACCCAAGAAAGGATATACTTGCCATAGAGGGAGTGCAGCGAAGGTTTACCAGACTGATTCCTGGGATGGCTGGACTGTCATATGAGGAGAGATTGGGTCGACTAGGCCTGTATTCACTTGAGTTTAGAAGAATGAGAGAGGACCTCATTGAAACATATAAAATTCTGAGTGGGTTGGATAGACTGGATGCGGGGAGGATGTCTCCCCTGGCTGGGAAGTCGAGAACAAGGGGTCACAGTCTCAGGATACGGGGAAGGAAATTTAGGACCGAGATGAGAAATTTTTTCACTGAGTGGTGAACCTGTGGAATTCTCTACGACAGAAGGCTGTGGAGGCCAAATTACTGACCAGATTGAAGAGGGAGATAGGTAGATTTCTAGAAACAAAAGTCATCATGGGGTATTGAGAATATGGTGTTGAGATAGAGGATCAGCCATGATCATATTGAATGGCAGTGCAGACTCGAAGGGCCGAGTGATCTTCTACTGCTATTTTTCTATGTTAATAGGATTGAATTTGTGGTTGGAGGCTTCCTGCTGGCGGATGCCTTCGACCTGCAAAAATTCTATGAACTTACCTGCTAGACTCAGAGGTTTGGACACTTGCGCTCCTGGGCCTCTATGCGTAGGCCTGCGTAGAGGTTTGCAAGTGCCCTTGGGATCACGTGGGTTTGCCCAACTAATCAAAGAAGGGAATTCCAATTCATGCTTATGGGGGTTCCATATGTACGAAAGTCCCATAAGTATGAATGGGGATCACATTAAAAAAAAAGTTATATAAATAAAATACATTTTCAAGAACCATTACATATTAAAATAGCATTTCATTAAATATTTAAAATAAAAATTACATTTTTTGAAAAATAAATTTATATGTTTTAACGGGGCTGAAAATAAACTTACCTTATTGCACAGGGTATTTAATTAATAAACAATTGATAACATTTTATTTGTGTTTTTTAAAACTAGCTGGTAAACTGCTTTTACCAGGCATGAGAATTTCACGGGAATTCACTGGACAGATGTGTTGGGCCACCGCCAGCGAATGATCTTTTTCCCTTTTCGTACGATCTGTCGAGAGTTGTTGACAGGTCGCAAGTTCCGTGTTTTAACACATGCGCAACGTACGTACCTAGTACATGCCCGTAAGGGCTGCAAATTACGGCCCAATATTTTTTAAACAGTCCTCTTGACCCTGTTTTTAATTAAAGTAGACATTTTTTTAGGCTTTCAGCATTTATAGTATTGAAGTGGCCTTGCCAGTGGTTAAATAAGACATACAGGGTTACTTTTGGCCGAAACTTTGTCTCGAGACTACTTTCTGGTCCAATAACTCAATTCCTCAATTTCAATTACCTAATGAGCACCCAACAGTGAAGGTATTTTTTCTTCCTAAACTTTATGAAATCTTTTGCTGTTTCAAAACGGTGAGTGTAAACTGACTGCATTGGTAATGACTCTGGAATACCGAGACTGCTGCATGATCCAATCAGATGATAACTCATCAACAATTTTGTTTATGAATGATGATGTCAGTTCTGTATTCATTTGCAATAGATTTTTATCCTTAAAGTTGCTGTATACCTGAAAGTTCGTGTTTAAAAATGGGGTTATGGTGCAAATAAATGGTGCATTAATTATTTCTTTATGTATTTAGCATTATTATTAATGACTTACATAGAACATGCATATTTTTATGATGCAGACTCATTGATTACTTTGATTTATTTTGTTCCTATGTAAAGAATCATGCAAGGTACAAATTGAGCAAGAACCTGAACTATGATATCAGCACATGGAAAACTCAATGCAGGGAACTGGTGGAGATCCTGTTTCAGTGTGAAGACTCTGAACCTTTCAGGCAGCCTGTGGACCTCGCCGAATACCCAGTAGGTTAATTCAGACTACTTTCCATGCAAACTAACTTAAGGAGGTGAATTATGTCAAGAAAATATTGCATTTAAGGAAGTGAATGAGGTCAAAAAAACATTGTATTTAAGGAGGTGAATTATGTGAAGACATCATTACATTTATGTATGCGCTTAGGTAGTTGAGTGTTGAACTTGCAACCAAAGGGTAATATATTTGAGCACCAGGGAAAGCTAACACTCAAACTTGTTTATCTATCTGAGTGAAACTCTTAAACTTTACAGTCCCTGCAGTGTTTTGGTTCTTTGATGGCAAGACCAGAATGGTTTTTTTACAGGACAAGACAGCTAGCCATAAGAAAATAATTATGCAAATTATACAAGGTATTCAATTCCTTCCACAAATGAATTCTTGGACTTTCTGAAATAGTTAAATGACCGACTTGCCAATTTTGGTAAATTGCACAATTTGTGGAGGTTTTGAGATTTGTTTCTATGCATCCCTTTCAGTTGAAGATGATGGCGAGTCAGCTGCACATACAGTATTTTCTCATGTCTCCTAAAAACTGAAATAAAGATAAAATAAATGTAATAAAACTTTTAAAAAGGGTACTGAAGTACAAACAGATTTATGGAAATGCAGTTATTTAGTTAGCAACCAAAATGGAAAAGATAGGCTATGTTTCGGGTGGAGAACATTCTTTAGAGCCAGTAAGTACGCATTGGCCTAGAAATTCGGGTCGTTTGCACCTCCTGTTAGTGCCCCCACTCTGCTTGAGTGCCAGACTTTTGGCACAGTTTGCAGATTGGGCCCTTCCCTTTAATGAAGGGAAGAGCCCCTACTACGTAGCAGCACTATGCGGCCCAGTGCGTAGCGCTGCATCCCACTCCCGACCCATCCGCCGCGCTACTGCCCCAGAAAGGTGGAGCGTGTTATTTTGCACTCCACTTCCTTTCGGGGTTGGTAACTTGAATTTTTTGAGCGGGCCGGGACTTCTGCGCCTGCCGCAGAATGTCCCGCCTCCCAGATGTTACCACCCTTAAATGGGGCGAAAAGCAATTTCTACCCGATTTTTTTTTTTTTGTTGAAAAGGTTATATATTGATTTTCGCACCCCTGATCGTCACGAGGAAAATTAGACCGTTTATAGAAAAAAAAATTTAAACTAAACTGAAAATTTAAAAAATAATAATTTTACATTGTAACTTTCATTTCAATGTCTGTCTGTACTTAATACATTTGGACTCAGTTTTGAAAGATTTTTTAAAAATATTTTTTATAGCAAGCATCGCTATTTTAATTTATCTTGCAACAAAATGCCTACTGAGCATGTGCTCAGCTTTCTCCTGTTGATCAGTCAGGCATGAATTGCAAAATATATCGACTTATCTGAAACACAGTTCTACAAATGTACGGGTACATTTTTGCTTCTGTATTTAAATTCTAAAGATTTATTGAAGAATTAGAATTTTTTAAGAAAGCCTTCATGGGAAAACCATGCATTTTATATTGTAAGCAAAGAGTAATTGTGGGCATTTCTGCTGGTTTTAAGTACTAGCTTGGTTTTGATACTCTGTGGTCATATCTAGGATTACAGGGATATTATACACACTCCAATGGACTTGGCGACTATAAAAGAAGCAATAGAAATGGAAAATTATGAGAGTCCCGTAGAACTTTGCAAAGATGTGCGATTAATCTTCAGCAACGCTAAAGCTTATTCCCCAAACAAAAAGTCTAAGGTAAACTGAATAAAACATTTTTAACTGTAATAAGTTATTTGGAAAAATGTTCCTTCTGTTTCGGGTGCATTATTTAAGTCAGTAGAAATAAAAATCAAGAGAGATGTAAAACGGGCTGCCAACTCATTATCACCCATTTTACTTTATCTGACAAAATCAAGATCGGCCCCAGTGTTCCCACAACACTGTTGCTCTTGTACTTCTTAGTGGTAAAAGTCAAGGGGAAGACTTGCTGTTGAAGTAACCGAGGTGAGTTGCTGCAGTGCACCCTGTAGAACCTACATTCCCGTACCCATCCAGTAATATTCCATCACACTCCTGACTTAGATCTTGTAGATGAGCCACTATGTGTGCATATCTCCCGCTCTCTTTTTCTCTCTCTCTCTCTCTCTCTATCTCTCTCTCTCTCTCTCTCTCTCTCTCTCTCTCTCTCTCTCTCGCTCCTTCAACCCCCCCCCAGCCACAATTCCCCCTCTTTATTTTTCTATCTCTCTCTCTCTCCCGCCCCCTTTTCGCCCCGCCCAACTGCTTTCCCCCCCGATCTGCTTCTCTTCTCATTCCCCGCCCCTCCTCCTCCCCTCCCCCCCCATCTCCTTCACCTCTCTTCCACACCACCCCCATCACCTTCCCACAGAAGAATTTTAAAATAGATAGATATATAAAACTGCACTATGAAATGAAACATTTTCAAGTTTTCAGCTCTTGGTTCATTAACCTATGACATGCTGATTAGTGTGTTTGTGTGGACACAGGACTCAATTGTGTTGTTCAAGTTCCCTCTTCCCCATTTTTAAATAGTCTCCAATACTCACTGTCAAGGCTCATTGATGCTGAATAGTTACTAGGGTGAGGCCCTTAATTGTGGGAACCATATTTGTTACAGATCAGCACCTTCAGGATAGAAAGTGAGAAAATTGGAAAGGAAAAACATTTAATGCTAATTTTGGATGGATTATGTAATGACCTATAATAGTGATTCCATTAGGAAGTTGGTGTACTATGATTTATATCAGAATGCTCTTGAAGTATTACCAGCCATCTTTTTTCCTCCAAAAAATTAGATATACAGCATGACTCTGAGGTTGTCTGCATTTTTTGAGGACCAAATTCGAACAATTGTCTCTGATTATAAAACAGCTCTAAAATACAATAAAAGGAGTCAGCACAAACAAAGATGTAAGAAACGCCTGCACAGTTCTGACGCCTCCAGGTCAAGTAGCAGAGCTTCCAGGTATGTTATTTGTGTGGGACATTATCTTTACAGATCACCACAAAAATTAAGCCAGCGGTCAGTTTTTTTTAAACAATTTTTTAAACCACTGCAGTTCCATAGATTGGCCCTAGCTGTGCAGCATGGCCTGACTGTGGGTAGGAGGGATTAATGAAGCTGGCAAGACTCTGGAATCTCACCTTTTGGAGCGTTTCGGATGTAATACTGTTATACCAATTTGTGGTGCACCTTGTCGAATTCCACCTCAGTGGTCCATTTTAATGTTAAGTAACTTGGGTAAAGATAAGACTAGTTTTTCCTTTTGGCGGGGAGGGTGGAAGATGAATGGGTTTGAATTAAAATGGTGGTTATATGTCCAAAAAGTACTTGTAGGATGGTAAAAGAAGAGATACATTAATATTAAAAGTTGTTAAATTGAATGATTAAACAATGGATATATCCTGTAAGGCATGGGAGTGTTAATATTTCCATTATAATTGTATGTAAGTTTGTAACAACTGGTTAGGTAGGTAAAGTTGAGCATAAAGTTCAATCACTGGGACTGGTATGGGATTTTTTTTGTTGCTAACTGTGAATAAATGTCAATTATGCCATTATTGTAGCAGGAATTTCATACCAAATTTATTTGTAGCAATGAATTTGGTGCAGAAGTCAGGTCCTGGCTGCCTCAAGGAAAAGAGAACCTTTTGGTGTTTGAGAAAAAACCTTTATACACAGTGGGTGAGAAAAGAATCGCCTGACCAAATGCAAAGGTCTTAAAGGGATAGATTTTGAGGTGTTCCAAGCAACTTGCACATGTGAGGCTTTTGGCAATATAGAATAATTACCATGTGACATTATAAGGGAAACATCATAATGCATATCTAGTATTATGGGTAGATAAAGATGACATTCTGCACGTCCTTGTCTGGAGAATGTAGTTTGCATGAATGCAGAATTTGAGAAAATAACAGGGATTTAAAATTGTGTGTAGGTGCATATGTGTCTGTTATACTATACCATCCATAAGGTCTGCATTCCTTTAGAGTATTGCTTGCAGGCATCACCATTTGGTTATCATTTATAATTTCAAGAAAGTAGCCAGCAATCATCTTGAACTGTTTACCCTTTTTTGTGTGCAATCTTTAGTCCAGAACGAAAACGGAAACCAATGAAGCCTCAGGCAAAAGTGGAACATCTTTCCAAACGATCTACCTCGTTAAGTTCATCTCGGATCAGCACAAGTAGCACTGAAGATAGTGCCTGTAGCGATGCTTCTGAACATTCTTCTACATTAACCAGAGTGAAGAACATGAGGGCCAGGGCACCTGTTCTAACTGTAAAGAAAGAAAGAATAAAAGACTTGCCCAATGGGTCAGTTGGATCAACAACAGGTGAGCAAACAAACAAAATTCAGTTTGATTCATGTGTGGGACGTTTTACTACGTTAGACGCTATATAAATGCAAATTGTTATTGAGTAATCAGCATAGTACAGTGTGGTTCTGTATCCATTTCTATGATATATAGTTTAGTGAAGACAAATGTTAGGTCCCTTGCAGTCAGAATCAGGTGAATTTATAATGGGGAACAAAGAAATGACAGACCAATTGAACAAATACTTTGGTTCTGACTTCACTGAGGAAGACACAAATAACCTTCCGGAAATACTAGGGGACTAGCGAGGAGGAGGAACTGAAGAAAATCCTTATTAGTCAGGAAATTGTGTTTGGAAAATTGATGAGATTGAAGCCCGATAAATCCCCAGCGCCTGATAGTCTGCATCCCAGAGTACTTAAGGAAGTGGCCCTAGAAATAGTGGATGCATTGGTGGTTATTTTCCAACATTCTATAGACTCTGGATCAGTTCCTATGGATTGGAGGGTAGCTAATGTAACCCCACCTTTTAAAAAAGGAGGGAGAGAGAAAAAAGGGAATTATAGATTGGTTAGCCTGACATCGGTAGTGGGGAAAATGATGGAATCAGTTATTAAAGATGCAATAGCAGCGCATTTGGAAAGCAGTGACAGGATCAGTTAAGTCAACATGGATTTATGAAAGGGAAATCATGCTTGACAAATCTTCTAGAATTTTTTGAGGATATAACTAGTAGAGTGGACAAGGGAGAACCAGTGGATGTGGTGCATTTGGACTTTCAAACGGCTTTTGACAAGGTCCCACACAAGAGATTAGTGTGCAAAATTAAAGCACATGGTATTGGGGATAATGTTTTGAAGTGGATAGAGAACTGGTTGGCAGACAGGAAGCAAAGAGTAGGAATAAAGGGGTCCTTCTCAGATTGGCAAGCAGTGACTAGTAGTACACTGCAAGGTTCAGTGCTGGGACCCCAGCTATTCACAATATACATTAATGATTTAGACAAAGGAATTGAATGTAATATCTCCAAGTTTGCAGATGACACTAAGCTGGGTGGCAGTGTGAGCTGCGAGGAGGATGCTAAGAGGCTGCAGGCTGACTTGGACAAGTTAGGTGAGTGGGCATGGTAGATGCAGTATAATGTAGATAAATGTGAGGTTATCCACTTTGGTGGCAAAGACAGGAAGGCGGAATATTATCTGAATGATGACAGATTAGGAAAAGGGGAGGTGCAACGAGACCTGGGTGTCATGGTACATCAGTCATTGAAAATTGACATGCAGGTACAGCAGGCAGTGAAGAAGGCAAATGGCATGTTGGCCTTCATAGCAAGAGGATTTAAGTATAGGAGCAGGGAGGTTTTACTGCAATTATGCAGGGTCTTGGTGAGGCCACACCTGGAATATTGTGTACAGTTTTGGTCTCCTAATCTGAAGAAGGACATTCTTACTATTGAGGGAGTGCAGCGAAGGTTCACCAGACTGATTCCCGGGATGGCAGGACTGACATATGAAGAAAGACTGGATCAACTAGGCTTATATTCACTGGAATTTAGAAGAATGAGGGGATCTCATAGAAACATATAAAATTCTGACGGGATTGGACAGGTTAGATGCAGGAAGAATGTTCCCGATGATGGGGAAGTCCAGAACCAGGGGTCACAGTCTAAGGATAAGCCCTTTCGGACCGAGATGAGGAGAAACTTCTTCACTCAGAGAATTGTGAACCTGTGGAATTCTCTTATCATAGAAAGTTGTTGGGAATTAGATTGGCCCTTATGGCTAAAGGGATCAAAGGACATGGAGAGAAAACAGGAATGGGGTACTGAAGTTGCATGATCAGCCATGATCATATTGAATGGTGGTGCAGGCTCGAAGGGCCGAATGGTCTACTCCTGCATCTATTTTCTATGTTTCTATGTCAGGTTTTATGTGCATTTGTGTACATTTTCTTTTATTGGCCATAGTGAAATCTTGATATATTAAATTTTGATGTACATTTATTGAATCTTGATTTACTTTGAAGTTTAGCTTGGTAATCATTCCTAGAATAAAACTGTTTTAAATTTTAGTTTCATATACCAAAGTAATTTTGTGGGTAGTATTCACTTGCTGTTGGCATGGACCTGCTTCCCTGGACTGTCTCGCTGGTCTCCTGTTGTTCCAGATTGCTGTGTGTATAAGCACTATGTTTAAAACTGGCCTGACTTGCTCTCTCTCAATTTCACATTACTCGCGAGCATTTTTCTGCCACACTCTTTTCATTTCTCAGTCAGCACAAGACTAGAATTCTGAACAGTCGCCACTGTTCCTAATTATGCCTCCAGGTTGGTTTGTTTGAACTTAACAGGTTTTATGATATACAAAATATCAGGACTCAGTGATGATTCAAACAAATAATAATGACGACAAGTCGAGATTTAGATTTTTTTTTAATGAGTGAAATTATGCTAAAGAACTCTGAAAAGGATTTTTTAAAGTAAATTAAGCAGTGCCACCTTTTGTGAGAAATCCCCTAGTGAAGATGCAGGCAGAACAAGATCCAGAGCAAGTATCTAAATGTATCAGAGAACAAGCCAATTAGAAAGGATTTTGAATACCTGAGTAAATAAGAGAGCTGTCTTTCTATGATGTTGTGTTTCTTAGCATCAGAAAGTGGAGATTCCAGTGAAAGCTCTGCCGAAGAGAATGAAAGCACTATGAAATCTACAGCCTCTTCTCCGAATGGTGCTTGGACAGAGCCGGTGGCTGGCAGCAGTAGGACAGTAAGAAAGCGCATGTTACCTAAACAAAAAACAGGTGAGCCCGATTGAGCTATTGATATGAACTACGTGGTCCTTTTGGTTTAGATACACATAAGAACATAAGAAATAGGTGCGGGAGTAGGCCATTTAGCCCCTCGAGCCTGCTCCGCCACTCAATAAGATCATAGCTGATCTGATCATGGACTCAGCTCCACTTCCCTGCCCGCTCCCCAAAACCCTTTGCTCCCTTACCGCTCAAAAATCTGTCTATCTCCATCTTAAATATATTTGATGACCCAGCCTCCACAGCTCCCTGGGGCAGAGAATTCCATAGATTTACTACCTTCAGAGAAGAAATTTCTACTCATCTCAGTTTTAAGTGGGCGGGCCCTTATTCTGAAACTATGTCCCCTAGTTTGAAATATTCTCTATGCATCCCCTTGTCGAGCCCTCTCATTATCTTATAACTTTCAATAAGATCACTTCTCATTCTTCTGAACTCCAATATGTATAGGCTCAACCTACTCAACCTATCCTCATAAGTCAACCCCCTCATCTCCGGAATCAATCTCGTGAAACTTCTCTGAACAGCATCCAATGCAAGTATATCCTTCTTTAAATATGGAGACCAAAACTGTATGCAATACTCCAGGTGTGGTCTTGCCCTGTACCGTTGTAGCATCTCAGATTTTGAATTTCACTTGCACACTTAACTTGCATAGTAGTTCAGATGAGACTGACATACCGACCTTGCAGTGTTTGGAATAAAATCTGTCAGCTTCATGTACCATGAATTACAGTGTCAGTGTGCTGCACTTGTTACTGAATTATTTTATTTACATTACAAAATTGTTGTGGGGAGAGTTGAATGCTAATTTGGTATATTGATTCTCCTATTCCATTCATTTGAGGTATTGGTTCACTTTCTCTTTTCATTATTAAATGTTAGCATGATTTTGTTTGTCACGCACTCAGCTGAATCACAAGATTGTAGGTTCAAGGCTCATGCAAGAACCTGCGCACATAATAATGTTGGGGAGGGCATCAAACAGGAAATTACGGGTGCTTGCAATAAGGGTGCAGCAGTTATAATGGGTGACTTTAATATGCACATAGATTAGGCTAACCAAACTGGAAGCAATATGGTGGAGGAGGATTTCCTGGAGTGTATAAGGAATGGTTTTCTAGACCAATATGTCGAGGAACCAACTAGGGGGAGGCCATCTTAGACTGGGTGTTGTGTAATGAGAAGATTAATTAGCAATACCGTTGTGCGAGGCCCCTTGGGGAAGAGTGACCATAATATGGTGGAATTCTGCATTAGGATGGAGAATGAAACAGTTAATTCAGAGACCATGGTCCAGAACTTAAAGACGGGTAACTTTGAAGGTTTGAGGCGTGAATTAGCTAGGATTGATTGGCGAATGATACTTAAGGGGTTGACTGTGGATGGGCAATGGCAGACATTTAGAGACCGCATGGATGAACTACAACAATTGTAGATTCCTGTCTGTCGTAAAAATAAAAAAGGGAAGGTGGATCAACCGTGGCTATCAAGGGAAATCAGGGATAGTATTAGTCAAAGAAGTGGCATACAAATTGGCCAGAAATAGCAGTGAACCCGGAGACTGGGAGAAATTTAGAACTCAGCAGAGGAGGACAAAGGGTTTGATTAGGGCAGGGAAAATGGAGTACGAGAAGAAGCTTGCAGGGAACATGAAGAGGAATTCCAAAGGTTTCTATAGATATGTAAAGAGAAATAGGTTAGTAAAGACAAATGTAGGTCCCCTGCAGTCAGAATCAGGGGAAGTCATAACGGGGAACAAAGAAATGGCGGACCAATTGAACAAGTACTTTGGTTCGATATTCACTAAGGAGGACACAAACGGATATAAGAGGGGTCAGAGGGTCTAGTAAGGAGGAGAAACTGAGGGAAATCCTTATTAGTTGGGAAATTGTGTTGGGGAAATTAATGGGATTGAAGGCCGATAAATCCCCAGGGCCTGATGGACTGCATTCCAGAGTACTTAGGGAGGTGGCCTTGGAAATAGCGGATGCATTGACAGTCATTTTCCAACATTCCATTGACTCTGGATCAGTTCCTATCGAGTGGAGGGTAACCAATGTAACCTCACTTTTTTTTAAAAAGGAGGGAGAGAGAAAACAGGGAATTATAGACCGGTAAGCCTGACATCGGTAGTGGGTAAGATGATGGAATCAATTATTAAGGATGTCATTGCAGCGCATTTGGAAAGAGGTGACATGATAGGTCCAAGTCAGCATGGATTTGTGAAAGGGAAATCATGCTTGACAAATCTTCTAGAATTTTTTGAGGATGTTTCCAGTAGAGTGGACAAGGGAGAACCAGTTGATGTGGTATATTTGGACTTTCAGAAGGCTTTCGACAAGGTCCCACACAAGAGATTAATGTGCAAAGTTAAAGCACATGGGATTGGGGGTAGTGTGCTGATATGGATTGAGAACTGGTTGTCAGACATCAGAATGGCAGGCGGTGACTAGTGGGGTACCGCAAGGTTCTGTGCTGGGGCCCCAGCTGTTTACATTGTACATTAATGATTTAGACGAGGGGATTAAATGTAGTATCTCCAAATTTGCGGATGACACTAAGTTAGGTGGCAGTGTGAGCTACGAGGAGGATGCTATGAGGCTGCAGAGTGACTTGGATAGGTTAGGTGAGTGGGCAAATGCATGGCAGATGAAGTATAATGTGGATAAATGTGAGGTTATCCACTTTGGTGGTAAAAACAGAGAGACAGACTATTATCTGAATGGTGACAGATTAGGAAAAGGGGAGGTGCAACGAGACCTGGGTGTCATGGTACATCAGTCATTGAAGGTTGGCATGCAGGTACAGCAGGCGGTTAAGAAAGCAAATGGCATGTTGGCCTTCATAGCGAAGGGATTTGAGTACAGGGGCAGGGAGGTGTTGCTACAGTTGTACAGGGCATTGTGAGGCCACACCTGGAGTATTGTGTACAGTTTTGGTCTCCTAACCTGAGGAAGGACATTCTTGCTATTGAGGGAGTGCAGCAAAGGTTCACCAGAATGATTCCCGGGATGGTGGGACTGACCTATCAAGAAAGACTGGATCAACTGGGCTTGTATTCACTGGAGTTCAGAAGAATGAGAGGGACCTCATAGAAACGTTTAAAATTCTAATGGGTTTAGGCAGGTTAGATGCAGGAAGAATGTTCCCAATGTTGGGGAAGTCCAGAACCAGGGGTCACAGTCTAAGGATAAGGGGTAAGCCATTTAGGACTGAGATGAGGAGGAACTTCTTCACCCAGAGAGTGGTGAACCTGTGGAATTCTCTCCCACAGAAAGTTGTTGAGGCCAATTCACTAAATATATTCAAAAAAGAGTTAGATGTAGCCCTTACTACTAAGGGGATCAAGGGGTGTGGTGAGAAAGCAGGAATGGGGTACTGAAGTTGCATGTTCAGCCATGAACTCATTGGATGGCGGTGCAGGCTCGAAGGGCCGAATGGCCTACTCCTGCACCTATTTTCTATAATCTATGCTGACGTTTCAATGCAGTACTGAGGGAGGCTGCACGAAGACAGTGCCATCTTTTGGATGAGACGTTTAAATTTGGGTCCTATCATGTTCTCTAGTTCAGCTTGATGTTACATGATCTCATGGCATTATTTTGATTTTAAAAACTGGAATTATCTTGGTATAGTGGCCAACATTTATTTCTCCCTCTTTCACCACCACCAGAAACAGATTCATCTTGAAAGGTGAAAAATGTCTGTAGTGTTTGCCGATATAAAAGTTGCTACTCTTTATTGTGTGAAATGCTTCTGAGAAGCATTTAAAATATTTTTTTTTTCTTTATCTCATCTTTCGCTACCATTTTGACTCTCCAGAAGGCAAAGTGATCTGTTTTTTGAATAGGCTACCAGAAGTTCTGATTTGGTTCGTCCTAATTTTGACTTTATTTATATCCCTCTTCTAACTGAAGAATTTTTGTTCTATTCCAGAAACAGCTACAAGTGGTACTCAGGTAAATGGACACAACAGAAAATTGGTCCGTCAGACTACTGCAGCGAAGAAACGCAAAATCTTGAGTGATACTGAAGAAGACGACTCCCATTCTGAGAGGGAACAGGAGTTGTTCAGTGCTGTTAAGAGAAGAAAGATTGTTAATGTTTTGGAAGATGATGATTCGCTGTCTGAGAGCCAGCAGCAGCAGAAAGAGGAAGGCAGTAAACCTAGTTCTAGTAGCAGTACCAGTTCTGCGACTGAAAGCAGTTCAAGCTCCAGTTCTGAATCAAAATCCCAATCAGACTCTGAATCCCGATCTGTTTCTGATTTGGATAGCGATTACAATGTGAAAGCAAAGATAAAAGTGAAAACAAAGATAAAAGTCAAGAAAGGGAGACCTAATAGAGTTAAAGGGAGAGGAAAAAACAAAGTAGCTGTCGCTAAAAAAGTCACCAGCAGGTTAGAATACAAGAAACAGCAAAGGATCTTGGACAGTGATGAGGATGAGGAGGATGATGATGACGACTCTGATTATGTAAAACGCGATCAGGTTTGTAGACCATCTGCAATAAGGACCAGAAATCAAGGCAGAAGGACTGTAAGATATGATGATTACGATTCAGATACAGACAGTGTCTTACATAATGAGATTGCTAACCATGGAGTGTCCAGGTCTGGACGGGTAAGGCGGATACCCATGAGAGTGAGAGACTGAGATGCAGCCATTTTATTGGCATTGTACCACTGTGAATTTTTTTCTCTAAAATTTCAGGGATTATATTTATATTTTTCTGGATTTATTTTCTGGGGAAGGGGGGAAAGCTGGCTGTTCATGGACACAAAATCATGACAGATATTGCAAACATTAAGGAACATGTCGTAACAGCACAAGAAACTGAAATAGTACATAAGGCAACTCCAGCAATGTCCATGCTAGAAAAGTGTGTGCAACTTAGTTTTGTCTACTATTAAGCACTACAGCTAAGGTTATTTATTTTTGCTGCCTTGCATGTATTTTAAGCCAACTGAACAGCATATCTCTGTCTCTCCAGTAGTCAAAGTAGTTATCTTTCATTTGTAGACACTGGATTATGGCAGCAGGAAGAAACACAAGTTTTACACCCATCTTCTCCCCATGATTTGTACTGATGACTTTGCATTAATTGAATTTATGTTCAACTCAAATATTTTTGTCTAAAGCTCGTGTATTTTAATACCAGTTTAGAGATTTTTTTCTTTGGTGGGGGAGGAGGGTAGAAGGGAAAGAAAATTGCTTTTTTAAAAAGTAAAATTCCCACTGCAGTATGATGAGGGTGAAAAGACTTCAGATTTTCTTTTCAAGTAGGTGCACAATATTGCACAAAAGCCTGTAACTTTCTCTTGTCCTAACCCTAATGTACCTTACATTGATGACTAATAGTTCAATCTAGTAGTGAACTGGATACTTCTGATGATTTAAATTGTCTGTCACATCGGCAGCCGTTGTTTGTGCCTGATCAATTTGCTGATTCCTGTGTTTGGATAAACGACATGAATAACATACATTTTTTTCCCATTTATTAAAGTTGGAGAGGAAATAGAAGATCAGTATTTACACCGTACTGACCTGATTCTGATCTAATTGCTAGTGCAGCATCAGTGCAAATTTATTTTCAATGTGAGGAATGGCTTGACAGAGTTGAGGAGTAATAACTTAGAAGTTAAGATCAATTAGAAAATGCAGGAAAAAGATACCCAATTGACATACTTTGACATAGTCTGGTTTAAAATCAGTTTTACCTCCGCTTTTCTGGTAACTAATTTGTTGCAAGCGAATCGAATTTGGTTTATTTAATTCGTTGTTGTTAATATCTATGCAAATATTTATTGCTTGCCATCAAGTTTAACAGTAGAGTCGTAAAAAAAAACCTTCATTAAAGGTAATCTCAAAACATTTCATTTTTTTCAATGGGGGTTAATCTGAGTGAATTCAGAAAGCATGGCTTAACTTTGGAATGAATATGGTGCACTCTCACTGATGCATCAAGTGTGAATATTCCAAAATAACACTTTCAAGTAGAAAGAATGGTCCCAAACTGTGGGTCATCAGTATGCTGGTGTGCAGTACATCATTGGTATCTTCAATCTGTACTTTTAATTGAAATTACACCCATTTTCCTGGTTTGTAAAATTTGTTTTGAAGAACATTTTTCCTGCCCTCCACTTCTAAGGCAGTGGTTCACACTGAGGTGCAATTCCATGGACAATGCCAGCCATTAGTACCTTACCCGAGTATCCGTATTTGTGTCTAGGCAGTGAGCATTCACAGACTTCTCCAATCAAAGGGTTGAGGAAGTGCAGGGGTATTTCACCCACTAAGCAGATGCACATCCCAAGTGTCGAAAGATAATATAGGAACACTTACTGTTTTTTTTATCCTCCTCAGTCTAGATGTTAACTGTAGAGGCCCCACCACTGCTCAGAGTGAGATTAACCAACAGATAACAGGGATCAAGCTTGGGGCTTTGCTGGTCTATGCTCAGTATCATGTTACTGTAATGAGTCATTGGGTTGTGTATCTTTCAAATTCCACAGCAAAAACCACTCAAATTTGGACTCGATCTACAATAAATCACTGATGCCCATAAGTTGTTAGACTGAAGCCCCTTCAGTATCTTCAATTCAGTTATGAATTATAGATCACAAACAAACTTCACAAGAATGCTGCAAGGAAAATAATTCCATAGTTTTGTTTGTAATGACAGGAATGCCAACACATCAAAATAAATTTCCAAATTACTAACCGGCATGGGACCATAGTATAACTTTTCTGCCTATTTATAAAACCATATATCTAAGTCTATATTGTGTCCCTCATGCTATAAAATTGATTCTTGTTTTCTGAAGACATCTACCCACTGCTAACTGTTCTGTTCCAAGAGGTGTTGGCATGTATGTTTTAATTTACTGTTTGCAGATTCATACAAAGGTGCTGGATTGGTTTTAGTTCCGTTATTTTACAAAATGTGTAAATTTCACTTTGGTTTACAGTGAGCCATTTATTTAAGAAAATATTTAATTTGTACTGAAACCAGTTGTTGGTCGAGTTAATTTTTGTTTTTTCAGTTAACTAAATTGACCTACCCCTTTCATGTATTCAGATTTGGCCATTTCGAAAATCTATGACAACAGGGAAATTAAACATCTTCACCGTGCACATTTAGCTGTTTAAAAGACTGCACACAGCAAAGACCTATTAAAACTTGTGAATCTAAGAAGTTGCAGACGTTTTGGCCAAGTAGGACTGTTAGCCACCATTCTTCAGAGGTGTGATCCAGTTATATCAGTGATGGCTTGCCTACATCATTTCCTATTTCCCACTAATTTTTTTCAAGGGTGAAGGGAGAGAAAGGAAGTCACCTTAAAATTGCTTTTTTTTAATGCTTCTCAATCTTACAAAAATGGAAGTTTTAAAAAAAAAATTGCAGCCAAGCTTTGCATTTGCCATGTGCAAAATTTCCTGGGGATATCGGATGATCACTTCTGAAGAAGAGGAGGCCGTTGAAATCTCTAACCTCACCTGAGTGAGAGTGTGTGATTTCTGACATTCAGCATGAT
Organism: Pristiophorus japonicus; assembly: GCF_044704955.1. NCBI lineage: Eukaryota > Metazoa > Chordata > Chondrichthyes > Pristiophoridae > Pristiophorus > Pristiophorus japonicus. Next base: position 104,849,022 of record NC_091987.1, read on the forward strand.
TTATTGAATGCAGCCACAGTTTTGTTCAGTCTGATGTATTAAAAAAACTGTAACGGCAAGTGACCTTTTAGCTCATCCACAATCTATTCATGTGGAGTTTTGTTTATAAAAAGAAATTGGTGCCTTCAGTTTTGTCTGTGCCTACTAGATGATATTTCTAATCTTTTTTTGTGGCAGTTGTCCTCCTGGAGCACATTGAAATGAAATGTTTTGCCACAGCCACACCGCTACCCCCCTCTTCCCCGCCAACATGAATGTTGTAGAATATTTTGCCAAGGTCAGATTTTCTACATTTAATGTCCATATGAAAATGGAGTGGTAGTTTTGATAAGGTGGTTATGGTTATATGTAAAACATAGGGGGTAATTTAAACTTAACTCACCAGGCAGGGAACCCACAGGTTCAGGTGGGATGCTGGTTTTACACCAGGCCCACTATTACTCTCCATTGCCTTCAATAGTGAGTAAAGTCGTGCGAGTGTAAACCCAGCGCTGCACCCGATCCCATCAGTGGCCGAGTTGGCTTAAAATTGCTCCCTATAGTTTTTTCTACTTTTCTTTTTATTAATTTGCATTATCTGAAAACTTAAATTTGTGAATTGTCTTCCACTTAGGAATTTTGGTGTGAGTTAAACATCCCTCAATATTGGATATTGTTTAGCTGTAAGGAAAAATGATGCTAATTCTGCATCAGTTGGTGCATTTAGAAAATGTCAATTTATAGAATAACCACAACGGTCAGATAATTTGCAGCAAGACTAACATTGTTAACTATCTATAAATACTTTTGATGTCTTTAGTGGAGCAATAAACCCATCAATGGAGACATAGAAAGTTCTCTGTCTTATCCCAACTTTATTCCAATGAATGTAAAGATGGCAGTTTCAAAAATGGTAAAGCTGAGTGTCTAAATGAATCTTGATGTACCTCCATTATCAACCAGTGCTCATGGTGCATATTTCTACTATGTAATTCCTTGGATTGTGAAGCACATAGTTTACTTTTGACTTAATTTATGGTTTTATTTTCTCGTCTATTTCCAATAATTAGTTGAGCAGCAAAATACTAAGAAATAACTACATATAATGTTCAGCATATGATTAAAAGTGAAAACAATCCATAGCCTGTAAAACCAATTACCATATGGATATGCTCTTGTCGATGAATTATTTTATGTACATGGTACTAGCTACTTCAAAGTATGCATTCCATCCTTGACTGGAAGTAAATCTTAATTTTTAAATTTCATCTTGCGATTCCCTTACCCCCCACACCCCACCCAGTCAAATGTAAGAACATATTTGCCTCGTAGAGCATGGTACACTATTTCTAACTGAATGTGGACCAGTGACCTACTTCTGTGTTACTGTAATACCCAGAAGCTGCACAAGAACAGCATTGGATAACTTTTCTTTTCCAATACTTCTCACTCCCCATCCCATAATTACATAACCAAACCAGTGTGTTGTCTGACTCTGGCCTACCCTTTTTAATTTTGTATTGCATGTAAAATTGGTCATATAAACAATGGATTTATCTTAGTATTACCACTTGCAATTAAAATGCCTAGTCTGTAAAGGCAGGACCTTATTACATTACATCATTTAGACAGTCAATCTGTTGCCAAACAAAACCATGTTTTAACAGGAAACACTGGCGCCTGACATCACTCAAAGCATGCTAATATATATTTTATTAATTGAAAAATGCAGTTTATGGCAAAATAGTGATAAAATCCAGTTATCAAATTGCTGGCTTGTGAAAGGAGTACAGTTCCACAGATTCTGGGCACCCTCCACAAATTGTTAGCCTTAAAAATGAGTATCAGCAGGCTATTTGACTGGGTCGAGCAGAGACAAGTCTGATCCTGAAGAATCACTCTGTACATTCACTGCAATGAGCTGTCGTTCACACCTGTGCCCGCAGTTAGTGTCAGAAGGTTGGCCATATGGAGGCACTGTGGATCTGCCCAATATTTTGGGAAATCTGGAACAGGAACCCTGATTATTTTCCCCTCCCCTCCCTTGCCGGGGGATGCTGCGACCAATTGTATTGCCATAGCCGCCCTCTTCCTTTCCCCATCGGCGAACTACCATTCTATTGTACAACCAAAATTCTGCTTTGCTGATTTAAAAACAAATGTTGCACACACACAGGCTGCCTTTTTACATTTTAATGAGGGTAAAAGTCCAAGATAACTTGTACATGACAAAATTAGATCTCTTTTCTGACGATAGATCATCGGCATTCACTTTCTATGATTTTTTTTGTAAATATAATATAATATGAAAATGCACTCGCCCAGAAAATTTAACCAATCAGACAATGAAATAATAGTTGCAATGAATTAATTTTATGGATGTGTTTGTTGACAGTGTCTTATCCTTAACCATGATGGATTAGAGTAATAACCAAGAACAGTGATTCCCACCTACAGTTTGCATTACATTTACAACTGATTTGGATATCCCTACTCTTTTATCAAAATAAGTTTATTTTTCAGGCAAGACTGGCTTTCTGAAGACTGCCACCCAAAACATCAACCTTTCTCTATCCTTCAGACCTATTTTACATTTTCAGCATATGTTTTTCTTCTTTTCTATTAATAAAATGCAATTCACATCCAACATTATGTTGACAGTTTAATACAAGCACTTCAATTGACTGCAGAACAAGTTATAAAGCCATTTCAGTTTAGGAACAAACTTAACCCTTTTTAATCTAAAAATAGTTTCCACATTTGTCTAATATCCAGTTGAATTGTATCACTGTCTTTAGTTTAAGCTCAGATTTCTTTCAAATAAAAATTTGGAGGACCGCAAAGGAAAAAGAAAACAAATCTATAGAGCAAAGTTTTGTTTATTGACATTGACACGTAGCTTGATCAGCAACATTCTAACTCTTTGGGAATAATGGTATTATAAGTGACTATGCATTTGGGTTTCCAGTTATGAGTACAATATTGGAAAAAGGAAACAGTAAGAATTTTGACGGCTGTTTATTTTTTTTTAAATGAAGTATAATTAAAACATTTGATTTTGATTTTACAGGCAGGTAAATAAAATCATACTGCTTTTAGATAATGTGCCATGCTTTACTGTGTTGCATACTCTGCAACTGAGTGGGTGATGTTTCCACAGATTTCCAGTCCTGGTAGTTAACTTATGCATGTGTCTGATACAGCAGCAATGTCCCAGATGATGTGATTATGGCATTTTAGAGGTATTATTTGGGGAGGCGAGAAACATTTTCATAATTTCAGAAGTAGAGTGCCGCATTGCCAAATTGGAGTATGAGAGGCATAATCCGCCTCTTGACTCCTTCAGTGGACAAGTTTATGAATTAGTTATTGGTTGAGCCTCTAGATGGGATACTTAATGGAGTTCGATCTTGGAGAGAAAGAAAAACAGCAGGACAGTAGCCATGTTTGCATGAGCATACCCCAATATTATACTGCAGCAGCAACAATAATTATAAACCAGTCTAGGTCAGACCACCTCTTATTTGTGACTGAAGGCAAAACTGGCATGAGTTGGGGAGGGGGGGTGTGAGGGAATAAATGGGTTTAAAGTTGTATAAATTTTGAAGTATAGATTTGTTCTAAAGTACATAATTTTGCTATCCCCACTTTAAATTGAGAATGTGTTTATTCCTTTTCCTGGGACATTGCTTTTGCCAAATTGTTTCTATTTTGATCTCAGGACCCTTTATATGTACAAACTGAAAAAGAACGGATGAATCAAATTATTCAGGGAGAGGCGTTTGCCTAAATGGCAGACTTCAGTTTTCTTTGATATGCAAGGAAAAACATTGGCAGATTATTTTTTTGTCATTTTTCTGGCAGTTTATTGTAAATTGTACATATGTAAAAGTTTGGAAAACCTGCAATTTTTGCCTTAGCAGTATAGCATATTGTACAAATTAATAGTGTATGTGGTTGTGATTATGCTATTTTCCAAGTTTTATGTGGAAAACTGATTCCCCTGTAAAAAAAAAAAACAGACACACATTTCCTTGTTTAAAAATAAAAGGCATTTCAAAAATTCTGTCCTTGTATTATTTGCATGAATTTATGGTGAGTTATGTCATGTGAACTTTATGGAGCGGCCTCAAATATCCTGGGACCATTGTGGGTAGCCAGTGTATATATCAGGAATTCTGAGTCAGGAAAGGTGCGGAGAAACTGGCAGCAGGAGGAAATTATTGGGGGTAGGGAACACATACAGGGTTTAAAGTCCGTTCTTGTATCTCAATGTTATCAATGCCTTTTCCTCTCGTTCTTCCTAATTTCCAACTGTGCTCTTTCTCCTTGAAATCCCCATTGCATTGAAAGCAAAGCGCATTGCCCCGTTTCCTACTCTAAATTATTCTTTTAGGACCTCAAAACAATATAACTCCTTCACTCCCTCAGTATCCATGTTTTGCAAGTTTGGTCTATGTTTGCAGCTGAAAATTTGCATCGAACACGCCCTTCTCATCAGTGCGCCCTCCAAGTCCCACTGCTATTTCAAGTGATTCTTGCCACTGCAAACTATAGGTGGGAATTCATGCAATTCACCGATAGTATATCGGGGCCACAATCACTAAGTAGCAGCAGTACTCTAAATAGTAGTGGTGCAGAGAGAAGCGGGGGAGGAGGAGGGCGAGTATCAGCCCTAATTGAGAGGGAGGAAGAAAGGGCAATAGTATGAATTTCGGTGGGGCTTTTGGGCAAGGTAAGTAACAATTTAAGCAGTGGGTTTGGACTGGAAATGTGTTCCACCATGGGCTGGATGGGGAATGGTTTCTCTGAGCTGGATCTGAAGTTAGTAAAGTGCCTTTGAACTGGCGTGGGTTGGGTGTGGGAAATTGATCTTGGGTAGCTTTTGAAGCTTTGATACGTTGAAATGTCTCTGGGGGTAATTTTCACTTTCACTGCCTGGGTGGTAATATGTCAGATGGCCTGCCTGTGGTAGAACCCACCCACTTTGAATCCCACTGTAATCATTGGCATGAAAATCAGGCAGGCCATCTGTTCCTTCCGATTACTGCCCAGGTGGGGAAACTGAAATTAACTCCTGGTGTTTCCCTTAATCTATTCATTATAAATTATTTTAAAAACAATGCATGCTTTGACCACCACCACGCCCCTAGAAATGCACTACAGGGTGTGGTGCACATGGGTGGCTATTTTAGCAGTCTGTAGAATTTTAAATGTAATGTGCACAGCACTGACGAGAATGTCCCATTGTCAATAAAAGTCAAATTCTCTTTTATTGGACCTTTTTTTTTAAACAAAAGAAAATAAAGACTAATTAAGTAAATTTGCAGTTACTGGGAGTAAAACATTCTCAAATTTTTTATATCTAATTTTTTCACCCAAAAATGATACTTCTCTGATGGAAAAGTGCAATTTCAGCTGTGGTTCAGTGGGTAACAGCCTTGCCAGAAGGTTGTGACTTCAAGTCCCCACTCCAGAAACTTGAGCACAAAAATCTAGGCTGACACTGAGGGAGTGATGCACTGTCGGTGGTGCCATCTTTCAGATGAGGCATTAAACCGAGGCCCCATCTGCGCTCAGATGGGTGTAAAAGATCCCATTTCGAAGAAGCGCCCTGGCCAATATTTATCCCTCAACATCATTAAAATAGATTTTCTGGTCATTATCACTGCTGTTTGCGGGAGCTTGCTGTGTGCAAATTGACTGCTGGGTTTCCTACATTACAACAGTGATTACACTTCAAAAAGTACTTAATTGGTTGTAAAGCGTTTGGAATGTCAAGTGATGGTGAAGGACGCTATATAAATGCAAGTCTTTTTTCAATGTCCAGGATCATTGTAGATTCAAAAATACTGGGAAATACAACTGTCAGAAATATTTTGGGGGAGCTTTATACCCCTTTACCATTGTTGCCAAATTAAGTTAATCTAAGGATTAAGTTTAGACAGGTGAGCTCGGACACGTGTCATGCTCCTCCTGCGCTATGTGGAAACTCCGACGCTCCCAGTGTTCCTGACGACTATATGTGTGGGAATTGTATCCTGCTGCTGCTCCTGACAGACCTCATTGCGGCACTGGAGCTGCGGGTGGATTCACTCTGGAGCAAGCGCGATGCTGAGGATGTCGTGACTGGCACGTTTAGTGAGTTGGTCTTACCGCAAGTAAAGGTTACACACAGATAGTGAATGGATGACCAACAGAAAGAGCAGTGGAAGGAAGGTAGTGCAGAGGTCCCCTGCAGTCATCTCCCTCCAAAACAGATACACCGCTTTGGGTATTGTTGGTGGGGGATGACTCATCAGGGCAGCAGCAGCCAAGTCCATAGCACCGTGGGTGGCTCTGCTGCACAGGAGGGCAGGAAAAAAGTGGGAGAGCTATAGTGATAGGGGATTCTATTGTAAGGGGAATAGATAGACGTTTCTGTGGTCGCAATCGAGACTCCAAGATGGTATGTTGCCTCCCTGGTGCAAGGGTCAAGGATGTTTCGGAGCGGTTGCAGGACATTTTGAAGTGGGGGGGGGGGGGGTAAACAGCCAGTTGTCGTGTATGTAGGTACCAAGGTTATAGGTAAAAAATGGGATGAGGTCCTACAAGCTGAATTTAGGGAGCTAGGAGTTAAATTTAAAAAGTAGGACCTCAAAGGTAGTAATCTCAGGATTGCTACCAGTGCCACATGCTAGTCAGAGTAGGAATTGCTCAGGATAGCTCAGATGAATACGTGGCTTGAGGAGTGGTGCAGAAGAGAGGGATTCAAATTCCTGGGACATTGGATCCGGTTCTGGGGAGGTGGGACCAGTACAAACCGGACGGTCTGCACCTGGGAACCGATGTCCTAGGGGGTGTGTTTGCTAGTGCTTTTCGGGAGGGGTTAAACTAATATGGCAGGGGGATGGGAACCTATGCAGGGAGACAGGGAAGTAGAATGGGAGCAGAAGCAAAAGATGGAAAGAAGAAAAGTAAAAGTGGAGGGCAGAGAAACCCAAGGCAAAAATCAAAAAGGACCACATTGCAGCAAAATTCTAAAAGGGCAAAGTTTGTTAACAAGACAAGCCTGAAGGCTCTGTGCCTCAATGTGAGGAGTATTCCTAATGTGGACCAATTAACTGCGCAGGCAGCAATTAATATAATATAATTGGCATCACGGACACATGGCTCCAGGGTGACCAAGGCTGGGAACTCGACATCCAGGGGTACTCAACATTCAGGATGGATAGACGGAAAGAAAAGGGAGGTGGGGTAGTGTTGCTGGTTAAAGAGGAAATTAACGGAATAGTAAGGAAGGACATTAGCTTGGATGATGTGGAATCTGTATGGGTGGAGATGCAGAATACCAAAAGGCAGAAAACGCTAGTGGGAGTTGTGTACAGACCACCAAACAGTAGTAGTGAGGTTGGGGACAGCATCAAACAAGAAATTAGGGATGCATGCAATAAAGGTACAGATTGGGCTAACCAAACTGGAAGCAATACGGTGGAGGAGATTTCCTGGCATGTATTAGGGTTGGTTTTCCAGACCAATATGTTGAGGAAACAACTAGAGGGCTGGCCATCCTAGACTGGGTGATGTGTAGTGAGAAAGGACTAATTAGCAATCTTGTGCGAGGCCCCTTGGGGAAGAGTGACCATAATTGGTAGAATTCTTTATTAAGATGGAAAGTGACACAGTTAATTCAGAGACTAGGGTCCTGAACTTAAGGAAAGGTAACTTCGATGCTATGAGATGTGAATTGGCTAGAATCGACTGGCACATGATACTTTAAATGTTTGCCATTGCCTATCCACCGTCAACCCTTTAAGATCACATGGATGAACTTCAACAATTGTACATCCCTGTCTGGAGTAAAAATAAAATGGGGAAGGTGGCTCAACCGTGGCTAACAAGGGAAATTAAGGATAGTGTTAAATCCAAGGAAGAGGCATAAAAATTGGCCAGAAAAAGCAGCAAACCTGAGGACGGGAGAAATTTAGAATTCAGCAGAGGGGGAAAATAGAGTAAGAGAGGAAGCTTGCCGGGAACATAAAAACTGACTGCAAAAGCTTCTATAGATATGTGAAGAGGAAAAGATTAGTGAAGACAAACAGGTCCCTTGCAGTCAGATTCAAATGAATTTATAATGGGGAACAAAGAAATGGCAGACCAGTTGAACAAATACTTTGGTTCTGTCTTCACGAAGGAAGTCACAAATAACCTTCCGGAAGTACTAGGGGACAGAGGGTCTAGTGAGAAGGAGGGACTGAAGAATATCCTTATTAGTCAGGAAATTGTGTTAGGGAAATTGATGGGATTGAAGGCCGATAAATCCCCGGGTCCTGATAGTCTACATCCCAGAGTAGTTAAGGATGTGGCCCTAGAAATAGTGGATGCATTGGTGATCATTTTCCAACAGTCTATCGACTCTGGATCAGTTCCTATGGACTGGCGGGTAGCTAATGTAATACCACTTTATAAAAGAGGGAGAGAGAAAACGGGTAATTATAGACCAGTTAGCCTGACATTAGTAGTGGGGAAAATGTTGGAATCAATTATTAAAGATGAAATAGCAGCGCATTTGGAAAGCAGTGACAGGATCGGTCCAAGTCAGCATGGATTTATGAAAGGGAAATCATGCTTGACAAATCTTCTCGAATTTTTTGAGGATGTAATTAGTCGAGTGGACAAGGGAGAAGCAGTGGATGTGGTGTATTTGGACTTTCAAAAGGCTTTTGACAAGGTCCCACACAAGAGATTGGTGTGCAAAATTAAAGCACGTGGTATTGGGGGTAATGTACTGGTGTGGATAGAGAACTCGTTGGCAGACAGGAAGCAGAGAATCGGGATAAACGGGTCCTTTTCATGGCAGGCAGTGACTAGTGGGGTGCCACAGGGCTCAGTGCTGGGACCAAAGCCATTTACAATATACATTAATGATTTGGATGAAGGAATTGAGTGTAATATCTCTAAGTTTGCAGATGACACTAAATTGGGTGAGGAGTATGCTAAGAGGCTGCAGGGTGACATGGACAGGTTAGGTGAGTGGGCAAATGCATGGCAGATGCAGTATAATGTGGATAAATGTGAGGTTATCCACTTTGGGGGCAAAGACACAAAGGCAGAATACTATCTGAATGGTGGCAGGTTAAGAAAAGGGGAGGTGCAACGAGACCTGGGTGTCATGGTACATCATTCATTGAAGGTTGGCATGCAGGTACAGCAGGTGGTGAAGGCAAATGTTATTTTGGCCTTCATCGCTAGGGGTTTTGAGTATAGGAGCAGGGAGGTCTTACTGCAGTTGTACAGGGCCTTGGTGAGGCCTCAACTGGAATATTGTGTTCAATTTTGGTCTCCTAATCTGAGGAAGGACGTTCTTGCTATTGAGGAAGTGCAACGATGGTTCACCAGACTGATTCCCGGGATGGCTGGACTGACATATGAGGAGAAACTAGATCGACTGGGCCTTTATTCACTGGAGTTTAGAAGGATGAGAAGGGATCTCATAGAAACATATAAAAGTCTGACTGGACTGGACAGGTTAGATGCAGGAAGAATGTTCCTGATGTTGGGGAAGTCCAGAACCAGGGGACACAGTCTAAGGATAAGGGGTAAGCCATTTAGGACTGAGATGAGGAGAAACTTCTTCACTCAGAGAGTTGTTGACCTGTGGAATTCCCCTACTGCAGAGAGTTGTTGATGCCAGTTCATTGGATATATTCAAGAGGGAGTTAGATATGGCCCTTACAGCTAAAGGGATCAAGGGGTATGGAGAGAAAGCAGGAAAGGGGTATTGAGGTGAATGATCAGCCATGATATTGAATGGTGGTGCAGGCTCGAAGGGCCGAAATGGCCTACTCCTGCACCTATTTTCTATGTTTTCGACACACTCCTGGAAAATGTTTTCAGTAAATGGTTTCAGTATTTGTAGTTTCCCTTCTTTCATGTATCTTGTTTTCCTCCAAGTGAAGAAGGAACAAGAAGCAGGTTCCTACATCTTGCATTGTGATCCATATAACGACTTGTTTTTACACCATGTCGGTTTATAAGTAGGATCATTCTTGATTTGTCAGCATTTTTCAAGATGTTGTTCAGCTTTTTCTAGTTTTTTAGGTTGGCATGTATGCTTCAGTGTTTTCTTCCTACTTGTTATTAATCTCGACATAATGGTTTATTTGCCTTCTCTACTCTTCGCTGTCTCAGTGGTGTCTTTCATTATGGGTCTTGTCCCTTCACCCAAAATGAAATTGTGCGCTGCTCAAAATGCCACTGTTTGCATGTGACCTGAGTAATGGCAGCAGATACAAATTGCTCTGAGCTCATAGATTGCCACTGAAAGATGTTCTACATGTATTTGCAAAATATAGCTTGGCCAAATTGGGAACAACATTAGTTTTACAATATATAGCTTCAGTAAGATGTTCCTAATTTCAATTAAATTGACCTCCAGTCGTGGATATATAAGTTCACTGCAATGGAGAAGACCCTAAGGAAACAGAAAATGACATGACTTTCCCCTCCCACTTCACAAGTGTAAAATCATGTGTACTCTACAATTTTGTTTGTCTAAACTAGTGCAATCAAACTTAATTTTTTTTTTAATTAACTTGATCCAGGGATTTTTAATAGGGTCAACATTTATTGCAGTGGCAGATGGAGGTTCTGCTTTGTGCCATGCCCATCATTCCTCCCCCCAGTCTTCCCAAGAATTTCTGTTTATACAAGAGAGAGAAAAAAATTACATTTATGTACCATCTTTCACGTTCTAAGGATGTCCACAAGTGGTTTAAACACACTAACTTTTTTGTTGTTGTGTAGTCACTTGTTATGTAGATAAATGTTGCAGCCAATGTGCACACAGCAAAGTCCCAGAAACAGCAATGAGATGAATGATCAGATAATCCATTTTTGGTGATGTTGGTTGAGGGATATATTTTGGCTGAGAGAACTCACCAGCTCTTCTTCGAATAATGCCGTGGGATTTTTTTTTACATCCACCTGAGAGGGGAGACAGAGACTTGGTTTAACATCTCATCTGAAAGATGGCACCTCTAACAGTGCAGTACTCCCTTAGTAAGACACTGAAATGTCAGCCTAGATTATGTATTCAAGTCTCTGGAGTGGGACTTAAGCCCATAATCTGAATTTGAGGGGAGGTTGCTACAACTGGTCTGTGCCTGACACCTAAAGTCCAGGAAGTGGCTATTTACATCGGGGGGAGGGAAATGTCAGAAATGCAAACTGTTTTTGCACAAATTACCGAAGCAATGCAAATTTGTGATTGAATGAGGAAACAAAAGGTTAGCTTATTGTTCGATTTTTGAAGAAGGGTTGGAAATGGTGTACTCCAGCGACAGTGGTTAGTCCATTTTGTTCTTAATATATATAGTTCCTAAAGTTTGTCCTAGCTCTCTTTCAATCTAATTCATTACTCCACCAAAGGAGATTAAACTTCCATATTCTAAAGGCTTTGACTTCTTTAGCAATTATTTAAATTGGGAAATTTAAAATATATACATATATATATATATATGTGTATGTGCCTGTCACTGGTAAGGACAGCATTTATTGCTCATCCCTAATTGTCCTTGAGAAGGTGGTGCTGAATTGCCTTCTTGAACCGCTGCAGTCCGTGTGGTGAAGGTACTCCCACGGTGCTGTTAGGGAGGAAGTTCCAGGATTTTGACCCAGTGACGATGAAGGAACAGCGCTATAGTTCCAAGTCAGGATGATGTGTGACCTGGAGGGGAACGTGCTCCCATTTGCCTGCTGCCCTTGTCCTTCTAGGTGGTAGAGGTCACAGGTTTGGGAGGTGCTGCCGAAGAAGCCATGGTGAGTTGCTGCAGTGCATCTTATAGATGGTACATGCCGCAGCCACGGTGCACCGGTGATGGAGGGAGTGAATGTTTAAGATGGTGGATGGGGTGCCAATCAAGTGGGCTGCTTTGTCCTGGATGATGTTGAGCTTCTTGAGTGTTGTTGAAGCTGCACTCATCCAGGCAAGTGAAATGCATGTCATCATAGAAACATAGAAAATAGGTGCAGGAGTAGGCCATTCGGCCCTTCGAGCCTGCACCGCCATTCAATGAGTTCATGGCTGAACATGCAACTTCAGTACCCCATTCCTGCTTTCTCGTCATACCCCTTGATTCCCCTAGTAGTAAGGACTACATCTAACTCCTTTTTGAATATATTTAGTGAATTGGCCTCAACAACTTTCTGTGGTAGAGAATTCCACAGGTTCACCACTCTCTGGGTGAAGAAGTTTCTCCTCATCTCGGCCCTAAATGGCTTCCCCCTTATCCTTAGACTGTGACCCCTGGTTCTGGACTTCCCCAACATTGGGAACATTCTTCCTGCATCTAACCTGTCTTAAACCCATCAGAATTTTAAACGTTTCTATGAGATCATATTCCTGACTTGTGCCTTGTAGATGATGGAAATGCTTTGGGGAGTCAGGAAGTGAGACATTCGCCACAGAATACCCAGCCTCTGACCCGCTCTTGTAGCCACAGTATTTATGTGGCTGGTGCTGGGTGCTTGGACCCCAGCTATTTACAATATACATTAATGATTTAGATGAAGGAATTGAGTGTATATCTCCAAGTTTGCTGATGACACTAAGCTGGGTGACTTGTGAGCTGAGGAGGATGCTAAGAGGCTGCAGGATGACATGGACAGGTTAGGTGAGTGGGAAAATGCAGCGCAGTATAATGTGGATAAATGTAAGTTTATCCACTTTGGAGGCAAAAATACGAAGGCAGAATATTATTTGAAGGGCGGCAGATCAGGAACAGGGGAGGTGCAACGAGACCTGGGTACCATGGTACATCAGTCATTGAAAGTTGGCATGCAGGTACAGCAGGCGGTGAAGAAGGAAAATGGTATGTTGGCCTTCATAGCTAGGGGATTTGAGTATAGGAGCAGGGAGGTCTTACTGCAGGGCCTTAGTGAAGCCTCATCTGGAATATTGTGTTCAGTTTGGTCTCCTAATCTGAGAAAGGACGTTCTTGCTATTGAGGGATTGCAGCGAAGGTTCACCAGACTGATTCCCGGGATGGCAGGACTGACATATGAGGAGAGACTGGATCGACTGGGCCTGTATTCACTGGAGTTTAGAAGGATGAAAAGGGATCTCATAGAAACATATAAAATTCTGACGGGACTGGACATGTTAGATGCAGGAAGAATGTTCCCAATGTTGGGGAAGTCCAGAACCAGGGGACATAGTCTAAGGATAAGGGGTAAGCCATTTAGGACTGCGATGACGAGAAACTTCTTCACTCAAAGTTGTTAACCTGTGGAATTCCCTACCGCAGAGAGTTGTTGATGGCAGTTCATTGGATATATTCAAGAGGGAATTAGATATGGCCCTTATGGCTTAAGGGATCAAGGGGTATGGAGAGAAAGGAAAGGGGTACTGAGGTGAATGATCAGCCATGATCTTATTGAATGGTGGTGCAGGCTCGAAGAGCCGAATGGCCTACTCCACCTATTTTCTATGTTTCTATGGTCAAGTTAAGTTTCTGGTCAATGGTGACCCCAGGTTATTGATGGTGGGGAGGATCGGCGATGGTAATGCTGTTGAGTGTCAAGGGGCAGTGGTTAGACTTGCTTGCTTGAGATAGTTATTGCCTGGCTTTCAGGTGGCAAGTAACATTCACACCACATATCAACCCAAGCCTGAGTGTCATCCAGGTCTTGCTGCGTGTGGGCATGGACTGCTCTATTATCTGAGCAGTTGTGAATGTAACTTAATGCTGGAACTGAGCAATCATCAGCGAACATCCCCTCTTCTGACCTTATAATGGAGAGAAGGTCATTGATGACACAGTTGAAGATGGTTGGGCCTAGGACACTGCCCTGAGGAACTCCTGCAGCGATGTCCTGGGGCTGAGATGATTGACCTCCAACAACCACAACAATCTTCCTTTGTGCTAGGTATGACTTCAGCCAGTGGAGAGTTTTCCCCCTGATTCTCTTTGACTTCAATTTTACTAGGACTCCTTGATGCCACACTGTGTGAAATACTGCCTTGATGTGAAGGGCAGTCACTCTCACCTCACCTCTGGAAATCAGCTCTTTTGTCCATGTTTGGACCAAGGCTGTAATAAGATTTGGAGCCGAGAGGTCCTGGCAGAACCCAAACTGAGCATCGGTGAGCAGGTTACTGGAGTAACTGCTGCTTGATAGCACTGTCAACGACACCTTCCATCACTTTGCTGATGATTGAGAGTAGACTGATGGGCCGGTAATTGACTGGATTGGATTTGTCCTGTTTTTTGTGGACAGGACATACCTGGGCAGTTTTCCATATTGTCGGGTAGATGCTAGTGTTGTAGCTGTTCTGGAACAGCTTGGCTAGAGGCGTGGCTAGTTCTGGTGCACAACTCTTCAGCACAACAGCCGGGAGGTTGAAGGGGCTCATAGCCTTTGCTGTATCCAGTGCGCTCAGCTGTTTCTAGATTTCAGGTGGAGTGAATTGAATTGGCTGAAGACTGGTTTCTGTTTCTGCTGGGGACCTCCGGAGGAGGCCAATATGGATCATCTACTCAGCACTTCTGGCTGAAGATGGTTGCAAACGCTTCAGACTTGTCTTTTGTACTCGTGTGCTGGGCTCCGCCATCATTGAGGATGGGGATGTTGATGGAGCCTCCTCCTCCCGTTAGTTGTTTAAATTTGGTTACCATATATGTGTGTCAAGTTTATATCAGTATACATGGGTGAATTGTGTATATAATCTGTATGCTTTAGTGAATCATAGAGCACTGAAGGAGGCCATTTGGCCAATCGTGCCTTTGCCAGCTCTTTGAAAGAACAATCCAGTTAGTCCCATTCCCCTGCTCTTTCCACATCGCCCTGCTAATCTTTCCTTTTCAAGTTCATGGGATTGGGGGTAATATATTAGCATGGATAGAGGATTGACTAACAGAAAACAGAGAGTCGGGATAAATGGGTCATTTTCCAGTTGGCAAACAGTAACTGGTGGGGTGCTGCAGGGATCGGTGCTGGGGCCTCAACTATTTACAATCTATATTAATGACTGGGATGAAGGGACCGAGTGTAATGTAGCCAAGTTTGCTGATGATACAAAGATGGGTGGGAAAGCAAATTGTGAGGAGGACACACAAAATCTGCAAAGGGATATAGACAGGCTAAGTGAGTGAGCAAAAATTTGGCAGATGGAGTATAATGTGGGAAAATGTGAGGTTATCCACTTTGGCATAAAAAATAGAAAAGCAAATTATTATTTAAATGGAGAAAAATTGCAAAGTGCTGCAGTACAGAGAGACCTGGGGTCCTTGTGCATGAAACACAAGAAGTTAGTATGCAGATACAGCAAGTAATCAGGAAGGCAAATGGAATGTTGGCCTTTATTGCAAGGGGGATAGAGTATAAAAGCAGAGACATCCTGCTACATCTGTACAATAGAAACATAGAAAATAAGTGCAGGAGTAGGCCATTCGGCCCTTCGAGCCTGCACCGCCATTCAATGAGTTCATGGCTGAACATGCAACTTCAGTACCCCATTCCTGCTTTCTCGCCATACCCCTTGATCCCCCTAGTAGTAAGGACTACACCTAACTCCTTTTTGAATATATTTAGTGAATTGGCCTCAACAACTTTCTGTGGTAGAGAATTCCACAGGTTCACCACTCTCTGGATGAAGAAGTTTCTCCTCATCTCAGTCCTAAATGGCTTACCCCTTATCCTTAGACTGTGACCCCTGGTTCTGGACTTCCCCAACATTGGGAACATTCTTCCTGCATCTAACCTGTCTAAACCCATCAGAATTTTAAATGTTTCTATGAGATCCCCTCTCATTCTTCTGAACTCCAGTGAATACAAGCCCAGTTGATCCAGTCTTTCTTGATATGTCAGTCTTGCCATTCCGGGAATCAGTCTGGTGAACCTTCGTTGCACTCCCTCAATAGTAAGAATGTCCTTCCTCAAGTTAGGAGACCAAAACTGTACACAATACTCCAGGTGTGAGCTCACCAAGGCCCTGTACAACTGTAGTAACACCTTTTTGCCCCTGTACTCAAATCCACTCGCTATGAAGGCCAACATGCCATTTGCTTTCTTCACCGCTTGCTGAAACTGCATGCCAACCTTCAATGACTGATGTACCATGACACCCAGGTCTCGTTGCACCTCCCCTTTTCCTAATCTGTCACCATTCAGATAATAGTCTGTCTCTCTGTTTTTACCACCAAAGTGGATAACCTCACATTTATCCACATTATACTTCATCTGCCACGCATTTGCCCACTCACCTAACATATCCAAGTCACTCTGCAGCCTCATAGCATCCTCCTTGCAGCTCACACTGCCACTCAACTTAGTATCATCCGCAAATTTGGAGATACTACATTTAATCCCCTCGTCTAAATCATTAATGTACAGTGTAAACAGCTGGGGCCCCAGCACAGAACCTTGCGGTACCCCACTAGTCACTGCCTGCCATTCTGAAAAGTACCCATTTACTCCTACTCTTTGCTTCCTGTCTGCCAACCAGTTCTCAATCCACGTCAGCACACTACCCCCAATCCCATGTGCTTTAACTTTGCACATTAATCTCTTGTGTGGGACCTTGTCGAAAGCCTTCTGAAAGTCCAAATACACCACATCAACTGGTTCTCCCTTGTCCACTCTACTGGAAACATCCTCAAAAAATTCCAGAAGATTTGTCAAGCATGATTTCCCTTTCACAAATCCATGCTGACTTGGACCTATCATGTCACCTCTTTCCAAATGCGCTGCTATGACATCCTTAATAATTGATTCCATCATTTTACCCATTACCGATGTCAGGCGATATAATTCCCTGTTTTCTCTCTCCCTCCTTTTTTAAAAAGTGGGGTTACATTGGTTACCCTCCATGGTATGTCTGTCAATGCATCCGCTATTTCCAAGGCCACTTCCTTAAGTACTCTGGGATGCAGTCCATCAGGCCCTGGGGATTTATCGGTCTTCGATCTCATCAATTTCCCCAACACAATTTCCCAACTAATAAGGATTTCCCTCAGTGCCTCCTTCTTCCTAGACCCTCTGACCCTTTTTATATCCGAAAGGTTGTTTGTGTCCTCCTTAGTGAATACCGAACCCAAGTACTTGTTCAATTGGTCTGCCATTTCTTTGTTCCCCGTTATGACTTCCCCTGATTCTGACTGCAAGGGATCTACGTTTGTCTTTACTAACCTTTTTCTCTTTACATATCTATAGAAGCTTTTGCAGTCCGTCTTAATGTTCCCTGCAAGCTTCTTCTCGTACTCTATTTTCCCTGCCCTAATCAAATCCTTTGTCCTCCTCTGCTGAGTTCTAAATTTCTCCCAGTCCCTGGGTTCGCTGCTATTTCTGGCCAATTTTTATGCCACTTCCTTGGCTTTAATACTACCCCTGATTTCCCTTGATAGCCACGGTTGAACCACTTTCCCTTTTTTATTTTTACGCCAGACAGGGATGTACAATTGTTGTAGTTCATCCATGCGGTCTCTAAATGTCTGCCATTGCCCATCCACTGTCAACCCCTTAAGTATCATTCGCCAATCTTTCCTAGCCAATTCACGCCTCATACCTTCAAAGTTACCCTTCTTTAAGTTCTGGACCATGGTCTCTGAATTAACTGTTTCATT
Organism: Pristiophorus japonicus; assembly: GCF_044704955.1. Classification (NCBI taxonomy): domain Eukaryota; kingdom Metazoa; phylum Chordata; class Chondrichthyes; family Pristiophoridae; genus Pristiophorus; species Pristiophorus japonicus. The sequence continues at coordinate 104,866,604 of NC_091987.1, forward strand.
CTCCATCCTAATGTAAAATTCCACCATATTATGGTCTCTCTTCCCCAAGGGGCCTCGCACAACGAGATTGTTAATTAATCCTCTCTCATTACACAACACCCAGTCTAAGATGGCCTCCCCCCTAGTTGGTTCCTCAACATATTCGTCTAGAAAACCATCCCTTTTGCACTCAAGGAAATCCTCCTCCACCGTATTGCTTCCAGGTTGGTTAGCCCAATCTATATGCATATTAAAGTCACCCATGATAACTGCTGCACCTTTATTGCATGCATCCCTAATTTCCTGTTTGATGCCCTCCCCAACATTACTACTACTGTTTGGAGGTCTGTACACAAGATATTGCTGGGGCCACATCTAGAGTACTGTGTACAGTTTTGATCTCTGTATTTAAGGAAGGATATACTTGCATTGGAGGCTGTTCAGAGAAGGTTCACTAGGTTGATTCTGGAGATGAGGGGGTTGACTTATGAAGATAGGTTGAGTAGGTTGGGCCTATAGGCATTGGAGTTCAGAAGAATGAGAGGTGATCTTATGGAAGCATAAGATAATGAGGGGGCTCGACAAGGTGGATGCAGAAAGGATATTTCCACTCATAGGGGGCATAGACTCGGAATAAGGGGCCGCTCATTTAAAACGGAGATGAGGAGAAATTTCTTCTCAGAGGGTTGTAAATTTGTGGAATTCTCTGTACCAGAGAGATGAGGAGGCTCGGTCATTGAATATATTTAAGGCGGAGATAGACAGATTTTTGAGCGATAAGGAAATAAAGGGTTATGGGGAGCAGGGAGGGAAGTAGAGCTGAGTCCATGATCAGATCAGCCATGATCTTATTAAATGACGGAGCAGGCTTTGAGGGCCAAATGGCCTACTCCTATTCCTATTTCTTATGTTCTTATGTTCTTATGTAACAGTGGGTAACCTCGAGCCTGCTCTGCCATTCACTAAGATCATGGCTGATCTGATCATGGACTCAGCTCCACTTCCCCGCCCGCCCCCCATAACCCCTTATCCCCTTATCATTTAAGAAACTGTCTATTTCTGTCTTAAAATTATTCAATGTCCCAGCTTTCACTGCTCTCTGAGGCAGCGAATTCCACAGATTAATAACCCTCTGAGAGAAGAAATTTGTCGTCCTCTATGTTTTAAATTGGCGGCCCCTTATTCTAAGATCGTGCCCTCTAGTTCTAGTCTCCCCCATCAGTGGAAACATCCTCTCTGCATCCACCTTGTCAAGCCCCCTCATAATCTTATACGTTTTGATAAGATTACCTGATTTCCAATGAGTAGAGGTCCAACCTACTCATAAGTCAACCCCCTCATCTGTGGAATCAATCTCGTGAACCTTCTCTGAACTGCCTCCAAAGCAAGTATATCCTTCCGTAAATATGGAAACCAAAACTGCACGCAGTATTCCAGATGTGGCCTCACCAATACACTACACAACTGTAGCAAGACTTCCCGGCTTTTATACTCCATCCCCTTTGCAATAAAGGCCAAGATACCATTGGCTTTCCTGATCACTTGCTGTACTTGTTACTATCTTTTTGTTTCATGCACAAGTACCCCCAGGTCCCACTGTACTGTGGCACTTTGCAATCTTTCTCCATTTAAATAATAACTTGCTCTTTGATTTTTTTTCTGCCAAAGTGCATGACGCCACACTTTCCGACATTATACTCCATCTGCCAAATTTTTGTCCACTCACTTAGCCTGTCTATGTCCTTTTGCAGATTTTTTGTGTCCTCCTCACACATTGCTTTTCCTCCCATCTTTGTATCGTCAGCAAACTTGGCTACGTTACACTCCGTCTCTTCTTCCAAATCGTTAATATAGATTGTAAATAGTTGGGGTCCCATTACTGATCCCTGTGGCATCCCACTAGTTACTGGTTGCCAAGCAGAGAATGATCCATTTATCACGACTCTCTGTTCTCTGTTAGTTATCCTCTATCCATGCTAATATATTACTCCCAACCCCTTGTGCAGTAACCTTTTATGTGGCAGCTTGTCAAATGCCTTCTGGAAGTCCAAATACACCACATCCACTGGTTCCCCTTTATCCACCCTGTTCGTTCCATCCTCAAAGAACTCCAGCAAATTTGTCAAACATGACTTCCCCTTCATAAATCCATGCTGACTCTGCCTGACCGAATTTTGCTTTTCCAAGTGTCCTGCTACTGCTTCTTTAATAATGAACTCCAACATTTTGCCAACCACAGATGTTCGACTAACTGGTCTATAGTTCCCTGCTTTTTGTCTGCCTCCTTTTTTAAATAGGGGCATTACATTTGCAGTTTTCCAATTGGCAGGGACCTCCCCAGAATCCAGGGAATTTTGGTAAATTACAACCAATGCATCCACAATCCCTGCCGCTACTTCTCTTAAGACCCGAGGATGTCCAGGGGATTTAGCTGCCTTTAGTCCCATTATCTTACTGAGCACTGGCAGTGGAAATGGTTTCTCCTTATTTAATCTATCAAAACTCTTCAGAATTTTGAACACCTCTATTACATCTCCCCTTAACCTTCTCTGCTTTAAGGAGAACAACTTCTGCTTCTCTAGTCTGTCCATATAACTGAAGTTCCTTATCCCTGGTACCATTCTTGTCAATCTCCTCTGCACCCTTTCCAAGACCTTGACTTCCTTCCAAAAGTGTGGTGCTCAGAATTGAACACAATACTCTAGCTGAGAGCTAACCAGTGATCTATAAAAGTTTAGCACGACTTCTTTGCTTTTGAACTCTCTACCTCTATTTATAAAGCCCAATATCCCATATTCTTTTTTAATAGCCTTACTGATTTGTCATGCCACCTTCAAAGATTTGTGTTTATGAACCTCCGGTCCCTCTGTTCCTGCACCCACTTTAAAATTGTATCATTTAGTTTTTAATTGCCTCTCATTCTTCCTTCCAAAATGCAATCATTTCACATTGCTTTGCATTAAATTTAATCTGCCATGTGTCTAGCCATTTCACAAGTCTGTTTATGTACTCCTGAGGTCTGCTATTATCCTCCTCGTTATTTACAACATTTCTGAGTTTTTTGTCATCTGCAAACTTTGATATCATACCCCGTATACCTAAGTCCAGATCACAGCTAGAGTACAGGTACTACTCCAACAACTAAAGTCCTGAAGGGCCTTCATACATGCAACAGCAGTCGTTGGACCTTGCGGACGTCAAATTGTCAGAGGAGTTGATTCCTTCTGCGAGTGCACCATCACAGGACTTGTTTTTACCATGCACCAGTTCCGATACTCGCACTTCGTTGGGACAGTAAGAAAGGTAGTTGGGTTTTCACCTGGTGACTCACACTTCACAAGTGAGCAAGAGCAGATGGTGGTGGTAGGGACAGCAATGCAGAGCCTGTGCTGGGGGGGAAAACAGCCCTCTCCAAGCTCTGCTCAGCTGGACACAGTTGCTGTACCCCAGGGGCCGTCAATGAAAAGAATAATCATTGAGCAGCAGCAGAGAATTGTGATCTACTGACACACCTTCCAAGCACGCTGACCACAATTGCAGAGAGAGTGGAGGAGTCCCCCGACAAGGATGAGTATGTTGATGTCGCAGGGCATTGTAACAATGTATTTTTCCATGGATAGAGTGACCAACTCTGTGGAACATCGAACATGGCAAACACATGAGTCCATGCATTTCTTGACCACAGCAATGCAGACTCTAGATGCTAACATATCTGTTTCCTTAAATAGGATGGCAGATATCTTAGCCTTGACCTTATAGTACTCCATTAATTTGCAATAAGCTGCTCTCCAGCAACATGATGTGCGGCTGGGCCGTGAATGGGATGATGGCGGAAATGGATATGGAAGGGGGAACTCCACTCAAAGTGATTCCACTTCTTACCCAGTGCCCCCCGCCTCCAGTCAGTGCCCCACATGCTGCCTTGTGGTCTGGCCCTGCACATTTGCAGGGGGAGCAGTCTTTTGGCTGAGCCTTCACAGGCTCCAAGACACAGAGGACATCGGCCAAGAGCATCGCAACAGTTAGAGCAGGGATCTGAGCAGCCTGCCGCGAACTCTGATAAATCTAGAGGGGTTGCACCACTTAGGGGCGGTAGGAAGAGGAAGACTAAAGCTTTGTAGTTGCATAAGGGTGTGCACAGGGATGTATAAGATCATGTTAATATAAGATCATGTTATGTTGCGAAGTTTCTGTTCTTGAATTCAATCACACACATTTTATTCTTTTGCACCAAAAATAACCCGGCACAGGCTCGATGGGCCAAATGGCCTTCTTCCGTACTGTAACCATTGCATGATTCTGTAACCATTTTATGATGATACTGCATACAATTCTGGTCACCGCATTACAGGAAAGGTGTGACTGCCCTAGACAGGATGAAGAGGAGATGTACGAGGATGTTGCCTGGACTGGAGATTGTTAGCTATGAGGAAAGATTGTATAAAATTATGAGGGGCCGAGATAGTGGATAGGAAGGACCTATTTCCCTTAGCAGAGGGATCAATAACCACGGGGCATAGATTTAAAGTAATTAGTAAAAGGATTAGAGTGGTGTTCATAGAATCATAGAAATTTACATCACAGAGAAAGGTTAACCTCTATCATTACCATTTCAATTCGGCCCATCATCCCTTTTGTCTCTCTAATCTCTCCTGCCTTCCATCCTATCACAGACCTTCCTTTTTGTTCTTTCTTCCCCTCCCCCTTTCAGTGCTTAAGACTGTGCTCTCTTCGAACATTCGGCAGTTCTGACGAAGGGTCATCAAGCCGGAACGTTAACTCTGTTTTTCTCTCCACAGATGCTGCCTGACCCGCTGAGATTTCCAGCATTCTCTGTTTTTATTTCAGATTCAAGCATTCGCAGTATTTTGCTTTTGTTGTAGCTGGATTAGACAGGATAGCTCTTTGTCAGCCGGCGCGCACAAGATGGGCCGAATGGCCTCCTTCTGTGTCATAAATTTCTATGAATCTCTCCAACTGTTCACCACTACTCTGGTTTCTCTGTCTCAGCCAATTTAGTTAGATCCCATGGGATTCACTTTTGGTAAGACATTAGGGATGAATCTCGTGGCTGTGTATTTATCATCTGCTATTGTCCTGTTCACTCACATATTTAATCCTCCTCATTCTTTAATTTCTAAGAATATGTGTGCCTACCTGTAAATGTGTATAGGTGTGTTGCATGCCAGTGTATGTGCACTGTATTCTTGTATAGCTGCATGTAATGCTTACATACCTGCAGCACTTTTATAATTGCAAATTCCTGGTGGCGAGCGCATTCTGGCGGTGGCGCGGAGTATTAACAGGGAACGGTGGTGACGCACGTCCTCTGGCGGTGGCGGTGAGTATTTACAGGGAGCGGTGGCGAGCGCCCTCTGGCGGTGGCGGTGAGTATTTACAGGGAGCGGTGGTGGCGAGCGCCCTCTGGCGATGGCGGTGAGTATTTACAGGGAGCGGTGGCGAGCGTCCTCTGGCGATGGCGGTGAGTATTTACAGGGAGCGGTGGCGAGCGTCCTCTGGCGATGGCGGTGATTATTTACAGGGAGCGGTGGCGAGCGTCCTCTGGCGATGGCGGTGAGTATTTACAGGGAGCGGTGGTGGCGAGCGTCCTCTGGCGATGGCGGTGATTATTTACAGGGAGCGGTGGCGAGCGACCTCTGGCGATGGCGGTGAGTATTTACAGGGAGCGGTGGCGAGCGTCCTCTGGCGATGGCGGTGAGTATTTACAGGGAGCGGTGGCGAGCGTCCTCTGGCGATGGCGGTGAGTATTTACAGGGAGCGGTGGCGAGCGACCTCTGGCGGTGGCGGTGAGTATTTACAGGGAGCGGTGGCGAGCGCCCTCTGGCGATGGCGGTGATTATTTACAGGGAGCGGTGGCGAGCGCCCTCTGGCGGTGAAGTCGGCACCGGGATCGCAGGCCTGGTGCTCATGGCCACATTTTTCGGCGAGGTTGTGTCCGTGTTCTCCCGGGCGGTGGACGAGGACGATGTTGAGGAGGATGAGGAGGACCAGCAGATCCGGAGGGAGTTGGCGGGCCGCAGGTGAGACGGAGCCGGGCGGGGCGGGGCTTGAGCCGCTGTCGGGCGGGCGGCCTGGGCCCGGGCCCAGAACAAGGCGGAGAACCCGTTTTAATCAAAACTGATGGGGTTCATTATTTTAACAACATTAGACTGAGCGGTGATTGACCCCTGACCCCATGTCTGTGGGGATTGACCCCTGACCCCATGTCTGGGGGGGATTGACCCCAACCCCATGTCTGAGGGGATTGACCCCATGACTGGGGGGATTGACCCCTGACCCCATGTCTGGTGGATTGACCCCTGACCCCATGTCTCTGGGGATTGACCCCCGACCTCATGTCTGGGGGGATTGACCCCTGACCCCATGTCTGGGGGGATTGACCCCATGTCTATCTTGACAGGGTAGATGCGGGAAGGATGTTTTCCCTGGCTGGAGAGTCTAGAACCAGGGGTCAGCCATTTAGGACTGAGATGTGGAGGAATTTCTTCACTCAGAAGGTGGTGAATCTTTGGAGTTCTCTACCCCAGAGAGTTGTGGAGACTCAGTGGTTGAGTATATTCAAAACAGAGATCGATAAATTCTTGGATATTATAGAAACATAGAAAATAGGTGCAGGAGTAGGCCATTCGGCCCTTTGAGCCTGCACCACCATTCAATAAGATCATGGCTGATCATTCACCTCAGTACCCCTTTCCTGCTTTCTCTCCATACCCCTTGATCCCTTTAGCCGTAAGGGCCATATCTAACTCGCTCTTGAATATATCTAATGAACTAGCTTCAACAACTTTCTGTGGTAGAGAATTCCACAGGTTAACAACTCTCTGAGTGAAGAAGGTTCTCCTCATCTCAGTCCTAAATGGCTTACCCCTTATCCTTAGACTGTGTCCCCTGGTTCTGGACTTCCCCAACATCGGGAACATTCTTCCTGCATCTAACCTGTCCAGTCCCGTCAGAATTTTATATGTTTCTATGAAATCCCCTCTCATCCTTTTAAACTCCAGTGAATACAGGCCCAGTCGATCCAGTCTCTCCTCATATGTCAGTCCTGCCATCCTGGTGAACCTTCGCTGTACTCCCTCAATAGCAAGAACGTCCTTCCTCAGATTAGGAGACAAAACTGAACACAATATTCCAGGTGAGATCTCACCAAGGCCCTGTACAACTGCAGTAAGACCTCCCTGCTCCTATACTCAAATCACCGAGCTATGAAGGCCAACATACCATTTGCCTTCTTCACCGCCTGCTGTATCTGCATGCCAACTTTCAATGACTGATGTACCATGATACCCAGGTCTCGTTGCACCACCCCTTTTCCTAATCAGCCGCCATTCAGATAATATTCTGCCTTCGTGTTTTTGCCCCTATAGTGGATAACCTCACATTTATCCACATTATACTGCATATGCCACGCGTTTGCCCACTCACCTAACCTGTCCAAGTCATCCTGCAGCCTTTTATAGTGTCCTCCTCACAGCTCACACCGCCACCCAGCTTAGTGTCATCTGCAAACTTGGAGATATTACACTCAATTACCTCATCCAAATCATTAATGTATATTGTAAATAGCTGGGGTCCCAGCACTGAGCCCTGCGGCACCCTACTAGGCACTGCCTGCCATTCTGAAAAGGACCCGTTTATCCCGACTCTGCTTCATGTCTGCCAACCAATTCTCTATCCACGTCAGTATATTACCCACATTAATTCCAGAAGATTTGTCAAGCATGATTTCCCTTTCATGAATCCATGCTGACTTGGGCCGATCCCGTCACTGCTTTCCAAATGTGCTGCTATTTCATCTTTAATAATTGATTCCAACATTTTCCCCACTACTGATGTCAGGCTAACCGGTCTATAATTATCCGTTTTCTCTCTCCTTCCTTTCTTAAAAAGTGCTGTTACATTAGCTACCCTCCAGTCCATAGGAACTAATCCCGAGTCGATAGACTGTTGGAAAAAAATCACCAATGCATCCACTATTTCTAGGGCTACTTCCTTAAGTACTCCGGGATGCAGACTATCAGGCCCCGTGGATTTATCGGCTTTCAATCCCATCAATTTCCCTAACACAATTTCCCGACTAATAAGGATTTCCTTCAGTTCCTCCTTCTCACTCGATCCTCGGTCCCCTAATATTTCCGGAAGATTATTTGTGTCTTCCTTCGTGAAGACAGAACCAAAGTATTTGTTCAACTGGTCTGCCATTTCTTTGTTCCCCATTATAAATTCACCTGATTCTGACTGCAAGGGACCTACCTAATCTTTTGGGTACTGTTGCGGGGGATGACTCATCGGGGAGGGCAGTAGCAGCCAAGTTCATGGCACAGTGGGTGGCTCTGCTGCACAGGAGAGCAGGAAAAAGAGTGGGAGAGCTATAGTGGTAGGGGATTCTATTGTAAGGAGAATAGATAGACGTTTCTGCGGCCGCAATCCAGGATGGTATGTTGCCTCCCTGGTGCAAGGGTCAAGGATGTCTCGGAGTGGCTGCAGGACATTTTGGAGGGGGAGGGTGAACAGCCAACTGTCGTGGTGCATATAGGTACCAACGATATAGGTAAAAAACAGGATGAGGTCCTACAAGCTGAATTTAGGGAGCTAGGAGTTAAATTAAAAAGTAGAACCTCAAAGGTAGTAATCTCAGGATTGCTACCAGTGCCACATGCTAGTCAGAGGTGGAATTGCAGGATAGCTAAAATGAATACGTGGCTTGAGGAGTGGTGCAGAAGGGAGGGATTCAAATTCCTGGGACATTGAAACTGGTTCTGGGGGAGGTGGGACCAGTACAAACTGGACGGTCTGCACCTGGGCAGGACTGGAACCAATGTCCTTGGGGGAGTGTTTGCTCATGCTGTTGGGGAGGGGTTAAACTAATATGGCAGGGGGATGGGAACCTATGCAGGGAGACAGAGGGAAGTAGAATGGGGGCAGAAGCAAAAGATAGAAAGAAGAAAAGTAAAAGTGGAGGGCAGAGAAACCCAAGGCAAAATTCAAAAAGGGCCACATTACAGCCAAATTCTAAAAGGGCAAAGTGTGTTAAAAAGACAAGCCTGAAGGCTCTGTGCCTCAATGCGAGGAGTATTCATAATAAGGTGGATAAATTAACTGCGCAGGCAGCAATTAACGAATATAATATGATTGGCATCACGGAGACATGGCTCTAGGGTGACCAAGGTTGGGAACTCAACATCCAGGGGTATTCAACATTCAGGAAACATAGACAGGAAGGAAAAGGAGGTGGGGTAGCGTTGATGGTTAAAGAGGAAATTAACGCAATAGTAAGGAAGGACATTAGCTTGGATGATGTGGAATCGGTATGGGTGGAGCTGCAGAATACCAAAGGGCTGAAAACGCTAGTGGGAGTTGTGTACAGAGCACCAAACAGTAGCAGTGAGGTTGGGGACAGCATCAAACAAGAAATTAGGGATGCGTGCAATAAAGGTACAGCAGTTATCATGGGCGAGTTTAATCTACATATAGATTGGGCTAACCAAACTGGTAGTAATACGGTGGAGGAGGATTTCCTGGAGTGTATTAGGGATGGTTTTCTCGACCAAGATGTCGAGGAACCAACTAGAGGGATGGCCATCCTAGACTGGGTGATGTGTAATGAGAAAGGACTAATTAGCAATCTTGTTGTGTGAGGCCCCTTGGGGAAGAGTGACCATAATATGGTAGAATTCTTTATTAAGATGGAAAGTGACACAGTTAATTCAGAGACTAGGGTCCTGAACTTAAGGAAAGGTAACTTCGATGGTATGAGGCGTGAATTGGCTAGAATAAACTGGCGAATGATACTTAAAGGGTTGACGGTGGATAAGCAATGGCAAACATTAAAAGATCACATGGATGAACTTCAACAATTGTACATCCCTGTCTGGAGTAAAAATAAAACGGGGAAGGTGGCTCAAGCATGGCTAACAAGGGAAATTAAGGATAGTGTTAAATCCAAGGAAGAGGCATATAAATTGGCCAGAAAAAGCAGCAAACCTGAGGACTGGGAGAAATTTAGAATTCAGCAGAGGAGGACAAAGGGTTTAATTAGGAGGGGGAGAATAGAGTATGAGAGTAAGCTTGCTGGGAGCATAAAAACTGACTGCAAAAGCTTCTATAGATATGTGAAGAGAAAAGGATTAGTGAAGACAAACGCAGGTCCTTTGCAGTCAGAATCAGGTGAATTTATAATAGGGAACAAAGAAATGGCAGACCAATTGAACAAATACTTTGGTTCTGTCTTCACGGTATGGGAATCAAGGGATATGGGGATAGTGCAGGAAAGTGAGTTGAGGTAGAAGATCAACCATGATCGTGTTAAATGGCGGAGGAGGCTCGAGGGGCCGAATGGCCTACTCCTGCTCCTATTTCTTATGTTCTATTGGTGGGAATGATCCCTGGTTTGATGGTGGGATTAACTTGTGGGTCTGATAATGGGACTAATAAAAGAGCCGAGAGACTGGGTTAGAGTCCTGTGAAGAGAGCTTTGCTTTACCCGAGTGCAGTGGTTCAAAGCGTCGCAGGATTGGCAGGATGTCAGTGTTCTCCAAGGTCAGTGTTCTCTCTCAGGCCAACATCCCCAGCATCGAGGCATTGACCACACTCGATCAGCTCCGATGGAAGGGCCACGTTGTCTGCATGCCTGATACTAGACTCCCAAAACAAGCACTCCACTCCGTGCTACATCACGGCAGGCGAGCCCCAGGAGGGCACCTTGAAGCCTCCTTCAAACAATGTAACATTCAACAATAACAACGTTTATTTATATAGCATCTTTAACGTAGTAAAACATCCCAAGGTGCTTCACAGCAGTGTTATAAGACAAAACAGATAAATTTGACACCGAGCCACATAAGAAGAAATTACGGCAGATGACCAAAAGCTTGGTTAAAGAGGTAGGTTTTAAGGAGCACATTAAAGGAGGAATGAGAGGTGGAGAGGTTTAGGGAGGGAGTTCCAGAGCTTGGGGCCCATGCAGCTGAAGGCTCGGCCACCGATGGTTGAGCAGTTATAATCGGGGATAGTGAAGAGGGCAGAATTTGATGAGTGCAAACATCTCGTGGGGTTGAGAGGCTGAAAGATTACAGAGATAGGGAGAGGCGAGGCGATGAAGGGATTTGTAAACAAGGATGAGAATTTTGAAATCGATGTGTTGCTTAACCGGTGCAGGTCAGCAAGAACAGGGGTGATGGGTGAACGGGACTTGGTGCGAGTTTGGACACGGGGAGCCGAGTTTTGGATGACCTCAAGTTTACTTCCCTACCGACTCTTGGAAATCCCTGGCTCAAGACCGCTCAAAGTGGGGGAGAAGCATCAGAGAAGGCGCCGAACACCTCGAGTCTCTTCATTGGGAGCAAGCAGAGGCCAAGCACAAATAGCAGAAGGAGCGCACGACAATCCAGGCACCCCACCCACCCGTCCCTCCAACCACCGTCTGTCCCATCTGTGTCTGAGACTGTACGTCCCGCATTGGTCTCATCAGTCACCCGAGAACTCATTTTAGTGTGGAAGCAAGTCACCCTCGATTCCGGGGCACTGCATAAGAAGGAGGTACCAGAGGAGAGAATGCTGTGAATGCACTGCTAGTCCATCAGCATCTGGAAAGAGAAAAGACAGGTTAACATTTTAGTGGCAGCCCATTGTCAGAACGCATCAGTTTACACACGCAGAGCATTAACCCAGCTCTTCCCTGCCGTGCATTTCCAGAATTTCCCTTTTTATTGCTGATTTCCATCAACTCCAGGTTTTTCTTTCTGTCTTTTCGCCAGTGCTGAAGTGGAGTCAGAATTACCAAAATTCCCCTGTTAATCAATGCTGATTGGGTTTTATTATTTTAAGAAAATGAGACTGAGTGAACACTCCCATCAATCTCTCCCGGTACTCGTCACTAATCTGTGGCTATTCAGGAAGTATCTCCATGTTCATTTATCTACAGTGTAGTGTGGCTATTCCTCTGGTTGTGGTTGGGCCTGGAGTTTTATTGTACCTGTATTTTCCCCATCAGAGAGATTTCTATCCACTGGAGCTCAGCAAGCAGGACATCCACTGAAAGCACAGCAGAGCTCAGCCTCCCTTGCTCAACGTTTCTCATTGCTGTGGGACATAATGCTGTAGGTGAGTGAAGTAGGAGGTGCAGCTAGGTCCATCTGGGCCTGAATTGTTGTCGGATATCCAATTCCTGTCTCTCGCAGTCTTCTGTCTCTCAGTTTGATCACTACATTCTTGCCACTGCTTTTCTGCACCTTCCTCTCTGTCTTTCCAAAGCCAAAGATTACATTACCTGCAGTTTCTCCTCCCAGTATCCTTGCGATACTGAAATCAATCCTCCTAGTCTCCGCCTCATAACCCAGTTTTTTTCCAGGATATGCAAACTTCTTGTTCCCCTCGGTCTGTTTCTTGTTCCCCTCGGTCTGTTTCTCGATACCCCCGGTCTGTTTCTTGCTCCCCTCGGTCTGTTTCTTGTCTCCCTCGGTCTGAAGAACATAGGAATTAGGAGCAGGAGTAGGCCATTCGGCCCCTCGAGCCTGCTCCTCCATTCAGTAAGATCATGGCTGATCTTCAACTTCAACTCCATTTTCCTGCACTATCCCCATATCCCTTGATTCCCTCAATATTCAAAAATCTATCGATCTCTGTCTTGAATAAACTCAAAGACTGAGCCTCCACAGCCCTCTGGGGGAGAGAATTCCAAAGATTCACCACCCTCTGAGTGAAGATGTTTCTCCTCATCTCAGTCCTAAATGGCCGACCCTTTATTCTGAGTCTGTGACCCCTGGTTCTAGACTCCCCAGCCAGGGGAAACATCCTCCCTGCATCTACCCTGTCTAGCTCTGTAGGAATTTTGTATGTTTCAATGAGATCACACCTCATTCTTCTAAACTCCAGCGAATATCGGTCCATTCTACTCAATCTCTCCTCATAGGACAATCCCCCCCAACCCAGGAATCATAGTCTGGTGAACTTTCATTGCATTCCCTCTTTGGTAAGTATATCCTTCCTTAGGCAAGGAGACCAAAACTACATAGTAAGACTCCTTTACTCTTATATTCAAATCCTGTTGTAATAAAGGCTAACATATAATTTCCGTTCCTAATTACTTGCTGTACCTGCATGTTAACTTTCAGTGATTCGTGTCCAAGGACACCCAGGTCCCTCTGAACACCAACATTTCCCAATCTCTCACCATTTAAAAAATACTCTGCTTTTCTATTTTTCCTACCAAAGTGGATAACTTCACATTTCTCCACATTATGGGCCCAAGTTTTGAGCCGCGCCTAGAACGGCGCAGTCCCGACCTGGACGCCCGTTTTTCGCGCCACAAAGTGCGCCTAAAAAAAAACTCCATATTCTCCACCTCCCTGCAGGTCCTCTGGCCCTCGGCGCAGTGCAGCACGAGCTGTAGGGGGCGGAGCCAGGTCCCTGCGCTGAAAACAGTGCCGGGACCTCTGCACATGCGCGCTACAGTGGGCACGCAAGTGCAGTAGCTCCAGGCGCCCGAAACTGTGTGGGAGGGGCCCGAAGCACGCAGCCCCTAGCCCTGGCCGAATGGCCTCAGTGGGGCTGCGTGAATAAGGCTCCTCCCACGGCCAGCTCCTGCTTCCTCCCAACCCGACTCGACTCCCGCTTCCCGCCCCCCGGACCGGACCCGACCAACCCCCCCCCGCCCCCAGACCGGACCCGCCCCCCCCGCCCCCGGACCGGACCCGACACCCACCCCCCCCCCCCCCCGGACCGAACCCGACAACCCCCACCGCCCCCGGACTGGACCCGACACCCGCTCTCCCCCCGCCCCCGGACTGGACCCGACACCCGCTCCCCCCCCCCTCCGACCCCGGACCGCACCCGACACCCGCTCACCCCCTGCCCCCCCGGACTGGATCCGACCTGACCTCCTTCCCCCGACCTGACCTCCCTCCTCCCTCCCTCCCCCCGATCCGAACCGAACCGAACCGAACCGAACCGACCTCACTCCCTCCCACCACCCCCCCCGACCCAACCCAACGCCACCTACCTGTACATCTGGTGCTGGGGACGGACCCTGCCCGAAGTCTCGGGCCCGGCCCGTTCAGCCTCCCTCCCCCTTCTCCTTCCCCCCCACCCCCAATCTCCTTCCCCCCCCCAATCTCCTTCCCCCCTCCCCAATCTCCTTCCCCCCTCCCCAATCTCCTTCCCCCCCCCCCAATCTCCTCCCCCCCCCCCAATCTCCTTCCCCCCCCCAATCTCCTTCCCCCTCCCCCAATCTCCTTCCCCCCCCCAATCTCCTTCCCCCCCCAATCTCCTTCCCCCCCCAATCTCCTTCCCCCCCCAATCTCCTTCCCCCCCCAATCTCCTTCCCCCCTCCCCAATCTCCCCCCCCAATCTCCTTCCCACCCCCCAATCTCCTTCCCCCCCAATCCCCTTCCCCCCCTCCCCAATCTCCCCCACCCTCCCCAATCTCCCCCACCCTCCCCAATCTCCCCCCCCTCCCCAATCTCCTTCCCCCCCAATCTCCTTCCTCCCCCACCAATCTCCTTCCCCCTCCCAATCTCCTCCCCCCCAATCTCCTTCCCCCCCCAATCTCCCCCCCCCAATCTCCTTCCCCCCCCAATCTCCTCCCCCCCCCAATCTCCTCCCCCCCCCAATCTCCTCCCCCCCCCAATCTCCTTTCCCCCCAATCTCCTTTCCCCCCCAATCTCCTTTCCCCCCCCCAATCTCCTTTCCCCCCCCAATCTCCTTCCCCCCCAATCTCCTTCCCCCCCAATCTCCTTCCCCCCCAATCTCCTTCCCCCCCAATCTCCTTCCCCCCCAATCTCCTTCCCCCCCAATCTCCTTCCCCCCCAATCTCCTTTCCCCCCCCAATCTCCTTTCCCCCCCCAATCTCCTTCCCCCCCCATCTCCTTCCCCCCTCAATCTCCTTCCCCCCCAAATCTCCTTCCCCCCCCCAATCTCCTTCCCCCCCCAATCTCTTCCCCCCCCAATCTCCTCCCCCCCCCAATCTCCTTTCCCCCCCAATCTCCTTCCCCCCTCAATCTCCTTCCCCCCCAAATCTCCTTCCCCCCCAATCTCCTCCCCCCAATCTCCTCCCCCCCAATCTCCTCCCCCCCAATCTCCTTCTCCCCCCCATCTCCTTCTCCCCCCCATCTCCTTTCTCCTTCTCCCCCCCATTTCCTTTCTCCCTCTTCTCCCCCCTCCCCCTTCTCCCCCCTCCCCCATCTCCCCGTTCTCCCCCATCCCTCCCCCTTCTCCCCCATTCCTCCCCCTTCTCCCCCATCCCTCCCCCTTCCCTTCCTCTGCTCCCCCCCTCTCTCCCTCTACCACCCTCCTCCCCCTCCCCTCGCTGTCAGAAACACAGACACTGACAGACAGAGAATGAGAGACACACAGACAGACAGAGAGATAGAGACACTGACAGAGACACACTGAGGGGGGCATCCCAGCACGCTGTTGGAGGGCTCCCGGTGCTGCAGTCGGTAAGTAGAAAATGTTTTATTTATTGATTTAAAAAAAATATTATTTCTTATTAATTTTTTTTGATTGATTTATTGGTTGATTTATTGATGTATTTATCTTTTATTATTGATGATGGCTCTTTATTTGTAAAACTGAAGTGTTTAATGTTTGTAAACTTCCTTTTAAAACACCCCCCCCACCATTCCCTACGCCTGATTTTCTAAAGTGTAGACAAGGTTTTTTTCGAGCGTACAAAAATCTTCACTTACTCCATTCTAAGTTAGTTTGGAGTAAGTTTTCACTACCTAAACTTTGAAATCAGGCGTAAGTGGCCGAACACGCCCCCTTTTGAAAAAAAAATTCTGTTCCAAAGTGAAACTGTTCTAACTGACTAGAACTGGAGCAAACTAAATGACGAGAATTCCGATTTCTAAGATACTCCGTTCTACACCAGTTGCTCCTAAAAATCAGGAGCAAATCATGTGGAAACTTGGGGCCTATATTCCAGCTGCCATATTCTGGCCCTCTCACTTAGCCTGTCTATATCCCTTTACAGTCTCTTTGCGTCCTCTTCACAACTTACTTTCCTACCTAGTGTTGTATCGTCAGCCAACTTGGATATATTACATTTGGTCCCCTCATTTAAATCATTGATATAGATTGTGAATAGCTGAGGCCCAAGCATTGATCCTTGCGGCACCTCATTAGTTACAGTCTGCCAACCCAAAAATGACCTGTTTATTCCTACTCTCTGTTTTCTGTTCATTAACCAATCCTCTATCCATGCTACTGTATTACCCACAATCCCATGAGCCCTAATTTTTTTTAATAACATTTTGTGGCACCTTATCGAATGCCTTCTGAAAATCATGAAAACCCACGTTACCTGATCACTCCGTCCTGATTTACCTTGTCTGTTGTGCATCAGTGTTCCAATGTTCAGCAATGACCGAATGAATGGTATTATTGACCACGCTGTGTGTTTTAATAGGGTTTCTGAACACCTTCGTTCAAAGCTCTGGGAGCTGGGAAGTTATTGGAGCTGTTACACTGTGGAATGAGAGAGTTAAAGGAACAGATACCTTAGATCAGCAGTTTCCTACAGATTCGTCATGTCTTCTCTACCGGCTGGCATCCAACCCAATGGTGTGTTTTGTGATTGAATAGTTCTGTCTGAATATCTGATAGTCTAAGGAAATTTGAGTGTAAAATAGAGTTAAGAACATAAGAAATAGGAGCTAGTGTAGGCCATACGGCCCCTCGAGCCTGCTCCACCATTCAATAAGATCATGGCTGATCTTCGACCTCAACTCCACTTTCCCACCTGAACATATCCCTTAATTCCCCTAGACTCCATAAATCTGTCTATCTCAGTCTCAAATATGCTCAGAGACTCAGCATTCGAAGAAAGACTGGATCAACTAGGCTTATATTCACTGGAATTTAGAAGAATGAGGGGATCTCATAGAAGTATATAAAATTATGACGGGACTGGACAGGTTAGATGCAGGAAAAATGTTCCTGATGTTGTGGAAGTCCAGAACCAGGGGTCACAGTCTAAGGATAAGGGGTAAGCCATCTATGACTGAGATGAGGAGAAACTTCTTCGCTCAGAGAGTTGTTAACCTGTGGAATTCCCTACCGCAGAGAGTTGTTGATGCCAGTTCATTGGATATATTCAAAAGGGAGTTAGATATGGCCCTTACGGCTAAAGTGATCAGGGGGTATGGAGAGAAAGCAGGAAAGGGGTACTAAGGTGAATGATCAGCCATGATCATATTGAATGGTGGTGCAGGCTTGAAGGGCCGAATGGCCTGCTCCTGCACCTATTTTCTATGTTTCTATGTTTCACAGCCCTCTGGGGCAGAGAATTCCAAAGATTCATAACCCTCTGAGTAAAGAAATTCCTCCTCATCTCTGTCTTAAATGGCCGACCCCTTATTCTGAGACTGTGCCCCCTCGTTCTCCCTCATGTGCTTAACCAGCTTCTCCTTAAATGCATCGATGCTATTCACCTCAATCACTCCCTGTGTTGTGGATTCCACATTCTCACCACTATGTACAATGGGATAAAATAACCAGGTGATAAAACCTGTTCCCTTTTGCCCGAGTTACTAGACATGTCTTATTCCCGTTCAGGTGGTCAGAATCAAGCTTCACTGGGTCGCTGCAGTGGCCTGTGGCTGTGATGGGTATTGTATTTCCAAGCTCACTGACCGCGGTGATGACAGGCTGGCCAAACTCGTGATACGCAGCAAACATTTCCTCCCACGATCTTCTACCCACCTCTCCTGAAGGCACTAACCCAAGCTTTGATAGGGTCAGTCGGGCAGTTACAACGCGCGCCCCTTGGTGTCAGTAAGCAGTTTGACAGTGGGTGGGAGAGGAGCGATCACTGCCAGATTTGATTCCCCCCCCACCTTGCTTGACGTCTGAATGTGCACTTTGCTGCAAGTGCTGAGCGCTGGGAGTCCTGGCTGTTCTTCTCTCTGACTGGACGGTGGTGAGGAGAGTGTATTGGGCGAGGAGTGGCAAATGATGTTGGGCCGGGTTCAGTGCCAACTTCAAACGCCGGCCTTGTTAAACCTGTGGGATGTTGAAAATTGACTGAAATAAGCCACAAGAAGTGCAGAGTAAAGTCCCGTGTAACCCCCTGGCAGTGGATTTACTCCCTATGCAGTTCAAAGCAACTGCATTCTGCTGTTCAGTAGATGCAACAGAGTCCCAATATCCGTTAAATAACGGATCCTAAAATGGTTAATATTGTGAATATATTAAAAAAAAGGAAAGACTTGCATTTATATAGCGCCTTTCATGATCACCAGACCAAAGTGCTTTACATCCAATGAAGTATTTTTGGAGTGTAGTCACTGTTGTAATGTGGGAAACACGGCAGCCAATTTGCGCACAGGCAACTCCCACAAACAGCAATGAAATAATGATCAGATAATCTGCTTTTTTTTGTGATGTTGACTGAGTGATAAATATTGGCCAGGACACCGGGGATAACTTTCCTGCTCTTCTTAGAAATAGTGCCATGGGATCTTTTACATCCACCTGATAGGGCAGACAGGGCCTCGGTTTGTTGTCCCATCCGAAAGACGGCACCTCCGGCAGTGCAGCGCTCCCTCAGCACTGCACTGGAATGTCACTCTAGATGTTTGTGCTCAAGTCTTTGGAGTGGAACTTGAACCCACAACCTTCTGACTCAGAGGTGAGGGTGCTACCCACTGAGTCACAGCTGATTATTATTAAATGACCAAATGAGCACCTCCATTATCCTGGATTTCTGTTTCACCTGTAGCTGTCACTGGTTTTTGTAATTTCCACGGCCTCTGACCCTTTACTTGTGCCGATGTGGTAAAACTTACAACAGTGACTACACTTTAAAAGTACTTCATTGGCTGTAAAGCGCTGTGTGACGTCGGGTGGTCATGAAAGGCGCAATATAAATGCAAGTTCTCGCCTTGAAACTGTTGTCTTTTTGCTGTCATACGATGTCCTTGTATTGCTACAGGTCCTGGCCTGCCAGTGTAGCTGCTATGTGGCTGAGGATCAACTCTTCCAGTGGGCTGAAAAGGTAGGGGCACTTGTACTGTTGCATTTCCGCCCAATCCCCTTGGGCTATTCAGCAGCTGCGTTACTATATCTCTTGTATTACATGTGGGCAGAAGATCAACGGTTTATATCTTCATTTACAAATATTAGCTTTGCCTATCGGCAAAAAACTGTGAGGCTGCTGACTTCCGGTGCTTGTGTTACTGGACTAGTAATCCAGAGAACACGAGTTCAAATCCCACTGTGACTGCTCGAGAATTTGAATCTGGAAATAAAAAGCTGGTGTCAGTCAAAGTGACCGGATTGTCATAAAACCAACTGGTTCACTGGTGTCCTTTAGGGAAGGAAACCTGCCGTCCTTACCTGGTCTGGGCCTATATATGACATTGGTCCCACACCAACGTGCTCGACCCTTTAACTGCCCTCCACTCAGTTGTATCAACCACTACGAAGGAAGGCCCACCATCACCTTGCCAGTGACACCCACATCCTGTAAATTCATAAAAGAAAGCTGACAGACATTTCTCGCGATCTTTAACTTATATAAGAACATAAGAACATAAGAAATAGGAGCAGGAGTAGACTATTTGATTCCTCGAGCCTGCTCAGCCATTCAATAAGATCATGGTTGATCTGATCATGGTCTCGGGTCCACTTCCCTGCCCGCTCCCCATAACCCCTTATCGTTTAAGAAACTGTCTATTTTTGTCTTAAATTTATTCAATGTCCCAGCTTCTACAGCTCTCTGAGGCAGCAAATTCCACAGATTTACAACCTCTGAGAAGAAATTTCTCCTCATTTCTGTTTTAAATTGGCGACCCCTTATTCATGCCCTCTAGTTCTAGTCTCCCACATCATTGGAAACATCCTCTCTACATCCACCTTGTCAAGCCACCTCATAATCTTACACGTTTCGATAAGATCACCTTTCATTCTTCTGCATTCCAATGAGTAGAGGCCCAACCTACTCAACCTTTCCTCATAAGTCAACCCCCTCATCCCCGGAATCAACCGAGTGAACCTTCTCTGAACTGCCTCCAAAGCAAGTATATCCTTTCGTAAATATAGAAACCAAAACTGCATGCAGTATTCCAGATGTGGCCTCACCAATACCCTATACAACTGTAGCAAAAATAGAAACATAGAAAATAGGTGCAGGAGTAGGCCATTCGGCCCTTCGAGCCTGCACCGCCATTCAATGAGTTCATGGCTGAACATGCAACTTCAATACCCCATTCCTGCTTTCTCGCCATACCCCTTGAACCCCTAGTAGTAAGGACTACATCTAATTCCTTTTTGAATATATTTAGTGAATTGGCCTCAACAACTTTCTGTGGTAGAGAATTCCACAGGTTCACCACTCTCTGGGTGAAGAAGTTTCTCCTCATCTCGGTCCTAAATGGCTTACCCCTTATCCTTAGACTGTGACCCCTGGTTCTGGACTTCCCCAACATTGGGAACATTCTTCCTGCATCTAACCTGTCTAAACCCATCAGAATTTTAAAAGTTTCTATGAAATCCCCTCTCATACTTCTGAACTCCAGTGAATACAAGTCCAGTTGATCCAGTCTTTCCTGATATGTCAGTCCCGCCATCCCGGGAATCAGTCTGGTGAACCTTCGCTGCACTCCCTCAATAGCAAGAATGTACTTCCTCAAGTTAGGAGACCAAAACTGTACACAATACTCCAGGTGTGGCCTCACCAAGGCCCTGTACAACTGTAGTAACACCTCCCTGCCCCTGTACTCAAATCCCCTCGCCATGAAGGCCAACATGCCATTTGCTTTCTTAACCGCCTGCTGTACCTGCATGCCATCCTTCAATGACTGATGTACCATGTCTCGTTGCACCTCCCCTTTTCCTAATCTGTCACCATTCAGATAATAGTCTGTCTCTCTGTTTTTACCACCAAAGTGGATAACCTCACATTTATCCACATTATACTTCATCTGCCATGCATTTGCCCACTCACCTAACCTATCCAAGTCACTCTGCAGCCTCATAGCATCCTCCATGCAGCTCACACTGCCACCCAACTTAGTGTCATCCGCAAATTTGGAGATACTACATTTAATCCCCTCGTCTAAATCATTAATGTACAATGTAAACAGCTGGGGCCCCAGCACAGAACCTTGCAGCACCCCACTAGTCACTGCCTGCCATTCTGAAAAGTACCCATTTACTCCTACTCTTTGCTTCCTGTCTGACAACCAGTTCTCAATCCACGTCAGCACACTACCCCCAATCCCATGTGCTTTAACTTTGCACATTAATCTCTTGTGTGGGACCTTGTCGAAAGCCTTCTGAAAGTCCAAATACACCACATCAACTGGTTCTCCCTTGTCCACTCTACTGGAAGCATCCTCAAAAAATTCCAGAAGATTTGTCAAGCATGATTTCCCTTTCACAAATCCATGCTGACTTGGACCTATCATGTCACCTCTTTCCAAATGCACTGCTATGACATCCTTAATAATTGATTCCATCATTTTACCCACTACCGATGTCAGGCTAACCGGTCTATAATTCCCTGTTTTCTCTCTCACTCCTTTTTTAAAAAGTGGTGTTACATTGGCTACCCTCCACTCCATAGGAACTGATCCAGAGTCTATGGAATGTTGGAAAATTATTGTCAATGCATCCGCTATTTCCAAGGCCACCTCCTTAAGTACTCTGGGATGCAGCCCATCAGGCCCTGGGGATTTATCGGCCTTTAATCCCATCAATTTCCCCAACACAATTTCCCGACTAATAAGGATTTCCCTCAGTTCCTCCTTCTTACTAGACCCTCTGACCCCTTTTATATCTGGAAGGTTGTTTGTGTCCTCCTTAGTGAATACCGAACCAAAGTACTTGTTCAATTGGTCTGCCATTTCTTTGTTCCCCATTATGACTTCCCCTGATTCTGACTGCAGGGGGCCTACATTTGTCTTTACTAACCTTTTTCTCTTTACATATCTATAGAAGCTTTTGCAGTCCGTTTTAATGTTCCCTGCAAACTTCCTCTCGTACTCTATTTTCCCTGCCGTAATCAAACCCTTTGTCCTCCTCTGCTGAGTTCTAAATTTCTCCCAGTCCCCAGGTTCACTGCTATTTCTGGCCAATTTGTATGCCACTTCCTTGGCTTTAATACTATCCCTGATTTCCCTAGATAGCCATGGTTGAGCCACCTTCCCTTTTTTATTTTTACGCCAGACAGGGATGTACAATTGTTGTAGTTCATCCACGCGGTCTCTAAATGTCTGCCTTTGCCCATAAACTGTCAACCCCTTAAGTATCATTCGCCAATCTATCCTAGCCAATTCACGCCTCATACCTTCAAAGTTACCCTTCTTTAAGCAGAATTCCACTATATTATGGTCACTCTTCCCCAAGGGGCCTCGCACAACGAGATTACTAATTAATCCTCTCTCACTACACAACACCCAGTCGAAGATGGCCTCCCCCCTAGTTGGTTCCTCGACATATTGGTCTAGAAAACCATCCCTTATGCACTCCAGGAAATCTTCCTCCACCGTATTGCTTCCAGTTTGGTCAGCCCAATCTATATGCATATTAAAGTCACCCATGATCTCAAGACTTCTCTGCTTTTATACTCCATCCCCTTTGCAATAAAGGCCAAGATACCATTTGCCTTTCTGATCACTTGCTGTACCTGCATACTATCCTTTTGTGTTTCATGCACAAGTACCCCCAGGTCCCGATGTACTGCAGCACTTTGCAATCTTTCTCCAAAATCCGGCAGTCTGAAAATCGGAATTGTGCGAAAGCCGGACATTTTTGAGAAGATCCCATTTGATAATCAGTAAAATAAAATTCAGAATTATTGGCACAAACCGCCGGGCCGGACAAGTTATCGCTTTCACCACTATGTTTTAAATGGTGTGCGATTGGTCTGAGCCTTGCCGAATGACCCTCGACCCGGTCCGACCCGAATGACCCTCGACCCGGCCCGATCTGAATGACCCTCGACATGGCCCGACCTAAATGACCCTCGACCCGACCTGACCCGAATGACCCTCGACCCGACCTGAATGACCCTCGACCCGGCCTGACCCGAATGACCCTCGACCCGGCCCGACCTGAATGACCCTCGACCCGGCCTGACCCGAATGACCCTCGACCCGGCCTGACCCGAATGACCCTCGACCCGGCCCGACCTGAATGACCCTCGCTCCGGCCTGACCCGAATGACCCTCGACCCGGCCCAAACCGAATGATCCTCGACCCGACCTGACCCATGCTATTTTGTCTGAAATCCGGAAAAATCCAAAAACCGGCACGGTCTCGGTCCCGAGGTTGCCAGATTTGAGACGTCGTACCTACATGATGGGCTCGCGTGCTCTTTCCTCATAGCCTTGCAAATTTCTCCGTTTCAAATATTTATCCCATTCCCGTTTGAAAGTTACTATTGACTCTGCTTCCCTTTCAGGCAGTGTTCACATCTAGCTCAGACCGATGGGCTGGCCTTCCCCTCCGTTAGCTGTAAGGATCTGATGTGAAATGATTTCGGAAAACTTCAATTCAGCAGGCATGGGCACAGATGGCTAAACTTTGGCACCAATTGTGTCTTGTTTGCCCCAACAATGTGTCCTAACATAATGTGCCTCGACTGCACCCTGGTGATATTTCCATTTCCCACACCAGCTATCATTGAATGAGCTTGCAATTTGGTGCCATCAGCTGTGTTTACAAAGCCCTTCACTCATCTCGATCCACAGTCAATGTGGTCCCCACCCATGGAGCTCTCTCACTGCTGATTGGTCAGTCATAGCTGTCAATCGTGGTGCACTTCATCGGTGGAAGTGATTGATGAATGGCAGTGATGATTGGCCAATTAAAAGCAAATAGGCTAGGTGGAAGAAACAAAAGTTTATATGCTGATATCCAAGTCCTGTGCTTTGTGGAAATGGACCACAGTCTGCCCTGTGAAAACCCCAGACTTTGAGACACTCAGCAGATAATAAAATGCACAAAACTCTGTGTCAGTGGGAGGAACCATGCTGATTTCAGTATGAGTGATGCAGTCTTGTCGAGTGGTATTTTCATGTGTCTGGTGACTAAGGGTAGGAAATGTTCTTCCCATTACAGGTGTTTGGAAATATACAGAAAAGGAACCTAGAGGTGATCGTCCTATCGAGCTCTTCGGTGACGGAATATAAATCAGCCAGGTCCACTGCCAACATCTCTGTGCCTTTCCTTCGGGCTCTGAAAACCAGAGCGTCCCAGGAGACTCCCCCATGTGCGTTGTTGGAGCAACCGAATGTGGTCTCTGGCCTCCCGGCAGCAGGTATGGCCAGTGGGTGATTGATTCTGCAGGGGAGGGGAAGGAAGTTGCATGATTTGCCAATTGATATCACTATCTCTTTCTGTTACTGTGTTTGTAGGGTTTATATCTCCAGCGATGCTGAAACCCCTTTGAGTTGCACGGGGGAGGGGGTGCGGAGGGAGTTAGAATTTCTGGCCTCCTGGCTGGAAATCCCTGTTACTGAACCAGGCAGTCATTTCGGTTTTAGGCTGATTTCACTTTCACTTTTCCTTCCTTTGACATGATGATTATCCAATTGACCTTTCAAAAATAGGTAATTAATGAAACATCCATTGGACATGATACTAAATGACCCTTTTACAATTTCTCAATCTCTTTGCCTTTAATTTTTACCCCATTTTCACACACACAATATTTTGCTCCCCTATTTTGGATCTCACACCAGCGAAAGGGTCAGCAGAGGTGAGCTTGACCAGTGCTGACTGCCCTCTACCCTTCCTCAGAGGTGCATCAGAATTCTGCATATTGATCACTTTCATATGGAGCATAAACACTGGCACAGACCAGTTGGGCCGAATGGCCGGTTTCTATGCTGTAAATTCTATGTACCACCACTTTTCATAAGAATATAAGAAATAGGAGCAGGAGTAGCCATTTGGCCCCTCGAGCCTGCTCCGCCATTCAATAAGATCATGGCTGATCCTTGACCTCAACACTTTCTTGCACTGTCCCCATATCCTTTGATTCCCTTAATATCCAAAAATCTATCCATCTCTGCCTTGAATATACTCAACAACTGAGCCTCCAAAGCCCCCTGGGGTAGAGAATTCCAAAGATTCACCACCCTCTGAGTGAAGACATTTCTCCTCAACTCAGTCCCAAATGGCTGACCCCTTATTCTGAAACTGTGACCCCTGGTTCTAGACTCCCCAGCCAGAGGAAACATCCTTCCCACATCTACCCTGTCAAGCCCTGTAAGAGTTTTATATGTTTCAATGAGATCACCTCTCATTCTTCTAAACTCTAGAGAATATAGGCCTAGTCTTCTCAATCTCTCATAGGACAATCTCCCCATCCCAGGAATCAGTCTGTGCACTCCCTCTATGGCAAGTATATCTTTCCTTGGGTAAGGAGACCAAAACTGTACACACTACTCCAGGTGCGGTCTCATTAGGGCCCTATGTAATTGCAGTATTCTCCTCTCCTCACCCTCTCTATTTTAAAATGTTGATTTCCCCCACTACCTTGCTCGCTTAAATTCCACCTCGCCACAGCCTCCGAATGCCCGTGTTTAGGCAGCAAGAAATACTATTTTTTCTATGAAACTTCCTATGTAATCTTCCGTTTCCTGTTCAGTTTATTTCCATCTGCCCTTTTGGAAATGCCTTGCCTCTAACCTGGTCCGTTTCCCGCCTCCTGTCCTCCTTGCTGGTTTGTGGTAGAATGGTGGCAGATATGGTGGCCTGATGTCATTTTCACAATCACACCCAGCGATGCAATCTAAAAGCACGCATTTAAAATTGTTCAGAAGTAACTTTAGGTCCCCGGAGCTGATGACACTTCTGTTGGCAGAGATTGCCCATATGTCGAATACATTTCTGTCTTGCATGCCTGGCGTTCCCGATCCCTATTATCCTTTTAAATCTGAAAGCCTGGTGCCAGTTCATCACTATTCTAATTTACGGAGAATCGCTCCTGCCCTTTGCAGTATTATCCTGCACAGGGATTTAGCCTTTCACTTTGGTTCTTGTTAAAAAAGGTATGGCCTGAAGGATGTTTCTGGGAGATGCCTTATGACAAACTGCCCCCTCCCCCCACCCGATTATTATTTTTTGTCCCCTTTACTATGGGGAAGTGTCTGATCTCCTGTGTCTGCAGCATTGCTGAGGTTGGGAACTCGATGGAGAGAAAGGTTAAGCCTACATCCCTCTGCTCCTTCCATGGCACAGACTGCAGCTGTTCAAGAAGGCGGCCCACCACCACCTGCTTAAGGGCAATTGGAGATGGACAGTGAATGACGGCCCTTGCCTCTGAGTCAGAGGGTTGTGGGTTCAAGCCCCACTCCAGAGACTTGGGCACTAAATCTAGGCTGACACTGCAGTGCTGAGGGAATGCTGCACTGTCGGAGGTGCCGTCTTTTGGATGAGACGTTAAACTCAGGCCCCGTCTGCTCTCTCAGGTGGACGTAAAAGATCCCAGGGTAGATTTCGAAGAGGAGCAGGGGAGTTATCCCCGGTGGCCTGGACAATATCCCCCAATCAACATCACTTAAACAGATTATCTGGCCATTATCACATTGCTTTTTGTGGGAGCTTGCTGTGTGCAAATTGGCTGATGTGTTTCCTACATTACAACAGTGACTGTACATCCAAAAGTACTTCATTTGGCGGTAAGCCGCTTTGGCACATCCTGAGGTCGTGAAAGACGCTATTTAAATGCAAGTCTTTCTGTGAACTCTAGGCTATTGAGTTTCTCTCATGAAGGGCAGTAACTTATGGGATTTGGTGTCACAGACAGCAACATCCCTCTGATACCCCAATCGAGTGGCTGTCCTTCGCATGTGAGCACGGCCAGCGAATGGCACTGAGGCTAATTGTGATGCATCCACCGCCACCCTGGGCCAGATCAACCAACTCAACTCGCACCAGGTTTGTGTGGCTCAGTACAGGATCTGGAGCTACCCATTTAGTCGTTTGAGGTTGGCGGGCGGGGTGGGGGTGTGCTTCAGGAGCTGAGTGTCCAATTGTCTGCTTTGAACGGTGCATTTTCTTGTGGTTCCTTCTCCAGTCCTGAGCTATTGTCAGGTTCGACAGGTCCCCGCCGTGCTCTATCATTGCTACAGTGACGTCACAAAACTAGATTCGCTGACAATAGAAGCTTTCAGGCCACTGCTCGCGTGCAAAAGCTTGATTTCTTTTGTGAAGGTAAGGGCAGTTCACACTGTGTGGGGTGGGGTGTGGGTGGGGGTGTGCGATGTGGGGGTGTGGTGTGGGGGGAGTCACTGTCGATACTGAAGCCTGAGTTCTAGCTGTAGTCTATTTGGTGATCCATTTTTACATAATATGTAATTAACTACTCTCTATTAACTTAACTTCATAAAAGCCAGCATTTGATGCCCTCCTAAGACCTGGTTTAAAAACTTTTACTTCAATTTTCCCTGCTCCCTTATCCCTCTAGTCCTGAAGGAGTTGACTGTTGGTGAGCTAGTGTTCTGTAGCCAGGAGCCCTCCAAAACCAGCTCACCATTCTCTGTGTGAGCTTATACAGGGTGTTCCAACAGGTTATTCGACAAAGAGAAGTGGGACCTACCACAGCCAAGATTAATGGTGTCCTTGTGGACACTGGCAGCCATCTGACTGTTTGCCCAAGGAGTTTCCCTTCCTGTGTGAGGTTAGATAACGAATTTCAGCAGGCTGTTTATCGATGGAAAGAATCACACTCGAGCCTGACCTGGTCCACTAACAACATTTGGCTCATGTGGAGTATAACCAGGGAGTGGTTGAAGCGAATACAACAGATGCATTGAAGGGGAGGCTAGGCAAGTATATGAGGGAGAAGGGAATAGAGGGATATGCTAATAGATTTAGATGAGGAAAGACGGGAGGAGGCTCGAGTGGAGCATAAATGCCGGCATGGACTGGTTGGGCCGAATTGCCTGTTTCTGCTCTGTAATTTCTCTGTAACAACTTGCATTTACATCGCACTTTTAATGTAGAGAATATCCCAAGCTGCTTCACAGAGGCATAAGGAACAAATGGACGCTGAGCGATGTTCACTCTAATTTTTTTGGATGTGCGCGGCCCCTTTAACAGGTGGGGTGGCCCCTTTAACAGGTGGGGTGGCCCCTTTAACGGATGGCGAGGCCTCTTTAACACGTGGGGTGGCCCCTTTAACGGGTGGGGCGGCCCCTTTAACAGGTGGGGCGGCCCCTTTAACGGGTGGGGCTGCCCCTTTAACGGGTGGGGCGGCCCCTTTAACGGGTGGGACGCCCCCTTTAACGGGTGGGGCGACCCCTTTAACTGGTGGGGCGGCTCCTTTAACTGGTGGGGCGGCCCCTTTAACTGGTGGGGCGGCTCCTTTAGCAGGTGGCGCGGCCCATTCAAGGTTCTGTGCATGCGCAGTTTTTCCATTTACGAGCTGCTGAGCGGGATCTGCAGGGTGGCCACGCAGCTTAACGGGAACACTGACACTGAGCCAAAGGAGGGGTGGTCACAAGTTTGGTTAAAGATGTGGGTTTAAGAAATGTCTTAAAGGTGGAGAGGAGGCAGGGTTAAGGGAGGGAATTTCAGAGCGTGCGGCCTTGGCAGCTGGAGGTGAAACAAACAGGCTTGCGAAACTATGCAGCCGCCTGGCGGTCTGGATGTCCCGGGCAAGCCACTCACTGGCCTTTCAATGGGAATAACCGCACGTGTGTGCAGATTTGAATGGGCAACGCAGCCAATTAAAGGGCCCCGAGCACGCAAGAACTGTTACAGGGAACATTGGGCACAACCACCAGTGATGGGGCGAATGGAGGGCTGGAATCACAGAAATGGAGTCTGGGGGAGGGTGTGATAGGCTGTAACATTGGAGGTGGTTACACAGATAGGGAGGGATAAGGCCATGGGGGAATTAAATCCGAGGTTCGAGGTGTTGGGGGCAGGAGCCAATGTTTGTCAGCACGGATAGGGGTGTCGGGCAAATGGGTCTCGGTGTGGGATAGAATGCAATGGCAATGTTCCTGCAAGGGTCAAGGGATAGCCGTTAAGAGTGATTTCCTTGGCTGATTTCCCCCCCTCCCCCCCCCCCCCCCCCTCACTCCGCACTGCCATGCCTCACCCTGGAACCCTGAGAGACTAAAACACATTGAGCAGTATTTGTGAATGGTTTCTTTGTTTCCTTGCAGGATACCTCCCGAAGTGTAGAAATACTGAAGCAGCTCGTCGATAGGAGCAAGATCCAGAGCAACCTGTACACATGAGACTGTGGAAATGCCTAATTCGTTTTGAGATCAACGATTGAGAGAATTCCAAAAATATCTGGGTTATTATCTGAGTTTAGGAATGTTTTATAAATGTTAAACCGTGACAGTCAGTGTTTTGAATTAAATACTGTGTTAAACTGTGGAGAGTACTGTATGTGTCTTCTGCTCATTGTATTGTCTCTTTTATTTCTTCCTTGAGGTTTTTTGATTTTGCAGTCCTCATATATTTCCAGTCTGGAGCTAATTCCATCACCCTGACATTATCCTGTATGCCTGTCAATTATTAAAATGTGCAGTGAGAAGACGTCTTTGTTTTTCTTTCTTGAAGTCAACGACCTGATTATTTACAGGGGAGTGGGGGGGGGGTGGAGGGGCAGTGAAAGTATGTCCAAAGTTTTAAAAGTGCTGACATTTACTATTCCGAGTGATTTGTCCCTGTACACCGCCCTCCTCGTACCTGCTGCTGGTTAAACAAAAAAATCTCCCGCGCATCACCAATTGATTACACAGCTGTACCCATGCAAGTTATTTGACGGTGAAAGTTGAAACTGCTGGATATTAGAAATAAAATGCTGGAAATTTACTGCTGGATCCTCAGCGGCCGTAAAAGAGAAAAGATGTTTTGGGCACAGGTCGTTTATCAGGATGAAGTTAAAGACTTGCTCTGGGACGGTATCCAGGAACACCAGGGAGGTGATTGTGTGGGCACTCTCTGCCCGACTGCCCCGCTGACAGTTAAACGGTCACAAACACTTCCACTTTCCCAAAATGTTGGATCCGCACATTGGTGCAGCACACGCCTAATAAATAACAACCTTTCTAATACCGAGGAGGCTTTTTTCATTGAAGTATTTTGGAGGAAGTACTTAGGATTGGAATTGCTTCCTCACAGCACATCCATGCCTTTCAACTGCGATTGGCAGAGATGCAGGGCTATCTTTTCCCTCCCACCACCTTTGTCAGTAAGAACTGTTTTAAGTCAAGAAATTGATTCTAAAACGGGGTTAAACACTCCTTTGGTGCTGGGGATGGGGAGGAGGAGGAACTGTGCGTCAAGCTGGAAATGATTGAATACGAGAGGGAAGAGGTGAAGATTCGGAGATGGAGGGAGTAATATACATTTGGGTAGTTTGTACATAGACAAGAATTGCTTTGCCTTTAAGTTTAAAAAGCCCAGAAATAATTAGGATGTTCAGGTTAAATATACCCCCCCCCCCCCCCAGCCACTACCAGAAAAATGCTATGTTAGTGTAGTGGTTATGTTAGTAGACTAGTAATCTACAGAACTGGACTGATAATCCAGAGAACGTTAGTTCAAAACCATGACTGAGTATTTGAATCCAGTTTTTTAAAAATCTGGAAATAAGAAACTGGTACAGTATTAGTAAAACAAAAGGGAACATGAAGGTATCAGATTATCGTAAAGTCGCCCTCCTTAAAACCCTCCACTGCTCTAATTTATTCTCTGGCTGGTTAACTAATGTCCTTTGGGGAAGGAAACCTGCTGCCCTTACCTGGCCTGTTCTCGATATGAAACCACATCAACATGATTGATTTTTAACTGCCCTCTGAGGCGGCCTAGCAAGCCATTCAGCCTGGCAACTAGCGGTGGCCAATAAATGCCAACCATGCCAATGATGCCCACATTCCGAGAATTAAATTTGAAAATGTCGCCCTCAATGTTTATGGACTTTAATACAAATACCCAGCTCTGTTTTGGATGACGAGTCATTTTTTACACAGGCAAACCTTGGACTTTGCTCCTCAGTCCTGTTTCCTTCTTGTCTGGTGTGGTTCATTTCTCCTTTCCGTGTAGCCCAAAGCTGAGTTTTCACATGATTTTGCTCCAATTCTACCTTTTCTAACTAGTGGAACCAGTGAAGTAAGTATGGTAGGGGTGTCCAAACCATGGCCACCTTGTTGGTCCCACATACCCTGGCAATCTGGCCCAGGGTTTGCCCTGTTTGAATATCCTAGGTCTTGAAGTTTGGAAAAGGCTAAGTTCAGTTGCCTTGTTGGTGAATATATCCTAAATCAGAACACCAAGATATATGTTAGTATCAGAAACTTGACAAATAGACAAATTATTGGCCCACATGGCTCCATGGTATGCCCTTCAGTAGTCTACAAAGATAAAAAGTTTAGATGCATCTGCAGTAGGATTGTCATAGTGCTGTACAGAGTGCTGCTACCTACATAGTGTCAGCCTTGCCTCACTGGTAGCACTCTTGCCTCGGAGTCTAGAAGATTGTGGGTTCAAGCCAGAGAGTGGAGCACATTACCTAGGCTGCACAGTTGGAGGCGCTGTCTTTTGGATGAAACATTAAACCGAGGCCCCGTCTGTCCTCTAACATGGATGTGAAAGATTCCATGACATTATTCAAAGAAAAAGCAGGAGTTCTCCCAGTGTCCTGGCCAATACTTAACTCTCAATTAACATTACTAAGACAAATTTTCTGGTCATTTATCTCATTGCTGCACGTGGGAGCTTGCTGTGCGCAAATTGGGTGCCATGTTTGCCAGTGATTACAGCTCAAAAGTACTTAATTGGCTTTGAAGTGCTTTGTGATGTTTTGAGGTCATGAAAGGTGCTATATTATTTTTTTCTTTCTATCTGACCTGTGGTCTCACATAAAAGAAGTGGAAAATGCAGGCTGGATGTTTTACCACAAGAAGAGAAATCAAAGAGAAAGTCATCGAGACCGCACTGACAGACAAATGAACGATTAATGTGAGAACACAGCCCTGCAATTTTTTTTCCATTCCAAGTCTCCAATTCCCTTTTGAATATTACTATTGAACCTGCTTTCACTGCCCTTTCAGGCAATGCATTCCAGGTCACAACAACTCGCTGAGGATAAGATCAGGCTCAGCTCTGATGATCTCCACAGTTGAATAGTTTGCCAACACTCCTATAGTAGGGAAGGATTTCCTCTCTGCACTAGGTGCAACGGAATCATAAACTCGTTCCCTACAGGCCTAGTCCGTAGTCTACAGAAGAACTCTTCCCCCAGTCTAGGCACACATGACAAATAGACACGAGGTACCAGACAATGTGTAATGTCTGTGGAACCGTACCCCAGCATGAGCCAGTACTGTTAAGAAAGGAGGGGACAAAATGGGAGAACAGAAAAACAGCACTAACAATTGCAGATTAGGCATGTTTTAAGAATTCTATCTGATTTACAACCTACTGACATTCTCCCTCTGTCACCTTACATATTTTCAAATAAATACACATCTGTGTTGAATATAAGTTCGGGACT
Source organism: Pristiophorus japonicus (assembly GCF_044704955.1). Lineage (NCBI taxonomy): Eukaryota > Metazoa > Chordata > Chondrichthyes > Pristiophoridae > Pristiophorus > Pristiophorus japonicus. The sequence goes on from NC_091987.1 coordinate 104,899,077, forward strand.
GACGTAACAAACCTTGCATGATTATCATCACATCACTTCACTGCATGTAATCTATTCAACTACTATACTCAGTAATAATCAGGAAATAAAATAACTGCTTATTTAATCAAAAGTATTTTATCAACGCATTCACTTTCCCTCTGTGGTCTCTCCACCATGCAAAGCACCCCCAGGCAAGAGGCCATTCAGACAGCCTACTCCAAGGGCAGGGGAGTGGGGCTAATTGGATAGCTCTTTCAAAGAGCCGGCACAGACGTGATAGGCTGAATGGCCTCCTTGTGTGCTGTACGATTCTATGAAATCAACACGTGTACTTTCCAGCAGGGACAATCAGGAGAACAATCAGGAGTAGGGACCCTGGTTCATTTGATTTTTCTCCCTGGGCCATTTGTGCCCTAAGAAAGGTAGAGAAGGGAGGAGGACAAATTTGTGAAATAAGGATGGGTAGCAATTTAAAAAAAATCTTTAAAAAGCATAATTTACCTGTGATTTTTTTTTTTTTACCGCAGTTTTCAGACTAAGGAGAGGCTTGTAGATTGAAAAATTCAGAACAAGGCTGAGGTAATTCATGCAGACTGGATTTAGATTGTTGTGAAATATTACTGAGTTCAAAAGGCCTGCTCCAGTTCAAAAGGAAATATAGCAGACAATTTATATGAAGTCGGGTGGGAGCTCTGGGTGACAGAGGTGAATAACAAGAAGTGTGTGTCTGGTGCATGTGCGGGCCAGATGGAGGGAGCAGTGAAATCTGCACTGGAAGCAGCTATCTGAAAAATTCCACATTTTTGGGGGGGTTTAATTTTTTTCGCAGAGAGTTTGTCCTTTGAACGGCGAGTGACGGGTCGTGTTGGCGGCAGCGTGAGAGAGAGTCATGCCCAGCCTGTCGGTTGCAGTGCAGTCAGACATAATGGACAAGGGAAAATGTGTGGTGAAATTGCCCCTATGGGAAAATAAAAGGAAAAGATAAAATACTCGGGCTACAAAAATCAAGAGGAAAAATTGTAATTAATTTAAAGATTTATTTATATTGATTTAAAAAAAATACACTTTTTGATTCAGTGGTTGAGCAGCGATGTCATCAGGTGAGGTTGTGCTCAGGAGAGTTTCCAAGGGAGCTGATCTAATACTTGCAGTTGAACTAATAAGGTCCCTGTAACTTTCTGTTAATCTTTCTCTCTCACTCTCAGTAATTCCTGAACACCATGTCTCCCAGCGACGTCATCAGTGTTCACCTGTCATTATGTTTGTCGAGGTCTGCCTGCGGTTTTAATTACATCATTGTTTTTGGGATGTGAGCGATGCTGTGAGCAATCCCGGCAATGGCACACTTACTGCCCCTCCCGAGTTGCCCTTGAGGAGGTCATGGTGAGCCTTTTCCTTGAACCGCTGCAGTCCTGGTAGTGAGGATGATGCTGGCATTGGCATTGAAAAGGTAAGGAATTCCCGGATTTTGAGCCAGTGACGATAAAGGAATGGTGACACATGTCCAAGTCTGGATGGTGTGTGATTTGGAGGGGAAACTTGGAGCTGATGGTGTTCCCATGACATTGCTGCTCTCTCAGCAATACACAGTGTGGAGAGCCACATTCGATCCCATGTCTGTGCTCATCTCAGTCCCTGGGTTGGCACAGGGAGATTAAGCGGGGGAGGAGGACCAAGAGCTGAGTGAGCTGATCTCAGCTAGAGTGTCAGTAGGGGGCGCTACAATTGACCTCAGCCCACCCAGGCTGCGGAGGGGCTAGTCACCCAGGGTTTCCTCTTATAAACCAGTCCTGCTGGAAGTACAGGAGCGTTGGGTGAGCACATCTTAATCGTCTAACAACACTGCCTGCGTGGGCTGGAGCAAAACTGGCACTCTCGGGACCCCAGCATGAGTCAGCACCTTCCAGAGAGGAGGGAACCTGACAACAATTAGAAGTAAAGATGCAAGTGCTTTGCCCGATCTTCTAAAGATTTATGGGAGGTCCTGTGGCAGTTCTTTCTGCTTATGTCAGCCAGTGGCTCAGTAAGTCGTGCACTTGCCTCTGAGTCGGAAGGTTGTGGGTTTAAATCCTACTCCAGAGACTTGAGCACATAAATCTAGGCTGACACTCCAGTGCAGTGCTGAGGGAGTGCTGCACTGTTGGAGATGCTGTCTTTTGGATGAGACATTAAACCGAGGCCCTGTCTTGTGGATGTAAAAGATCCCATGGCACTATTTTGAAGAAGAGCAGGGGAGTTCTTCCTTGGTGTCCTGACCAATATTTATCCCTCAATCAACATAACAAAAACAGAATATCTGCTCATTATCACATTGCTGTTGTGGGAGCTTGCTGTGTGCAATATGACTGCCGCGTTTCCTACATTACAGCAGTGACTCCACTCCAAAAAGTACTTCATTGGCTGTAAAGCACTTTGAGACGTCTGGTGATCGTGAAAGGCGCTATATAAATGTAAGTCTTTCTTTTGTCTTTGTGTTCCTGGGAGGGAACAGTTTCTCTGACACTCAGAGCACGACGGAACTAGTCTCTACCCTGACACTAGGTGGCGCTGCAGGCTTGCTTTATTGCTTTGACCTGAGCTGTTGATTTGGGCAGTTAGACAACACTTTGCCATCAAGGATGGAATTTCTCTTTTAACGATAAAAAGAGAGAATCCCCATTTATCTCAATAACTCACAAAATGCATTTTCAGAAGTTGTGCATTTCAAAGCTATGTGTTAGTAGGTCATTAAATTATAGAGGAAAAAAACAGGAGTTTGCCTATTACTGGCTTACTTCACCCCCATAACCGATTGTTTACATATCCCGATAGTGCTCCACAATTTGAACCTGAGTTAAAAAGCAACATGTGAATGGTAGTGTCAAGCTCTGAAATTCTGTCAGGATCTGATTTTGTATTATTGCACTAGGTCCTACTTCGATTGGCCAACAGCAGGGTTTGTACACCAATCAGTGAGGAACGATGTGCCAAGAACCGATATCAGATATTTACTGGGTAACGGTTCCTCTTTATTTGCTCAATGATTTTGATGATCCTATTATGGATTTTTCTCGCATATCATTTGCTGAATGCTAATTTCCTTTCCTACTCTCTCAAAAAAGATAAGTAGTGTTGTTAAATTCTGGCACAGGCTCGATGGGCCGAATGGCCGTGTTGTAATTATTCTATGATTCTACCTCTATGGCACTCGGTTCCCTCTTCTCACCAAATATAGATCCAATTGCTTTTTAAATGTGCTGGTGGATTCAGAATCAATGACCATCTCTGGGTGGAAGTAGAAACCCATAAATACAGAGTAAACTTAAAAAAAATCTCAACTTAATTTAAGAAGAAACATTGGGACATCTTTTCTGGCTAGTGGGATCAGTCACAATGTGCAAGCGGGGGCCAGGAACTCGTGTGGAATGACACTGGGCAAGATAGAACATAATAAAAGAGAGCAGAGCGCAAATTGTTTTGAAACACAGCACTTTGGAATTTATCCTGTAATCACAATATAGACACTTGCTCCAATTTTCTCTCTTCATCTGCTGAAGGCATTGACTCCTGCTGGGGTCATGTGCCATGGATGACAAGCACCCTCCGACAGTTCGCTCAAAGTGGCTATTCCTGATGTGGGCTTGAACAGAGAGGAATGGCAGCAGACTATTGGACCATGCGAGTTGTCACAGCCTAATCCTCTCTCACTCAATGTCAACATGTGCGCCTTTGCCCACTACAATCACTCGATCGTAATCAACAATTTGCCCCCGGGATGCCGAGATCCATTGTAGTGTGCCTGTTGCTGCCGTCCTATAGCTGATATCAGCTAATACAGGGCAGACCAGGCATTGAACCTCAGCATGGTCCGGAGACTTTGTTGACCTGTGTTGCTCGGAACCACCCGGGGGGGGGGGTAGGGGAGGGGGGTTAAATAAACCACTGAGCTTGCAATGGTAAAAAGGATTTATACTATTCATACTTCTTATGTTACTCTAACGGAGATTATACAGCATGTTGTACAGATGGTGACCATGTGTAGTCTGGGCTGTAAAGAGGGTACAGTACATAATCTAACCACACGAGTATTCGCTTAACCTACAGCAAAAGTTAGTTAAATGGAGTGAATGCTTCCAAAGCATTAATTTAAGCGGAATCAAGGATATTTATACTTTGGCGATGGGTGGTCCTTTAAACAATAACTAAACTGTGTTATTTATTAAAACTGATAGCTGCAATATTTATGTCCCGGTCAAAGGTGAACTAAGGTTTAGTTTCACCAAAGATTTACATTGTTCCATTCCCACTTGTTAACATCTTGCATCCTGTGGCCTGAAATAGAAGCCCTGCCCCTCTCCCCTCAACTGCATACAATACTTTGGGCCACATTTCCTGCAGTCGCTGACCCTTAACCCCTGAGGTTTTATACACTGACTGGTATAAATGTTTCCTTTTGCTCTTGGCGCTATTAGTGTGGTGAACAGTGAGAAAAAAAGTCAGTGCCAACAAAATGGGATCCAGATCAGATTCCCATCTTGTGCTTGCAAGGCGGTCAAACAGACTTTAATTTTAACCCTGTCAACCCCAAATGCCTGCAGTGTTTTGCAGAGAATAACTACCAAACATACTAAAGAACAATTTAAATACAGTTTTTATATACAGGCCATGGGTGATGAGATATTACGTTGCCAGCTCATTCGCTCAGCTCAGGAAACTCCGTGACATCTGACAGGTTGGCGGGAATAGAAAAAGTACACACTACATCAAAAGTACAGAGAAAAACATTTAACGACAGAATTCGTTCTTTTTGTCCTCAATACAGTTTTAAAAAAGTAGTTATATGTGTCATCTGAAAGAATGGAAGAAAAGGAAAGACTTGTATTTATATAGCACCTTTCACAAACACCGCACATCCCAAAGCGCTTTACAGCCAATGAAGTCACTGTTGTAAGATAGGAAACGCGGCAGCCTATTTTTGCACAGCAAGCTCCCACAAACAGTAATGTGATATTGACCAGATCATTTGTTTTTTAAGTGATGTTAATTGAGGGACAAATATTGACCAGGACACCGGGCATAACTCCCCTGTGCTTTTTCGAAATAGTGCCATGGGATCTTTTACGCCCAACTGAGAGAGCAGACGGAGCCTCGGTCTGCAATCAGGAACTCATTGTGCACAAAAATCACAGCTGCAAACCTATGACCTACCACGAGGTGGCAGAATGGGTTAGCATTTACTTCATGATATTCTGTTGGTGCAGTAACACAAACTGCACTGTCAAGGGTTAATCATATTTTAAATAGGAATGTAAATATCGAAAGGAAAGAACTCATTCATCTTATTTTTCCCTTTTCCTTTTATTCTAACCTTTTTATACAGGGAACAACTATTATGCCTCGGGTGTTAGGTGATAAGAACAAAAGAAATTGGAGCAGGAGTAGGCCATATGGCCCCTCGAGTCTGTTCCGCCATTCAGTACGATCACGGCTGAACTTTTACATCAACTCCACTTTCCCGCCTGATCCCCATATCCCTTGATTGCCTTAGAGTCCAAAAATCTATCGATCTCTGTCTTGAATATACTCAGTGACTGAGCGTCCACAGCCCTCTGGGGAAGAGAATTCCAAAGATTCACCACCCTGAGAGTGAAGAAATGTCTCCTCATCTCAGTCCTAAATGGTCGATCCCATATTCTGAGACTGTGACCCCTGGTTCTAGACATCCAGACAGGGGAAACATCCTCCCTGTATCTACCCTGTCAAGCCCAATAAAAATGTTATGTTTCAGTGTGATCACCTCTCATTCTTCTAAACTCTAGAGAATATAGGCCTAGTCGACTCAATCTCTCCTCATAGGACAACCCCCCCCCCATCCTCGGAATCAATCGAGTGAACCTTCATTGCATCCCCCGCAAAGACTAATATATCCTTCCTTTGGTGATACTTTGCCTGTCACTCTCTTTCCAGGTGCGAGCCTCCCAGTGATAATCAAATCGTGCTAACATTGTCACATTTCATGGCTGGATTCAATACCTTTTATTGCACAGAAGGTTAATTCCGAAGCAGATTTTATCCACTAATTAGTAGCAGGCCCACACCGGGCAGACACTAGAAGCCTGGTGGCAGAGGGAATGTGGTTTTCATTTAGTCTGACTTGTGGGACTGAACCCTTCAGGTCTCATTGGCAGTTAATAGTGCAGAGTTCAGCTCCGTTGTAACCTATGTAATTACTGTGGCTCCCAGCTATAAGATTATTGTCATTGTAACACACAGCACTGAAATCTGAATGAGAACCAGACACAGAACAAATAAACAATGTTAATTTGAGAATTATAAAAAGAATATTGTGGACAAATGAATGAATGGATGTTTTCCATTTGTCAGCCATGTTTTGTCAAATACGATACCTAGCCAAAAACATCTGAAGCACGATACAGTTTTGGACTGAAGTTAATTGCAGTGATGAACTGCGATATGTGCAGGGGTATGCTGCTGTACTCCGAGGACAACAGTTTCTCCTTGTGATCCTCAGTTACCGAGTTCACAATATCGGCCACATCACTGTGAGGTCAGACGCCTCACCATAGGGTGTGTGAGAACATTAAAGGGAGAGTCAGTCTGGGGCAATTCTCATGTGTCCCCAGTTGGCAAAATTCAGCTGGCATTTGAATGACATCCATGTATATCCATAGCCAGGAATGTCATACTTATCTGATTCTTTTAAGATAACTCAGGTTTTATGCCATACAATCTTAGGGTTGAATATTCTAGGGTGGTAGCGGGCGCAATCGGTGGCGGGTCGGGTGGGAGTGTTATTATTTCTGACTGTGGATCGGGAACCCGCTGTCATCTCGCTCCCACGCACCTTTCCCACAGGCACATCTGTCATCGTGGAGCCAATTGAAATCATTATCAGGTAGTTTACTGAAGAGCTTTTTCCCTACTTACTTAAAAAATTTCCAAGCATGGCCACGGGATTCACGCAGCTCGGGAATCATGTCTGTCAACCTGAGGCATGAGTTCCATGGCCATTGTTCCAGCTAATTACTTGACAGCATGGAAAACAAACCAAAATAAAAACATGTTGATTATATCAGCTAACAGATTAATGGAGATTCTGTTCTACTTGAAAAGCTGCTGGTAAATGTGAATACAGAAATTCCTGAAGAGATGTAAGTGTTACCCTGGATGGTCAGGGAATTAAATTTTTCATTGTCCATTCTCAGCTGTTGCCTTCCAACTCAACAGTAATTGCAATGAATTGATCTGCACTATAAAAAATGACATATACTATTTAAATACATTTTTGTATTGTTTCTGGTCAGGTGGTCAGGTTTTTCTCATAGTATACTGTAATTGTCCAGTTATGCACTAAACTAAGTCATCAACCGTAACAATGTTATTCTCATCACCCATTTCACTGGTTCAATTTGCTTTCAGTCCCGGAATATGACCAATTTAATTTTTCACTGAGATCTTAGGGTGAATTTCTGCAGAGATTCTCTCACTTGTCCATTGTTAACTTCAACAGAAGAGCTGCAGAAATCCAAGAAACACATTGTAAGCACCACTTGCACTGTTTGTCAGGAATTCCGCAGCTCTTCCGCTGAACTTGCATAAGATTGTAAATCCACCCTTTTACAATTACATTTAAAATCTGCTTAATTTTATATATTACCTATACACACACATTTTTATTTGTACCAGTTACTGATACAAAAGTCTATAGATTTGTGACTAAAGCACCAATAATTTCCCATTTAATATACTTTATAAATTATGCTATTGATTGTATTTGTTGATGGCGTCATATTACTTAATAATAATTTTATTTAAATATTTCTTTGTCACTCACATGTAACCTTTACTATATTGTTGTAGAATAAAGATTCAACACACACTATGTTAGATTAAACTTAAAATCTACTGTGGCCAGTGTCCCTTTAAGGATGCAGCTTAAAACGCATCATGAGTGACATCACCAGACCTGCTGCATTTCATTGGGCCGGGTAATGCGCTGGGCCGGCTTAATATGTTCCATTAAGGTCAGTTCATTTTCTACAGCGGGATGGAGCTAGCAGAGGTGTGGTGACCCATCATGGACACCTGACCTGCCAAGGTAAAGAAAATTCCGGTCTTGGTCTGTATTTACAAATAAGAGTACTACTGACTCAATTCCTGCTTGATGACTTACTGCTTTCCAGCTTCACAAAGGATGGTGCTGCATGCACGTGCACACATATACACAGAAGCATGTAATTGCTCAGCTTGCACTCTAGATGACCCTGTACGTGGAGCCAGTATCCCCATCAGCTCCAGCCCAGCAATTCACTCTGCAACCAAATAAGGTAAGAAAATAAGTTGAATGCAAAAGAGGAGTCATGTCAAAAAAACTATTTCCCACAGTAGATCCTGCCAGAATGATAGGAATCTGTTTAAAAATTAAGTTAAAACTACACCTGCTTAGAAATTTGTACTGAGATGTATGAATAGTTCACATATTTACTTACCTATGTTAACGGGGCCAAATTACCTTGGAAGAGAAGTGGTCTTACCTGTAAATAGAGTGTGCTCGATAATGTCACTCAGTCTACTAGTTGGGCAATAAATGTTACATCTTTTACAAAGCATTTTTCAGTAGATCCTATTGTTGGTGAGTCAATGGAAAGAGGGATGGTCTGAAAGCTGCCATACTGTTTCACATACACACAAACATGCATGTCCTAGATGATATATTTATCAGAGGACAGTGTCAGCTGTGGCTTAGTGTGTCACTCACTCGCCTCTGAGTCAGAAGGTTGTGGGTTCAAGTCCCACTCCAGAGGCTTGAGCACATGATCCAGGTTGATACTCCAGTGCTGTCATTCAGCTGAGCTGTTTAACCGGGATCCTGTTTACCCTCTCAGGTGGATGTAAAAGATCCTATAGCACTATTTCGAAGAAGAGCAAGGGAGTTATCCCTGGTCTCCTGGCCAATATTTATCCCTCAGCTAGCATCACCAAAACAGATTATCTGGTCATTATCACATTACTATTTGTGGGAGCTTGTTGTGAACAAATTGGCTGTCGCGTTTCCCACATTACAACAGTGACTACACTTCAAAAGTACTTCATTTGGCTGTAAGCCGATTTGAGATGTCTGGTGGTTGCAAAAGGTGGTATTTAAATGCAAGTCGTTTTTTTTATATTGAAAGGGTAATCAAACTACTGGTGCTACGGGGTCAACTACAATTCAAGAGTTTCAGGACACATAATAGTGTTTTAATTCTACTAGCCTCTACATTAAACATACATGGATATAAAATAAGGCAAATCTGCCTTACGATTGAACTTTCATTCTAAATCTAATTTGCTTTTGTAACTACATTTTCATTCTAGATCTAATCTGCCAATGTAATATACTGCTGGGGAAAGCAAAATTTTGAATTAATCCAGTTCTGGCCGCCCATGGAGTGATATCCCCCAGATAAATGGGGGTGTTGACAGGAACAAGGGAAAGCCAGTACTGCTTTCACTCTGGTTTGTCCTTCAGTGCGCCCCATAGCGCAACCCCAATAGAAGCTGCCATTGTTTCTGTTAATTTAAGCTGCGGTATCAATCACTATGACGAGAACGCGAATGACAGCAATTGGGGATGGTATTCATTTGTAGGCATTCAGTTGTTTGTAGGTGTAACAGCCATTTGTGAAACCACACAGGAAAATAGCAGCATCTTGTGATTCACAGGAGGGTAGCTTGCATAGTGGTTTGCAGGATTATTCGGCCGGATTTTAATCCTGCCTGCCCGATAGGAACAGGAATGGTTGAAATATCAGTACAGCCCTTACTGCCGTGTTCGCGACACGCTCCCGCCTGCAGTCATTTTAACCGCGCTGTTTGAGAGTTGTCCAAAGCACCCTCCAGAGGCAGGGGGTGCCTCGTGAATATGTGTAAATCGGGGTCCTATGGTACAATTACGACCCCAGCACCATTTTAACTTCAAATCATGAAAGTGTCGCTAAGTGCTCAACCCACCAATAAAAACTAACGCCATTGGTCTCTCAAAAGGCACTGAAGTGGTATTTAAAGGGATGCCCACCTGCAGGTAATTTTGTGCATTTTGGAATGTCAGGAGATTTTTCCGGCATCTAGATTGCTTCTTTCTCACGTTTATTTTTGCCTTATTACACTCAGCAAGCTTTATTGGGAGCTATTATTCCAGTTCCATTGGAATGGAGGAGCAGCAGTAGCAGCCTTAGCAACCAGCAGGTTCATGGGCCTATCAGAGAGGGCGCTTGCAGGAGGCCATACCCAGCACGCAGGGTGTATGGGCCAAGAGTCAGTTTTGTGGATCTATCTGAAGAGCAGTGCCTCAGGAGGCTGCCTTTCTCCATGCAGGCTGCTGCAGAGCTCTGTGGCAACAGGAGGTTATGATTTATAAGTGGATGTCAATGTTACCACTGCCCTTAACTTCATCCATACCGGCTCGTTCCAGTCTGCGACAGGGGACTTGCATGTTTCAGGTAATTATTTTGCTCTAATTTCATTGCAATTGTTCTCCGAACTGTTAGTGTTTAGTAGTGTCCATTTAACAGTGATTGAACACTTGAGGCCAATCATTTGGGAATGGCCTGAAGGAACAGAATTCTTAGGCTTAATTGGCCTGGCAGTCTAAGTGTGGGCCCTTGGTTAATGACAGGAGGTATAATGGGGGGGACAGCAAAAGCCCATAAAACCAATGGAATAAAAGGTGTGGCACAGACTGGGCAACTCAGTACAATATAAAACTATTAATCATGCACAGAACTAAATAATAAGTCATTATATGTGTCCATACTATTTGGTAACTATTAGTTACAGTAGAAATGCAATGATAGATTATTTAGTTTTGAAACAGAAAGGTAAGTACTATTTACTAATGCCAGTGTCAATACAAAATACAATCCTTGGCCTTGTTAGATTCCTCTTATCGGGTTCTGATTAATCCTTATGTGATACCATGAAAACAATGCTCCATTACTGTAGACACTGCAGTCACTGCTGCCAGTCACTGTTCTCAGTCTCCTTTTGTTTGCCACATTGCTCATATTGAACACATACACACTCCTTCATATCTACTTCCTCAACAAATCCATTCTACACATTTCTGCTCCAAGGTACAAGGATTCACGATGACATGAAAGCCGTGATCCTGACCAATGGATCCACCACAGACCCAATTCACGTACAGACCAGGATCAAGCAAGGCTGTGTCATCGCACCAATGCTCTTCTCGATCTTCCTTGCTGCAATGCTCCATCTCGCCCTCAGCAAGCTCCCCTGCAGAGTGGAGCTAATCTACAGAACAAACAGAAAACTGTTCAACCACTGTCACCTCCAGTCTAGATCCAAGATCATCCCATCCTCTGACATTGAACTACAGTATGCAGACGACGCCTGCGTCTGCGCACACCCGGAGACCGAATTCCAAGCCGTCGTCAACACCTTCACCGAGGCATACGAGAGCATAGGCCTTACACTAAATATCCATAAAACAAAGGTCCTCTACCAACTTGCCCCTGCCACACAGTACTGCCCCCTGATTATCAAAATCCACGACGAAGCCTTGGGCAATGTGGATCTTTTACCATACCTCGGGAGCCTACTGTCAACAAGGGCAGACATTGATGACGAAGTCCAACACCGCCTTCAGTATGTCAGTGCAGCCTTCAGTCGCCTGAGGAAGAGAGTGTTTGAAGACCAGGACCTCAAACCCAACACTCATGATCTATAGAGCAGTAGTGATACACGCCCTCCTATATGCTTCAGAGACATGGACTATATACAGCAGGCACCTCAAAGCACTGGAGAAGTACCACCAACGCTGCCTCCGCAAGATCCTGCAAATCCATTGGCAGGATAGGCGCACCAACATCAGTGTTCTTTCTCAGGCCAACATCCCCAGCATCGAAACATTGACCACACTCTCTCAGCTCTGATGGACATACGAGACTCTTAAAACAAGTGCTCTACTTGGAGCTCCGACACGGCGAGAGAGTCCCAGGTAGGCAGAGGAAACGCTTCAAGGACACCTTCAAATCCTCCTTGGAAAAAGTGTAACATCCCCACCAACACCTGGGAATCCCTGACCCAAGACCGCCCTAATTGGAAGAGAAACATCCGAGAAGGTTCCGAACATCTGGAGTCTCTTCTCCGGGAGCAAGCGGAACCCAAGCACAAACAACAGGAGTGCACGACAACCCAAGCACCCCACCCACTTGTCCCTTCAACCATCGTCTGTTCCACCTGTGACAGAGACGGCATTGCACTGGACTACATTGGACTCATCAGTCACCTGAAAACTCATTTTCGTGTGGAAGCAAATCATCCTCAACTCCGAGGGACTGCTGAAGAGAAAGATTTCTCCAGTAGTTGCCAGAGATCTCTCACTATTTTTCCACCACGTTCCTTGCTCATGGAGGCAGGAATATAAAAATGTGTTATTGGCAATGTTTGACATCTCTTCAGTCTCTGTCAATTAGTGCAAACCCATTCCCAGAGCCAGCAATTGCATCAGTGCAGGTTTTCTTTCAGTTGACAATGATTGATGGAACTAGCCACATGTCACCAAGACACAAACTCACCTTCTCTCCCTTTGTCTTATTGTATCTCATTGGCACAGTCAGGTTATTGTCATTGAATAGTACAGCACAGAAAGAGGCTATTTGGCCCATCGAGTCTGTGCTGGCTCTTTGAAGAGCAGTCCAGTAAATCCCACTCTCCCTGTTCTTTCCCCATATTCCTGGAATTTTTTCTCCAAGAATTTGCCATCAGAAAACAGGGTTTTAATTGGGCAAAGATAAGAGGATTTAAAAAATAAATAAATCACTTCATGGGATGTGGACATTGCTGTTAAGGCCTTTAATTCTCCTCTCCACTCCCACACTGAGCTGTCCACCCTCAGCCTCTTGCTTCATTACAATGAAGCTCAACATAAGCTCGAGGAACATAAGAACATAAGAAATAGGAGCAGGAGGCGGCCATTTGACCCCTCGAGCCTGCTCCGCCATTTAATAAGATCATGGCTGATCTGATCATGGAATCGGCTCCACTTCCCAGCCCTCTCCCCATAACCCTTTATTTCCTTATCGCTCAAAAACCTGTATCTCTGCCTTAAATATATTCAATGACCCAGCCTCCACAGCTCTCTGGGGCAGAAAATTCCATAGATTTACAACCCTTTGAGAGAAGAAATTTCTCCATCTCAGTTTTGAATGGGCGGCCCCTTATTCTGAAACTAGTTCTAGATTCCCCTATGAGTGGAAATATCCTCTCTGCGTCTACCTTGTTGAGCCCCCTCATTATCTTATGTTTCAATAAGATCACCTCTTGTTCTTCTGAACTCCAATGAATATAGGCTCAACCTGTCCTCATCTTCAGAATCAACCCAGTGAACCTTCTCTGAACTGCCTCTAATGCAAGTATATCCTCTCTCAAATAAGGAGACCAAAACTGTACGCAGGTGTGGCCTCACCACTACCCTGTACAGTTGTAGCAGGACTTCTCTGCTTTTATACTCTATCCCCTTTGCAATAAAAGCCAACATTCCATTTGCCTTCCTGATTACTTCCTGTACCTGCATAGTTACTTTCTGTGTTTCATGCACAAGGACCCCCAGGTCTCTCTGCACTGCAGCATTTTATAATTTTTCTCCATTTAAATAATAACTTGCTTGTTTTTTTCTGCCAAAGTGGATAACCTCACACTTTCCCACATTATACTCCATCTGCCAAATTTTTGCCCACTCACTTAGCCTGTCTATATCCCATTGCAGATTTTTTATGTCCTCCACAATTTGCTTTCCCACCCATCTTTAACATCAGCAAACTTGGCTACATTACACTCGGTCCCTTCATCCAAGTCATTAATATAGATTGTAAATAGTTGAGGCCCCAGAACTGATCCTTGTTACTGTTTGTCAACTGGAAAATGATCCATTTATCCCGACTTTCTGTTAGTTAGCGAATCCTCTATCCACCTCATCTTTCGATTAGGCACTTTACAGCTTTCTGGACTCAACATCAAGTTCAACAATTTCAGAGCGTAACCCCTCCTATTTTTTTTCACACAGCAGCTGTTGATGATTCTGCCATTCCCATTTACACCTTGTCTAGACTCGGCTTTTGTTTCTTTGTCCTATTACCATCACCTTTTGCTTTGTACTATCATCCCTTTTGTCATTTAATCTCTCCTGCCTTCCACAGACCTTCCATTTTGTTCTTTCCTCCCCCCAGCCCCCTTCCCTACCCCTACACTTCCTTAAAATCTGTTACATCTCTTAACATTTTCCAATTCCGACGAAGGGTCATCGATCGGAAACGTTAACGTTATTTCTCTCTCCACAGATGCTGCCTGACCTGAGTATTTCCAGCCTTTACATAACACCTTTCATGTCTTCTCAATATTCCACAGCTATTCGCAACCAATTCATTATTTTTGAAGTGTGGTCAGTTTTGTCATGTGGGCAGACACTGGAGCTATTTTGTGCACAGCAAGAATCCATAAACAGCAACTGAATGAATGACCAATTAACTACCTGCATTTTCTGTCTGTATTTCAGATTTCCAGCCTCTGCAGCATTTTGCTTTTGTGCTAATATATTTCTGATGGTGTTGGTTATGCCACCAGAACTCTCTGCACCTTGATTCCCATTGGACACATGTAACCTGAGGTAACTCAATCCAATGCCAGCAGCCAAAAGTTCAGCGGAAATATACGGAAGCTACATAATATATATTTTTTTTAATTGTTGCTTAAGTTTTATGTAAAGTTTATCCAATTGTCTACCCACAATTGCTTTGATAATCTAAGGCCTTCAATCAAAACTAGTGTCGTCTCAAATGAAATGAAATGCAGGGTTATGGGATTTCAATGAGTCAAACTCAGCTGGGTCATTAGCCTGAAGCTGTTACTACATATGTCACCAAACACTGATTTGTCAATTGGAAAAACAAAGCTTTTTATATTGTAGTAACATGTAGTCTTGTGACACCTCCAGCACCTCATGATATCTCACGTGGCAAACATATTACTTCATTGTCAACTTTGGATTTTATTTCACACAATGGTTGCATTATTGTGGTTGATTGTTGTTCATCTGTGAAAGGAAGAATAAAAGTGTGTATTTTAATTTTGTGTGTGTGTGTGTGTGTGTGAGAGAGATCTGGTCTGTCGCAGTTTATTGGAAGGTATCCAATCCTTGTCAGTCTAATGATGAGATACAGCTTTGACTTAAATTTTCTGCCTCTTGAATGCAACCAGACATCTCACAAGCGTATTTTATAAATGTTATTCAAATGATGCAGCTTTACCTCCTATTGTACATACTGTTAGGCTGATAGCAGTGGCTCAGTGGGTAGCACCCTCACCTCAGAGTCAAAAGGTTGTGGGTTTCAAGCCCCGCTCTGGAAACTTGAGCACTCAATCGAGGCTGACACTTCGGCGCGTAAAAGATCCCACAGCACTATTTTGATGAAGAGCAGGGAAGTTCTGCCCAGCGTCCGGGCCAAAATTAATCCCTCAACCAACATCACTAAAACAGAATATCCTCGTCATTATCTCATTGCTGTTTGTAGGAAATTGCTATGTCTCTTGCTTTCTAGCTTTCTTTCTAGCTCTCTTTCTTTCTGGCTGGAAAATGCATGCGTTTGTGTAACCAAGAAAATAAGAATCAATCAAAATTATATTTAGAAGCAAATTCCTTACCTACAGCTCCTTGCCTACTGGTGCATGGTTCATAATAACGGCAATGACAATGTCTAATCTCAAAATTCATTCAAACCTTGAAATTGCCTCACTGGTTGTATGAAAATCTACCATCAGGTCCTGAGGTGCATGTTTATACTCCTAATGCACACCCAGGACTACAGCAGGGGAACATCAGACCGTGTTGAACCTCAGTGTCAAACTATTGGGAAATTAGATGCTGGCAAGAGAAATGGTGGTGACATGTTATTTAATCCTGAGTGACATCAATATAATAATCAATCATGGTATTGGGTAATGGGGGAACTTAATGTTCAGGGTGTGACTTCATTTTAACCATGGTTAAGCTCACCAGTTGCCAAATTGCACACTGAAATGGGCAAGTGATGTTGTTTGTCTCTAAAAACTGCATGCAAAGAAATATTTGTATAAAAGGTAGACTAATGCCAACCTTTTAGAATATGGGAAGAGCATACAAGTCTAGGCTGACAGCTAATACTGGATATCCAAAAATGTGCTCACTTATTGTCTATTCTTATATTTTATCTGCAGTGATATTATAACTGACATCTGGGAGATTTGATAAAGTTTTGAAAAATGAAAAAAGTTTGTAGGAAACAAACTAGAAATGGAATGTAAATGCTTGCTAATGATGCAACTCAACCATTTCAAGTTTTTTTTATACTTTCTTCGCCCTTCTTATTAATCTAATCAACTGCCATTCTAGGCACCTTTACCCAGAATGAGAGGGTGGGGCATGAGATCGTGACTCTTGCTTCAGAGCTGACTGCTGGGAGTTGCACAAAACGTTGTTCTCATGACTTCACCATAGATTTTTCCCTTTCTGTGGGGAAGTGCTTCATCTTTTCCATGGCCATGGGGGGAAATGTAGACAAACAAGATGATACAAAGATGGGTGGGAAAGCAAACTGCGAGGAGGACACAGATAATCTGCAAAGGGATATAGTCAGGCTAAGTGAGTGGGAAAATATTTGGCAGATGGAGTATAATGTGGGAAAATGTGAGGTTATCCTCTTTGGCAGAAAAAATAGAAAAGCAAATTATTATTTAAATGAAGAAAAATTGCAAAGTGCTGCAATACACAGGGATCTGGGGATCCTTGTGCATAAAACACAAAAAGTTAGTGTTGTGTATGGAGAAAGAATCACACTGAAAATTGTGAGCTCAAAGTAAACTATGACCGTAGTCTTTTAATGCAAGTCTCCAGAGTGCCTCTCCAACCTGTGAAGCCTCCTTAAATACTTGTGCTCCCAAGGGATTATGGGATCCCTTGAGACTCCAGGGGATGAGCCCTCTGGTGGCTGTACAGAATAAATACAAGTCCACATATATAACAACACTTCTCCCGCCACCCCCCCACCGCCAAAGTCAATAGTATAACTATTTACAATGTGAGTCGATCTGGAGCCCTTCTTGCCCTGGTTGATCGTCTCAGTGTGAAAGCTGGTGTTGTTGAATCATTTGTTGGGCCCTTGCTGTGCAGCTGGTCTTGCTGGGTTGCCTGGTGTGTTGGGCCCTGCTGGGCTGCTGTGGATGATGGGTTCTGCTTTGTGGTCAACTGTGGTGCTGGTTGCCACTGGTGTGTATGTTGGGGGATCAAAAAAGGTAGGGTCCAAGGTGGGTTGCTCAGGATAGTCTGTGAATCTGAGTTTGATTTGGTCCAAGTGTTTCCAGTGAATGAGTCCATTTGAAAGTTTGACCCGAAACACCCTGCTCCCCTCTTTGGCCATGACAGTGCCGGGAAGCCACTTGGGACCTTGTCCATAATTTAATACAAATACAGGATCATTGATTTCAATCTCACGTGACACATTTGCACTATCATGGTATGCACTTTGTTGAAGCCTCCTGCTCTCTACCTGTTCATATAGATCAGGGTGAACTAACCCAAGTGCTCTTTTCACGAGCAGTTCAACAGGTGGGATCCCAGTGAGTGAGTGGGGTCTCGTGCGGTAGCTAAGCAGGACTCGGGATAGGCGAGTCTGCAGTGAGCCTTCAGTTACCCTCTTCAAGCCTTGCTTGATGGTTTGCACTGCTCTCTCTGCCTGACCATCGGACGCTGGTTTAAACGGGGCAGATGTGACATGTTTGATCCCGTTACGGGTCATGAATTCTTTGAACTCAGCACTGGTAAAACATGGCCCGTTGTCACTCACCAGGACATCGGGTAAGCAGTGAGTGGCAAACATGGTCCGCAGGCTTTCAGTGGTGGCAGCGGATGTGCTAGCCAACATTATCTCACATTCAATCCACTTGGAATACGCATCTACAATCACAAGGAACATTTTACCCAAGAACGGGCCTGCATAGTTGACGTGTACCCAAGAACACGGTTTGGAGGGCCAAGACCATAAACTTAGTGGCGCCTCCCTGGGTGCATTGCTTAATTGCGAGAATGTATTACATCTGTGAACGCAGGACTCTAAATCCGCATCGATACTGGTCCACCACACGTGGGATCTGGCTATCGCTTTCATCATTGATGTCTGGGTGGGTACTGTGGAGGTCATTGATGAAAGTGTCTCTGCCCTTCTTGGGGACCACTACTCGATTGCCCCACAGAAGGCTGTCTGCCGGTATAGACATTTCATCTTTACGTCGCTGGAACACCTTTATCTCTTCCTGCATTTCCACTGGGACAATGGACCAGCTCCCGTGAAGTACACAGCTTTTGACGAGAGATAATAAGGGGTCCTGGCTTGTCCAGGTTTTGATCTGCCGGGCAGTGACGGGTGATTGCTCACTCTCAAATGCTTCCATAACCATGGCTAGATCTATGGGCTGCGCCATATCCACCCCCGTGGTGGGCAATAGCAGCCTACTGAGAGCATCGGCGCAATTTTCTGTGCCTGGCCTGTGGCGGATGGCGTAGTTGTATGCGGACAATGTGAACGCCCATCTCTGGATGTGGGCCGATGAGTTGGTATTTATCCCTTTACTCTCGGAAAACAGGGATGTAAGTGGCTTATGGTCAGTTTCCAATTCGAATTTTAGCCCAAACATGTATTGATGCATTTTCTTTACCCCATAGACACACGCTAACGCTTCTCTTTCAATCATGCTGGATGCTCTCTCAGCCTTATGCAGAAGCAATTGGTTGCAGTTTCCCAAAATCATTAGCTTGTTGCAATACACACCCGATGCCATATGACCGCATCACATGCTAGTACCAAACGCTTACATGAATCATACAACACAAGCAATTTGTTTGAGCATAACAATTTTCTTGCTTTTACAAAGGCATTTTCTTGGCTTTTGCCCCAAACCCATTCGCCCCCTTTTCGTAGTAAGACATCTAGTGGTTCTAGCAGTGTGTTGAGACCTGGTAAGAAGTTACCAAAGTAGTCCAAGAGTCCCAGAAACGACCGCAGCTCCGTCACGTTCTGTGGCCTGGATGCGGTCTCGATTGCCTCCGTCTTTGCGTTAGTGGGCCTGATGCCGTCCATCACAATCCTCCTTCCCAGGAACTCCACTTCAGGTGCCAGGAAAACACACTTCGAGCATTTTAACCTGAACCCCACGCGGTTGAGTCGACTAAGAACCTCCTCCAGATTCTGCAGGTGCCCGACTGTGTTCCGACCTGTGACCAAGATGTCGTCCTGGAAGACCACGGTGTGCGGGACTGACTTCAGTAAACTTTCCATGTTTCTCTGGAATATCGCCGCCGCTGATCGGATTCCAAACGGGCATCTGTTATAAACAAAAAGACCTTTGTGCGTGTTAATGCAGGTGAGAGCCTTCGATGATTCCTCCAGTTCCTGCATCATGTAGGCTGAAGTCAGATCCAGCTTCGTGAACGTCTTTCCTCCCGCCAGCATTGCAAAGAGGTCGTTGGCCTTTGGTAGTGGGTATTGGTCCTGCAGGGAGAAATGATTGATAGTTACTTTGTAATCGCCACAGATTCTGATGGTGCCGTCTTCCTTGAAGACTGGGACAATAGGATGGGCTACTCGCTGAACTCGATCGGTGAAATGATGCCCTCTCTTTGCAGCCGGTCTAGCTCGATCTCTACCCTTTTTCCCATCATGTACGGTACTGCTCTGGCCTTGTGATGGATGGGTCACACCCCCGGCATTAGGTGGACCTGCGCTTTTGCTCCTTGGAATTTCCCGATGCCTGGTTCGAACAGCGAAGGAAATTTGTTTAAGACCTGGGCACACGAAGTGTCGTGAGCGGGCGATAGCACTTGGACGTCGTCCCAGTTCCAGTGTATCTTCCCCAGCCAGCTCCTGCCGAGCAGCATGGGACCATCGCCCGGTACCACCCAGAGTGGTAGCTTGTGCACCGCTCCATTGTAGGAGACCTTTACAGTAGCACTACCGATTACAGGAATCAGTTCTTTCATGTAAGTTCTTCGTTTCGTGCGAACTGGAGTTAAGACTGGCCTTGAGGCCTTGTTGCACCACAACCTTTTGAAAGTCTTTTTGCCCATGATGGACTGGCTCACACCTGTGTCCAGCTCCATTGACACTGGGAGTCCATTTAGTTCAACATTTAGCATTATCGGGGCAATTCGTGGTGAATGTGTGCACCTCATACCTCTGCCTCCTCTATCTGAGGCTCTGGTTCATCGTGATCCTCCATGGATCTGTCCTCCTGCAACATGGTGGTTTGCAGGTTTAACAGGCTTTGCAGCTCGCCTGCAAACTCGTTGGAGATGTCCCCTTGTTCCATAGCCCTTGCAAACGTACTCTTTGAATCGGCATGAATGGAATCGATCACCCCCGCAGCGCCAACAAGGTGTTAATGACCTTGCATTCATCACCCTTGATGGTGGACTCTGAGTCATCTGTCGTCGAGAGGAGCATGGTGAGGCAGTCGGGACTTCGGAGAGAGGCCTATAAAAGGCACAGCAGGGAGTCCGGGGCCCAGCGTCGGCAAGAGGTGCGTGGTGAGGCAGTCGGGACTTTGGAGAGAGGCCTATAAAAGGCGTGCCAGTGCAGCTACAGGGAGAAGGCAAAAAAAGTAGAAAGGTGACGTCACAGCCAAGGGGGTAAGTGATTGGTGAGTAGTTTTTCTTTTTTCTCTTCTATAACAGTGAGTAAACTTTAGCATTGTTGCCAATTTAAGTGTATCTAAGGGTTAAGTCATGGCAGGAGAACTCGGTCACGTGATATGCTCCTCCTGTACCATGTGGGAACTCGGACACTTCCGGTGTCCCTGATGACTACGTGTGCGGGAAGTGTATCCGCCTCCACTCCTGAAGGTCCGCGTTGCGGAATTGGAGCTGAGGGTGGATTCACTCTGGAGCATCCACGATGCTGAGAATGACGGGAGTAGCACGTGTAGCGAGTTGGTCTTACCACAGGTGAAGGGTCCACAGCCAGCTAGGGAATGGAAGACCAGCAGGAAGGAAGGTAGTGCAGGGGTCCCCTGCGGTCATCCCCCTGCAAAACAGATACACCGTTTTGAGTACTGTTGAGGGGGATGACTCATCAGGGGAGGGCAGCAGCAGCCAAGTTCATGGCACCGTGGCTGACTGCTGCACAGGAGGGCAGGAAAAAGAGTGGAGAGCGATAGTGAGAGGGGATTTGATTGTAAGGGGATAGATAGGCGTTTCTGCGGCTGCAACCGAGACTCCAGGATGGTATATTGCCTCCCTGGTGCAAGGGTCAAGGATGTCTCGGAGCGGGTGCAGGACATTCTGAAAAGGGAGGGTGAACAGCTAATTGTTGTGGTGCACATTGGTACCAACGCTATAGGTTAAAAAAAGGGATGAGGTCCTGCAAGACGAATTTAAGGAGCTAGGAGCGAAATTAAAACGTAGGACCTCAAAAGTAGTAATCTCAGGATTGCTACCAGTGCCACGTGCTAGTCAGAGTAGGAATCGCAGGATAGCTCAGATGAATATGTGGCTTGAGCAGTGGTGCAGCAGGGAGGGATTCAAATTCCTGGGGCATTGGAACCGGTTCTGGGGGAGGTGGGACCAGTACAAACCAGACGGTCTGCACCTGGGCAGGACCAGAACCAATGTCCTAGGTGGGGGAGCATTTGCTAGTGCTGTTGGGAAGGAGTTAAACTAATATGGCAGGGGGATGGGAACCAATACAGGGAGACAGAGGGAAACAAAAAGGAAACACAAGCAAAAGACAGAAAGGAGATGAGTAAAAGTGGAGGGCAGAGAAACCCAAGGCAAAAAACAAAGGGCCACTGAATATAAAGGGGCTGCAGGAGGGGTCAAAACTAAAAATCATGGTTTAAAAACTCTACCTAAACGCGCGCAGCATTCGAAATAAAGTAAATGAGTTGACGGCACAAATCATTACAAATGGGTATGATTTGGTGGCCATTACAGAAACGTGGTTGCAGGGTGGCCAAGACTGGAAATTAAACATAGATGGGTATCTGACAATTTGGAAGGATAGACAAGAAGGGAAAGGAGGTGGGGTAGCTCTGTTAATAAAGGATGATATTAGGGCAGTTGTGAGAGATGATATTGGCTCTAATGAACAAAATGTTGAATCATTGTGGGTGGAGATTAGAGATAGTAAGGGGAAAAAGTCACTGGTGGGCGTAGTTTATAGGCCCCCAAATAATAACTTCACGGTGGGGCGGGCAATAATCAAGGGAATAATGGAGGCATGTGAAAAAGGAACGGCAGTAATCATGGGGGATTTGAACTTGCATATCGATTTGGTCAAATCAAATCGCATGGAGCAGCCTGGAAGAGGAATTCATAGAATGCATACAGGATTGTTTCTTCGAACAGTATGTTACAGAAACTACAAGGGATCAAGCTATCTTAGATCTGGTCCTGTGTAATGAGAGAGGAATAATAAACGATCTCCTCGTAAAAGATTCTCTCGGAATGAGTGATCACAGTATGGTTGAATTTATAATACAGATTGAGGGTGAGGAAGTAATGTCTCAAACGAGTGTACTATGCTTAAACAAAGGGGACTACAGTGGGATGAGGGCAGAGTTAGCTAAAGTAGACTGGGAACACAGACTAAACGGTGGCACAATTGAGGAACAGTGGAGGACTTTTAAGGAGCTCTTTCGTAGTGCTCAACAAAAATATATTGCAGTGAAAAAGAAGGGCGGTAAGAGAAGGGATAACCAGCCGTGGATAACCAAGGAAATAAAGGAGAGTATCAAATTAAAAACCAATGCGTATAAGGTGGCCAAGGTTAGTGGGAAAATAGAAGATTGGGAAAATTTTAAATGACAGCAAAGAATGACTAAGAAAGCAATAAAGAAAGAAAAGATAGATTACGAAGGTAAACTTGCGCAAAACATAAAAACGGATAGTAAAAGCTTTTACTGATATATAAAACGAAAAAGAGTGACTAAAGTAAATGTTGGTCCCTTAGAAGATGAGAAGGGGGATTTAATAATGGGAAATGTGGAAATGGCTGAGACCGTAAACAATTATTTTGCTTCGGTCTTCACAGTGGAGACACAAAAACCATGCCAAAATTTGCTGGTCACAGGAATGTGGGAAGGGAGGACCTTGAGACAATCACTATCAGTAGGGAGGTAGTGCTGAACAGGCTAACGGGACTCAAGGTAGACAAGTCCCCAGGTCCTGATGAAATGCATCCCACGGTATTAAAAGAGATGGCGGAAGTTACAGCAGATGCATTTGTTATAATCTACCAAAATTCTCTGGACTCTGGGGAGGTAACAGCGGATTGGAAAGCAGCTAATGTAACGCCTCTGTTTAAAAAAGGGGGCAGACAAAAGGCAGGTAACTATAGGCCGGTTAGTTTAACATCTGTAGTGGGGAAAATGCTTGAAGCTATCATTAAGGAAGAAACAATGGGACATCTAGATAGGAATAGTGCAATCAAGCAGACGCAACATGGATTCGTGAAGGGGAAATCATGTTTAACTAATTTACTAGAATTCTTTGAGGATATAACGAGCATGGTGGTTAGAGGTGTACTGATGGATGTGGTGTATTTAGATTTCCAAAAGGCATTCGATAAGGTGCCACACAAAAGATTACTGCAGAAGATAAAGGTATGCGGAGTCAGAGGAAATGTATTAGCATGGATCGAGAATTGGTTGGCTAACAGAAAGCAGAGAATCGGGATAAATAGGTCTTTTTCGGGTTGGAAATCGATGGTTAGTGGACAGGGATCGGTGCTGGGACCACAACTGTTTACAATATACATAGATGACCTGGAAGAGGGGACAGAGTGTAGTGTAACAAAATTTGCAGATGACACAAAGATTAGTGGGAAAGCGGGTTGTGTAGAGGACACAGAGAGGCTGCAAAGAGATTTAGATAGATTAAGCAAATGGGCTAAGGTTTGACAGATGGAATACAATGTCGGAAAGTGTGAGGTCATCCGCCTTGGGGGGGGGGGGGGAAACTGTAAAAGGGAATACTATTTGAATGGGGAGAAATTACAACATGCTGCGGTGCAGAGGGACCTGGGGGTCATGAAACTCTTTTGGAGTTTACCTGAAAAAACATAAACATTAATCCATGCCACCCGCCCTGGATGACACTCCAGACATTTACAAGGCCCTTTTTTTCCTTTTTTTTTTGGGCACTAATCATTTTTTTTCCGTGCCCCCTATAAAAGGGGAGTGGGACACTAAAAGCACCGGCAATTAAAACAAATTAAACTTTAAAACATAAAATCAAATTAAAATTTGGTTGCCGGGCGTGATGATGCACTCCAGTCCCTCCGGTGCCCACCTCTCGCGGAAGGCCGCGAGCGTACCGGTGGACACCACGTGCTCCATCTCCAAGGACACCCTGGACCGCCTGGGGGTCATGAAACTCTTTTGAGTTAACCTGCAAAAACATAAAACATTAAAACCATGCCACCCGACCTGGGTGACACAGCAGACATTTTCAAGGCCCCTTTTTCCCCCCCCCCCTTTTTTTTTTTTTTTTTTTTTTTTTGGCACTAAAATCACAATTTTCCCCAGTGCCCCCTATAAAAGGGAAGGGGGACACTAAAAGCACCGGCAATTAAGACAAATTAAACTTAAAAAACATAAAATCAAATTAAAATTTGGTTGCCGGGCGTGATGATGCACTCCAGTCCCTCCGGTGCCCACCTCTCACGGAAGGCCGCGAGCGTACCGGTGGACACCGCGTGCTCCATCTCCAAGGACACCCTGGACCGGATGTAAGAGCGGAAGAGAGGCAGGCAGTCAGGTTGAACGACCCCCTCGACCGCCCGCTGCCTGGCCCGGCTGATGGCACCCTTGGCAGTGCCCAGGAGCAGTCCTACGAGGAGGCCTTCGGACCTACCCGCTCCCCTCCGCACAGGGTGCCCAAAGATCAGGAGTGTGGGACTGAAGTGCAGCCAGAATTTCAGGAGCAGCCCCTTCAAATAATGGAACAGGGGCTGCAACCTTGTGCACTCAATAAAAACATGGAACACGGACTCCTCCAGACCGCAGAAATTGCAGGCGGCCTGGGAGTCCGTGAACCGGCTTAAAAATTTATTGCACGGCACTGCTCCGTGCACCACCCTCCAGGCCAAGTCCCCGATGAATAGTGGGAGTGCCCTCCATCGGGGACCCCCGCCTCCTCCGGACGGCAAGATGGTACGCCATGGCGTGTCCGGACGGCCGGCGAGGATGGCAAAGTTGAGGGTGTGCAGGAGCAGCCCGTACAGGAAACCCCTCCGCGCGGAACTGAAAGGCACGGAGGGGATTTCCCCGAGGCGGCTCAAGTTGTGAGGCGCCGGCCCCCGAGGGAGGTTCCGGGGTTTGGCGCCGATGAGGAATTCCGTCCGGACAGGGGTCAGTTCGGACGGGATCTCCCCACGTGCTTGAGCCTCCTCTATACACCTAACGGAGTCAGGGCCCAGAGCTGTTTTTAGCGACTCGATGGCATCGGCCGCATGGCGGACGTTGGCAGAATTTAGGCGCCGCGCCAGCGTGTCTGGCGCCATCCAGCCCGCTCCTCCGCCATCGAGCAGGTCCCTGACCCTGGTCACCTCACCAGCCACAGCCCTCTCTTCCGACCGCCACATAAAACCTCGGCCGTGGAGGCACGGATTCCCGAGCAGCGGTTCCTGCAGGACGGCCGCCACTCCAGCCGGCGGAGAGCTGCGCTTGGTGGAGACTTTGTTCCAGACCCTGATGAGTTCCCTGTAAAAGACAGGCAGCTCCCGGAGGGCGGTCCTGGCACCCCCCAAGTTCACAAACAGGAGCTGCGTGTCATAATTGAGGTCAAGCTGCTGGCGGAAGAAATACCTCGCCAGAGCACACCACCTAGGAGGGGGCTCGACGTAAAGGTATCTCTGCAGGGTCTGAAGACGGAAAGTCGCGAGCTGGGCGCTGACGCACACCAACGACTGACCGCCCTCCTCAAGCGGGAGACTCGGGACCGCGGCAGAGACCCAGTGCTTCCTGTTGTTCCAGAAGAAGTCCACCAGCTTCTTCTGTATCTTGGCGACAAACGCAGGGGGAGGGGTCAAAGTGACCAGCCGGTACCACAACATTGCGGCCACCAGCTGGTTTATGACTAGCGCTCGACCCCTGTAGGACAGCACTCGGAGCAGTCCTGTCCAGCGCCCTAGGTGAGCGGCGACCTTGGCCTCCAGCTCCTGCCAGTTCGCCGGCCAGGCTCCCTCGTCGGGGCTAAGGTAGACTCCCAGATAGAGGAGATGGGTCGTGCTCCAGGCAAAAGGCCTGAGCTCCTCCGGCAGGGAGTCCACCCGCCACTGACCCTGGGGGTCATGAAACTCTTTTGAGTTAACCTGCAAAACATAAAACATGTATCCGTGCCACCCGACCTGGATGACACACACAAGACATTTACAAGGCCCTTTTTTTTTTTTTTTTTTTTTTTTTGGGCACTAAAATCAAATTTTTCCTTTTTTCCAGTGCCCCCTATAAAAGGAGAGGGGGACACTAAAAGCACCGGCAATTAAAACAAATTAAACTTAAAAAAACGTAAAATCAAATTAAAATTTGGTTGCCGGGCGTGATGATGCACTCCAGTCCGTCCGGTGCCCACCTCTCGCGGAAGGCCGCGAGCGTACCGGTGGACACCGCGTGCTCCATCTCCAAGGACACCCTGGACCGGATGTAAGAGCGGAAGAGAGGCAGGCAGTCAGGTTGAACGACCCCCTCGACCGCCCGCTGCCTGGACCGGCTGATGGCACCCTTGGCCGTGCCCAGGAGCAGTCCTACGAGGAGGCCTTCGGACCTACCCGCTCCCCTCCGCACAGGGTGCCCAAAGATCAGGAGAGTGGGACTGAAGTGCAGCCAGAATTTCAGGAGCAGCCCCTTCAAATAGTGGAACAGGGGCTGCAACCTTGTGCATTCAATAAAAACATGGAACACGGACTCCTCCAGACCGCAGAAATTGCAGGCGGCCTGGGAGTCCGTGAACCGGCTTAAAAATTTATTGCACGGCACTGCTCCGTGCACCACCCTCCAGGCCAAGTCCCCGATGAATAGTGGGAGGACCCCTGCGTAGAGTGCCCTCCATCGGGGACCCCCGCCTCCTCCGGACGGCAAGATGGTACGCCATGGCGTGTCCGGACGGCCGGCGAAGATGGCAAAGTTGAGGGTGTGCAGGAGCAGCCCGTACAGGAAACCCCTCCGCGCGGAACTGAAAGGCACGGAGGGGATTTCCCCGAGGCGGCTCAAGTTGTGAGGCGCCGGCCCCCGAGGGAGGTTCCGGGGTTTGGCGCCGATGAGGAATTCCGTCCGGACGGGGGTCAGTTCGGACGGGATCTCCCCACGTGCTTGAGCCTCCTCGATGCACCTAACGGAGTCAGGGCCCAGAGCTGTTTTTAGCGACTCGATGGCATCGGCCGCGTGGCGGACGTTGGCAGAGTTTAGGCGCCGCGCCAGCGTGTCTGGCGCCATCCAGCCCGCTCCTCCGCCATCGAGCAGGTCCCTGACCCTGGTCACCTCACCAGCCACAGCCCTCTCTTCCGACCGCCACATGAAACCTCGGCCGTGGAGGTACGGATTCCCGAGCAGCGGCTCCTGCAGGACGGCCGCCACTCCAGCCGGCGGAGAGCTGCGCTTGGTGGAGACTTTGTTCCAGACCCTGATGAGTTCCCTGTAAAAGACAGGCAGCTCCCGGAGGGCGGTCCTGGCACCCCCCAAGTTCACAAACAGGAGCTGCGTGTCATAATTGAGGTCGAGCTGCTGGCGGAAGAAATACCTCGCCAGAGCGCACCACCTAGGAGGGGGCTCGACGTAAAGGTATCTCTGCAGGGTCTGAAGACGGAAAGTCGCGAGCTGGGCGCTGACGCACACCAACGACTGACCGCCCTCCTCAAGCGGGAGCCTCAAGACCGCGGCAGAGACCCAGTGCTTCCTGTTGTTCCAGAAGAAGTCCACCAGCTTCTTCTGTATCTTGGCGACAAACGCAGGGGGAGGGGTCAAAGTGACCAGCCGGTACCACAACATTGCGGCCACCAGCTGGTTTATGACTAGCGCTCGACCCCTGTAGGACAGCACTCGGAGCAGTCCTGTCCAGCGCCCTAGGCGAGCGGCGACCTTGGCCTCCAGCTCCTGCCAGTTCGCCGGCCAGGCTCCCTCGTCGGGGCTAAGGTAGACTCCCAGATAGAGGAGATGGGTCGTGCTCCAGGCAAAAGGCCTGAGCTCCTCCGGCAGGGAGTCCACCCGCCACTGACCCTGGGGGTCATGAATCCCAAAAAGTTAGTTTGCAGGTGCAGCAGGTAATCAGGAAGGCGAATGGAATGTTGGCCTTCATTGTGAGAGGGATGGAGTACAAAAGCAGGGAGATCCTGCTGCAACTGTATAGGGTATTGGTGAGGCCGCACCTGGAGTACTGCGTGCAGTTTTGGTCACCTTACTTAAGGAAGGATATACTGGCTTTGGAGGGGGTACAGAGACGATTCACTCGGCTGATTCCGGAGATGAGGGGGTGCCCTTATGATGATAGATTGAGTAGACTGGATCTTTACTCATTGGAGTTCAGAAGGATGAGGGGTGATCTTATCGAAACATTTAAAATAATGAAAGGGATAGACAAGATAGAGGCAGAGAGGTTGTTTCCACTGGTTGGGGAGACTAGAACTAGGGGGCACAGCCTCAAAATACGGGGGAGCCAATTTAAAACCGAGTTGAGAAGGAATTTCTTCTCCCAGAGGGTTGTGAATCTGTGGAATTCTCTGCCCAAGGAAGCAGTTGAGGCTAGCTCATTGAATGTATTCAAATCAGAAAAAGATAGATTTTTAACCAATAAGGGAATTAAGGGTTATGGGGAGCGGGCGGGTAAGTGGAGCTGAGTCCACGGCCAGATCAGCCATGATCTTGTTGAATGGCGGAGCAGGCTCGAGGGGCTAGATGACCTAACCCTGTTCCTAATTCTTATGGTGGATGGAGAAAGCACAGGAGATACAACAACTGGCCGACAGCCATGATGTGCAAGGATTCTTCACTGCAGTCAAGGCCACCTACGGCTCAAATACCCAAGGCCCCAACCCACTGCTGGCCAAGAATGGGGAAACTCTCATCAAGGACACCAAGGCAGTCAGGGCCCGCTGGAAGGAGCACTTTGAAGATCTCCTCAACCGAGACTCTGCCTTTGTTTTCATTCCGCAGCATGCTACCCGCCACCACCTCAGTAAAACCCCAGCCCTGCATGAGGTAGAAAAAGCCATAAGACAGCTTAAGAACAACAAGGCAATTAGAGCGGATGGAATCCCCGCTGAGGCATTGAAGTATGGCAGAGAGGCACTGTTGGCGTGAATGCATAACCTCCTCTCTCTCATCTGGAGGGAGGAGAGCATGCTGGGAGATCTCAGAGATGCAGTGTTTGTGACCATCTTTAAAAAAGGGGACATATCCGACTGCGGCAACAACAGAGGAATCTCCCTGTTATCAGCCACTGGGAAAGTTGTCGCTAAGGAAGGATATACTTGCATTGGAGGCTGTTAAGAGAAGGTTCACTAGGTTGATTCCGGAGATGAGAGGGTTGACTTATGAAGATAGATTGAGTAGGTTGGGCCTATACACATTGGAGTTCAGAAGAATGAGAGGTGATCTTATTGAAACTTATAAGATAATGAGGCGGCTTGACAAGGTAGATGCAGAGAGGATATTTCCACATCGGGGAATCTAGAACTAGTTTCAGAATAAGGGGTCACCCATTTAAAACTGAGATGAGGAGAAATTTCTTCTCTGAGGGTTGTAAATCTGTCGAATTCTCTGCCCCAGAAAGCTGTGGAGGTTGGGTCATTGAATATATTTAAGGCGGAGATAGACAGATTTTTGAGCGATCAGGGAATAAAGAGTTATGGGGAGCGGGCAGGGAAGTGGAGCTGAGTCCATGATCAGATCAGCCATGATCTTATTAAATGGTTAAGCAGACGCGAAGGGCCAAATGACCTACTCCTGTTCTTATTTCTTACGTTCTTATAAGGAGCTGTTCTCTCGCAGGTCGGGGGACCATGATTCATACCATCAGAGGGTGGTAAGATGTTGGTTATAAGAACATAAGAACATAAGAAATAGGAGCAGGAGTAGGCTATTTGGCCCATCGCGGCTGCTCCGCCATTCAATAAGGTCATGGCTGATCTGATCATGGACTTGGCTCCACTTCCCTCATAATACTCCAGTGAAGCGCCTTGGGACATGTCAATACCTTAAAGGTGCTATATAAATACAAGTTGTTGGTGTTATACTGTTTCACTATTTAACATGCATGTAGTCCTGTGCTGCAGCTTCCCAAGTTTAATTAATTAATTAAATTACAATGTAATTAAAAAAAAGACTTTCCAAAATTGGCACAAGTATCACAGTGTGGAATTACTGCCCACGCATCCCTGGATTTGTGACAATTGAAAAATATATCTACCAAAGTTCCCTTGATAGTTCAGTGGGTTTATCAGGTGAGTCACTGAGTTGAAAGAACTTGGTAAAACAGCAATTTATTTGTACTTGCAATTTAGTATACTGTATTCACTGTTCATGATTTGGTCTCCTCTACATTGGGGAGACCAAACGTAGATTGGTTGATCGCTTTGCAGAACACCTCCGTTCAGTCCGTAAGCGTGACCCCGAGCTTTCAGTCACCTGTCACTTTAATTCTCCTCTCCACTCCCACACTGAGCTGTCCGCCCTCAGCCTCTTGCATCATTACAATGAAGCTCAACGTAAGCTTAGAATAAGGGGCCGCCCATTTAAAACTGAGATGAGGAGAAATTTCTTCTCTCAGAAGGTTGTAAATCTCAGAGCTGTGGAAGTTGGGACATTGAATAAATTTAAGACAGAAATAGACAGTTTCTTAAACGATAAGGGGTTATGGGGAGCGGGCGCGGAAGTGGAGCTGAGTCCATGATCAGATCAGGCATGATCTTATTGATCTCCTGGGCGATAAAAAAGCTGGAGCGGCGTACCAGTTCAACCTCCAGCGCGAGCTGCTCAAAGTGTGCGACGATTTTGAGATGGCGACTGGGTGACGCCATCAAAACCTTGGTCGATGTTTTGGAGTGTGGGCAGGAACATCGGCGGGGCCCAGGTACAGAGGAGTGGGAAGGTCAGACCGGATGAGCAGCGGGAGTTTGTGGCGTAGGTGCGGCAAGAGATTGTGGCGTAAGAGCGGTGAGAGATCGTGCCGGAGGTGTGGTGATTGTTTTTTGTGGTGGAGGAGCGGCGAGAGATCGTGATGGAGATGCGGCAAATGAGGGTATGGGGCCCAGAAGAGCCGAGGGCCCAGGGGCAGCACGAGTCAGCCCACACTGCGATATGTGTGCGCACTAGGTCTGTGCAGCAGAGCAGGTCTCCAGTCATCCTGGTTAACCCTTGCCACTGGATAAAGGCCTAGCTCTATCAAGCCCGTGTGGTGGCTGGTGTGCAACGGTCACCACACGTTAAAAAAAATTCACGCACAGGCATCTTCCACCTCCTCAATTGTAGTTCAGTATTGGACCAACTCTTTTGGTTGGATAACAATAAAACAGTTAAGTCAAGTGCCCTCCAATCTGGGGGACACTCCAAACATTTTTCAACTGCTCTTTTTTTTTTTTGTTTGTTTTTTTTAAACTTTTTTTTGTGATTTTTTTTTTTTTGGGCAATAAAATCATAAATTTTACAAGTGCCCCCTATAAAAGGGGAGGGGAACACTAAAAACAATTAAACTTTAAAACATAAAATCAAATAAAAATTTGTTTGCCGGGGTAATGATGCACTCCAGTCCCTCCGGCGCCCACCTCTCTCTGAAGGCTGCGAGCGTACCGGTGGACACTGCGTGCTCCATCTCCAAGGACACCCTGGCGCAGATGTACGCGCGGAAGAGAGGCAGGCAGTCAGGCTGAACGACCCCCTCGACTGCCCGCTGCCTGGACCGGCTGATGGCACCCTTGGCCATGCCCAGGAGCAGTCCTACGAGGAGGCCCTCGGAGCTACCACAGGGTGCCCAAAGATCAGGAGTGTGGGACTGAAGTGCAGCCAGAATTTCAGGAGCAGCCCCTTTAAATATTGGAACAGGAGCTGCAACCTCGTACATTCAATAAAAACGTGGAACACGGACTATTCCAGACCGCAGAAATTGCAGGCGGCCTGGGAGCCCGTGAACTGGCTTAAAAATTTGTTGCACGGGACTGCTCCGTGCACCACCGTCCAGGCCAAGTCCCCGATAAATAGTGGGAGGACTCCCGCGTAGAGTGCCCTCCATCGGGGACCCCCGCCTCCTCTGGACATCAAGATGGTACGCCATGGCGTGTCCGGATGGCAGGCGAGGATGGCAAAGTTGAGTGTGCAGGAGCAGCCCGTACAGGAAACCCCTCCACGCGGAACTGAAAGGCACGGAGGGGATTTCCCCGAGGCGGCTCAAGTTGTGAGGCGCTGGCTCCCAAGGGAGGTTCCGGGGTTTGGCACCGATGAGGAATTCCGTCCGGACGGGGGTCAGTTCGGACGGGATCTCCCCACGTGCTTGAGCCTCCTCGATACACCTAACGGAGTCAGGGCCCAGAGCTGTTTTTAGCGACTTGATGGCATCGGCCGCGCGGCGGACGTCGGCTGAATTTAGGCGCTGCGCCAGCGTGTCTAGCGCCATCCAGCCCGCTCCTCCGCCATCGAGCAGGTCCCTGACCCTGGTCACCCCACCAGCCACAGCCCTCTCGTCCGACTGCCATCTAAAACCTTGGTCGTGGAGGTACGGATTCCCGAGCAGCGGCTCCTGCAGGACAGCCGCCATTCCAGCCAGTGGAGAGCTGCGCTTGGTGGAGACTTTGTTCCAGACCCTGGTGAGTTCCTTGTAAAAGACAGGAAGCTCCTGGACGGCGGTCCTGACGCCCCCCAAGCTCACAAACAGGAGCTGCGTGTCGTAAAAAATGCTTTCTGTGATCAGGAATTGAACCCAGACCATGGCAGTGAGAGCACCAAATTCTAACCACTGGACTACCAGGGAACTCAGTATTGGAACATCGGGTCTTTCATTGAAACACCTGTGAACTCATGGAATCCTCGTTCGAGGGACCGCCTATGATAATGGTATGGATCAGGTGTTTTTATAGAAACTTAATTAACTATTACAAAACAAAACACAAGATAATGGCTGAGGAGAACTTTTTTACATCCCTGGACATTGAATTCCATTTCTAAGTAACAGTTGCACAAGGGTTTGCATACAGTCCTGGGTTCAAATCCATCTCTGACTAATAAACGGCTCCTTTATCTGCTGGTTGCAAGAGTCCTAAGTGAACTCAAAAAAGCCCTTAAAATAGACAAGGCCTCTGTCAGGTAGTTCAAATCCACCCTTTAGTTCTTTTCAGCGGGAATAAAGCTGAGTTTTGAAGAAACAAACCATGGCTCTATACGCGTTACACATTTCTTGCCATGATTTAGATATGCGGTGTCCGTCCCCACTGAACTGAAGTACTCAGGTTTGCACTTTAGGAAGAATGTGAAGGCCTTAGAGAGGGTGCAGATATGCCAAGTCTGGGCATCTTGCACACACCTCACAACAAAAGGGTCTGTCCCTCATAGAATCATAGAATGGTTACAGCAGATAAGAAGGCCATTCGGCCCATCGAGCCTGTGCTGGCTCTCTGCAAGAGCACTTCAGCTAGTCCCACTCCCCCGCACTTTCCTTGTAGCCCTGCAATTTTTTTCCTTCAGGTATTTATCCAACTCCCTTTTTGAAAGCTACGTTTGAATCTGCCTCCAGCATCCCTTCAGGCAGTGCATTCAGGATCCTAACCACTAGATGCATAAAAAAATGTTTTTCCTCCTGTTGCCTTTGGTTCTTCTGCCAATCACCTTAAATCTGTGCCCTCTGGTTCTTGACCCTTCCACCAATGGGAACAGTTTCTCTCTATCTACTCTGTCTTGAACTCTCATGATTTTGAACACCTCTATCAAATCTCCTCTCAACCTTCTCTGCTCTAATGATAACAATCCCAGCTTTTCGAGTCTATCCATGTAACTGAAGTCCCTCATCCCTGCAACCATTCTTGCAAACCTTTTCTGCACCCTCTCTAAGGCCTTCACATTCTTCCTAAAGTGCAATGCTCAGAATTGGACACAATACTCCAGTTGAGGCCGAACCAATGTTTTATAAAGATTCATCATTACTTCCTTACTTTTGTACTCTATGGGCTAGATTTTCCACGTTTTTGCCCACTTAACGTTTATTTTATCGCTGAAATGACGTATAACGCCCATATATTGCCCATTTAGCCACAAAATGGAAACTGACGGACATTTTTCGGAAACTTATTGCCGAGCGTTACTTTCCCCATGTGCGTTAAAAAAAATAATACCCCCACCCACATTTTTTGGGCGAAATCAACGCCCATAACATCGCCCAGCGTTACTTTCTGCACAGAATTAATGCCAAGATTCAATAATACTGCCCTCCCACTTTTTTTGTCATAAAGATCACATTTGCCGAAACTAACGGCCATGAGATCACTCTGCGTCACTTTCACCACCTCGCACACATATCACCCACAATATCGCTCGCCCAAAAAAACGCACGGAAAAAGTGGAACTAACCAGAACTAATCACAGCATTATGGACGGCATGTTCTACATCACATGTCGCATCCTTTAAATCGCTGCTCTGCTTCAACCTCGGGGGAATTCGGATGTACTCTGGAGGTCGTTGGTGATGTGAACATCTGTACAAACATCTTGACCATACTGTGACCGATTGGAATTTAATAGGTGTCTTCGTTGGGACATTCATTCTTTGTGACCAATCGGTGGAAAACAGAGAGCTACTGCAATGGGTCCTGTCCTTTCTCACCCTCTCTTGATAACCAATTACATACTGCAGACTCGAGATGGCCGAAGGTATGCTCCACAGCATTATGTGCCCAACGTAAGACATGCCAGACTGATGAGGAGGACCAGACGTTACACCTCCCACAAGTACAGGAATGTGGTCTTATCACAACTTGCCCGACACCACCTGCCTTCGGAGACTGTGCTTCCACAAAGAGGTTATCATTGAGGTATGCCAGCTCATAAGGGGAGATCTGCAGCCTGCCAGCAACATCAGTACTGCACTGTCCATCGAGGTCAAAGTCACCATGGCACTGTCGTTCTACATATCGGGTTCTTTTCAGGTCTCAGCTAGCGACATTTGCGGTCTGTCTCAGCATGCCACACATTGCTGCATTAGACAGGTCACTGAAGCCCTGTACGCATGCAGGAGGGACTTGACCAGCTTCCCTATGACCAGGGAATCACAGACTGAGGGCTCTAGGATTCTCCAGAATTGCAAACTTCCCCAAGGTGCAGGGAGCAATAGACTGTACGCACAGCGCGATGCGGGCACCTTTTCAGGATGGAGGTTTTCAGGAACCACAAGGGATTCCACTCCCTGAATGTCCAACTCATTGTCGACCACCAGGAAAGTATAATGGCAGTGAATGCTAAATTTACGGGTAGCATCAATGATGCTCACATCCTGCGTGAGAGCACTGTATCTGACGTATTTAACTATCAGCCACAAGGTCAATGCTGGATGATTGGTGACAAAGGATGTGGCCTTGCCACCTGGCTGATGGCCCCCCTGCGTGGCACCCACACCTAAGCCGAGAAGCGATCCAACGAGAGCCACAGAGCAACTCTCAACATCGTGGAGAAAACCATTAGAGTGCTTAAGCAGCGCTTTAGATGCCTGGACTATACTGGGGGCGACCTTCAATATCACCCTGAGCAGATAGCTCAATGCTTGGTGTGATCCATGCTGCACAACTTGGCTATCAGGAGGGGCAAGAAACAGAAACATAGAAAATAGGTGCAGGCATAGGCCATTCGGCCCTTCGAGGCCTGCGCCACCATTCAATATGATGATGGCTGATCATGCAACTTCAGTACCCCTTTACTGCTTTCTCTCCATACCCCTTGACCCCTTTAGCCGTAAGGGTCACATCGAACTCCCTTTTGAATATATCGAACGAACTAGCCTCAACAACTTTCTGTGGTAGAGAATTCCGCAGGTTCACAATTCTCTGAGTGAAGAAGTTTCTCCTCATCTCAGTCTTAAATGGCATACCTTAGACTGTGACCCCTGGTTGTAGACTTCCCCAACATCGGGAACATTCTTCCTGCATATAACCTGTTCAATCCCGTCAGAATTTTATATGTTTCTATGAGATCCCTTCTCATTCTTCTAAGTTCCAGTGAATATAAACCTAGTCGATCCAGTCTTTCTTCATATGTCAGTCCTGCCACTCCGGGAATCAGTCTGGTGAACCTTCACTGCACTCCCTCAATAGCAAGAATGTCCTTCCTCAGATTAGGAGACCAAAACTGCACACAATATTCAAGGTGTGGCCTCACCAAGCCCCTGTACAACTGCAGTAAGACCTCCCTGCTCCTATACTCAAATCCTCTCGCTATGAAGGCCAACATGCCATTTGCCTTATTCATCGCCTGCTGTACCTGCATGCCAACTTTCAATGACTGATGTACCATGACACCCAGGTCTCGTTGCACCTACCGTTTTCCTAATCTGTCACCATTCAGGTAATATTCTGCCTTTGTGTTTTTGCCACCAAAGTGGATAACCTCACATTTATCTACATTATTCTGCATTTGCCCACTCACCTAACCTGTCCAAGTCACTCTGCAGCCTCTTAGGATCCTCCTGTCGGAGAGGCGGAGCAGCGTTGGTGAGGCCTATAAAAGGCCAGCGGGGATTCCGGGGACCAGCGTGGTGAGTCGGAGAGGCGGAGCAGCGTTGGTGAAGCCTATAACGACCAGCGGGGAGTCCGGGGTCTAGCGTGGTGAGTTGGAGAGGCGGAGCAGCGTTGGTGAAGCCTATAACGACCAGCGGGGAGTCCGGGGTCTAGCGTGGTGAGTTGGAGAGGCGGAGCAGCATTGGTGAGGCCTATAAAAGGCCAGTGGTGAGTCCGGGGACCAGCGTGGTGAGTCGGAGAGGCCTACCAGCTGCAGCAGGGAGAGAAGGCAAAAAAGAAGTAGAAAGAAATCGAAAGGTGACGTCACAGCCAAGGGGATAAGTGATTAGCTGGTGATTGAGTAATCTTTTTCTTTTCTTTATCAGTAAGTAACCTTTATCATTATTGTTGCCAAATTAAGTTAATCTAGGGGTTAAGTCACGGCAGGAGAGCTCGGACACGTGTTATGCTCCTCCTGTACTATGTGGGAAGTCAGGGACGCTTCCAGTGTCCCTGACGACTATATATGCGGGAAGTGTATCCACCTGCAGCTCCTGACAGATCGTATTGCGTCACTAGAGCTGCGGGTGGATTCACTCTGGAGCATCCACGATGCTGAGAATGACGTGAATAGCATGTTTAGTGAGTTGGTCTGACCGCAGGTAAAGGTTACACAGCCAGAAAGGGGATGGGTCACCGACAGGAAGAGCAGTGGAAGGAAGGTAGTGCGGGGGTCCCCTGCGGTCATCCCCTGCAGTCATCCCCCTGCAAAACAGATACCCCGCTTTGGATACTGTTGAGGGGGATGACTCATCAGGTGAGGGCAGCAGCAGCGAAG
Organism: Pristiophorus japonicus; assembly: GCF_044704955.1. Taxonomy (NCBI): domain Eukaryota; kingdom Metazoa; phylum Chordata; class Chondrichthyes; family Pristiophoridae; genus Pristiophorus; species Pristiophorus japonicus. The sequence continues at coordinate 104,936,661 of NC_091987.1, forward strand.
TCCATGGCACTGTGGGTGGCTCTGCTGCACAGGAGGGCAGGAAAAGGAGTGGGAGAGCTTTGGTGATAGGGGATTCGATTGCAAGGGGAATAGATAGACGTTTCTGCGGCCGCAACCGAGTCTCCAGAATAGTATGTTGCCTCCCTGGTGCAAGGGTCAAGGATGTCGCCTCCCTGGTGCAAGGGTCAAGGATGTCTTGGAGCGGGTGGGGAAGGGTAAACAGGCAGTTGTCGTGGTGCATATAGGTACCAACGATATAGATAAAAAATGGGATGAGGTCCTACAAGACGAATTTAGGGAGCTAGGAGCTAAATTTAAAAAATAGGACCTCAAAAGTAGTAATCTCAGGATTGCTACCTGTGCCACGTGCTAGTCAGAGTAGGAATCGCAGGATAGCTCAGATGAATACGTGGCTTGGAGTGCTGCAGAAGGAAGGGATTCAAATTCCTGGGACATTGGAACCGATTCTTTGGGAGGTGGGACCAGTACAAACCGGACGGTCTGCACCTGGGCAGGACCGGAACCAATGTCCTAGAGGGAGTGTTTGCTCGTGCTGTTGGGGAGGGGTTAAACTAATATGGCAGGTAGATGGGAACCTATGCAGGGAGGCAGAGGGAAGTAGAATGGGAGCAGAAGCAAAAGATAGAAAGAAGAAAAGTAAAAGTGGAGGGCAGAGAAACCCAAGGCAAAAAGGAAAAAGGGCCACATTACACCAAAATTCTAAAGGGGCAAAGGGTGTTAAAAAGCCTGAAGGCTTTGTGCGTCAATACGAGGAGTATTCGTAATAAGGTGGATGAATTAACTGCGCAGATAGCAGTTAACAGATATGATGTATTTAGCATCATGGAGACATGGCTCCAGGCTGACCAAGGCTGGGAACTCAACATCCAGGGGTATTCAACATTTAGGAAGGATAGACAGAAAGGAAAAGGAGGTGGGGTGGTGTTGCTGATTAAAGAGGAAATTAATGCAATATTAAGGAAGGACATTAGCTTGGATGATGTGGAATCTGTATGGGTGGAGCTGCAGAATACCAAAGGGCAGAAAACGCTATTGGGAGTTATGTACAGACCACCAAACAGTAGTAATGAGGATGGGGACAGTATTAAACTAGAAATGAGGGATGCGTGCAATAAAGGTACAGCAGTTATCATGGGCGACTTTAATCTACGTATTGGCTGGGCTAACCAAACTAGTAGCAATGCAGTGGCGAAGGATTTCCTGGAGTGTATTAGGAATGGTTTTCTAGACCAATATGTCGAGGAAGCAACTAGAGGGCTGGTCACCCTAGACTGGGTGATGTGTAATGAGAAAGGACTAATTAAGAATCTTGTTGTGCGAGGCCCCTTGGGGAAGAGTGATCATAATATGGTAGAATTCTTTATTAAGATGGAGAGTTACACAGTTAATTCAGAGACTAGGGTCCTGAACTTGGGGAAAGGTAACTTTGATGGTATGAGACATGAATTGGCTAGAATAGATTGGCGAGTGATACTTAAAGGGTTGACGGTGGACAGGCAATGGCAAACATTTAAATATCACATGGATGAACTTCAACAATTGTACATTCCTTTCTGGAGTAAAAATAAAACGGGGAAGGTGGCTCAACTGTGGCTTACAAGGGAAATTAAGGATAGTGTTAAATCCAAGGAAGAGGCATATAAATTGGCCAGAAAAAGCAGCAAACCTGAAGACTGGGAGAATTTTGTAATACAGCAGAGAAGGACAAAGAGTTTAATTAGGAGGGGGAAAATGAGTATAAGAGGAAGCTTGCTGGGCAAATAAAAACTGACTGCAAAAACTTCTATAGATATGTGAAGACAAAAAGATTAGTGAAAACAAACGTAGGTCCCTTGCAGTCAAATTCAGGTGAATTTATAATGAGGAACAAAGAAATGGCAGATCAGTTAAACAAATACTTGGGTTCTGTTTTCACGAAGGAAGACAAAAATAACCTTCCGGAAATGCTAGGGGACCGAGGATCTCGTGAGCAGGAGGAACTGAAGGATATCCTTATGAAGTGGGACATTGTGTTAGGGAAATTGATGGGATTGAAGGCCAATAAATCCCCGGGGCCTGATAGTCTGCAGAGTACTTAAGGAAGTGGCCATAGAAATAGTGGATGCGTTGGTGATCTGTTTAACCACTGTTTAAAAAAGGAGGGAGATCGAAAACGGGTAATTGAAAATGTTGGAATCAATTATTAAAGATGAAATACCAGTGCATTTGGAAAGCAGTGACAGGATCGGTCCAAGTCAGCATAGATTTATGAAAGAGAAATCATGCTTGACAAATCTTCTGGAATTTTTTGAGGATGTACCTAGTAGAGTGGACAAGGGAAAACCAATGGATGTGGATTATTTGGACTTTCAAAAGGCTTTTGACAAGGTCCCACACAAGAAATTGGTGTGCAAAATCAAAGCACATATGGTATTGGGGGTAATGTACTGACGTGGATAGAGAACTGGTTGGCAGACAGGAAACAGAGAGTCGGGATAAACGGGTCCTTTTCAGAATGGCAGGCAGTGACTAGTGGAGTGCCGCAGGGCTCAGTGCTGGGACCCCAGCTCTTTACAATATACATTAATGATTTAGATGAAGGAATTGAGTGTAATATCTCCAAGTTTGCAGATGACACTAAACTGGGTGGTGGTGTGAGTTGTGAGAAGGACGCTAAAAGGCTGCAAGGTGACTTGGACAGGTTAGGTGAGTGGGCAAATGCATGGCAGATGCAGTATAATGTGGATAAATGTGAGGTTATCCACTTTCGGGGTAAAAACACGAAGGCAGAATATTATCTGAATGGCGGCAGATTAGGAAAGGGGGAGGTGCAAAGAGACTTGGGTGTCATGGTTCATCAGTCATTTAAAGTTGGCATGTAGGTACAGTAGGCAGTGAAGCAGGCAAATGGTATGTTGGCCTTCATAGTTAGGGGATTTGAGTATAGGAGCAGAGGGATCTTACTGCAGTAGTACAGTGCCTTGGTGAGGCCTCACCTGGAATATTGTGTTCAGTTTTGGTCTCCTAATCTGAGGAAGGACATTCTTGCTATTGAGGGAGTGCAGCGAAGGTTCACCAGACTGATTCCCGGGATGGCTTGACTGACATATGAGGAGAGACTGGGTCAACTGGGCCTTTATACACTGGAATTTAGAAGGATGAGAGGGGATCTTATAGAAACTTATTAGATTCTGATGGGACTGGACAGGCTAGATGCAGGAAGAATGTTTCCGATAATGGGGAAGTCCAGAACCAGGGGACACAATCTTAGGATAAGGGTTAGGCCATTTAGGACTGAGATGAGGAGAAACTTCTTCACTCAGAGAGTTGTTAACCTGTGGAATTCCCTACCACAGAGAGTTATTGATGCCAGTTCATTGGATATATTCAAGAGGGAGCTAGATGTGGCCCTTACGGCTAAAGGAATCAAGGGGTATGGAGAGAAAGGAGGGAATGATCAGCCATGGTCTTATTGAATGGTGGTGCAGGCTCGAAGGGCCGAATGGCGGCCTACTGCACCTATTTTCTATGTTTCTATATTTCTGTTTCCTCACAGCTCACACTGCCACCCAGCTCAGTGTCATCTGCAAACTTGGAGATATTACATTCAATTCCTTTGTCTAAATCATTAATGTTTATTGTAAATATTTGGGGTCCCAGCACTGAACCTTGCAGTACTCCACTAGTCACTGCCTGCCAATCTGAAAAGGACCCGTTTATTCCTAATCTTTGCTTCCTGTCTGCCAACCAGTTCTCTATCCACGTCAATACATTACCCCCAATCCCATGTGCTTTAATTTTGCACACTAATCTCTTGTGTGGGACCTTGTCAAAAGCCTTTTGAAAGTCCAAATACACCACATCCACTGGTTCTCCCTTGTCCACTCTACTAGTTACATTCTCAAAAAATTCTAGAAAATTTGTCAAGCATGATTTCCCTTTCATAAATCCTAGCTGACTTGGATCGATCCTATCACTGCTTTCCAAATGCACTGCTTTTACATCTTTAATAATTGATTCCAACATTTTCCTCACTGCCAATGTCAGACTAACCAGTCTATAATTTCCTGTTTTCTCTCTCTCACCTTTTTAAAAAAGTGCGGTTACATTAGCTACCCTCCAATCAATAGGAACTGATCCAGAGTCTATAGAATGTTGGAAAATAACCACCAATGCATCCACTATTTCTCGGGCTACTTCCTTAAGTACTCTGGGATGCAGATTATAAGGCCCTGGGGATGTATCGGCCTTCAATCCCATCAATTTCCCTAACACAATTTCCTGACTAATAAGGATTTCCTTTAGTTCCTCCTTCTCGCTAGACCCTCGGTTCCCTATTATTTTCGGGAGGTTATTCGTGTCTTCGTTAGTGAAGACAGAACCAAAGTACTTGTTCAATTGGTCTGCCATTTCCTTGGTGCCCATTATAAATTCACCTGATTCTGACTGCAAGGGACCTACATTAATCTTCACTAATCTTTTTCACTTCAGATATCTATAGAAGCTTTTGCAGTCAGTTTTTATGTTCCCTGCAAGCTTACTCTCGTACTCTATTTTCCCCCTCCTAATTAAACCCTTAGTCCTCCTCTGCTGGATTCTAAATTTCTCCCAGTCCTCAGGTTTGCTGCTTTTTCTGGCCAATTCATATGCCTCTTCCTTGGATTTAACACTATTCTCTATCCCTAATTTCCCTTGTTAGCTCCGGTTGAGCCACCTTCCCCTTTTTATTTTTATGCTGGACAAGGATGTACAATTGTTGTAGTTCATTCATATGATCTTTAAATGTCTGCCATTGCCTATCCACTGTCAGTCCTTTAAGTATCATTCGTCAGTCCATCCTAGTCAATTCACATCTCATACCATCAAAGTTACCTTTCTTTTAGTTCAGGACCCTAGTCTCTGAATTAACTGTGTCACTCTCCATCTTAATGAAGAATTCTAACATATTATTGTCACTCTTCCCCAAGGGGCCTCGCACGACCAGATTGCTAATTAATTCTCTCTCATTACACAAGACCCAGTCTAGGATGGCCTGCTCTCTAGATGATTCCTTGATGGATACAGTCCCTTATACAGTCCAGGAAATCCTCCATCACAGTACTGCTACCAGTTTGGTTAGCCCAATCTATATTTAGATTAAAGTCACTGATAACTGCTGTACCCTTATTGCACGTATCCTAATTTCCTGTTTGATGCCATCCCCAACCTTGCTACTACTGTTTGGTGATCTGTACACAACTCCCACTAACGTTTTCTGCCCTTTGATGTTTCGCAGGTCTACCCATGTAGATTCCACATCATCCAAGCTAATGTCCTTCCTTACTATTGCGTTAATCTCCTCTTTAACCAGTAACACTACCCCACCTCCTTTTCCTTCCTGTTTATCCTTCCTGAATATTGAATATCCCTGGATGTTGAGTTGCCAGCCTTGTTTACCCTGGAGCCATGTCTCCGTAATCCCAATTACATCATATCCGTTAACAGCTATCTGCGCAGTTAATTCATCCACCTTATTACAAATGCTCCTCTCATTGAGACTCAGAGCCTTCAGGCTTGTTTTTTTAACACTCTTTGTCCTTTTAGAATTAGGTTGTAAAGTGGCCCTTTTTGATTTTTGCCCTTGATTTCTCTGCCCTCCACTCTTGCTTTTCTCCTTCCTATCTTTTGCTTCTGCTCCCTTTTTACTTCCCTCTGCCTCCCTGCGTAGATTCCCATCCTCCTGCCATATTAGTTTAAACCCTCCCCAACAGCACTAACAAACACTCCACCTGGGACATCAGTTCTGGTCCTGCCCAGGTGCAGACCAACTGGTTTGTACTGGTCCCACCTTCCCCGGGAACCGGTTCCAATGTCCCAGGAATTTGAATCCCTCCCCTTTGCACCACTCCTCAAGCCACATATTCATCTGAACTATCCTGCTATTCCTACTGTGGCTAGCACATGGCACTGGTAGCAATCCTGAGATTACTACCTTTTTGAGGTCCTACTTTTTAATTTACCTCCGAGCTCCCTAAATTCAGCTTGTAGGATCTCATCACATTTTTTTACCTGTATCGTTGGTACCTATATGCACCATGACAGCTGGCTGTTCACCCTCCCCCTCCAGAATGCCCTGCAGCAGCTCCGAGACATCCTTGACCCTTGCACCAGTGAGGCAATGTACCATCCTGGAGTCTCATTTGCAGCCGCAGCAATGTCTATCTATTCCCATTACAATAGAATCCCCTAACTCTATAGCTCTCCCACTCTTTTTCCTGCCCTCCTATGCAGCAGAGCCACCCATGGTGCCATGAACTTGGCTGCTGCTGCCTTCCCCTAATGAGCCATCTCTCCCAACAGTACCCACAACGGTATATCTGTTTTGGAGGGAGATGACCGCAGGGGACTCCTGCACTACCTTCTTTCCACTGTTCTTCCTGCCGGTCACGCATTCCATATCTGCCTGTGTAAACTTTACCTGCGGTGTGACCAACTCACTAAACGTGCTATTCACAATATCCTCAGCATCGTGGATGCTCCAGAGTAAATCCATGAGCAGCTCTACTGCCGCAATGTGATCTGTCAGGAGCTGCAGCTGGATACACTTCCTGTACACATAGTAGTCATGGACACTGGAAGCGTCCCTGATTTCCCACATAGCACAGGAGGAGCATGACACGGGTCTGGGCTCTGCTGCCATGACTTAACCCTTAAATTGGCAACAATGCCTATGGTTACCTACTGATAAAAGAAGAAAAAGAAAAAGATAAAATACTCACCAATCCATGTGCCAATCACTTACCCGCTTGGCTGTGATATCACTTACCCGCTTGGCTGTGATATCACACTTCGATTTCTTTTTATTTCTTTGTTTACTTTCTGCCCCTGCTGCAGCAGCCTCCTCCACACTGCCACTGCTCCAAGCTGCCACCGCCCTTTGTGCTCCCGTGCGCACTCCGCTCTCATGATGCTGGCCTCCACCCGACTGCCGCTGCTCCAAGCTGCCGCTGCCCTTTGTAGTCCTGCGCCCACTCCTCTTTCATGATGCTGGCCTCCTCCTGACTGCTGCTGCTCCAAGCTGCCGCTGCGCTTTGTAGTCCCGCGCACACTCCTCTCTCGCGATGCTGGCCTCCTCCTGACTGCCTGAAGAGTCTGACAGTCCACCTCACCACAAGGAGGACGAGGAGGCGGACGCTGACATCGGCCCAGACAATCAGGCTGACATTGAAGTCATGCCCACGCCCCCCTGTAGACCGCATGAAAGGGCCCGTGGTGGCATGATAGCTGCAAGAGCTTTACAACAGGAGCTCATCAATGAGCGCTTTGCCTGAAAAAACTTTGGTGTTAATTACAAGGCTGACACACTACTGGGTGTGCAGGCCATCAATGGTAGGCATCACCTTGCTGACAGTAAAAGTTTAAGTTGATTGAAGTTAAGTGTAATTATACCCTTTGATGTTTAGGAATCACCAACATGTAACAGTGCAGCTATCTAAGCCAATGCGCAACAAGATTTTATTAAAGAAAAAACAGTTAAACCGAACATTTGTCTGAAATCATCAGTATTTCTGTAAAAACCAACCCTCCCCCTCACCGCTTCTGCTCCCCACCTCTTCCCCTTCCCCTTAACCTCCTGACTTTAAGCCACCTGGCTGAGGAGCTCCTTAGGCGATGCTTCATTGGGGGGCCGGGGGTGGATGACGGCCGAACCGCTGCTTGGACAAATACGGCAGAGGACAGTTCCGAGGTGGGGACGCGCTCCGAACCAGAAGCGTTGGCAATGGGGGTGCAGCACCTTGGGGTGCAGTGCCGTGCTCTGGAACCACTGGGAGCCCTCTGCCACCAGTGTTCCCGGCTACCAGCTCCAGGGCCTCCACCAACCCTTCCATGTTATATCTTATTTGTTGGACAAAAACTCGATGCCAACTATGTTCTTGTTGATTAGTAGGCTTTTTGCTGCTGGTGAATCTCCCTCGTGCCTCCCACAACAGCCAAACAAGCCTTCGCTTCCTCTCTCTCTGTCTCCTCTTCTGCGCATGTCATGATGACCCTTGACCTTCTGAATCGTGGGAATCGAGTGTTGCCATGTCGTTGCTAAGGACGGCGACACTTTACAGCAGCAGGTCACAGAGATTTAATGATACCGCCTATTTCATATCGCTCGCGGTAACACCCAATTTCAAAAATGGAGACTAGGTGCTTTGAGAATGGGCAAGAAGCCGGCGATCTGTATACCCATTTTTATCGCACACGCCGGAAATAATGCCCTATTTTGAGCGACATGCACAAAAGTGTAAAATCTAGCCCATAGCCTCTATTTATGAAGCCCAGGATCCCATATGCTTTTTTAACCATTTTCTCAACTTGCCCTGTCATCTTCAACAATTTGTGCACATGTACCCCCAGGTCTCTCTCTTCCTGCACCTCCTTTAGATTGGTACCCTTTAGTTTAAATGTCCTCTCCTCGTTCTTCCTATCAAAATGTATAATTTCCCACTTTTCTGCATTAAATTTCATCTGCCACGTGTCCGCCCATTCCACCAGCCTGTCTATGGGCCTGAACTCTGTTGAAGCCAAGGCCCGCCCAAGTGCCGCCCAAAGGGCCACCGATAGCCACCGAAAGACCGGGCAGTACTTTGCCAGGAAGATTCCTCTAAAAGAAGTGATAATACCACCCGGCATTAAAAAGGTGGTTTACGCCCTCAATCTGGAGTGGGAGCCCTCAATCTGGAGTGGGAGCTCTCAATCTCGGCGGCAAAGGGTCTTGGCACCCAAGTGCCACTGAGGATGGAGTTGGGCCCAGGGAAGGTGGAAGACCTGAAAATAAAAATCATTACAAAAAACATAACAAAATACCTTCAATATACCCTATCCAGGTAAGTCGCAGTTAAAAAAAAACATTTCAAGTATACTCAGTAACCTTTTTTTTCCATTCTTCGTACTTACCGTCGGGGCTAGACCTGCCTCCACCGCAGCAGTTCTTCCCCCTGCTGACGCCGACTCCCGCCTGCACCAATCTGGCAGCTCGGTGGGCAGGAGGACACTTGCGCTACTTGGCCACCAGAAGCTGTCAGTGGGCAGTTCCCGGTGGTACTCCCCTCTTGCTCGCTGCAGCCCAAGTGGAAATTGGCAAAGAGGGGAGACCAGCAGCAAAACTCGGCGGCAGTGGGCAGTAAGGCCACCAATATTGGGGCCTCAGGCTAGATTTTCCATTATTTTTGCATGCATAACGCCTACTTAACATCCATTTTACCGCTGAAATGAGGTATAATGCCCAGATATTGCCCATTTAGCCATAAAATGGAAACTGGTGTCCATTTTTTGGAGACTTATCGCCGAGAGTTACTTTTGCCATGTACGTAATGCTGGGAAAAAATAATACCGCCCGCCTACTTTTTTGGGGAGGAATCGCCAGAATGGGTGAGACCAACCCCCATAATATCGCCCAGCGTCACTTTCGACACATAATTAACGCCGAGATTTAATAATTCCAACTGCCCACCTTTTTTTGTCGAAATTTGCCGAAACTAACGCTCGGTATATTGTCCAGCGTCACTTTCACCACCTCGCACACATCTCACCCACAATATTGCTCGCCCAAACACCGCTCTGAAAAAGTGGAACTGTTCTGAACCAATCACAGTGGTGTAGGCGCTATTTTTCAAATTGCAGATCGCTTCATTGAAAAGGCTGCTTCAACTTCGGGGGAGTTTGGATTGATTCTGGAGTTCTTCCTAGGTGAAGTGACCATCTCAACAGACATCTTTTCAGACTGTGGATGATTGGGTTTTACTGTAGGTGTCTTTTAGTGTGGAAATTATTGCGTCTGATCAATTGCTATTATACTTTCATTGGATTGGGGCCAGCTATTTCTCAGCCTGCATCAATTAATATGCAGATGCTGCAGAGTGCAAATGGCACAACGTCTAATGCGCATCATTATGTGCCCAATCTAAGATGTGCCAGAATGAGGAGGAGGTCCAGACCTTACACACCCCGCACTTACAGGGAGAAGCGGTTTTACCTCAATGTGTCCGAGAACTCCTGCCTTCGGAGACTGCGCTTCCACAAGGTGGTGATCATTGAAATATGTGAGCTCATCAGGCCAGATATGCAGCCTGCCATCAGGACATCAGTGTTGGTCGAGGTCAAGGTCACCGCGGCACTGTCTTTCCATGTGTCCGGTTACTTTCGGGCCTACATGGTCGACATTTCCCCTCTGTCTCACCATGCCACACATCGCTGCATTAAACAACACACGGATGGCCTGTACGCTTGTAGGATGGACTTTATCAGCTTCCCCATGACCATGAAGGCTCAGACTGACAGAGCTGGAGCATTCTACCGCATTGCTAAGTTCCCCAAGGTGCAGGGAGCAATACAGTGCACTCACATCGCCAGGCGGGCACCTTCTCAGGACCCAGAGCTTTTTCGTAACAGAAAAGGATTTCACTCCCTGAAGGTCCAACTAGTTGTCGACCACAATCAGATCATGATGGCAGTGAATGCCAAGTGTCCGGGCAGCTTCGATGAGGCTCATGTCCTGCGTGAGAGCATTGTCTCTGACATGTTTAAGAGTCAGCCACAAGGACAATGCTGGATGCTTGGTGACAACCAATATGGCCTAGCCACCTGGCTGATGATCACCCTGCGTGACACCCACACCGAGGCCGAGAAGCGATACAACCAGAGCCACAGAGACACACGCAATGTGGTCCAGAAAATAATTTCTGTGCTTAAGCAGCGCTTTAGATGCCTGGAGCATTCAGCAGGGGAGCTACAATATAACCCTGAGCTCAACTCGTGGTCTTGTGCTCCATGCTGCACAACCTGGCTATCAGGAGGGGACAAGAATTGCAAGAAGGGACTGATGGTCCATCTCAGGAGAGAGAGGAAGAGGAGCACGAGGGGCTGGTTGCTGACCTAGGGCCAGACAATCAGGCTGACTATGCAACCATGTCCACGCCCCCCTACAGACCTCAGGAAAGGGATCGTGGTGGCTACATAGCTGCAAGACTCTTACATCAGGAGCTCATAAATGAGCAATTTGCCTGAAAGAATGTTGCTGTAATTGACAAAGCTGACACACTGCTGTATGTGTACAGCTCAGACATCAATGGTGCCCATCAACTTGGTGCCAGTTAAAGTTTAAGTTGATTCAAGTTGAGTATTTAACTCTTTCATGTTAAGGAATCACGATCCAGCTATCTGAGACAATGCGCAACGAGGTTATGTTGAATAAAAAAACATTTGATACGATCATTGGTCTGAAATCATAAGTATCACGGGCAAAAACACCCCACCCCCACCCACCTTTTTGACCATTGACATCATTCAAATGGTCAACATGTCCAGCAACACAGAATACAAATGCAAAGCAGGAGGGTGGCTCCCTCCCCCCCATATATTACAACAAATTGCATACACCCAGATGGCGATATAACACAGCCATCACCTGCGGACATGCACCTCACTTTCCTTCCCCCCTCCCCTTCTTCTCCCCACCTCTACCCCTTCCCCTCCTCACACCACGCCGCCTGGCCGAAGAGCTCCTCGGGCGGTGCCTCATTGCGGGGGGGGCGGGGAGGGGAGAAGAAGGCAGAGCCGGTGGTTGCATGGGTACGGGAGTGGGGGGTGCCGAGGTGTGAACATTCTCGGATCCAGAAACAATCTTGGTCCTGCCTCTAATGTGTCATTGGCACTGGTGGTGCGGAACCTAGGATTGGAGTGCCACACTCTGGGACGATTGGAAGGCCTGTGCCAGCAGTGTTCCTGGCTATCGCCTCCACCATCCACGGAACATACTCAGTCTTGGTGCCGGAGATGCTGGCCAGCTGTCGGGATATGCCACCCAATGCATTGAGGATCTGGTCACCAATATCTACAGTTCTCCTGGACAACTTGACCATCTCTTCGCTCTCATGTGGCGCTCGTGGACCAGACCTGCTGCATCCACGGGACCTCCGCGGGGTCGATGCTGTCCTGGGGACAAATGGGGTGCCCTGTGGTGAGGTGCTTAGGCCCGGTACCTCCAGAATGGAGGCGGGAATGACTGCAGGACCACTAGATGGCCTTGGGGTGGAATGCCTTCTGGAGCGTGGTGATGCAGTTTCCTCGAAGTCGGCGTGCTCATCCATGGAGAACAGACCCAGCGGATTGATGGGCGAGAATCGGAGCACCTCAGCAGCAGATGTACGATCATCCGCCAAATCCGACCCCGCGCCCCCACCTGCTGGACTCTGTGGTCTTGCCTGGGGCCGTGCTGCTGGCTGAGCTGTAAAACACAAATAAGGTTATTAGAGGAGAAGGGGGTGCTGGGGTCACAAGGTGATTCCAGCACTACATACAGCATATGCACGACAAAAGCACCACCGCTCTCAAAATCATCATGGACATCTCATTTCATAACCATCATCACATTGTGCATTGCAATGATTTTCATTAGGCCAGCATTATTTATAGGACAATTTTAGAACCCATCTATCATATATTATTGTTCGGATATGAGTGGGTGTGGCATCAATTGACCTTACATCACGCAATGGTGAATACTTTACTCACGTGGCATCACTTCAGGTTCTTCAACTGCTTGCGTGGCCGTCCGGGTGTGCTTCCCGACGAGTATGAGCATCCGCTCCTCCATCTCAGTGATGTCGCTGATGACTGGTGGCCACCCACCCGTTCGCCTCTGCACGGACCTCGTCGTCGATAGCTTCTTCTGTAAAATGTAACAGGGCGACATGGCATGAGATCATTGCATGATATCATTGCTAGGTACTGTCACAGAGACTGATGTAACACATAACCAACAGATGTAATCATGATTATTATGATAATTATCATTCTTTACCTAAAGACGTACACCTTGAATGCAGGCTTTGAGTACAACATTCCTGGTAAAAGTGAAAGACCTCACATCTGATTATAGTCAGTCATGACTCTTACAAATCAAATTATATAAATATATGTCAATGTAAATAAATGTAATACTTACTCTTGCGGATCCAATAAGGTTGTTCCATCGCTTGCGGCATTCGTTGCCCTCACGCACCTCGTTGGTAGCCGACAAGATCACCTCTGCTATCTCGACCGATATCTTCTGGTAGGCCTTTGGGGTGGGCTTCCCACGCTCTCCCTGGGTCAAATCACCCCAGCGTAACTTGACCTCCTGCAGGAGGGAGGCATTTGCCTCGTCCGAGAACCTCCTCGCTCTTTTGCGCCCTCCAATGTGCTCCTCTCCCAGATCACTACTCTCGTCAGCATCAGTCTCCACAGTGTGTTGTGACGCCTCCTCCTCTCCCTCTAATATAGGGCAAATTTGGTCAAATATGTGGCTGGTAACAGTTAATTTTTTTTTCCCAATTTGCTATAAAGCTCTAAACTCTCCTTCCTCCCAAAGCAGCCACACCACACCCACACACGCCTTCAGTCCCTCTCAGCTCCCTTTCTCTCTGTCTCCTCTTATACGGATGTCATGATGACCCTTGACCTCCAGAATCGCGGGAATCATAGAAACATAGAAAACAGGTGCAGGAGTAGGCCATTCAGCCCTTCGAGCCTGCACCGCCATTCAATAAGATCATGGCTGATCATTCACTTCAGTACCCCTTAATCCCTTTAGCCATAAGGGCCATATCTAACTCCCTCTTGAATCGAGTGTTGCCATGCCGTTGCTAAGGACGACAACACTTTACGGTAGAAGGTCAGAGAGATTTAATGCTAATGCCCATTTCATATCACTCGTGGTAACACTCAATTTCAAAAATGGAGACTAGGGGCTATGAGAATGGGCGATAAGCCGACGATCTGAAAACCCTTTTTTACCACCCACGCTGGAAATAACGCCCATTTTTGGGCGATCTGCATAAAAGAGTAAAATCTAACCCTATGTCTTTTATCCTCCTCAGTGTTCACTATACTTCCAAGTTTTGTGTCATATTCAAATTTTGAAATTATGCCCTATACACCCAAGTCCAAGTCATTGATATATATCAAGAAAAGCAGTGGTCCTAGTACTGACCCCTGGGAAACACCACTTCCTGCAGTCTGAAAAACAACCGTGCACAATCATTAAACAATTTTCTTTGCAGGAATCTCAGAAGATACAATATAAAGTAAGTAATTAAGGTAGAAGGTGCACAATTAATTAAAACTGTCAATGAAGGCAGGATTCCCTTCAGGTTTCCTCATACTTCTTGGGGCACAAATCCTAAGGGCACACAGAGCAGTGAAAAGGTAGGTGCTATTATTCAGTCAGATTTTCAATGCCTGTACAATATTATCTGTTTAGACCGCCGAATGCATTAAAATTGTGCATAATTATCCAAGTAATTGGCTCGGTTGTCAATCTGTTCACTATACTCATGGTAAAGCAGCCACCACTCTTTAGACAAGCATAACAGCTACAACAGGTGTCCTCTGATGGCCAGTTAAAAAGGATTAAGGAATAAAAACAGAAAATGCTGGAAATACTCAGCAGGTCAGGCAACATCCGTGGGGAGAGAAGCAGAGTTAACATTTCAGGTCGATGACACTTCGTCAGAACTGGTAAAAGTTAGAGATGGAACAGGTTTTAAGCAAGTGTAGGGGCAGGGAAAGGGAGGGAGGGGAGAAAGAGCAAAAGGGAGGGTCTGTGATAGGGTGGAAGATAGGAGTGATTAAATAACAAAAAAAATGATGGTGCAAGGCAAAACAAGATGGTAATGGGAAAGGAAAGAAAATAAAAGATGGGTCTAGAGGAGGTATAAATGGCAATAGCAGAATCATCAACTGGGGGCAGAGATTATGGGCTCAATTTTGCCCAAGCCCGTTTTCTGGCATATTGCCAGAGTTACGCCCATTTTTCCAGGGCACAAATGCGGCGGAAATAATTTGCCAAAGTTTCTCCGATGTATAATTCAAATTTGGCACTGTGCAGCATGTCCAGTCGCCTCGGGGAGTGGAGCCTGCCGTCTGCACCGAAAAACCATGCCGCACCTTCAGCGCATGTGCGGGAAAAAAACGTGATGTTTCTGACGTCATTGCAATGCATGCGCATACGCAGTATAACTCCAAGTTGGCAATCGGACGTTTTTAAAGAGCCAGTTGTGTGTGTGAGAGGGAGTGCGGTGTGAGAGTATTGGAAAAATCGTAGCTGCAGTAGTACAAGATGCAATGCGGTGCAAGGACCAAGAATTTCTTGCAGAAAGAAGTGGAGGCACTAGTTACTGTGATTGAGGGCAGATGGCAGAAGCTGGACACCAGCAGAGATCACATAAAAGTTCCACCAAAAGAAAGGAAGAAATGCTGGAACCAAGTTGCAGAAGGTTACTGCACAATGGTGACCACCCCGAGGTCTGGAAGCCAGTATAAAAAGAAGTGGCAGAACCTTGGTCTAGTAGTTAGTGTAAGTAATATTTTCATATATTCAAAGGAATTGCAATTGTAAATGTGACCATCTGTATGTCACACCCAGCAGAAAGACACCCTTTTAAAAAAAGTTAGGTTTTCATCTTTGCAGAGAAGATGGCACATAATAAAAGGGAAAGAACTCGAACAGGAGGAGGCCCAGCAAATCTGCACCCAGTGACACCCTTGGGAGAGAGGGTCGCAGCTTTGATGGGTCCTGCCTGGAGAAAAGAAACCACCACTGCACAAGCTGGGCCCACACTTGAGGGAGTGGGTAAGTCCTGCAAATTCATCGTGGTTCTACTGCCTGGCCTGTGATATGTGTGCCTACTCATGCCACCCATCCTGCCCTCTCCTCTGCTGCTAACCATTTGACTGTTCTGTTATATTGTGCAGAACTTGAGGCCAACTCTGACGATGCAGAAGAAGATTCAGATGCGGACGAGTCTGAAGAGGAGTACATTTTCCAATCCAACCCTCCAGACCAATAACATGGGGGTGAGGGGGACGGGGAGGGGGAGGGGATGGAGCTGGATGAAGCTTCCACTGTGTTGTACTGACTTTGGAGGAGGTGTCGCTCATTGCGGTGACAGCCCCTTCCGTGACTAGTGGTTTGAGTGCTGGTGAGATATTCCAGGGTTTCACACCTTCCGAGGTTGCGAGTCCCAGTAGTGTAGTGCAGCGAGGCACACCCAGGGCCCCACCTTCCGAGGCTGCAGGTCCCAGTGCTGGGATGCAGTGAGGCTCACCGAGGGCTCCACCTTCCGAGGTAGCGGGTCCCAGTGGTGGGGTGCGAACCACACCCGTGGGGAGGAGGGGAAGGAGAGCTTGACCACGCTCTCCTGAGGTGCAGGATCTAACAGATGTGGTTCAGATGATGTCATTGAGTGTAGAGAGCATTGACCTTACCCGATCACTCCTGGACACCCAGTGTGATCAGTGATGAGGTAGCGGGACTGTCGGGAGAAGTAACAGCAATGACATTTAGTTTGCAGGTGCAGCAGGTAATCAGGAAGGCAAATGGAATGTTGGCCTTCATTGCGAGAGGGATGGAGTACAAAAGCAGGGAGGTCCTGCTGCAACTGTACAGGGTATTGGTAAGGCCGCACCTGGAGTACTGCGTGCAGTTTTGGTCACCTTACTTAAGGAAGGATATACTAGCTTTGGAGGGGGTACAGAGATGATTCACTAGGCTGACTCCGGAGATGAGGGGGTTACCTTATGATGATAGATTGAGTAGACTGGGTCTTTACTCGTTGGAGTTCAGAAGGATGAGGGGTGATCTTGTAGAAACATTTAAACTAATGAAAGGCAGAGAGGTTGTTTCCACTGGTCGGGGAGACTAGAACTAGGGGGCACAGCCTCAAAATACGGGGGAGCCAATTTAAAACCGAGTTGAGAAGGAATTTCTTCTCCCAGAGGGTTGTGAATCTGTGGAATCCTCTGCCAAGGAAGCAGTTGAGGCTAGCTCATTGAATGTATTCAAATCACAGATAGATAGATTTTTAACCAATAAGGGAATTAAGGGTTATGGGGAGCTGGCGGGTAAGCGGAGCTGAGTTACGGCCAGATCTGCCATGATCTTATTGAATGGCAGAGCAGGCTCGAGGGGCTGGATGGCCTACTCCTGTTTCTAATTCTTATGTTCTTATGACATGAGAAATGGAAATGATGTACGGGACCATCAGTAAGGAAATAGTGGCCATGAGGGTGGGATTGTCAGAGGTAGCTGATGCGCTCTCAGTGACCATCAGGGAGGGAATGTCAGTGCAAACACTGTCACTGAGCATGAGGGAGGGAATGTCAGAGGTAGTGCAAACACTGTCACTAACCATGAGGGAGGGAACGTTGCAGGTAATTCAGACAGTTTTGCTCTACATGAGGGAGGGAATGTTGCAGGTAGTTGAGACACTGTCAGGGCGCATGAGTGATGGCATGTAGGAGTTAGCTGCTGCAATAAGATAACACGCCCAGATCCTGCGCCCATTGACAGAATCAATTGCCACTCCCACTCCAATCCCCACACCAGCCATTGAAGAGCCCAAAGCCGGGCCCTCCAATTTGCCGCCTGGGCCCTCCAACTTGCTGCCTGCCACCAGCGGCTCCCCCACACCCCCCTCAAGAGGTGCGTAGTAACCTAGATGTTAGAAAGAATAAGCTAGGTACCAAGCCCAGAAACACTGCGCCATCGTCTGCGGGCAGGGGTGGTGGTGTGTCCAAAACCAAGCGCAGCGGGCGGTTTTAGAATAAGTTGGAGGAGAGATGGGTGGGTGCAGCCTTTCTTTGCTGCTGTTGTTGATGTTATTATTGTTGTTACTGTTGTAACTGTTCTCAAATTAAAAGTTTTTGTATGTTATGTAAATTTACAAGTTAAAAGTTTCTAAATGATTTTATCATTTTTAAGTGATCTTAAAAAGTGACCTTAAAGTAAAGTTTGATACAAGAATAATTTTATTAATGTTAAGTTAAGTACAAAAGAACCGTTTGTTAAACTTTTGAATAAAATATATTTTACATTAAAACGGAATCATTTCCATTATTTGTTCTTCTCTTTCCCCCCCCCCCCCCCCACCTTAACTAATTGCAGTCTTGTGACTTCTCCCCTTCTCTCTCCCCCCCTACTTGGTGGCCTCGGAGGCGCCATGGATTCCGTTGGGGGAGGCCTTCTCTTCCCGCGCTGCGAAGCACGCTCCCGTCCGGAGGGTTCCCAAGCAGAAGATGCCAATCAGGTACAGTATTCCACAGCTTTCCCATTAATAGCAATGAGAACTCCATGTCTACGAGTTCTCATGCTAGTAATGGGAATAAAATCCAAACACACACTAATAAAAAATAAAAAACAGACCGCACAAAATTAAAATTAATTGAAATTAAAGTTAATAAATGCCTTTGGAAAAAACAATATTTTTCCAATTTAAAAAAAGTCAGGTTAAAAATAAACTTACCTTAGTGGGCAGAGTTTTTAACAATAAAATGTGTTAATAAAATAAAATAAAATAATGTTTATGTATGTTTTTAAATGCTTGCGCCTGTAAAAGTAGGCTATGCGCCTGCTTTTTCAGGCGCAAGAATTTTGAGGACATTTGCTGGGCAAGATATGCGTAAATCCTGCAATCTTGCCCAAGCAAATGTCCTCGCTCCCGATCTGTGGATCATCTGTCAAGCTCGAGCTCCAAACTCAGGGCCCACCTGATGAATTTTGCGGCAGCAGGCACAAACCATTTCCCGGTGCAAAATTTACCGCTCCACCTGGATTAACGCCGCAACAGAGACGTGACCGGATTTCCACCCCAGAATGTTTACTGTTTACCAGTCTACAACTGATAATTACATTTTTAATTATATAAAACATTGAGTAAAATAAGGAATGATTTCAATGGTAAAGTGATAACAAACATTTAGTGCAACATGATAGCTACAAGGCAAACAATACAATTCTTAATCTATCATAATGAACCACTCAGACCTCAACTGAAAGTTATAATTAGATTAGACTTTAAACCCATGGAAGTCTCGTCCCACTTATGTCTGTACACCGACTTGTTAATTTGAACATGTTATTTAACAATTACTGTACACTATGAACTAATGACTGAAAAGAGCTGATAGACATCTGTCGAAAGGTTATCGACCTGAAATGTAAACTCTATGGGCTAGAGCTTCCCTAATCTGGTTTTCTGGCGCCCTCACCCGAGGTGCGCCGCTTTTCTCCAAGCGTGCCGAAAAAAGACGTCCGTATTCTGGCCGCTCCCCAGCCTCTCCTCGGTCGTGGCGCAGCGTGACCCAATGGATTGGGGGCGGAGCCAGATCCCGGCGCTGAAAACAGTGCCAGGACCTCTGCACATGCGCACTAGGGTCTGCGTGCATGTGCAGTAGCTCCGCGCAGGCCATTTCTGCAAACGCGCGTTGCAGGCTGTGTGGTAGGGGCCTGAAACATGCCGTCCTAGCCCTGGCTGAATGGGCTCCCTCATCGGCGGCCCGCTGCGTTCCCTAAGGTAGGACTTCTATTTTTTAATTGTTATTTACTGATTGATTTTGGTGCTTTAGCTGCAGGGTTCCTTCTATTTTTTTATTTGTTATTTATTGATTGCTTATTACTTTGGTCTTGGTGCTTTAGGTGCAGGGTTCCTTCTATTTTATTTGTTAATTAATTGCTTATTACTTTTTGTGCTTTGTTTGGTGCTTGGTGGTGCTTTAAATGTAGTTACTTGCGCCGATTCCTTAACTCTAGGTAAGGTTTTTCTGTGCGGACAGAAGTGGCAACATACGCTGGCCTAAGTTAGTTTGGAGCAACTATTTGCTGGCCAAACGCCTAAAACAGGGGCAAGTGACTGGGAATGACCCCTTTTGAAAAAAAAAAGAAACTAAAAAAAAAATTAACGAACTCACTTACACTGGCGCAAATGAAATGGCCAGAATTGCAACTAAAAAGATAGTCCAGAAAAATCAAGCTGCTCCAAAAAAAAAGGAGCAACTCTTAGGGAAACTTGGGCCCAATTTCTCTCTCCACAGATGCTGCTTGACCTGCTGAGTATTTCGAGCAATTTTATATACAAATGATGGAAACAAGAACAACAACAACTTGTATATAGCGTCTTTAAAGTAGTAAAATGTCCTAAGGCGCTTCATAGGAGTGTTATAAAACAAAATTTTACACCAACCCACATAAGGAGATATTAGGGCAGATGACCAAAAGCTTGGTCAAAGAGGTAGGTTTTAAGGAGCATCTTAAAGGAGGAAAGAGAGGTAGAGGTGGAGAGGTTTAGGGAGGTAATTCCGTAACTGAAGGCACAGCCATCAATAGTTGAGCGAGTATAATTGGGGATGCTCAAGAGGCCAGAATTAGAGGATTGCAGAGGGTTGTAGGGTGGAGGACATTATAGAGATAGGGAGGGGTGAGGCCATGGAGGGGTTTGAAAACAAGGATGAAAATTTTAAAATCGAGTCTTTGCTTAACACATCATCTGATGTATCTCTGTCACTTGCACCATAGCCTGGTGGGCTGAGGCAACTTTTTAAAAAAGTTACAAAAAACTCTTACGCCAAAGGCTACTGACCATGCTACACTATGGTAGGCCTGTGAAATGCCTGTGGCCAATCTCCAATTTCTCTAGGCGGACTCTCCCGGGAAGATCACCAAAATTATTTAAGTTACCCAGGTCTTGAAAACATCCTTGTCGTGGATGTCGCAGCTTGTTGCCGTTTTTCCAGTGTAACGGCTGAATGGAAGACAACGGCTTAAATGATGTGCGCCATATTAGACCATTTTCTCCAAGCAGTGTCCCAGTCACAGCCAAACAGCATTGCAATATTGCATCAATAGATATATACCACAGGTCGTACACTGACCACTCTGATCGACTGTGCCAGCCTGATGCAAGACTTGCAGTATGAATGTGCCGTTATTAAATGTAATTAAATTGGGTCACTACAGAGGAAAGTTATTGAATTATTCCAGTCTGATTTATTGTTGACTAGTTTTCCGCTGTGAACTGTTTCATCAAATGCTTGGCAATGAATCTCAAGGCTTCCATTGCTTCTAGAATGTCCCAATGTCTGGAGCAACCAAAGAGCAGGATAGCAATTGACTGAAATCCTCCCACGTATTATTAACACAATTAACACATGCAACCATCATTTGTTGACAGCTCTGGAGGAAGATTTCAGTTCATTGTTTGGGAAATTTGTTGCCAAACCCTCCATGTTGAAATGATGAATAAACTATCCTCTGCGGTCCCAACATGTAATTTAAAGATTAGCCAGCAACCTAAATAAAATTCTAAACGGCAACCAGTTGCTGCATTGTTCTTAGAACACCATTTTCCTGAGTAGCTACAGATCCGAGGTTTGCCTCTAGAGGATCCACTTAGAAAAACTTAGAAGGTCAGCTCAAGTTATCTCAGAACTCATATCAGTGTGGAAGCAAGTCATCCTCGACTCTGAGGGACTGCCTAAGTGAGAGAGAGAGACTGTAGGTAGACATATAAGCTGGCAATTGCTGTGTGCATTATTATCATATAAATACTTAACACATTCATATTCAATTCCTCAGCCCACTATATTATGGATAGTCCTGTCTGCCTTTGCAGGTGGATGTAAAAGATCCAATGGCAGTATTCAAAGAAGAGCAGTGGAGTTCTCCCCACTGCTCTGGTCAATAGTTAGCTCTCAGCCAACATCACTATAACAGATTATCTAGTCATTATCTCATTGCTGTTTGTGGGACCTTGCTGTGTGCAAATTGGCTGCCGTGTCTTTCTACATTGCAACAGTGACTACACTTCAAAAAGTACTTAATTGGCTGTGAAATGCTTTGGGATGTCCTGAGGTTGTGAAAGGCGCTATATAAATTAAAGTTCTTTTCTTATTTTAATGGAAGTGCTAACCTGTCAAAGTAGCAGATGGGGGAACTTGAAATCCAGGTATTAAGCATTTGTATGAAAATAGCAGATCTAAGGTTACAGGCATTTAATAGTCTGTAACCTTAAATCTAGTAGTCAGGATATTTGTGCCGTGTTAATTTGCTTATTTATTTGTGTTGTCAGGCATTAGTAACTCCTCCAAAACAATTTCCTCAATCATGAGAGAAATATTCAGAAAAACAACTGTAGTTATAGGAGGAAACAGGAAGATGATTAGTTTTATCAGAACTCGGTGTCGTTGGTGATTGAAGAGTGCCAGAATGACAAAAGAATGTATTCCAATTCCAAACAAAGAGCTGAATGCCACAAAAATGACACAGTATTTGTTCACTATTTACATAGAATTGCACAGTACAGAATTAGGCCATTCAGCTCAGCAGGTTTATTCACCACACGAGCTCCTTCCACCTTACTTTATCTCACCTTATCAACATATCCTTCTATTGCTGTGGAGGGATGTGATCGGGGCCCAGGGGAGGCGTGAGTTCGGGGCCAGCCCAAACTGTGATATGTGTGCGCACTAGGTCCGTGCAGCAGAGCAGGTCTCCAGTTGTCTGGGGTAATCCTTGCCACTGGACCAAGACCTAGCTCTGTCAAGCCCGTGAGGTGGCTCGTGTGCAACGGTCACCACACGTTAAAAAAATCCACGCACAGGCATCTTCCACCCTTCAGGATGTAGTTCGGGTCCTTCATTGAAACACCCGTGAACCCATCCTTTTTTTGGCTGTCCCTTAAATACATCATATTTGTTCTTGCTTCTTTTGGCCATGTGTGAAGGCATGGGACCCATTATCTCAATGCCAGCTGGTATAAAAATGCTAAGCTGTAGATAATGTGAAGGACAAATATTTTGCAAATGGACGCTTCTGCTAAGACCATGTGGGCAGAAGCCCAACCACATATAAAGAGGTGGGTGGGAAGAGAGACCACAGGGGCAATTCTGGGATTTGGAGAGGGTGGGCATAACCCCTGCCAAACAATATTCAGGGAAGGGGGTAGGGAGACGTACCTGTGGTTATGCCTCCTCGAGGCTGTGCCTATGCCCCTGGGGCTTATTTTGTTCTGAGTGCTAATGATAATGAAAAAGTAGATGTAACAAAACCGGTGAGGAAAAGTGGTAATGATCTTTCTTGTGTTATTATCACTGTTTTCTTTAGTTCCTGAAATGTGGTAAAGAGGCTAGTACAGCCCATCATTCCCCCAAGAAGAACTACTCCTTAATGATTGTATACTGAGGAGAGAGCAGTTGACGACTTGTTCCTAAACCTCTGATAATACTGGCTTTTCCTTTTCTCTCTGTCTGGCAACTTGTTCCACAGGTTATTGAGTTGGATATTCACAATACTAACCAGTTGCTTTATGACCAAGTCCATTGGAAAAAAAAGCCTTGACTTTCAGTACCGAGATGGATAAGGGTAGCAGATGCATGGGAAAACCATCACCTCCAAGTCACATATATATTGCCATTCCTTCATTGTCAGTTGAGCTCCCCACCTAACAGCATTGTGGGAGTACCTTCACCGTCTGGACTGCAGTCGTTGAAGAAGAAAGCTTGCCACTACCTTCTCAAGGGCATCTAGGGATGGGCAATAACTGTTGGCCTTGCTAGTACTGCCTCTCCCTGAAAATGAATAAAAACAAAATGGGCAGGGCTCCACTTAACACCTTCCCATGATGGCATGCCATGTGGGGAATTGCAGGCAGGACCTTACGTTCCATACCTTGTAATGGTTCCAAAGCTCAGCAACATTTAACTTTCATTCATTATCATGGAATGTTCATCAGCTCCATAAACGATGCTTGCAAATTGCCAACTAAGCACTGCCTGAACTTTCATGAGTTATTCATTTACCATCTACACTGTAACCTATAGAACTAGCCCATTTACTTTACCATTGAGTCCTCTGGAAAAAAAATGACAAACTCACAATCCGATCTGAAGCTAAAATTAAACCCCAACCCTAGTTAAAATGGAAAAATACTGCAATTGTTTCATAATATAAACAATCTTTTACCACCAACAATGGTCTACACCCTGAATTTGTGGTAGCAGCCAAAGATTACGATCAGAGAAAAATTATATTGTCTAATTCCAGGCAACTGGCAGCCGTTCACATGGCTTGGAGTCTGACAAATTGGAGTCAGCTTTGTAAAAGCCTTGTGTAATTTTACTTGAAGGATAATAGCTAAGTAGAAGTTATGCACTGGGTGAACTGTACACCAGAAATATTCTCTGAGTGATTCAAGCACACATGTCATAAAGTTACACAGGAATGGGTTTGTTTCACCAAAGGTCTGTGATTGAATGTTCTCTACATTCAATAACATAGCCATTAAACCAGCAGAAAACCAGACCCACACTCACCATACCAGTACCAAAAACAGACCAAACCTAGAACAGTATGAAAACCAGACCCACACTTAACAATCTAAAACAAAAAAACAGACCTAATCATCACAAAGAAAGACACATGTCACTAAACCAACAGAAAAAATATCTCTTGCCCAATAAACCTGTTGTGTTCATACTCTATTTATTTGTTAGAGCTCACTGGACAGGCATTAGGATCCTGCGGGAGCTATTCACAGTTGCTGTATTCATTCTGTTTCATGCTGGTTTGAGACTCCATTTTGGGTTGTATAAAAGCACAGTTAAATTAAGTTACTTTTCTCCTGTTTCAGTTTGTCAGTTTATTTACGTACACAACATAATTTGGCAACAAGAATGATTCAAATTAACCTCCCTACCTGCCTTTCCTCTCCACACCGGGGGATCCTCCAATTCTGTGGCCGAGATGGATTAAAAGCTTTTCTACATACATCACGCCGAGTGGGTTGGATGGCGACAACATAACACCAGCTCGCGGCAGTGCAATACTTATCCACTGCCTCGGCACCGAAGGTCACGCATCTTTGACCAAATCGAAGACATGGAGTCCTAGGACAAAACGATAAGCACCCTAGAGAAATACTTTGGGCCAAAGAAAAGTGATGGAGAGATACCAATTTCATAAAAGGGAGCAAAGGAACGGTGAACCAATCAAACAGTACATCATTTCATTTACTGAA
Source organism: Pristiophorus japonicus (assembly GCF_044704955.1). Lineage (NCBI taxonomy): Eukaryota > Metazoa > Chordata > Chondrichthyes > Pristiophoridae > Pristiophorus > Pristiophorus japonicus. The sequence continues at coordinate 104,961,518 of NC_091987.1, forward strand.
CTGGCTGCTATGTGTAACTTTAGAGCACTTACAGAGGAAATGATCAGGGATCAAATGATTGAGAAAACAATGATCCCCCACATTCGGGAATGCCTGCAAATGGAGGACGATAAATTGACATTCGACAAAGCAACTAACTTGGCCAGCCAAATCAAATCAGCACTTTCCGATTCAAAAGTGATCAGAGCCCCTGCTCCCCCTATACAGCAGAATGCAGCTACAGCCCATGTGCAAGGCGTTTGTCCAAAACGGAAATCACAGCAGAGACCCAGGACTAGTAATACGCCACCCACTGGATCGCAGGCTTAACTTCCACTGCTTTAACTGTGGGGACAAATCACACTCAGCAAAGTGTCCTAACTGCCCTGCACATGGGAAGAAATGCTCTGCATGTTGTAAAATGAACCATTTTGCTAGTGTCTGTCGCTCATCGCAGCATATTCGACATGTGGACAACCCCGATAGTGATGAACCCAGTTTGGTTTATACCGTTAGTGACATTTCGCATATCGGTTTGGGCAAATTCAAGGACTGTGAGGAAAACATTGACGGCACACCCTACTGCCTCCTCATTGACCTTGAAGCCAAAGGCCACATATTCTGCAAGGCTGTGTTCAAAACCCACTTCACGCACTGTCAATTGCAGCCACAACTTCCATTCTTCAAGCGTACTCCGACTCCAAAATTGAGGTACTTGGGATCATATCTGTCCCGATATATTACAGGGACTTAGGACTAGACTTTCCATTATTGTACATATCGCCTAAAAATGGGCGTTATTTCCAGTGTTGGCGGTAAAAATAGGTTTTGAGATTGTCGGATTATCGCCCATTTTCAAAACCCCAACTTTCCGTTTTATAAAATGGGTGTTACCGCGAGCGATTTGAAATGGGCATTAGCGTTAAATTTTTTTGACCTTCTGCCATAAAGTTTCGGCATCCATAGCAACGGCATGGCAACGGTTGTTTCCCGCGTTTCAGGAGGTCAGGGGTCATCAATACATGCACAGAAGAGGAGAGAGCGAGCGAAAGAGCAGAGAGGAACTGAAAGCATGTGTGGGTGTGTTGTGTGCTTATTTGGCTGTTTTGGGAGGCAGGAGGGAGATTTACCAACAACAAAAGGCCTGCTGAGCACAAATAACATTGTTGCCACCGAGTTTCTGTCGAGAAGATAATATTTAAAATGGAAGGGATGTAGCACGCTGTGGAGACTGACACTGGCAAAAGCAGTGAGGTGGGAGACGAACAATTGGGAGGATGCAAACGAGCAAGGAGATTCTCCGACAAGGCAAATGCCTCCCTCCTGCAGGAGGTGGAGTCACACTGGGGTCAATTGACCCAGGGTGGGCGTGGGAAGCCCACCCCAAGGTCTACCAGAGGATATGGGCTGAGATAGCCGAGGTGCATGAGGGCAATCAGTGTCGCAAGTGCTGGAACAAACTTGTTGGATCCGCCAGAATAAGTATTACATTTATTTACATTTACTTATATATTTATATAATTTGATTTGTAAGTGTAATTGATTAAAATCAGATGTGATGTTTTGCCCTTATAGTGGGAATGTTTTACTCAAAGCCTGCGTTTTCGGTGTACGTCTTTAGGTAAAGAACGATAATTATCATAATAATCATGAGTACATCTGTCGGTTATGTACTGTATCAGTCTCTGTGACAGTATCTAGCAATGATCTCATTCAATGATCTCATGCCATGTCGTGTTGGTGCTACCTTTTACAGAATAATCTTTCGAGGAATAGGGCCGAGCAGAGGCGAACGGGTGGCGGGTCACCAGTCATCATTGAGCTCAGCCACATCGAGGAGCGGGTGCTAGCACTAGTGGGGAGCCACCCCCGGTCGGCCACGCATGCAGCAGCAGAACCTGATGTGATGCCACGTGAGTAAAGTATACACCATTGCACGCTGAAAAGTCAATAAATGCCACACCCACTCATATCTGACCAATAATATATGATATATGATTGATAAAAGTGTTCTCTAAAAAATGATGGCCTCATGAGAATCATTGCAATGCAGAATTTGTTCATGGTCATGAAATGTGATGTCTGTAATGATTTTGATAGCGGTGGTGCTTTTGTCATGCATATGCTGTGTGTAGCGCTGGAATCACCTTGTGACCCTAGCACCCCCTTCTCCTCTAATAACCTCATTTATGTTTTGTAGCTCAGCCAATAGCTGGGGGTGCGGGGCCGGAGTCGCTGTACGATGGTGCATCTGATGCTGAGGAGCCCCGATTCTCGCCCATGGATCTGCTGGGTGCCTTCTCCACGGATGAGAGTGCAGACTTCGTGAAGCTTGCATCGCCAAGCTTCATAATGCAGTCGACACCGATTACACCTAGTGCTCCTGCAGCCATTCCCTCCTTCACCATGGAGGTACCGGGCCCAAGCACCTTGCTGCAGGGCACCAGAGGTATCTCCAGGATGGCGCCGACCACGCAGAGGGTGGTTCAACGCAGCAGGTCTGCTCCACAAGCGGCAGACCTGAGCTGCGAATGGTACACTTGTCCAGGAGGAGTGTTGACATAGGTCAGCAGATCCTCCAGACAATGGGGGGCATATCCCAACAGCTGGCCAGCATGTCCGCCACCATGAGCGAGTGCGTGCTGCGGGTGGCGGTGGCCCTGGAGGTGGTAGCCAGGAACACTGGTGGCAGAGGCCTCCCAGTCGTCCCGGAGCACGACACTGGACCCCAAGGTGCCACACCCCCATTGCCAATGACACATGAGAGCCAGGAGGAAGATCTTTCTTCTGTCTCGGAGCACGTTCCTCCTCGGGACCATCCTCTCCCGTATCCGTCCAAGCAGCAGTTCTGCCGTCATCCCCCACAATGAAGCAGCGCCTGAGGAGCTCCTCGGCCAAGCGGCTTGGAGTCAGGAGGGGAAGGGGTAGAGGTGGGGAGGAGAAGCGGGAATGGGGGTGGAAAGGCAAGTGAGGTGCATAGCCGCAGGTGTTGTCTTGCTCACAGTATTTTAATGTTGTTGCTGCTATTTTGTTGGGAGGTTTGGGGGAAGCGGGGAGGGGGCACCTTGTTTTTTTGCATTTGTGTTCGATGTTTATGAAGTGTAGTTGGAAATGTGAAAGATTTAATGAATGATATAAATGTTATGAATTTGTTGTGGGGTGGGGTGGGGTGGTTTTCATAGTTATAATTATGATTTCATACAAATGTTCTCATTAAATGCTTTTTATTTCACATAACCTTGTTGCGCATTGTCTCAGGTAGCTGCACCGTACACACTGGTGATTCCTTACCATGAAAAGGGATAATTAAACTTAACTTGAATCAAAAACTTTAACTGTCACCAAGATGATGCACACCATTGATGTATGACCTGCACACCCAGCAGTGTTGCAGCTTTGTAAATACCACCACTGTTATTTCAAGCGAAGCGCTCATTTATGAGCTGCTGACATAAAAGTCTTGCAGCAATTTAGCCACCACGGGCCCTTTCCTGTGGTCTAGAAGGGGGGCGGGGGCATGGTTTAATCATCAGCCTGATTGTCTGGCCTAAGGTCAACATCCACCTCTTCATCCTCCTCTTCCTCTCGCTCCTGAGGTGGACCAGCAGTCCATTCTGGCAATTCTTGTCTTCTCCTGATAGTCAAGGAATCATTGAGAGCATCGACTCCTCACCCTGGATCTTGAACTTAGTTATTGCTTGGCGTAAAAATGGGGAGATCTGCCTATGCATCAACCTGAAAGAGGTCAACAAGGCCATCAACCCCGACAAATATCCTCTTCCGACCATCGATGAACTTTCTTTAGAATTCCATGGCTCAATAGTCTTTACGAAACTCGACATGTGCCGCTGTTACCTGCAAATACCCCTAGCAGAGGACAGCAAACTGCTTACGGCAGTCATGACGCACTGTTTCAGTATCGACGCATGCCCTACGGACTATCTTCTGCACCAAGTGCATTTCAGAAGATTGTCACTACTATGCTAGCAGGCATCGAGGGAGCCCTCAATCTGCTTGACGATATCGTCGTACATGGGCGGACAATGGAAGAACATGACCAGTGACTTCACGCAGTTATGGCTAGACTTGCTACACATAACATTACACTTAATGCCGATAAGTGTAAATTCGCTGCTGAAGAAATAAACTTTCTGGGCTACAGAGTCACAGCACAAGGCGTCAAGCCAACTGACACCATTGACGTGATCCAACTAATGCAGAAGGCTACCAACGTCAAAGAACTTGCATCATTCCTCGGCACTTGCAACTTCTATCTGAATTTCGTCCCGCACTAAGTGCACATTGCTGAATCCCTGAGGCCTGATAGTCTGCATCCCAGAGTACTTAAGGAAGTGTCTCTAGAAATAGTGGATGCATTGGTGATCATTTTCCAACAGTCTATCGACTCTGGATCAGTTCCTCTCCTGATAGCCAAGTTGTGCAGCATGGAGCACACCACCATGAATTGAGCTACCTGCTCAGGGTGGTATTGTAGCTTGCCTCTTGAGTGGTCCAGGCATCTAAAGCGCTGCTTAAGCACTCCAATTGTTTTCACGACAATATTGCGTGTGGCTCTGTGGCTCTCATTGTATCGCTTCTCGGCTTGGGTGTCACACAAGGGGATCATCAGCCAGGTGGTGAGGCCATATCCTTTGTCACCAAGCATCCAGCATTGACCTTGTGGCTGATTGTTAAACATGTCAGATACAGTGCTCTCACGCAGGATGTGAGTATCATGGATGCTGCCTGGAAATTTTGCATTCACTGCCATAATAATTTGCTGGAGGTCGACAACGAGTTGCACATTCAGGGAGTGGAATCCCTTTTGATTCCGTAAAACCTCTGCATCCTGAAAAGGTGCCCGCATCGCGATGTGCGTACAGTCTATTGCTCTTTGCACCTTGGGAAAGTTAGCAATTCGGTAGAATCCTAGAGCCCTCTCAGTCTGAGCCTCCCTGGTCATAGGGAAGTTGATAACATCCATCCTGTGTGCGTACAGGGCTTCAGTGACCTGTCAAATGCAGCAATGTGTGGCATGCTGAGATATAGTGCAAATGTTAGCAGCTGAGGCGAAAGGAACCCAATGCATGGACGGAAAGTGCCACTGTGACCTTGACCTCGACGGACAGTGCGGTCCTGATGGTGCTGGCAGGCTGCAGATCTCCTCTGATGAGCTTGCATATCTGATGATAACCTCTTTGCAGAAGCTCAGTCTCCTAAGGCATGTGTTATCAGAGAAGTGCAGGTAAGACCGCTTCTCCCTGTAAGTGCATGGGGTGTAAGTCCTTGTCCTCCTCAGCAGTCTGGCACATCTTAGATTGGACACATAATGCTGTTGAATATATCTTCTGCCATCTCTAGTCTACAGCATGTGCGTAGTCATCAAGACAGGCTGAGAAATGACAGGCGTATTGCAATAACTATCAGTATTATACCTATTGTTCACAAACAATCATATTTCCCACTAAGACACCTAAACTAAATTCCAATTGCCCACAATATGATAAGATGTTTGTTCAGATGTTCAAATCAGCTTAAAAGAACTCCACAGTGCATCAAAACTCCCCAGAAGTTGAAGCACCCTTTTAAATGAAGCGACCTGCAATTTCCAAAATGTCATCCATACTGCTGTGATTAGTTCAGGCGAGAGCAACTTCTTCACAGCGTTTTTTTTCGGCGATAAATATTTTCGGTGATATGTGTGCAAGGTGCCAAAAGTAACGCTCGGTGATATTTTGGGCGTTAGTTTCGGCAATTCTGATCTTTACGACAAAAAAAAGTGGGCGGGCGGTATTATTATGTCTCGGCGTTAACTACATGCCGAAAATAACGCTTGCTGATACTTTGGGTGTTAGTTTCGCCCATTCTGATCTTTATGCCAAAAAAAAGTGGGCGGGTGGTATTATTATTTCTCGGCGTTAAGTACATGCCAAAAGTAACGCTGGGCGATAAGTGGGCGTTATTTTCCATTTTGTGCCTAAATGAGCGATATCTGGGTGTTATATCTCATCTCAGTGTTCAAATGGACGTTAAGTGGACGGTATCGATGCAAAAAAAGTAGAAAGTCTAGCCCATAACATTGGAGAACTTTTCCTTTTATGTCGTGAAGGGACGAAGCCTCATGAGTGTTGACCTTTTTGACAAGCTTGGGTTCAAAGTTTACGACCCAACTGGCACACCTGTGTACAAAATGGACTTTGACAAGCAGTATCCCTCAATTTTCAGAGAGTTTGGAGTGACAACAAAATTCTGCCATCGTCTCCGCGATGACCCTTCCGTCAAACTGGTTACGCAGCGACTTCGCTGTCTCCCATTCGCGGTTCGCAACCAAGTATCCGCAGAATTAACACGACTTGAATCTCAAGGAATCATTGAGAGCATCGACTCCTCACCCTGGATCTTGAACTTAGTTATTGCTTGGCGTAAAAATGGGGAGATCTGCCTATGCATCAACCTGAAAGAGGTCAACAAGGCCATCAACCCCGACAAATATCCTCTTCCGACCATCGATGAACTTTCTTTAGAATTCCATGGCTCAATAGTCTTTACGAAACTCGACATGTGCCGCTGTTACCTGCAAATACCCCTAGCAGAGAACAGCAAACTGCTTACGGCAGTCATGACGCACTGTTTCAGTATCGACGCATGCCCTACGGACTATCTTCTGCACCAAGTGCATTTCAGAAGATTGTCACTACTATGCTAGCAGGCATCGAGGGAGCCCTCAATCTGCTTGACGATATCGTCGTACATGGGCGGACAATGGAAGAACATGACCAGTGACTTCACGCAGTTATGGCTAGACTTGCTACACATAACATTACACTTAATGCCGATAAGTGTAAATTCGCTGCTGAAGAAATAAACTTTCTGGGCTACAGAGTCACAGCACAAGGCGTCAAGCCAACTGACACCATTGACGTGATCCAACTAATGCAGAAGGCTACCAACGTCAAAGAACTTGCATCATTCCTCGGCACTTGCAACTTCTATCTGAATTTCGTCCCGCACTAAGTGCACATTGCTGAATCCCTGAGGCCTGATAGTCTGCATCCCAGAGTACTTAAGGAAGTGTCTCTAGAAATAGTGGATGCATTGGTGATCATTTTCCAACAGTCTATCGACTCTGGATCAGTTCCTATGGACTAGAGGGTAGCTAATGTAACGCCACTTTTTTTAAAAAGGAGGGAGAGTGAAAACGGGTAATTACAGACCGGTTAGCCTGACATCAGTAGTGGGGAAAATGTTGGAATCAATTATTAAAGATGAAATAGCAGCGTATTTGGAAAGCAGTGACAGGATCGATCCAAGTCAGCATGGATTTATGAAAGGGAAATCATGCTTGACAAATCTTCTCGAATTATTTGAGGATGTAACGAGTAGAGTGGATAAGGGAGAACCAGTGGATGTGGTGTATTTGAACTTTCAAAAGGCTTTTGACAAGGTCCCACACAAGAAATTGGTGTGCAAAATTAAAGCACATGGTATTGGGTTTAGTGTACTGATGTGGATAGAGAACTGGTTGGCAGACAGGAAGCAGAGAGTCGGGATTAACGGGTCCTTTTCAGAATGGCAGGCATTGACCCGTGGGGTGCCGCAGGGCTCAGTGCTGGGACCCCAGCTCTTTACAATATACATCAATGATTTAGATGAAGGAATTGAATGTAATATCTCTAAGTTTGCAGATGACACTAAGCTGGGTGGCGCTGTGAGCTGTGAGGAGGATGCTAAGAGGCTGCAGGGTGACTTGGACAGGTTAGGTGAGTGGGCAAATGCATGGCAGATGCAGTATAATGTGGATAAATGTGAGGTTATCCACTTTGATTGCAAAAACAGGAAGGCAGATTATTATCTGAATGGTGACAGATAAGTAAAAGGGATGGTGCAACGAGATCTGGGTGTCATGGTACGTCAGTCATTGAAAGTTGGCATGCAGATACAGCAGGCGGTGAAGAAGGCAAATGGTATGTTGGCCTTCATAGCTAGGGGATTTGAGTATAGGAGCAGGGAGGTCTTACTGCAGTTGTACAGTGCCTTGGTGAGGCCTCACCTGGAATATTGTGTTCACTTTTGGTTTCCTAATCTGAGAAAAGACATTCTTGCTATTGAGGGAGTGCAGCGAAGGTTCACCAGACTGATTCCCAGGATGGCAGGACTGACATATGAGGAGAGACTGGATCGACTGGGCCTGTATTCACTGGAGTTTAGAAGGATGAGAGGGGATCTCATAGAAACATATAAAATTCTGATGGGACTGGACAGGTTAGATGCAGGAAGAATGTTCCCGATGTTGGGGAAGTCCAGAACCAGGGGTCACAGTCTAAGGATAAGGGGTAAGCCATTTAGGACTAAGATGAGGAGAAACTTCTTCACTCAGAGAGTTGTTAACCTGTGGAATTCTGTATCGCAGAAAGTTGTTGATGCCAGTTCATTAGATATATTCAAGAGGGAGTTAGATATGGCCCTTATGGCTAAAGGGACCAAGGGTTATGGAGAGAAAGCAGGAAAGGGATACTGAGGTGAATGATCAGCCATGACCTTGTTTAATGGTGGTGCAGGCACGAAGGGCCAAATGGCCTACTCCTGCACCTATTTTCTATGTTTCTATGTTTCTATGAACCACTTTGCAAGTTGCTGCACAAAGACGTCCGTTGGGAATGGACAGATTTCCAAGCTCAGGCATTCACCACGCTTAAGGAGAAAATCACATCCCCTTCTATCCTCGCGCACTTTGATCCGAATGCCACTACGTATGTCACCACGGATGCATCAGGCAGCACCATGGGTGCTGTGCTCTTGCAATGGATTGACGGCCTGGAACACCCAGTCGCCTTCGCCTCTCGCACACTCTCGTCTGCAGAATGTAAATAGGGGAACGCGAAGCACTCGCTTGCATCTATGCATGTGAACGTTGGCACATCTACCCCTATGGCAGGAAATTTACCCTCTGTACGGATCATCAAGTGCTAACTACGCTATTGGCTACAACTGGAGCTAGGCACAGAGCACTACAAATCAGCTTATGGTCAGATCGCCTTCATCAGTATAACTTTGAGACACAATACTTCGCTGGCAGTCGCAACCATGTAGTTGATATGCTCAGCCGCTCGACACCTGTTTTGTTCTCTGGTGCTGTCTTGTTCACAGATGACGACACATATGCTACGTCGATCATCATAACCTTGTCTCCTGCAACAAACTCAAAACCGAATCACAGAGTGATGCTACGCTCCAGCACATGTGCCACTTCCTCCAAACTGAGTGGTCTAAGCAAATTGCAGAAGAGCTGAAAACATTCCACATACTTCGCGATGAATTTTCCAGTTGGAACGATGGCTGCCTAACTCGTGGTGATAGAGCAGTAATTGCCAAGTCGCTTCAACTGCGTGTTGTCGCACTGGCACACAATATACACCCTGGCATTGTTTGCATGAAGCAGAGATGACCCGATTCAGTATGGTGGCCTGAGATTGACACTCGCATCGAGGAGTTCGTCTCACACAGCGAAGCATGCACTCTGAGCGAAAAGGCCTCAAGCATCCGACCAGCGCCAATGAAGCCCATTCCATGGCCACAAAGATCATGGCAACAACTTCAGTTGGATATCTTCGGTCCAGTTGAAGCAGCTCCACAGAACCAGCAGGTCCTTGTTGTAGTACATAACCTGCATTCCAAATGGCCAGAAATCACTACAAGTTCAGTGACCTCATCAACGATCGTCATTATTCTGCAGCATATGTTCATGAAGTGGGGCCTCCCAGAGGTCATAATCACTGACAATGGACCACAGTTTGTGTCCGACCAGTTTGTGGATCTCCTCACTTATCGAGCATCGTCTTACTGCTCAGTACAAACCTCAAAGCAACGGAGGTGTTGAGTGTTTTAACCGCGTCATCAAAGAAGGTTTGAAAGCCAACCTCACAGCAGGCTAAAATTTTGACGAAGCAGTTTAAACCATTCGCCCCACATACCATTCGACAAAGCACTCGCTAACGGGGAAGACACCCGCTGAGCTCATGAATTGGTGGAATCTTCACTGGCTACTAGACATTCTCAAACCTAGCGCGAAAAGACCAGCAGGATGGAACAGAGGCACCGTTCTGTTTCCCAACCAAAACCTCGATCAAACACCGCAAGCTCCACACTGGTCTCAGCGTATCAGAACACGATCTGGCTATCTCAAGGACTTTGTCTGTACATAGACTATGGTTTTAAAAATGGAGGAAATATGTTGTGTTCATACTCTATTTATTTGTTATAGCTCACTGGATGGGCATTAGGACCCTGCAGGAGCTATTCGCAGTTTCTGTATTCATTCTGGTTCATGCCGGTTTGAGACTCCATTTTGGGTTGTATAAAAGCACAGTTAAGTTAAGTTACTTTTCTCCTGGCTCAGTTTGTCAGTTATTTACGTGTATATAACAAAACCAACACAAAGGCAGGCGCAAACACACTAAACAGATGCAGAAGCAGATCCTTACCAGCTCAAACACAAAATATCAAATCCATACCTATTAAACCAGTCTAAAAATAGACAAGTGCACTAAACCAGCACAAAGATCAAACCTATACCCACTAAACCAACACAAAAACCAGATACAACCCAACAAACAATCGAGAAACCAGACCCATAACAACTAAATCTGCAAGAAAACTAGACCACTTCGGCAAAACCAGATTAAAGAAAGAAGAAAAAAATTGCATTTATATAGCGCCTTTCATGACCTCAGGATATCCAAAAGCGCTTTACAGCCAATGAAGTAGTTTTGAAGTGTAGGTACTGTTGTAATGTAGGAAATGTGGCAGCCAATTTGTACACAGCAAGCTCCCACAAACAGCAATGTGATAATGACCAGCCAATCTGTTTTAATGATGAGGTTGAGGGATAAATATTGGCCAGTAGGGAGAACCAGGAGGAAATGTTCCTGGGCTTTTGTGCCCTCCTGGCTCAGACTCATGAAATGTGTCCATGTTACAAATTCTGGTTGCAAGTTTATGTCATCTTACTAATGCACTTACCAAAAAAACACATGTCGGGAACTTTAAAGTTAAAATGGTATCATGCTAAAAATTGTGTCCGGGCAGGATTGTAGGGCATTTACAGTCACACAGACCCAGAGAAAAACCAGAGAGGGAAATTTCCTCCCTGCCCAAGGCTAATGACATCCAGAATTCTAGATGTTTAAAGGGACGGCAGTACTAATTTTGGGTCTGTTGGTGGAACTATAGGAGGTGGGTGTGATGGGATTATCACCTGCCTGACTAGATTTGTTCTGATCGCTATGCAATTTCCAGATTAGGCTTATTTGCATTATTTGAATGAGTTACTGATGTGAATAACACCTCTGATTGAGAGATTGTGTCCTGAAGAGTGGGTAGTCACCTTAAAGGGGAGTTTTTTTGTTTGACGGACAAACCGTATAAAGCCTTAAAGCTGTAATTCTAATGGCAGAATAGTGACAGGGATTCACTCAAAACAATCTAAACGCAACAGTATGATGCATGCGTGTTGTCGTAGCCACTGTGGGTGACACCATCATCATAGGCGATCCCTCGAATGCTTCCACGAGTTCACAGGTGTTTTGATGAAGGACCTGATGTTCCAGTCCTGAATTCCAATTGAGGGTGTGGAAGATGCCTGTGTGTGAATTTTTTTTAATGTGTGGTGACTGTTGTACACCAGCCACCACATGGTCTTGGTCCAGTGGCAAAGGTTAACCCAGACGACTGGAGACCTGCTCTGCTGCACAGACCCAGTGCGCACACATATTGCAGTGTGGGCAGGCCCATGCTGTCCCTGGGCCCTGGGATCTTCTGGGCCCCGTACCCTCATCTGTCGTACCTCCGCACAATCTCTCGCTGCTCCTCCGCCATAAACATTCACCGCATCTCGTCACAAACACTCGCCGCTCATCCGCCCCGGCCTTCCCACTCCTCTGTACCTGCCGATGTTCCTGCCCATGCTCCAAAACGGCGACCAGGGTTTTGATGACATCACTCAGTCGCCCGTCTCAAAATCCTTGGAGCAGCTCGCGCTGGAGGTTGAAGTGGTACGCCACTCCAGCTCTTTTGTAGCCCGACCTGTGGAGCTGTTCCCTCGCAGACCATGTGGGTGACACCATGACACTTGGGTATGACCACCTGGTAATTTCAACTCAGATTTTCTATTTTCAAGAAAAGGCTTCACATAACAGTAAGAAGCAGGCCTGAATGGGAGGAGCCCCTGTTAACCTAATTTTGAGGAAAAACACCTCCAGATTCTTGATCACATGAGCATTAATGGAGTTGATGGTGGAGAAGTTGGAGACCTCCTCCCAGTTCAAGGCTATCATTTTCCTCTTCCTGCTCACTCTACTCATTCACTCGTTGCCATCAAATCATACACTCATGCACTCGTGCATAGGTCCTGCTTTTAAATGAATGATGCTTCAGTAATTGGAGACAGTGCTAAAACAACTTGCAACCTACTGTGGGGGAGGAGTCCAAATAACATAAATACATTGCGATTCCCAGAGATAACCCTAAGGTGCCAATATAAATTGCATCAACTGAAATGGTGATACCAACCCTCTTGACACAGTTTGAAGAAGATTGGCTTCAAATAAATAAGCTAACAACAAAGCAAAGATTCTAAGGCCTACAAAAATCAGTTCGACCAAAAATGGGTGCTTCACTTTAATTGCTGATTAAATGTAAATGCCAGTATCCTAGCAAACTGTAATATCTATTTGATGCTCTAGGCAATAGCATCCAGCACTGATATCCTGGTTATGCTGAATATGTGGAGATTCTGCAGGAGTAATCTCATAATTCTGGTCCCCTTGCCTGGTTTACAATGCCAGTGTAGCTTAACTGGGCCAAGAAAAACATCCGTCTTCAATGCCAGCGAGAGAGAAAAGTTATAACAGCTATGTTTCTTTTTATTGCACTGACATCAGCATAAGTGATGCAGTGAGGTTTTGTAACATCATGATATATGCTCAGGGGATTTACAACATTGCATCAAGCTCCTGAAAAATTCAGGAAATCCTTTGCCAGTCACTGGTTCAAAATACTTTATATTTTTTCGAACTTGGAGAGAAATGAGGTGTACAACATACAGTACTGGAATTACAGCCAAACCTTCTCCTCTCGTATGGTAGTAGCAAAGCAAATCAAATGTCAATATCAAAGTTGGGTATCCAGGCCAAAGCTGCGTGGATATCCCGCAGGCTGCCTGTGAATTCCCTCTGAGGGCAGTGATCAATGACGTGCTCCAGGGTCTGATTAGGAGCTCCACAGTTGCATGATGGGGATGCTTTAATCTTCCATCTATGGAGAAGGTGGCAGCATCTACCATGACCGGTTCTGAGGCGGTTGATGGTTGTCCCCTGTTTGCGAGGAAGGTTTGATCCTTCAGGTTGTACTGTGGGGTTCTCCATAAGGAATCTATTCCGTATGTCGCAGTTCTTCCAAACATTTCACCATCGGTCATCAAGGCTGAGGGGAAATCGCTGAAGGGCTTCGACGACGGTCCGAAATGGCCCTCTAGATTTGAGACGGGTTGGTGGGAAGTTGTTCAGGTCACCCTGGATCGGCATGTCTTTGCTGGTGTAGCAGTTGTATACTTTGAAGGTGGTGATGTGATGTTTGCAAGCCAAGGTGTTGGTGTCGATAAAAGCGTACCGGTCACAATTCTCATAGTAGAATTCAGCTGGACATCAACGGATTTGACATGCGGACCTGATAGCCATGCCGGAGAGCAGTACTCCGCCGTAGAGTACACTGGGGCGAGTGCTGCCATGTAGAGGGTTTGAGCATCTGCTCCCCATGTGGATCCGACGAGTTTCTGGATCATGTTGACCTTACTCTTTAATTTCTTCCCAAGGTTCTGGAGATGTTGTCTATATGACAGGATGCGATCAAGTGTGACTCCTAAATAGGAGGTGTTTTTGGCATGGTTTACCTCTGCACTGCAAAAGGAGACTTACAAAGCTTGGTTTGCTTGATGGATGTTGAGGTGGAATGTCGAGGTGATGGTCTTTTGTGGGTTTGGCCGAAGTCACCATTGGCGGAAGTAAGCCTCCATCCTCTGTAACTCAATGGTCAGGGTCTCCTCGATGATGGACAGATTCATGTTTTGCATAGCCAAGGCAATGTCATCAGCATAAAAGAACTTGCGGGACTCTCTTTCGGGCAGATCACTGGTGTAAACATTGAATAACATGGGTGCCAGGACAGAATCCTGTGGGAGTCCATTGTTCAATGTCCTATATCTGCTCTTCTGGGTGCCAGAGTATACATGGAAGTGCCGGTTGCTAAGCATGGAGTTGAGAAGATGGATCGTTGTTCTGCAGGGTAAGATGGTGGTGAGCTTGAAAAGCAGTCCATGCTTCCATACTGTGTCATACGCCGCTGACAGGTCCTCAAGTGCTACGGTGATCTTGAGCTGATGCTGGAAGCCTGCTTCGATGTGTGTTAAAGCTACCACTTGGTTGCAGCAGTTACAGCCGCTCCGGAAGCTTGCTTGCTCCTTAGGAATGGTTGGCTCGATGATGGGGGCTAGTCTGTGGAGTAGTATCCTTTCCAGCTTTTTATAACAAGTGCAAAGAAAGGAGTTAATGCAGTAGGTGGAGGCTTCCTAAACATTCTTCCCCTGCTTCAGGAGGGCAATTATTTTAGCCTCCTCCCAAATAGGTGGAATTTTACCAGTTGCCAGTACCACAGGGAAGAAGGCGGTCACCCATCTCTTCGCTTTGGGTCCCAGTGCTTTTAAGAATTCTGGGTCAACAGCATCTGGGCCAGCAGCTTTTCCAGATTTGGTTGTCGTCAGGACTGGGTTTAGTTTGTCCAAGGTGAATGGATCAAACATAGTTGACGATCTTGGTTCCGCCATCAAGTTTGTTGAAAGCAGCCGCTTCACCTGGCATCAACATTTTTTGTGCACCGGAGCCTTTGATGTTTGTATCAAGTGGGATGCAATGGCTCTGATGGTCGTCCTGCGTTTATAGGTGGGGTTTGCCCACAAGGCTTCTCCACAAGACTCCTCCACCTTTTAAGTCTAGCCGAGTTCAAGGACTCCAGCATTGCGGTGGCTGTGGCTGGGTTCATGTTCAGCGAATACTCCTGGTAGAGAGTCTCGCTTTCTTCTGTCCAACAAGAAATATATGTCTTTCTAATCCCCGAGGTATACTGCGTTTTGTAGCAGCTTTAATGATTCCCATAAATCTGTTGAAGGCATTAGTGGTTAGTGGAATCCACCTGATGTTCGTGTCAACTGACCTTTGGAAGGTTTCCCAGTCTGCTTTTCTGAAGTTCCATTGTGGTTCCGATGTTGATGAAATGACAGGAATTTCAATGACAATGTTGATGATTGAGGGCCTGTGTTGACTTTGGCGAAGTCATCGAAGTTCTGGAGGCACTGATTGGGTTTCCTTTGCTATCTTTAGAGAGGAAACATAGGAGGAATTTATTCTCTAGTGAAGCCGACTATACAATTGCTTCTCCATTATAGTTGGCGTCTGCATAGTGACACATTGTGTGGCGGCTATTAAAGTCTCTGAGATGGATGGATGGATGTTGACTAGGAGGGAGCAGTGGGTCAGGCCACTGTACGAGTGGTGGTTTATAGACATTGGAGATTGTTAGCTCTCCTACGCGTATTGCTGTAGTGAAAACTCCGGCAATACTGATATGCTCAAGTTCAGTGCAACCTTCAATGCCTTGTTTAGCAATAGCATGCCAGGCCATATTTGCGATGGTTTTTGAAAGCAAACCCACTGTGATCTGTCCTCTTGTGCCAAACTGGTGGATGTGTTTGATA
Source organism: Pristiophorus japonicus (assembly GCF_044704955.1). Taxonomy (NCBI): domain Eukaryota; kingdom Metazoa; phylum Chordata; class Chondrichthyes; family Pristiophoridae; genus Pristiophorus; species Pristiophorus japonicus. The sequence goes on from NC_091987.1 coordinate 104,977,299, forward strand.
TGTGTTTCTTGAAGCGCCAGAGTATCGTCGCTGTTTTTCTTCAGTAACTTTTCGAGGTATTCGCATTTTGAACAAGAGATGCCTTCGTTGTTAAATTGGCATATTTGGATGGCTGGGCCGACATGTAGTTTTCTTTGGAAAGGACCATCGATTTGCTTGGTTTGTTACTTCACTGAGAGGTTGATTTAACAGGTTCAGTGTGAGATAATATTAGTTGTGACCTATAAGCTAAGATCATGTAACAGAGTGGGCCGTGAGAAGGCTGTCATCATTTTTGACAGCCACACCCAAGACATGGGTTGCAGATATTGCAGTCAACAGAAGGAATAATAATCGAAGAACCAACAATCAGCTCCTCTCAATAACAAAGGTGCAGAAATATGGTGCCGATTTTCCTGGCCCCTTTGCCTGGAGCAGGAGCAGTCTGCCTCGAGCGCACTGTACCTGTCCAGGCCTTAGTGCACCCAAACTGGGTAGGCCGTTCATTTCCATGGCTTGCTCATACCTCGGGCACAGAACTGCTTGGGCCAAACACATCAGCCCACAGGCCTCTCGCCGATCTCTGGCCTAATGTCTCTAAAAGTAAGAGTAAGCATTTATCTGCAGTGCTGCTGTCTTCCTCTCTCTGTCCCTCTAATTGGAGAGGGGCTGGTGATCAGCCTTATGGCCTGCTTCATAGTCTCATAAAATCATAGAAACTTACAGCACAGAAAGAGACCATTCAGCACATCGTGCCTGTGCTGGCTCTTTGAAAGAACAGTTGTACTTAGTTCCACATCCCAGTTTTTTGTCCGTAATCCTCAAATGCCTGTCCAACTCCATTTAAAATTATTTAGGGATTTATCTTCCACCGCTTTTTCAGGTCGAGCGTTCCAGATCCCAACAACTTTCTGAGTGAAAACATTTCTCTTCATCTCCCCTCTAGATCGTTTGCCGATGATTTTAAATCTATGCCCTCTGGTTATTGACCCATTCACCAGAGGGAATAGTTTTTCTCTTACCTACTCCATCAAAACCTCTCATCATCTTGAAAACCTCTATTAGGTCACCTCTTAATCTTCTCTGTTCCAATGGGAATAGTCCTAACTTTTCCAACTTCTTCTCACAACTGAAGTCCCTCATCTCCGGTACCATCCTGGTAAACCTCCTCTGCACCCTTTCTAAGTTCCCTTTCATCTTTCCTGTCGTGTGTTGCCCAGAATTGTCCACAATACTCCAGCTGAGGCCTAACCAGTGATTTATAAAGTTCCAGCATGATCGCTTTGCTTTTATATTCTTTGGGGGAGAAATTTGGGCTTTTGAAACGTGAAAAAATTAGTGATGCTAATGTTTTTCAGCTTTAAAAAAATTTGGTGTTTGCACTGCAGGAAGGAAGTGGAGCGCTAAATCAAGCACACCACTTCCTTCCCGGGGCGCTAAAGGATGCAGGTGTTCGGTGGTGGTGCTGCGCTGCCGCATTCAGAGGGTCCTTCCCTCCCTTAAAGGGAAGGGCCATCACTGCAGGCTCAGCATTGGGACCATTGAGCTGGTCCCCAACGGCAGCTGCGATCCAGCCCGATTCGGCCCGATGCACTGTAACAGAGTGCCGAGTAATTGAAAAAATTGAAAAGATCCATTTCAGGGATTTTGGTACGTACTTTGGCAACCTCCCCTTTAACTTTCACACCCGTAGCACTCGGTCTCCCGATCAACGTGTCCTGCAACTGTCGGTGTTTTTGCCCGGCGATGCTGCAGGGGACGGAGCCGAAGTTCGAGTCGGGGCGATGTGCACGGCAATGACATCACGATCTACGGGTGAAGGAGATCGGAGCGCAATGTTTTACCGCCGCTGCAAACCTCCCGCCGATGTTCGCGGGAGTCGTTCATCTCGCCGCGCCCGGTCGGTAAGTCGTTAGCGCCTCGTTATCGCCCCCCCCCCTTTCAGAGGCAATAACGGGAGATGCTAAAGAGGCCAATTTCTAGTTCTATGCCTCTATTTATGAACCCAAGTAACCCATATGCTCCCATATGCCAAGGTGGAAAAGTTACTGCTTCATTTACATGGAAACGCCATGCCTCTGCCTATTGTGCACACAGGCTCTCTACTGGTCTCGGGGGAACTCCTGGAAATCCCCGGCCTATATAGGGCCCCATTGCATCATAAAGGCGTGCCCACAACTTTCAAAATATAGCAAGGAGGAAACGACAGTCAATCATCATAGGCTTGGATGATTTCCATACAGGCCCTGAACAGAACTCCCTCCCAAAATCATTTCCCAGTTAAGATATAATGGGAAACTTTAGTCCAAGACTGTTTTTTGTTTGATAAGAGAGTGATAGCCGAAGCAACACAATGGAAAATCAAAGCAGGAAGCTAACAGATCGAAACAGCAACCGCTACCAGCTCATTCTCGACCCACATAAATTCATCAGAGAGCGAATCATTCGGCAGCTACAAGATCACCAATCAGACATGTTCGGGAGGCAAATGTTCAGCATCAACATTTCATCCTGAAATGACAAAATGTTAGTTGACCAGCTGCTTTCCTACGCTTTTTCACTAACCATTCTTGGTGTCAATTTATTTCAAATAAATGTAGATCTCAGTGCAAAATGGGCTTATTACTGCTTTTCCCCCAGTTCCTGTTATAACGGCCCAGAAATTGCAGTCGGAGGCTATCCCGCGGACGGATACTTCCGACCTCAGTAATTTCTACGAAAGTACCTGGCGGTCCAGGAGGTTCAGAGACTTGTGTTCCTGGGTCTCTGTGTGAAGGCCTGCGCAGGACCCATGTCATCATCATCATCATCATCATAGGCGTCCTTCGAACCAGGATGACTTACTTCCACACAAGTTCACAGAAGTTTCAATGAAGGACCCGATATTCCAGTCCTGAACTTCAGTTGGAAGATGCCTGTGCGTGGATTTTTTTAAATGTGTGGTGACCATTGCACATCAGCCACCACACGGGCTTGACAGAGCTAGGCCTTGATCCACTGGCAAGTGTTAACCAGGACGACTGGAGACCCGCTCTGCTGCACGGACCTAGCGCACACATATCGCAGTGTTACCCCTGGGCCATGAGCTCTTCTGGACCCCGTACCCTCATTTGCCGCACCTCCACCACGATCTCTCGCCGCTCCTCCACCACAAACATTCGCCGCACCTCCGCCATGATCTCTCAGTGCTCCTCCGCCTTAAGAGAATGATGTTGTAGTTTTGAGGTACCGTTGATTGGCAGAAAAGGAGCAGTGTACTAAACAGGCTCGTCATCTCTAGAGAACAGTACTTTGCAATTATCAAGCATGAGAAGAATCCAATGACCTTCTACATGTTCCTTGTTGTCCAGGTGATTCACCCAGGCCTTAAACAGCAGTTGCTGTCTGCCATGTTTGTACACAGTAGCACAGTAACTCTCACCTTACTTATTCTGTCATCCAATAACTTCCATTTATAGAATGCCTTTAATGTAATAAAATATCCCATGGCGCTTCACAGGAGCATCATCAAACAAAATTTGACACTGAGCCACATAAGGAGCTATGTGACTAAAAGCTTGGTCAAAGAGGTAGAGTTTTCAGGAGCATCTTAAAGGAGGAGAGAGAGGTAGAGAGACGAGAGGTTTAGGGAGGGAATTCCAGAGCTTATAGCTTCAGCAGCTGAAGGCACGGCCACCAATGATGGAGCAATTAAAATCTGAGATGTGCAAGAAGCCAGAATTGGAGGAGCGTAGAGATCTCGGAGGGCTGCAGGAAGTTACAGAGATAGGGAGGGGCATGTCCATGGAGAGGTTTGAAAACAAGGATGTTTTTTCAGAGAAGTGCAAGATCTGTTAGGCAGCACGTATTGAAAGCGGCCTGTTGTGTCAGCACTAAAATGTCAGAGATTATCAGAGAGGTGAGAATATCCTCTCAATCAACAAATCCTAGCTGCACAGCGCCTGCTTTACTGCAGATATCTTGTACTTTGATCTTGCAGTGTTTCTTCAATTTTCCCATCCAAATATTGGTAGCCAATTTGTTGGAACAGGGCAACTGGTTTCTCTGCTAGGAATAGATTACTGACCAGCAGAATTTGCACATAAAACCTGGTGAAACTAGCACAATGCTTGTCCACATCCATATGGCTGGGCTTTTGAATGCCATCTCCTTGCAGAGCTTATGGTTGGATGGGCCCATGTATCCCAGGAACTTAAGCGGTTTGGTACGGATCACTGGGATCACGTGGGCCGGCCCAACCTATCAGAATAGGGGATCCCCATTCATACTTATGTGAGTTCCGTATATATGGAGCTTCAATAAGTAGGAATGGGAATACCCCCAAAAACACACAAACACTGAAAATAAATTTAAAAGCACATTACATAATTAAAATCTATTAATATGCAATTGAATTAAATATTTTATACAAACAATTATTTTTTTGAAATATTTTTAAATATGTTTTATCAGGGCTAAAAATGGACCTTAATGGATGGGTCTTTAATATATAAACGAGTGACAACATTTTATTTTTCTATTTTTTAAAACTCTTATGCTGGTAAAAGCAGACCTTGACCTGCTTTTACCACTGCAAGAATTTGAAGGGCATTTGCTGGGCAGGACTTGGGCAAATAGCCCAACCCTCCGACCGCGGAGGCCCTTTTCTTTCGCATGCATGCGGTCTGCCAAGTAATTCTTTGACAGATCGCAAGTGGCGGGAAACCCGGAACTTGCGGGGACCCCACAGGTGCGTGCGAACTTCGGACGCGCCCGTGGGGAAGCGCGATTTATGGCTCCATGTTTTTCTGCTTACTCCCTGCTCCTATTATTAAAGTGTACTATATTACAGGCTGCATTGTACAGTTGAATATAAACCACTTTATACAACTACCTGCACTCCTTGGGCTGGATTTTGCTGGTGCTCAGAGGGCGGGTCCAGAGGTGGGCTTGCTGTTAAAATCTTAAAGATTGACAGTGGGGTGGTGTCCCGCTCTGAATCCACCTCTGTCAGTTTCCCAAGTGTCAGGTCTGCCTCCGCTTTACAGACTCCGCACTAAGCGGCAGCTGAGCTGATCGAGATAGTTAAGAGGGTCTTTAAAGGTAGTTGAACAGCATTTACCACCTACTAATGATTTTTCCAGCTTTTTAACGACTTTCACGGCGCTCGGGAATCACGTCAGGCAAGTAGATCGGGTTCTCAGTGACTTTACATTGCTTTGAATAGGTGACAGCTGCAAAAGTGGTAAAAAACGATCATTTTCCAGCTGTTATGTTTCCAGTGTTAGAAGCTGGAGCCTTCAAGATTTGGAAGAAACTTTTGAGCTTTATGCAGTTTGGAAGTGCTTGGAGCAAACTCTTTGGAACAACCTATCTCACTATTGACAGATTGCTTCTGTCATCTCAACTTCAGCTGCCATCTATTCCAGCAGCATTGGTGCCCTTGACAAAATCTCACCTTGGTCCTCGGAATCCCACCACTATCAGCCCCAACACCAATATCACCAGCAACACCAACAACAACACCAACTTTATCCGCAATCACCTGATGCTGGACAGGACACAGGGCATCAGCATCTAACCACGTTGCTGCCAGGAGGCCAGGGCTGGCCTCACCATGGCCAGATGGACTTCACTTGATGCTGTGCACCCTGGCTGGCATATGATGCGTCAAGTTGGCACCACCCCACACCAACATCATAAAGCATCCCTACAATGCCCAAGCCATTAGCTTCACACGCATCACTATTGCGGGGGACACCGTTATCGAAACATAGAAACATAGGAAATAGGTGCAGGAGCAAGCCATTCGGCCCTTTGAGCCTGCACCACCATTCAATATGATCATGGCTGATCATGCAACTTCAGTACCCCACTCCTGCCTTCTCTCCATACCCCCTGATTTCTGGCCGTAAGGGCCACATCTAACTCCCTCTTGAATATATCCAACGAACTGGATTCAACAATTTTCTGTGGTAGAGAATTCCATAGGTACACAATTCTCTGGGTGAAAAAGTTTCTCCTCATCTCGGTCCTATATGGCTTACCCCTTATCCTTAGACTGTGACCCCTGGTCTGGACTTCCCCAACATGGGAAACATTCTTCCTGCATCTATCCTGCCCAATCCCGTCAGAATGTTATATGCTTCTATGAGATCCCCTCTCATTCTTCTAAATTCCAGTGAATATAAGCCTAGTCGATCCAGTCTTTCTTCATATGTCAGTCCTGCCATCCCGGGAATCAGTCTGGTGAACCTTCGTTGCACTCCCTCAATAGCAAGAATGTCCTTCCTCAGATTAGGAGACCAAAACTGCACACAATACTTAAGGTGTGGTCTCACCAAGGCCCTGTACAACTGCAGCAAGACCTCCCTGCTCCTATACTCAAATCCTCTCGCTATGAAGGCCAACATGTCATTGCTTTCTTTACCGCCTGCTGTACCTGCATGCCTACTGTCATAGACAGATGTACCATGACACCCAGGTCTTGTTGCACCTCCCCTTTTACTAATCTGTCACCATTCAGATAATAATCTGCCTTCTTGTTTTTGCCACCAAAGTGGATAACCTCACATTTATCTACATTATACTGTATCTGCCATGCATTTGCCCTCTCATCTAACCTGTCCAAGGCACCCTGCAGCCTCTTGCCATCCTCCTCACAGCTCACACTGCTCACCCAGTTTAGTGTCGTCTGCAAACTTGGAGATATTACATTCAATTTTTCCGTCTAAATCATTAATATATATTGTAAATAGCTGGGGTCCCAGCACTGAACCTTGCGGTACTCGACTAGTCACTGTCTGCCATTCTGAAAAGGACCCGTTTATTCCCATTCTTTGCTTCCTGTCTTCCAACCAGTTCTCTATCCATGTCAATTTATTACCCCCAATATCATGTGCCTTAATTTTGCACACCAATCTCTTGTGTGGGACCTTGTCAAAAGCCTTTTGAAAGTCCAAATACACCACATCCACTGGTTCTCCCTTATCCACTCTACTAGTTACATCCTCACAAAATTCTTGAAGATTTGTCAAGCATGATTTCCCTTTCATAAATCCATGCTGACTTGGACCGATCCTGTCACTGCTTTCCAAATACGCTGCTATTACATCTTTAATAATTGATTCCAGCATTTTCCCACTACCGATGTCAGGCTAACCGGTCTATAATTCCCTGTTTACTCTCTCCCTCCTTTTTAAAAAAGTGGGGTTACATTAGCTACCCTCCAATCCATAGGAACTGATCCAGATTCCATGGAATGTTGGAAAATGACCACCAATGAATCTACTATTTCTAGGGCCACTTCCTTAAGTACTCTGGGATGCAGACTATCAGGCCCTGGGGATTTATCAGCCTTCTATGTTATGTCTCACCATTCACTACAACTCACAAAGTCACTTTCAAAGATGCACACAAATCTGTCTAAGAATGCAAAGTGTTGAAAATAAAGATTTCAATGTTTGACAGCACATTAACAGAAACTTGACATGAACCTTTGCTAAAAGACTCAAATGCCTATCCTTGCGTGTTGTTGGTTGGTATGATTGCACAATGATGAGGGTGAGTGTGAGGGGTGGCTAGTGAGATGGAGAAGTGATAATGTAGATCGAGAGAGAGGGATGGGTGGAGGTGCAAGGTAAGTTGGTGTGAGTAAGGATGTGCAGGAGTAGGGTAGGGAAAGCAGAGTGATGGGATGAGTGGCACAGCAGGATGAGTTTGAGTGTCACTTTGTAAAAACATTTCCTGATCTACTGAGATCTTTGAAAGGTTTGTGCCAGTGCAGCCAGGTCTTCCTGACCACATCCCTGCTTGTGTCCTTCTGTACAATGTGCAACCAGGCTGCTTTGGTGTCCCGAGAAGGACTCTTCCACTCATTGGAAGGGAAGAAAACCTCCCTGTGTGCTGTGACTCCATCCATAAGCATATAGAAAGCGTCATGGGAGAGCCGAGGTGCAGCCGTGCACCTCTGTGCAGTGTTTGTCAGTGTTTGCAGCACCTGAATGCTGCAGAACACTGACAGCACAACAGTCAAAATGAATGTGGGCATGGTCCCTTTAAGGAAACTGTTTGATGACGCATCATCAAATGACGTCATCAGACCCGCTTCTTTTTAATTGGCCGGGAACCTCCCAGGGCGGGCTTAACAAGCCCCATCAGGGGAAAGTCGTGGGGGAAATCAGCTTGGAGTCAGCAGCGGGATTGCAACCCGCCCCCAATGTTGCCTGCCTCTCTCCCGACTCAGTGAAGGAAATCTGAGCCCCTTATGTGGCGGTCTTGGACACTTTGAGAAGAAAGATTCATTTCACTGCACAAGGTGCCATGGATACCATAGCAGTTAAGTCTACCCTAAGTCCACTGGCAACTTTTAAAAATTAAACATTTCTAACATTGCTAGTTTATGTCCATTATCTGCAACAGAGAATACATTGGAGATTCATTGGGGGGAATTTTAACCTAAAGAATTGGGTGGATTTGGAGCGTGGGGCAGTTAAATTGTTAAAATTGTGATTCCCAACTTGATCCTGCCTTCAACCTGCCCACTTCCAGTTTTAACGGCGGTGGGACAGGAAGCAGGACCGGGCCGGTCAACCAACCCGTTCTCAGGGTGCCGAAGGTCAATTTAAATATTGTAATGAGACTGGAAACATCTTTTTTAACCTCCATTTTGTTTTTAACTGCATGTGAACGGGTTTTACCCAATTCGTGAAACCCGGCAGTTTCAGCAAGGCAGGTACTGCTGGATCCAGGAGGTAAGTGCCTTTATACCCATCTCCTGGGTCCAGCATCCCTGCCTCGCCCATTCCCCGCAATCGGAAACTCCCACACGAGACCTCCAATCACCAACCCCCCCCCCCCCCACCGCAATCCTCACCCCCCAATGATGATGCCGGGGCCAGTCACAATTCTCCGGTGGCCGGCCCCAATCTTCTCTTTACCCCTACCCCCCCATCATCCAGCCGCGATCTCTCCCCTCCCCCCACAATCGTCTGCCCGACACCCCCATCACGATCCTTTTCCCGATTCTTCCCCCGGCCCGATTCACAATCCTCTTTCACCCCCCCGCCCCCCCATCTCTGCCCGACTCCGCCCCGATCTTCTCTTTATCCCACCCCCCCCAACAATCATCCGTCCGCGATCTTCTCTCCTCTCCCCCTCTCCCCACGATTGTCTGCCTGAAACCCCCCCCCCCATCCCGATCCTTCCCCTGGCCCGATTCACAATCCTCTCTCCCCCCATCTCTGCCCAACTCCACCCCGATCATTTCCCCAGCCATATCCCCAGTCTACCCTCCCCCCTCCCGCCCCCCCCCCCCCCCCTGCACCCCCATCCTCTGCCCAGGCCCCGATCCCTGGTCCTCTCTCTCCCTCGCCCTTTCCGGGGTCATTTTAATTGCCTGGCCCTCACGCAAACCCTCCCTCCTTCCTCTGTTGGTGGGGGAGGAGCTGCAAGGGTGCTACTGTTTCTGAGCCACACAAATTGTACTGCTTCCTGAGTCAGAATGGGGTGGGATGGCAGCTGATGAAATTTAACTGGAGTTAAAATATCTCGGAGCTCTTTTTTGTTGTGAGTTTTGAACTGACACCAAACATCACCCGCTGAAAGATCGAGGCCCGTGAATTTAAGCGCAGAAGAATTGATGAGTTTAATTTGAGCCAATGTACTTTTATGAAATTTGTTCTTAAAGCAGCAGGGAGGTACACCGAGTCCCTGTAAGAGATTCCGATGTGATTCATTAAGTCATTGTGCCAGATTGGCACCTTAAGATTTTTCAGAAGCTGTGGTTGTTGCGGTGAATCCTGTCGTGGATGATTTTAGTTTATTCCCCTCCTCCGTTGTAGCAGCAGCTGAAGCAACTGTTGAAATGTGCTGATCACAACTAAACATGACAAGGGGAATCCCAGTGTGCAGATGATGCAAGAGCTCGACAGACATGGCCTTATAGTCTGATCCAATACAGTGATGAGTTTACATGTAATGTTTGGATATAAGGAGGTCAGGAACTGCAAGTGAAAAAGTTGAACTATTTCTTTAAGTCAGGCAATTGACTCCAACCATTCGCAAACAGCCTTAGGGTTAAAAAAGAGCAAGAACAGGCGATTGTTCGTGATGAACAGAAATTTTCCACTACTTATAATGCAACTGGAAGATATTAGTCACCAAACATACCGAGTCCTTTCATCCTTTAAGTCTAGATTTACCGATTGGCATTTTTTTAATGTGGGCATTTATCCATACATTCAAATACGGGTGTTAAAATAACATTAATTGTAAAATCTTGGACTAGCGTTTCCTGGTAGCGATGAGCGTCGATTAGGTTGATGTACTGAAGCTGGCATCTCTGGTTCGAACATTCTTTCACATGGCGAGCAGGTATCTGTTGACATACCCGGTCCTGTAGCGTCCCATCACCCCCTACCCAATCTCCAGCAGCACCTACAGCTGGTGGATACAGGCTGGAGATCAGAGGAATACCCAATTTATTTAACGAGTTAGAAAGTCACGGAGTAGGGAATGCATTTCTCACGTTGAATAAATTGTTTATTGTAGTGTTTGCGTATTCTATTCGTATAAAACAGAAGTGAGGGCTTGTGTTTTTAGCATGTTGCCAAATTTTCAATCCACATCTGTACCGAGCAAAGATCCACACTTGTGGATCCTGTTACTTACCAAAAGGAACATAATTTTACTGACAACTTCTGCATTGGAGAAGCTAGATTGACACAGGAGGGACAAAGGAATAGAAGGTTATAGGGTTAGATGAAGAGGGGTGGGAAGAGGCTCGTGTGGAGCAAACGGTAGATTAACAGTGTCAATCAGGGTGCAGTTCCAACCAGCTACGATTTTATTATTTCACATCACATAAGATCCTGATTGGGTGCAATCGGTGGTTCCAGCAGAAATTACACCCGTTTTGAAGTGTGTTTTTATCCTCCGAGTTTCCATGCAAACACACTTGCATATCACCGAACGCAAAATATGCCATGAACCAGCACAATTGGGCAACGTTTTAAAATGTAATTTAAAAAAAAATTTGCTTTAAAATATATTCCTTCAAATATTTAAGAGTGGTAACTTGGTGAAGTTTGATTAATACAGCTGAAAATGGGATTATCACAAAGAATAGCATTTCAAATCACAGTGTTAATCTGTGACTAGCCCAATTTTAAAAGACTGAAAATTACTTTGAAAAAATAAACAAAACTATTTTCTAGTTAGATTCTTTTAAAGCGTACCTATTATTGGGCTCAATTTTGTCCAAGCCTGTTTTCTGGCACACTGCCAGAGTTATGCCTGTTTTTCTAGACCAGAAATGAGCCAGAAATAATTTGTCAAAGTTTCCCCGATGTACAATTCTAATTTGGCACTGCGCAGCTTGTCCAGTCGCCTCAGGGAGTGGAGCCTGCTGTGTGCGCTGAAAAAATGATGCTGTACCTTCTGCGCATGCGCGACAAAAAAAGTGAGGTTTTTGACGTTATTTCAATGGGCGTGCATGCGCAGTACAGCTCCGGGATGGCAATCGGCCATTTTTAAAGAGCCAGTTGTGTGTGTGAGAACGTTCAATGCTGTGTGAGAGCATTGGAAAAATTGGATCTGCAGCAATACAAGATGCAACATGGTGCAAGGACCAAGAATTTCTTACAGGATGAAGTGGAGGCACTAGTTACTGTGATTGAGGGCAGATGGCAGGAGCTGGACACCAGCAGAGGTCACATAAAATTTCCACCCAAAGAAATGAAGAAACACTGGAACCAAGTTGCAGAAGTTTACTGCACAATGGTGATCACCACAAGAAGTGGCAGGACCTTGGTCAAGTAGTTAGTGTAAGTAATATTTTCATTTATTCAATGGAATTGCAATTGTAAATGTGACCAGCTGTATATGTCCCACACAACAGAAAGACACCTTCTCTAAAAAATTATATATTTATCTTTGCAGAGGAAAGTGGCACACAACAAACGAGAAAGAACTCGAACAGGAGGAGGCTCGGGAAATCTGCACCCACTGACACTCTTTGTTGTGTCTTGCCTGGAGAAAAGCAACCATCGCTGCACAAGCTGGGCCCACACTCGAGGAAGAGGGTAAATCTTGCAAATTCCACAGTCTGGCTTTGCTAAATGTTAAGTATTGCATGGGCTCGCCATGCTGCGGTTCATTGGGATGTCTCCCTCAGCTACGCTTCGGTTGATACAATGTGCTATCATTCATCGTGATCCTTCAAATGATCCTGCTGCCTGCGCTGTGTGAGCCTACTCATGTCACCCACCTTGCCCCCTCCTCTGCTGCTAACCATTTGTCTGTGTTCTGTTATATTTTGCAGAACTTGAGACCTTCCCTGACGATGCAGAAGATGATCCAGATGAGGACGAGCCTGAAGAGGAGAACATCGTCCAAGCCCACCCTCCAGACCAAAAGCATGGGGGTGAGAGTGAAGGGATAAAGATGGATGAAGCCCCCACCGTTTTACTGACTTTGGTGGAGGTGCAGGTGCCACCCATTGGGGTGCCAGCCCCTTCCGTGAAAAGTGGTTTGAGTGTTGGTGAGTCTTCCATGGTTTCCCAATGTCCGAGGTTGTGGACCCCAGTGATGGGGTGCAGCGAGGCACACCCAGGGCCCCACATTCCGAGGTTGAGGGTCCCAGTGGCGGGGTGCGAGCCACACCCAGGGTGAGGAGGGGAAGGAGAGCTCAACCGCGCTCTCCTGAGGTGCAGAATCTAACACGATCACTCCTGGACACCATCAGAGGGCTGGGTGATGAGGTAACGGAACTGTCGAGAGAAGTAACAGCAATCTCACGAGAAATGAGAACGATGTCAGTGACCATGAGGGAGGGAATATCACAGATAGGTAATGCACTGTCAGTGAACATCAGGGAGGGAATGTCAGAGATGGTGCAAACACTATCACTGAGCATGAGGAAGGGAATGTCACAGGTAGTTGAGACAGTTTTGCTCAACATGAGGGAGGGAATATTGCAGGTCGTTGAGACACTGTCGGGCGCATGAGGGACGGCATGTTGGAGTTAGCTGCTGCAATAAGGGAACACAGCCAGAACCCGCGCCCATTGACAGAATCAACTGCCACTCCCACTCCAATCCCCACACCAGCCTTTGAAGAGCTCAAAGCCGGGCCCTCCAACTTGCCGCCTGGGCCCTCCAACTGGCTGCCTGCCACCAATGCCACCCCCTCCCGCCCCCACACCACCCCTCGAGGTGCGTAGTAACCTAGATGTTAGAAAGAATAAGCTTGGTACCAAGCCCAGAAACACTGCGCCACCGCCTACGGGCAGGGGTGGGGTCACCAAGAACAAGCGCAGCGGGCGGTCTTAGAATAAGGTGGAGGAGAGATGGATGGCTGCAATCTTTCTTTGCTGCTGCTGCTGCTGTTGTTGTTGTCGGTTTTGTTGTTATTATTATTGTTACTGTTGTAACTGTTGTTCTCAAATTAAAAGATTTTTGTAAATTATGTAAATTTACAAGTTTAAAAGTTAGTAGTGATCTTAAAGTTTGTAAGTGATCATAACTGTAAACTTTAAAGTTTGATACAAGAATAATTTTATTAAAGTTAAGTGCAAAGAACTGTTAAAGTTTTGAATAAAATATAATTTTACCTTAAATCTGAATCATTTTCATTATTTGTTCCATTATAACACAGCAGGCAGGACAGGTTCTTTGTTCTCTCTCCCCAAGGTCTGTATGGATGGACTTCTCTCCCGCCCCCCCACCCAACTCATTGCAATCTTGTGACTTCTCCCCTTCTCCCCCCCTCCCCCAAACTCATTGCAGTCTTGTGCCTAGTGCAGCAGCCTTCCGATTGGCACCCCCCCTTTCCCCCCTTCCCCGGGCTTGTTTTCCAGCCGAGCCCTGAGCCCCTGTTTCGGGCGCGGGGCCGATTCTGATGGTCGACACTATGACCCCCTCCAGCCCTGCTTGAAGACGTTCGGTGGTGGCGTGTGAGTAAAAAAGAATGAAAACTTCAGAAATCCAAGAAACTTGCATGTACTCTGTTGAAAGATTAAAAAAGTTGAACTTTATTATGGATATTTCAAGTGTTAGAGACTCCCTCCAAAACTTTGATGAAAAACAATGGCATCTTTCAGCACCAATTTCTCAATGTGCGCTGCTTTCTGTTAACTCACCAGAAGGTTTTTCGGGAGTGTCATGTAGGTACATGCTGTTTGTAGCCACCAGATGATGTCATTGCTGGAGGCTACTGAGCAGCACGCACATGGTGCTGCTCTGGTATAAAAGGCCAGCCATTTTGTGAGTCAGGCACTTTGGGCCAAAATAAAACAGAAGCAAGGTTGTACCTTGCCTAGTTAAACAGTACTCAGTTTGAATCTTTATTGCATACATAACATCTGGCGACGAGAATACAAGAACCTTTGTTTGCAAAATGAGCACGATTGGATTTTTAGAGCGATTCATGGAGGGATAAGATTGGGCAGACTTTGTGAGCCATTTGAACCAGTACTTCGTGGCCAACAAAATGGAAGGTGTTGACAATGCAGATTGGCGCTTGGCCGTGTTCCTCATTGTGTGCGGTTCAAAGATCTGATAAAGAATCTACTCATGCCTAGTGATCCAACAGAGAAAATATACGAGGAGTTGTGCACATTGGTATGGGAGCACCTTAATCCAGATGACGGCATCATCATCTCGAGGTACAGGTTTTATACACACGTTCGATCGGAGGGCCAGAGCGTGGTGGAATTCGTTGCCGATCTGAGACGTCTAGCGGGACCGTGCAAGTTCAGGGCGGTGTTGGCAGACATGCTGCGGGACTTCTTTGTTATCGGTATCAACCACAAGGTGATCCTGCGCAAATTTCTGGCGGTGGAGGAGTTGGATTTAAAAAGGTACATCCAGATCGCTCAATCATGTATGACGACAGACAGGAGTCTAAAGCAAATAGCGGTGAAGAACCGATCCTCGGCAAGTACTGTAAATGCGATTGATTCGGCGTTCAGCAGAGCGGCACATGGCAGGGCCTATCCGGCTGCATTCACGAAACCTGTGGCTGCCCAAAGTCCGCCAGTGGGAATGCACCCAACTTTTCCGTGTTGGTGTTGTGGGGGAAATCATCGGCACCAGCAGTGCCGATTTAAGCAATATAGTTGCAAAGGCTGTCTGAGAGTGGGGCATCTCCAGTGCAAGTGTCCGCAGAGCAAGCGAGCTGCGACACTTGGAGGATGAGAGTCAGACTAGCGCGGATCCGGATACGCAATCCGAGATGCCAGAGGAGGAAGTGTATGGATTGTACTCTTTCATAACCAAGAGTAAACCGATTTTGATTAATGTGAAGCTTAACGGGATATCGGTATCGATAGAACTGGACACAGGGGCGAGTCAATCGATCATGAATGAGAGGGCATTTAATAAGCTGTGGGATACTAAGACTGTGAGGCCCAGGCTGAGTCCTGTTAACACGAAGTGGCACACGTACATCAAAGAACTGATAAAGGTGATTGGCAGTGCACAAATTAATGTGTCGTATAAAGGTGCGGTTCACAAGTTACTGCTGTGGATTGTTCCAGGCAATAGCCCAACGCTGTTCGGCAGGACTGGTTGGAGAAAATCAGATGCGACTGGAATGACATAAAGGCATTGTCGTCGAAAGAAGATACATGTGCCCAAGTTTTGAGCAAGTTCTTCTCGCTGTTTGAACTGGGTATCGGAAACTTCACGGGAGCCAAGGTGCAGATCCACGTGGACTCAGATGCAAGATCCGTCCATCATAAAGCTCGGGCAGTGCCGTATATGATGAGGGAGAAAGTCGAAATTGAACTGGGCAGACTACAGCGTGAAGGGATCATATCACTGGTCGAATTTAATGAATGGGTCAGCCCCATTGTTCCTGTGCTGAAAAGTGATGGCACAGTCAGAATCTGTGGAGACTACAAGGCTACGATCAACAGGGTTTCGAAACAAGATCTGTACCAGTTACTGAAAGCTGATGACTTGTTTGCGACGCTAGGCGTAGGGAAGTCGTTCACAAAACTGGACTTGACATCAACCTATATGACGCAGGAGTTGGTCGAGACGTCAAAGAGACTTACGTGCATTAACACGCACAAAGGACTGTTTATTTACCACAGGTGCCCGTTTGGAATTCGCTCGGCTGCAGCAATATTCTAGCGGAATATGGAAAGTCTACTGAAGTCCGTTCCCAGAACCGTCGTGTTCCAAGATGACATCCTGATCACCGGTCGTGACTCCAAGGAACATCTGAACAACCTGGAAGAGGTTCTACTGCGTTTGGACAGAGTGGGACACAGACTTAAACGCACGAAGTGTGTCTTCATGGCACCGGAGGTCGAATTCCTTGGGAGGAAAATCGCCGCTGATGGCATCAGACCTACTGACATGAAAACCAAAGCCATCAAGAATGCACCCAAGCCGCAGAACGTGACAGGCTGCGTTCGTTCCTGGGTCTACTCAACTACTTTGGTAACTTCCTACCTAAATTGAGTACCTTACTTGCACCACTGCACACGCTATTGAGAAAAAGGAACAACTGGGTGTGGGGCGCATTAAAAGACAGAGCCTTCGAGAAAGCCACGAATCTGCTTTGCTCGAACAAGCTGCTGGTACATTATGACCCATGTAAACGTTTAGTTTTGGCCTGTGACGCATCGTCATATGGAATTGGTTGCGTGTTACAACAAGCCAATGAGTCGGGGAAACTTTAACCTGTCGCGTATGCATCCAAAAGTTTGTCTAAAGCAGAAAGAGCCGACAGTATGGTAGAAAAAGAAGCTTTAGCGTGTGTGTACAGTGTTAAACAGATGCATCAATACCTGTTCGGTCTGAAGTTTGAATTAGAGACCGATCACAAGCCGCTCATTTCATTGTTTTCCAAGAGCAAAGGTATCAATACCAACGCTTCATCCCGCATCCAAAGGTGGGCGCTGACATTATCTGCCTATGATTATGTAATTCGCCACAGACCTGGCACAGAGATAGGAGGCTCCCGAGATATGGGAAGTGGTCCACGGTGTCCAGGGCTGCGCCGTGGATCTTGATGACTGGGGGGCAGTGCTGTGCGGTGAGGACAGGCTGGTGGAGAAAACTTTGTCTTACGGATGTTTAGTGTAAGGCCCATGCTTTCGTATGCCTCAGTAAATACGCCAACTATGTCCTGGAATGCAGCCTCTGTATGTGCGCAGACACAGGCGTTGTCCGCGTACTGTAGCTCGACGACAGAGGTAGGGGTGGTCTTGGATCTGGCCTGGAGATGGCCCAGGTTAAACAGGTTCTCACTGGTTCTGTCATTTAGTTCCACTCCAGCGGGGAGCTTGTTGACTGTGAGGTGGGGTGGAGCATGGCGGTGAGAAAGATTGAGAAGAGGGTTGGGGCGATGACGCAGCCCTGTTTGACCCCGGTCTGGAAGTGGATTGGGTCTGTGATGGATCCGTTGGTAAGGATCACGACCTGCATGTCATCGTGGAGCAGGCGGAGGATGGTGACGAAAGTTTGGGGGCATCCGAAACGGAGGAGGACGCTCCATAGACCCTCGCGGTTGACAGTGTCAAAGGCCATTGTAAGGTCAAAGAAGGCCATGTATAACATCCCCACTGACAACTGGGAGTCCCTGGCCCAAGACCGCCCTAAGTGGAGAAGTGCATCCGAGAGGGCGCTGAGCAGCTCGAGTCTCAACGAAGAGAGCATGCAGAAATCAAGAGCAGACAGCGGAAAGAGCATGTGGCAAACCAGTCTTTCCTCAACGACTATCTGTCCCACCTGTGACAGAGTCTGTGGCTCTCGTATTGGACTGTTCAGCCAACAAAGAACTCACTTCAGGAGTGGAAGCAAGTCTTCCTCAATTCCGAAGGACTGCCTATGATGATGATGATGATGGCACAGAGAATTGGGCCGATATTTTGAGCCGGTTGCCGTTGCCAACACCGGAGGTGGAAACGCCACAACCTGCAGATTTTATGATAATCATGGATGCTTTTGAGAGTGAAGGTACCCCTGTCACGGCTCAACAAGTTAAGACTTGGACCAGCCAGGACCCGATATTATCGGTGGTAAAGGGTTACATCCTCAAAGGGGATTGGTCTGCCATACCTAAGCAAATGTGCGAGGAGGTCAAACAATTGTGGGGCAATCGAGTTGTAATGCTTAAGAAAGGGAGAGAGAAGTTTGTGTGTGAGTTACACAGCGCACATCCTGGTATAGTGATGATGAAGGCCATCACCAGGTCCCATGTATGGTGGTCAGGAATTGATTCTGAATTGATTGGAAGCATGCATGCATCAGTGCAACACCTGCATGCAGCTCAGCAAAGCACCAGCGGAATCGCCGCTGAGTCTGTGGTCATGGCCATCCAAACCTTGGTCCAGGATCCAAGTAGATTTTGCAGATCCCTTCCTGGGCAAGATGTTTTTTGTGGTGGTGGATGCTTATTCGAAGTGGATAGAATGCACAATCATGTCATCCAGTTCGTCCACGGCAACCATAGAGAATCTCAATGTCATGTTCGCGACACATGGTTTGCCTGACTTAGTGGTGAGCGACAATGGGTCGTGCTTCACCAGTCAGGAGTTTCAGGAGTTTGTAAAACTTAGCAGCATAAAACATGTAAGGTCAGCACCGTTCAAGCCTGCATCCAACGGGCAAGCAGAATGTGCAGTACAAATTATCAAGCAAAGCATGAGGAGATCATATCGACGAACTTCAACAATTGTACATCCCTGTCTGGAGTAAAAATAAAACGGGGATGGTGCCTCAACCGTGACTAAGAAGGGAAATTAAAGATAGTGTTAAATCCAAGGAAGAGGCATACAAATTAACCAGAAAAAGCAGCAAACTGGAGGACTCGGAGAAACTTAGAATTCAGCAGAGGAGGACAAAGGGTTTAATTAAGAGGGGGAAAATAGAGTACGAGAGGAAGCTTGCCGGAAACATAAAAACTGACTGCAAAAGCTTCTATAAATATGTGAAGAGAAAAAGATTAGTGAAGACAAACGTAGGTCCCTTGCAGTCAGATTCAGGTGAATTTATAATAGGGAACAAAGAAATAGCAGACCAATTGAATAAGTACTTTGGTTCTGTCTTCACAAAGGAAGACACAAATAACCTTTCGGATATACTAAGGGACCGAGGGTTCAGTGAAAAGGAGGAACTGAAGGATATCCTTATTAGGCGGGAAATTATGTTCGGGAAATTGACGGGATTGAAGGCCGATAAATCCCCAGGGCCTGATAGTCTACATCCCAGAGTACTTAAGGAAGTGGCCCTAGAAATAGTGGATGCATTGGTGATAATTTTCCCACAGTTGATCGACTCTGGATCAGTTCCTATGGATTGGAGGGTAGCTAATGTAACACCACTTTTTTAAAAAGGAGGGAGAGAGAAAACGGGTAATTATAGACCGGTTAGCCTGACAACAACAATGGAGAAAATGTTGGAATCAATCATTAAGGATGAAATAGCAGCGCATTTGGAAAGCAGTGTTAAGATTGGTCAAAATCAGCATGGATTTATGAAAGGGAAATCATGCTTGACAAATCTTCTGGAATTTTTTGAGGATGTAACTAGTAGAGTAGACAAGGGAGAACCAGTAGATGTGGTGTATTTGGACTTTCAAAAGGCTTTTGACAAAGTCCCACACAAGAGATTGGTGTGCAAAATCAAAGCACATGGTATTGGGAGTAATGTACTAACGTGGATAGAGAACTTGTTGGCAGACAGGAAGCAGAGAGTCGGGATAAACGGGTCCTTTTCAGAATGGCAGGCAGTGACTAGTGGAGTGCCGCAGGGCTAGGTGCTGGGACCCCAGCTCTTTACAATATATATTAATGATTTAGATGATGGAATTGAGTGTAATATCTCCAAGTTTGAAGATGACACTAAACTGGGTGGCGGTGTGAGCTGTGAGAAGGATGCTAAGAGGCTGCAGGGTGACTTGGACAGGTTAGGCGAAGGGGCAAATACATGGCAGATGCAGTATAATGTGGATAAGTGTGAGGTTATCCACTTTGATTGCAAAAACACGAAGGCAGAATATTATCTGAATGGCGGAAGATTAGGAAAAGGGGAGGTGCAGCGAGACCTGGGTGTCATGGTTCATCAGTTCTTGAAAGTTGGCATCCAGGTACAGCAGGCGGTGAAGAAGTCAAATAGTATGTTGGCCTTCATAGCAAGGGGATTTGAGTTTAGGAGCAAGGAAGTCTTACTGCAGTTGTACAGGGCCTTGGTGAGGCCCCAGCTGGAATATTGTGTTCAGTTTTGGTCTCCTAATCTGAGCAAGGACGTTCTTGCTACTGAGGGAGTACAGCGAAGGTTCACCAGACTGATTCCAGGGATGGCTGGACTGACATATAAGGAGAGACTGGATCAACTGGGCCTTTATACACTGGAGTTTAGAAGGATGAGAGGGGATCTCATAGAAACATATAAAATTCTGACGGGACTGGACAGGTTAGATGCGGGAAGAATGTTCCCGATGTGGGGGAAGTCCAGAACCACGGGACACAGTCTTAGGATAAGGGGCAGGCTATTTATGACTGGAATGAGGAGAAACTTCTTCACTCAGAGAGTTGTTAACCTGCGGAATTCCCTGCCACAGAGAGTTGTTGATGCTAGTTCATTGGATATATTCAAGAGGGAGTTATATATGGTCCTTACGGCTTAAGGGATCAAGGGGTATGGAGTGAAAGCAGGAAAGGGGTACTGAAGGAATGATCAGCTTTGATCTTATTGAATGGTGGTGCAGGCTCGAAGGGACGAATGGCCTACTCCTGCACCTATTTTCTATGTTTCTATGAGAGTAACCCAAGTGTCACTGTAGACCCGCTTGTCTTGTATACTGTTGAGTTACAGGACAAGACCCCACACACTCACACGGGTCTCACCTGCTGGACTCATGATGAAAAGAGGTCTTAAGACCAAGTTATCTGTTGTACACCCGGATTTAAGTAATCATGTTGAATACAGAAGACAGAGTCAACAAGGGTACCATGATCGCGTAACTGTGTCATGTGAGATTTCTGTTAATGATCCTGTATATGTGTTGAATTATGGTCAGGGTCCCAAATGGATCGCTGGTATGGTCATGGCCAAGGAGGGCAACAGAGTATTTGTTAGTAAACTCAAGAATGGGCAAACTTGCAGGAAACACATGGATCAAGCAAAGCTGAGGCACACAGACGAGCCAGAGCAGTCGGACGAAGAAACCGTTGACGACCAACCTACCTACCAGTGGCCTTCAGTGGACTCGAGGGTCATCAGTGAACCCGGAATTTCCATCACGGAGTTGTTCAATAAAAATGGACTTACAATTCCTGACATGGCCACTGCCACCCCCAACAAGTCAGCCATCCAGCCACCAGCCACAAACTCCGCACATTCACCCAAGGCCGGAATCGAACTGAGACAGTCAACCCGGGAGCGTAAAGCACTGGACCGTCTCAATCTGTGAAAGACTGTGATAAGATCTCAGAGGAGGGTATTGTCATGTATGTATATGCTGTTTGTAGCCACCAGATGGTGTCATTGCTGGAGGCCACTGAGCAGCACGCACATGGTGCTGCTCTGGTATAAAACGCCAGCCATTTTGTGAGTCAGACACTTTGGGCCAAAATAAACAAGGGTTACGCTCCCGGGTTGACCGTCTCAGTTCGATTCCGGCCTTGGGTGAATGTGCGGAGTTTGTGGCTGGTGGCTGGATGGCTGACTTGTTGGGGATGGCAGTGGCCATGTCAGGAATTGCAAGTCCATTTTTATTGAACAAGTCCGTGATGGAAATTCCGGGTTCACTGATGACCCTTGAGTCCACTGAAGGCTGCTGGTAGGTAGGTTTAGTTAAGCAGTACTCAGTTTGAACTTTTATTGCATACATAACAGGGTGTGGTCAGATACACTGACTTAGGATAAAAAAATTTTGGGCAAACTGCGTAAAATGCTGAAAACTGGTGCAGATATGATGTCAAAAAAACCTAACCTAGAAAAATCATAACTAAAGCAGTTATGCCGGCGCAGATTCCAGAACAAACTTTGAATTAAATAATTACGCCAGAAAAAACGGCGCGGGCCAAAAAAACCCACAAATGATCCAGGAAAATTGAGTCCAATGCCGTTGCGCCCAAAAGTTTTTTGGAGCCTCCTCGATGGCCTGCAAATGAGCGCAATTAATGCAAACTCCCAATGGTGATGAATTCATCCTGGGGAGGGGAGATGTGGGGGTGCTTGGCCTGATTCGAGCCAAAGTTTTTAAAATTAGCCCCAAAGATCGCAGGAACTCGATTTACACTGAATGCAACTTGTGCTTAAAGTTCTGCAATCTTTTGCACCGGTTACGCCGATACCGAGCAAATTGCGCCGAAAAACCAGAGCAACCGAGTGGAAACTCCAGGCTGATGTCTCTTTTTTTAATCTCCCTCCCCTTTTCTTTCTTCCACTCCTGAAGATACTGCAGGGGGGAGGCGGGGGTGTGCGAGGAGGGGAGAGTCATTTTTAGCTTCACTGCTTTTGAGGAGGGAGCAAACTGCTAGAGCAGAACACCCGAGGGAGTCTCCCCATCAGGGAGCCCTTTTAAAGGGGAGCCTATCTCCATCAGGGACCCCCTTTAAAGAGTTAGTTGCGCTTTGATGGACCCCTTTTCAAGAGGCAGTCTCCCCATCAAGGACATCTTTTAAAGAGGGAGCCTCTCCATATCAGTGATCCCTTTTAAAGAGGGAGTGGCTCCCTCAGGAACCCCTGCCCGATTTCCAATTCCATTCAATGGAAAGGGGGTGGGCTCTATAATGGGTGGGCAATGTTCTCCACAAGTTTACCTGCTCATCCCCTCCCCAACAGTGAAGGTGAAAATGATCCCCACTCACCTGGTTATTGTTCCATCAGCATTAGTTTAGCTCCAAGTGACCATTCTTCGGGTGTGAGCATAAAGACTGTTGAAAAGCCGTTCAACCGTGAAGTCTGATCCTATTCTTTTCTGATGTTCACATGTACATACTTTCCAGGAGAGGTCACCGAATAGTCATCAAGATTGAGAATCCTGACTGATTTTATTTCCATTCCCTGGTCCAGGGCCGCTGAGGTGAGTGTAACACCTCAACTACTATTCTGCCAAAGATCTTAGAACAGCAATACAAGGTTTTGGTGAGGCTACACCTGGAATACTGCGTGCAGTTTTGGTTTCCATATTTACGAAAGGATATACTTGCTTTGGAGGCAGTTCAGAGAAGGTTCACTAGGTTGATTCCGGGGATAAGGCAGTTGACTTATGAGGAAAGGTTGAGTCGGTTGGGCCTCTACTCATTGGAGTTCAGAAGAATGAGAGGTGATCTTATCGAAACATATAAGATTATGAGGGGGTTTGACAAGGTGGATGCAGAGAGGATGTTTCCACTGATGGGGGAGACTTGAACAAGAGGGCATGATCTTAGAATAAGGGGCCGCCCATTTAAAACAGAGATGAGGAGAAATTTCTTCTCTCAGAGGGTTGTAAATCTGTGGAATTCGCTGCCTCAGAGAGCTGTGGAAGTTGGGACATTGAAAAAGTTTAAGACAGAAATAGACAGTTTCTTAAATGATAAGGGGATAAAGGGTTATGGGGAGCGGGCAGGGAAGTAGAGCTGAGTCCATGATCAGATCAGCCATGATCTTATTGAATGGCGGAGTAGACTCGAGGGGCTGTATGGCCTACTCCTGTTCCTATTTGTTATGTTCTTATGTTCTTATAACATGTGTCATCTGACTAGATTTATCAGACAGTTTTAAGTAAATATTTTTAAAAATCAGGAAAAAAATGGAGTACTGAGGGAGTGTTGCACTATCAGAGGTGCAATCTTTCTAATGGGACGTCTCTCAGGTGGACGTAAAAGATCCCACTGCACTATTTCGAAGAAGAGCAGGGGAGTTATCCCTGGTGTCCTGGTCAATATTGCTCCCTCAACCAACATCACTAAAACAGATTATCTGGTCATTATCACGTTGCTGTTTGTGGGAGCTTAATGTGCACAAATTGGCTGCCGTGTTTCCTACATTACAACCACAAATACACTTCAAAAGTATTTCATTGGTTGTAAAGCACATTTGAATGCCCTGAGGTCATGAAAGACGGAATAGAACTACAAGTCTTTCTTCCTTTCTCCTGAGGTCATGAAGGGCTCTATGTTAATGCAAGTCTTTTCTTTTTAACACTTGGCCACTCCTTCAACATGACTTTCAACAATTATCCAGCTATGGAATCTCTCCTCAGCTAAGTGAATGACCACAGGTTAAACACCCAAAAGAATCAAACTGAAATTTCTCCCTGGCTCCCCAGAGCAGATCAAGGGAATCTCTGGGATGTCACCCTGACATTGCAACATGCATCATTAAAGAATGACTTCTTGCATTCCAGTCCAGAGCCAGGACAGAAAGCAGGTCCGGGGTCAGGGCCAAGCATGTGGCTTGGGAACACAAATGGCTAAAAATTCATTACAGCCTGGTTTGAGGCGGTGACACCGCCTGTGCACTAATTTTAGTGCCGGCCGTTGTTTACCGCCTCCAACCTGGATATTTACTATTAGTGCCCCAAGAGGGGAGTGAAGCACGAAGGGAAGCGTTCCACATTACTCTTAGGGTGCTACGGGGTGGTAGCGCTGCAGGGATATTGAAGTTCTGGCGCTAGGAAACCGGCAACCGTGCGCCTAATCGGGAGGTCAGCTGGACCACCCAAAAAATGAAGAAAGTTGAAGGTAGCATTGGAAACATCAGCAACAGCATGTCAGGCCTCACAGAATCACAGCAATGTTAAAAGATTTTACACTGAACACCCACCTGCTCCTGCTTTATAATGTCCCCCCGGGAGCTTCCATGGAATGCCCGCTCTCCCTGTCGGTGACAGCGCCAGGCGCTACGGCAGACGAAAGGAGTGAAGTTCGGGATCGCGGCACTAATGTGGCGTTGCACACTCATGATGTCACCGAGCGGGTGGTGTTAGAGTGCGCAGTGCTAACTGATAGCACCACCGCTAAACCACCAATGATGTTCGCGGCAGGCTCCAACAGCGCAGCGCTCGGGTGGCAAGCAATTAGCGGCCCGTTAGTGCCCCTCTCGGACTATAAACCACGTTATTTATGGGTGTAGAAAAATCTGCTGAAAACCGGAAGAAAACCGAGAAAATCTCCAGACCATCAGACCTTTGCTGTCTGTTTGGCATTTTGTGGAGTCACATCCTCTACGGCTGCAGGTCACAAAATTGGGTGCCTGAAGCACTCCATACTGAATGTTGTAGGGTAAATTTTGGGGGGCAGTTTTGAGGCCCCTGCTTCACTCCTGTGCAGCCATGTGATTATAGCCAATGGTGGTTTAAATAACCTCGATTGAATTTTGCAAAGCTGTGTGAGCTTCTACTCACATTTGAGCCTCACCCATACGCACCAAAATTAAAACCAGTAAGGCCTATTTCCTAGGCCTTCATAATGGGGGAATATTAGTTTTATTTGTTTTTTCTTTGCGTGTTATAGATATTCTTGGCTGCGTTTGGCTTCATGCATTTGTTGGTTTTGCTACGAAGGCATCCGATTTTGTTTTTCCCCCTCCTGCTATGATGGAGCAAGCTCGGGGGGCCATATAAGAATATAAGAACATAAGAACATAAGAAATAGGAGCAGGAGTAGGCCATTCGGTCCCTTGGGCCATTCAATAAGATCATGGCTGATCTTCTACCTCAACTCCACTTTCCTGCACTGTCCCCATATCCATTGATTCCCTTAATATTCAAAAATCTATCGATCTCTGTCTTGAATACACAACGAATGAGCCTCCCCAGCCCTCCGGGGTAGAGAACTCCAAAGATTCCCCACCCTCCCCATTGATTCTTTATATATATATATATATATGTAAATGGACCTTCCTCTACAGACAAAGGAGCAGGCCATGTGCTTTGCCAGAGGGAAGTGAAGTATATTTCTCCTCATCTCAGTCCTAAATGGCCGACCCCTTATTCTGAGACTGTGACCCCTGGTTCTAGACTCCCCAGCCAGGGGAAACATCCTCCTTGCATCTATCCTGTCAAGCCATGTGTAATGTCTGTAGCTCCACGCTGTGGATGTGGACGTATTGTGTACTGCCAGTGCAGGGTTAATAATAAACAGAACTAGGCAGATTTCTGGAGACTTCCGAGAGAGCTGCCTGACATGTTAGCAAGCTGTATATGCTGTGCTCTGTGAGGATATCACATTTGGCGACTGAGATGGGATTTTTTGGATGATTTAAAGCTGAAATTTTTGTTGGTGAAGGATTCAGCCAGCCGACAGAAGTCTTTGGAAGTTTCTGTCTTTGAAAAAAGCTACAAAAATCCGAGGTAAAATACAGCACACGGTGTGAACAGCTAGAGATTAAAATGACAGGTAAAATGGGATATTTGGGAGAATATAGACATGACCAGGAATGTTTTAAATCATATGTGGATCGGCTAGAAATCTATTTCATTGCAAATAACAGAATCGAAGTTCCAGACAATGCAGTCCAGAACCGGGCTGTGTTGGAATGTAAGAGAGCAATCTTCTTATTGGAGGCAGGTCCGGCATTATATGAAACCCTTGTAAATCTACTTGTGCCTGACGAGCCAAAGGACACAACACTTAAAGAGATTTTAACGAATCTGGAGCAGCACTATAACCCCAAACCGTTAGAAATTGCTGAAAGCTATAGTTTTGGGATTCGGAATCAAAAGTCTGATGAAGGTATCAGTGATTACATCATAGCATTAAAAAAGCTATCGATGCACTGTAATTTTGGAAACTTTCAAAACCGAGCATTATGGGATCGTTTTGTTTGTGGGGTGAAAAATGATGCGATCAGAAGGAAGTTATTGATGACGGATGACTTGACTTTTGAGATTGCTTGTTAGACAGCAAGGTCGATGGGCATGGCCGAACAATATTCCCGAGAATTAAATAATGATTACGGTCGTCAGTCAACTGAGGTAAATCACCTGCAGATTCAAAGTAAAAGACAGTGGGGGCTGAAAGTCTCAGAAACTGGAAATTCTACTAGAGCGTCGAAGTCGTGCTATAGGTGCCCGGGACAACACATTGCTCAAAGTTGTCCATACGTGAAGACTGGGCATCTTGTGAAGGCATACCGACTGAAGGGTAAACCAGTTTTTAAAGCTATGAGTCCAGCGTTCAAAGCTATGAGTAGCAATCCCAAGAGACTACATAGCATGGAAGAATAACAACAGGACGAGATGTTAGAGTTATACGTCATCAGGAGCACGAGGTTCATGAACAGCGATTCGGAAAGCATCAAAATCCACATAGATGTTGTGGGATTCAAGATACCAATGGAAATTGACACGGGTGCATCCGTGAGTGTAGTACCGGAGTCACTATACCGCGACAAATTGCGTGATTTTCAACTGGAGAAATCCAAGATAGAGATGCAAGGCTACTTGGGAGAGAAAATTCCTGTGGTAGGTTGTATCACCGTACCGGTGAAATATAAAGATCAATTTCAGAACTTGCCTCTAATAGTAGTGAAAGGAGACAAGTCTGCCTTACTAGGAAGAAATTGGTTGAGCTCATTGAAGCTGGATTTAAGGATAGTGTTAAATCCAAGGAAGAGGCATACAAATTAGCCAGAAAAAGTAGCAAGCCGGAGGACTGGGAGAAATTTAGAATACAGCAAAGGAGGACAAAGGGTTTAATTAAGAGGGGGAAAATAGAGTAGAGAGGAAGCTTGCCGGAAACATAAAAAATGACTGCAAAAGCTTCGATAGATATGTCAAGAGAAAAAGATTCGTGAAGACAAACGTTGGTCCCTTGCAGTCGGATTCGGGTGAATTTATAATGGGAAACAAAGAAATGGCAGACCAATTAAACAAGTACTTTGGTTCTGTCTTCACAAAGGAAGACACAAATAACCTTCCGGATGTACTAGGGGTCCGAAGGTCTAGTGAGAAGGAGGAACTGAAGAATATCCTTATTAGGTGGGAAATTGTGTTAGGGAAATTGATGGGATTGAAGGCTGATAAATCCCCAGGGCCTGATAGTCTACATCCCAGAGTACTTAAGGAAATGGCCCTAGAAATAGTGGATGCATTGGTGATAATTTTCCAACAGTCTATCGACTCTGGATCAGTTCCTATGGACTGGAGGGTTGCGAATGTAATACCACTTTTTAAAAAAGGAGGGAGAGAGAAAACGGGTAATTATAGACCAGTTAGCCTGACATCAGTAGTGGGGAAAATGTTGGAATCAATCATTACGGATGAAATAGCAGCACATTTGGAAAGCAGTGATAGAATTGGTCCAAGTCAGCATGGATTTATGAAGGGGAAATCATGCTTGACATATCTTCTGGAATTTTTTGAGGATGAAACTAATAGAGTGGACAGGGGAGAACCAGTGGATGTGGTGTATTTGGACTTTCAAAAGATATTTGACAAGGTCCCACACAAGAGATTGTTGTGAAAAATCAAAGCACATGGTATTGGGGGTAATGTACTGATGTGGATAGAGAACTGGTTGGCAGACAGGAAGCAAAGAGTTGGGATTAACGGGTCCTTTTCAGAATGGCAGGCAGTGACTAGTGGAGTGCCGCAGGGCTCAGTGCTGGGACCCCAGCTCTTTACAATATATATTAATGATTTGGATGATGGAATTGAGTGTAATATCTCCAAGTTTGCAGATGACATTAAACTGGGTGGCGATGTGAGCTGTGAGGAGGACGCTAAGAGGCTGCAGGGTGATTTGGACAGGTTAGGCGAGTGAGCAAGTACATGGCAGATTCAATATAATGTGGATAAATCTGAGGTTATCCACTTTGGGGGTAAAAACACAAAGGCAGAATATTATCTGAATGGCGGCAGATTAGGAAAAGGGGAGGTGCAGCGAGACCTGGGTGTCATGATTCATCAGTCATTGAAGGTTGGCATGCAGGTACAGCAGACGGTGAGGAAGGCAAATGGTATGTTGGCCTTCATAGCTAGGGGATTTGAGTATAGGAGCAGGGAAGTCTTACTTGGTGAGGCCCCACCTGGAAAATTGTGTTCACTTTTGGTCTCCTAATCTGAGGAAGGACATTCTTGCTATTGAGGGAGTGCAGCAAAGGTTCACCAGACTGACATATGAGGAGAGACTGGATCAACTGGGCCTGTATTCACTGGTGTTTAGAAGGATGAGAGGGGATTTCATAGAAACATATAAAATTCTGACGGGACTGGACAGGTTAGATGCAGGAAGAATGTTCCCGATGTTGGGGAAGTCCAAGACCAGGGGACATAGTCTTAGGATAAGGGGTAAGCCATTTAGGACAGAGATGAGGAGAAACTTCTTCACGCAGAGAGTTGTTAACCTATGGAATTCCTGACCGCAGAGAGTTGTTGATGCCAGTTCATTGGATATATTCAAGAGGGAGTTAGATATGGCCCTTGCAGCTAAAGGGATCAAGGGGTATGGCGAGAAAGTAGGAACGGGGTACTGAAGGAATGATCAGCCATGATCTTATTGAATGGTGGTGCAGGCTCGAAGGGCCGGATGGCCAACTCCTGCACCTATTTTCTATGTTTCTATGTTTCTATGGAGTAAGATTTTCTGTGTGGACGTGAGATTTTCATCAACGGATGAGGTTATCAAGCAGTATCAGAAGGTGTTCTGCGAAACGGGCAGACCGATCCAAGGCTTCAAGGCGAGTGTCAGGGTACAGAAGGACGCTAGATCGGTTTACTACAAGCCACGTTCCGTACCCTATGCACTCAAGGAGAAAGTTGAGCAAGAACTCAAAAGACTAGAGACTGAGAACATTTTATGTAAGATAGATCGATGTAATTGTTGTTGTCCCTAAGTCCGATGGTAAGTAAGATTGTGTGGTGATTATAAGGTAACCGTAAACCAGGTTCTCGAGGGTAATGTCCCAAATATATTGCCGAATATAGAAGATTTGTTGACAACACTGAGAGGTGGTCAGATCTTCTCAAAATTGGATCTTACGAATGTCTACTTACAGCTTGAACTAGATGAGGAGTCCAAGTCATATTTGACTATAAATACTCATCTAGGCCTATATCAATGTAATAGGCTACCGTTTGGAGTGTCATCTGCCCCTGCCATATTCCAAGGGGTGATGAACCAGATTTTGCAAGGTATTAAAGGGGTAGTATGTTATTTGGATGACATACTAATTTCAGCACCAAATAGGCAAATTCATATTAACATATTGAATGAAGTCCTCAAACGGCTAGAGAAGCACAGAGTACGAGTGTCTGCTCGTAAGTGTGAGTTATTTCAAAACTCAGTGGAGTACTTAGGGTACAAAGTAGACAAAGATGGCTTACATCCGACCATGGAAAAATTAGATGCAATTTGAAATGCATCCACTCCCAGGAATGTCACTGAACTTCGTTCATTCTTGGGTCTTTTGAACTATTATGGGAAGTTCCTACCAAATTTGGCTACAGTATTTCATCCACTGAATGAACTTTTGAAAAAACAGGTCCATTGGAAGTGGTCAAAAGAATGCGATACAGCATTCAAGGAGTGTAAAAGCAAATTGGTAGAGAGCACCATGTTAGTTCATTATGACATATCTAAGGAGATTAAGCTAGCATGTGATGCCTCTCCGTATGGAGTTGGGGCAGTGATCTCTCATGTATTAAGTAGTCGGGGGGAGAGACCAATTGCTTTTGCTTCACGCACTCTCAGTGCCAGTGAGAGTAATTATGCGCAAATTGAAAGGGAAGCTTTGGCATTAATTTTTGGGGTCAAGAAGTTTCACAAATACTTATATGGTCGTAAGTTTACCATCGTTACGGACCATAAGCCCCTAACAGCAATCCTCCACCCAAAGTCCCCAGTTCCAACATTAGCTGCAGCCCGAATGCAGAGATGGGTTTTGATTTTGTCAGCATATATGTATGATATTGAATACAGATGATCAGCTGATCACAGTAATGCTGATGCAATGTCTAGATTGCCTTCCCCATCACAAGTTACACCCGATAGGGAAGAAGTGTTTTATTGTTCATACATTGATGAACTGCCAGTCACAGCTGAAGAGATTGGTAGAGCAACCAAACGTGACCCAGTGATGTCAAAGGTGTATGAGTATATTGCAAATGGATGGCCAAAGATACACATCCATTCTTCATTCGTAGGAATGAATTATCAGTCGATAAAGATTGTATCATGTGGGGTGCAAGAGTGGTTGTATCAAATAAATTCAGGTCCAAATTATTAGGAGACCTCCATGACCAGCACCAGGGAATGTGCTTGACCACGAGTTTTGCACGCAGTTATTTATGGTGGCCAGGTCTTGATAAAGATATAGAGTACATCGTGAGTCAGTGTACGACATGTCAATCAGTAAGCAAGCAACCACCACCAGTACCATTAGAGCCATGGAAATGGCCTCCCAGGGTGTGGCAAAGGCTACATCTTGATTTTGCTGAATTAGCAGGATAACAATTGTTCATTGTAATTGATAGCCATTCGAAGTGGGTTGAGTGTTTCCAATGTGGAAAATAACAACAAGTAAAACATTGGACATTTTACGAAATTATTTTCTTCATTTGGCCTCCCTGAAGAAATTGTTTCGGATAATGGACCACAATTTCGTTCAGAAGAGTTTGCACAATGCATGAGCAAAAATGGTGTGAAACGTACCAAGGTTCCACCATACCATCCTTCGTCGAATGGTGCAGCAGAGTGCACTGTACAAATTGTAACACGTGCCCTCATAAAACAAATGTTAGTTCCAAATCCAAGGAAACGACAGTTGTCATTGGATCACAAATTGGCTAATTTTTTGATTACATATCAAAATACTCCTCATACAACTACTGGTAGAACACCAGCAGAGATGTTTCTCAACCGACAGCCTCGAACCAGATTCTCGTTGTTAAAGCCAAATTTGGCACAGTCCGTAGAAGAGACACAATTAAAACAGAAAGAGAATCATGATAAAGGTAGAGTAAAAGAAAGAAGTGTGAAATTAAACCAGAAGGTGAGAGTGAAGAACCATCACCATAACTGGTTAAAGTGGTTACCAGGAAGGGTGGTGAAGATATGTGGTCTTTGCACATATTTGGTAAAGATGATTGATAATGGACAGGTTAGGTTTGTTCATGTTGATCATATTTTACCTACAGACATGGAAAGAGTTGAAGGTGGGAATGATTCAATTATTTCTGACTCATCAGATAGTTTTGATATACCAGTAGCAAATCCTCAATGCAATGTACTGGAAACAAATCCAGGAGAGAATCAGAATGAAAGTCTGAGTCCGAGTCGGGAAAACAAAGAGCCTGAAGTTAGAGTGAGTTCAAATGAAAATCAAGGAAATTCCGTGGAGGAAAACATTCCTCAGGATGAGCCTCGAATGAGTGTGAAATCGACACCATGTTTGGAAGGTTGTGTTTGAGAGCGAAGTTATCCTCTTCGAAACAGAAAACAAGTGGTGAAGTTAAATTTGTAAATATGGAAAAAAAAAGTTTATATCCTGTGTTATGTATAAACAGGTAATTTATGTATGATGTTTGTTATGAAGGCTTCTTCATTAAGGAGGGAGAAGTGTAATGTCTGTAAGCTTGTAATGTTTGTAGCTCCACACTGTGGATGTCGAAGTATTGTGTACTGCAAGTGCAGGGTTAATAATAAACAGAACCAGGCAGATTTCCGGAGACTTCCGAGAGAGCTGCCTGCCATGTTAGGAAGCTGTGTGTGCTGTGCTCTGTGAATATATCACACCATGTAAGAATTTTGTATGTTTCAATGAGATCGCTGCTCATTCTTCTGAACTTTAGAGAATATCGGTCGAGTCTATTGGCCTCCTCCTGCTCCTATTTCTTATGGTCTTTTTTTGATTATTCCTGGTTTCTGCTTTCTTTGATATGGCACTTTACCAAGAAGTTAGGTGGGTATTTGTTTGAAGAGTACAATTACCTTTGTCTTCCCCCTAATACTTAACTCATTCCACATTTTGAAGCCAGGTACATAGAGAGTTGGGTGATTGCATTGACTCAGTTAGCGTCCTTCCTGCATGTAGATGGCACTTGTATTTTTACCGTCAGACTGCTTAGAAAACAGAGGCTGAAGAATTCCAATGGCACTACCAACACTCACCTGCTGTAACTCTGGTGGGAGACCAGCAGAAACTCAAAAGAAGTAGTGTTCTTATCAGTTTTCAGCTGGTTACATCATTTTTCCAGGGGCTATGTCAAACTTCTGTTGAAGGTACAGTGGAAGATTGGGAAATTACCCATGACATTTCTAGCCCAGACTATTTGGCTGAAAAACAAATAGTTCAATCTTAAATTTTATCAATGAATCTGTCTCTACTTGTACTCACACATAAACTCTCACAAGTGTAAGATTTCTAAATTTCTGGCATTAAATTGACAGCAAGACCAATTTTTAAAAAACAATTTGGAATAAGTTTATTAAACACACAAACATGCAAATAGGCTATCGAACACAACAGCAGTCTATTAGTATCTTACAGACTCTACTTAATTGCAACAGATACAATGATGTTTCAATAAAAAAGTATAAAAGGGTATACTTCACTTCCCTCTGGCAAAGCACACGGCCTGCTCCTTTGTCTGTAGAGAAAGGTCCATTATATATACACATACATCTACAGAATCAATTTTATCATTACTAAATATTTTTATTCTTGCACCAGCTGTTTGCAAGATCGTGGTCCTGTTTTAAGTACAATAACACAACCAGATTTGTGGTCATGATGATTCAATGTCACCACTAAACCCACGTTACGAACAGCTGCACACCTGTAATAAGTCTACAACCTGCATTTCTTTCTCACCGTCTGGTCCCTCTCTTGAAGACATTGAAAAGTTGATGGGGTTCCTTTCCATGGAACATAAGAACATAAGAACATTGAGAAATAGGAGCAGGAGTAGACCATACGGCCCCTCGAGCCTGCTCCACTATTTTATACAATCTTGGCTGATCAGATCCACTTCTCTGCCCGCTCCCCATAATCCCTTATTCTCTTATCGGTTAAGAAACTGTCTATCTCTGTCTTAAATTTATTCAATGTCCCAGCTTCCACAGCTCTCTGAGGCAGCGAATTCCACAGATTTACAACCCTCTGAGAAAATAAATTTCTCCTCATCTCAGTTTTAAATGGGTGGCCCCTTATTCTAATATTATGCCCTCTAGTTCTAGTCTCCCCTATCAGTGGAAACATTCTCTCTGCATCCACCTTGTCAAGCTCCCTCATAATCTCATACATTTTGATAAGATCATCTCTCAATCTTCTGAATTC
The DNA here is from genome assembly GCF_044704955.1 of Pristiophorus japonicus. Lineage (NCBI taxonomy): Eukaryota > Metazoa > Chordata > Chondrichthyes > Pristiophoridae > Pristiophorus > Pristiophorus japonicus. The sequence goes on from NC_091987.1 coordinate 105,011,486, forward strand.
CAATGAGTAAAGCCCCAACCTACTCAACCTTTCCTCATAGGTCAACCCCCTCATCTCTGGAATCAACCTAGCTGTAGTGTATGTAGGCACCTTTAGTAATGACTCCACGAGGCAGGGTATGATACTTAAACTGTGTAGACCTGTAGTCCTTTATTTGCAATGTGCAAATGTCTCCAACAGCAGCACCCTCTGGTGTACAGGTAAGGTGTGTACAGTGTAAGGGTACATTCAGTATTGCATAACCGTATTACAAACATCACACAGTAAACAGGCATGCATATACAACAACACTCCCCCATAAGCATTTTTTATATCCTTATTGTCATGACCTGGGGAGGTGATCAGTGGTGGGCTATGGGAGGTTGTGGTGAGGGTTGTGTGGGTGCCAGGTGTAATCCCTGTGCTTGAGGCTGGCCTCATACGTTTCCCTCCCACACACACAGACCTAGTGGGTGTCACTGTTGTGGGGTCCCTCAGGGGGGTAGCCACAGCAGCAGTAGGTAGGGTGCATACACTCTGATGTGGGTAGTTGTGGGGTGGTGGGCAGGGCCACAGGACTGGGTGGGCTCCTTGTCCACCGATTGGGATGAGGGTCAGGTCATCCCAGGGTTTGCCAGGGAAGCTGGAGGGTATTGGCCTCATGCTCCTGGTGTTGGCCCTGATGGCCAGGGGTTGTAAGGCTGGTCTGGTGCAGGATGCCATTGGTGGTGGCTGGGCTGCCCATTGACCACTGTCCCAGTAGTGGGTCTGCTCCCACTGCCTGTGTGTGTGTCCTGCAAGGGGCATCACATTCGTTCCAAAGGTCCAGGCTACATGGTCAGGTAGCCTGCTGGACCAGGGCGTCTCCCAAAGGGGGATTCCTCTAGCATTTGCATGATCCCTGTAGAACCCAGTGTCCTTTGGCAGTGTCCTACCAGTACACATGACACCTTGGCTCTGATCACACATAGTCAAGCCTACATTATACATTACAGCATTTGCATCACTTTTGGGTGCCCTGGTTTCAACAGACATGGTTACATTAGGCATTTCACATTCTCTATCATTATTGTTAAGCATAATAAACTTATACTTAACCTTACTGACACCTGCATTCATCTCATTACATATTAGTTAAACCAGCATCACAATTCATGGTTACATTGCATACATTTTCATACTTGCATCCTTTTATTGCATCTTTAGCTTTAAAATCCTTGTACTCAAATAGTTGAAACTGTCCCTTTAAATTTCTTTGGTTACCGGTCTCCTTTGAGGGAGTCTCCCAATCCGATTGGCCGCTCGGTTCCACATGTCGCTCCTCCAACATGCCCCTCGTGGTATGGCCGCGGCCATTTTGATTACAGGTTCTGCTTCTCGTGGTGCAGCAACCATCTTCTGGCTCTCCTGCAGATAGACTGTGGTGGTCTTTTCTTCCACAGGTTCAGCCCTGGACGTCGGGTATCAATTTATTTCGTCAATGTTCACCTCTTGGAGTGCTGCACCGGCCCGGAAGGTGGAGTTTGGATTCTCCGACCCGGAGATTTCGACGTGCTGCTGTGGAGTCATTGCCACGCCATCGAGCTGGACAGTGGAACCTCCGGATGCAGCGATGGATCCATGTTTGAAGTCGATTGCCGGATCCCGGAGGCCTGGGAGCAGCTTCGCTTGGACAGGATGTGGTCGATTGGTTGTGTCATGTATTCGACTATCATTGTAACCCATGTATAAGCTGACCTAAGTTGTACATCTTGAGAACATTGACCACAGGGGGGTGAACCTGTGGGAGACACTCCTAACCTGGACTTTCAGGTATAAAAGGGGAAGCTCCACCCACCTTCATCACTTGCGGTCTTGGTAATAAAGGTAACTGGTCACAGAGTGACCTTCTCTCAAGTATGGGCCTTGTGAGCATTTATACTGTATAGTAAGGACATATCAGGCTGGATTCATCCAAAGTTCTTCAAAGGTCGCTTGGCCCATCGCGGACTGGCTCGCCCCTGTGTCATTCTCCATAGAAACTGGGACCCCGTCGACGTCTACTTTCATCACCCATGGAGAACTTTCGGTGGAGCAGGTATAAGTTGCATATCTTCTTCGAGGGGTTGAGCAACTTCACCTTCATCTGTGTCGGAGCGCCGGTGGTCAGCCATCTCATCAGAGACACGGTGAGTACAGCTTTTTATGCACATCCTTTGAAGGTGCCCTTTCTCTTTACATGCATAGTCTTTGTAGCGGCACTGGTGGGCCCTGTGGTTTCCTCCACAGCGCCAGCACAGGGCCCACCAGTCCCATGAGTTTGCCCCATGTGGCGGACTCAGAGTTGTGGGACTCGTGGCAGCGTTTCTGCCCTTAGAATTATCCATGTGATGCACTGCCCTCGTCGGTTTAGAGTCCCTTAGTGCTTCATTAGATGGTTGCCAAAGTCGCACGGTGCAACCAGTCTCCTTAAGTGTTCCAAACTTTCTACAAAAGTGTCCCAATCTTCCCCATTGGTAAATTACTGAAAGATGCTGAGATTCGACATGCTGAGCGTATGGTTCGTGACCTCGTATTCTTGTCGCCAGTTGTAGTGTATGTAGGCACCTTTAGTAATGACTCCACGAGGCAGGGTATGATACTTAAACTGTGTAGAGCTGTAGTCGTTTATTCGCAGCTCCTCGAGTGAGGACACCAAGCTGTGAGCTCCTTTATATACTGGGGACTCTGCAGCATACTATATTTATTAATTGCTTATTTTTAAATTTTTTTTAAAGCTTGCAAATCCGATTTAGCTAAACCGCTTGTCGCATATCTGCAGAATGCTGTATACTTTTGACTGTCCATAGCTTTAGGTTCTATAAATTATTTTGGATTGTCAAGGTGATATCTTGAGTTTATTGTACTATTTAAGATTAGAGTCGATTTAAGAAATAGTAAAGCAACTAAGTAACACCCTTTGGTGTACAGGTACAGTGTGTGCAGTGTAAGGGTACATTTAGTGTTGCATAACCGTGTTACAAACATCACACAGTAAACAGGCATGCATATACAACACTAGTGAACCTTCTCTGAACTGCCAAGGCTGCGCAATGGATTTTGATGATCGGGGGGGGGTGGGGGGACATTGCTCTGTGGTGGGGTCAGGTTGGTGGAGGACCTTTGTCTTATGGATGTTTAGTGTAAGGCCCATGCTTTCGTACGCCTCGGTGAAGTATAGTGTACAGCAGAGAGCAGATATTCTATTTTTGCCTTCAAAAGATGGAAAATACTATAGCATCATATCGATATGTACAGGCTAAAACTAATAGATGTATTCACAGGTTTACAAATATATAGAAGCAGTGAGATCCTGAAGGGTATATTGTAAAATTTGTCTACTAGCCTGGAGCTTTGCTAACCAAGAGTGCGTGTTGCGAAGGATTTCCCATCCGAGGCTGGAAGATGATGTATGCCTATTATTGTCTGTCGATTAGAAGACATTACCTCCTTTCTGTGGACACTGTCTCTCAGGTTTCTGCTGTGTTATGACAAATGCCTCACTTTTAAAATACACAGGAAAGGTCAATAAAAATTCACTCAGAAGGAAGGAGTGTACTTTAAGGTTATCTAGCAAGTCTATAGATTTTCCACTTTTTTTGCATGCTTAATGTCCATTTTACCACTGAAATGACGTATAACGCCCATATAGCGACAAAATGGAAAGTGACGGTTACACCCCCAGCAAGTACAGGGAGAAGCAGTCTTATCTCGACTTGCTCGACACCACCTGCCTTCGGAGACTGCGATTCCACAAAGAGGCTATCACTGAGATATGCCAGCTCATAAGGAGAAGTCTGCAATCTGCCAGCACCATCAGTACTGCACTGTCCATCGAGTTTAGTCACTGCAGCACTGTCGTTCTACGCATCGGGTTCTTTTCAGGCCTCAGCTGGCGACATTTGTGGTCTGTCTCAGCATGCCACACATTGCTGCATTAGACAGGTCACTGAAGCCCTGTACGCATGCAGGAGGGACTTGATCAGCTTCCCTAAGACCAGGGAAGCACAGACTGAGAGGGCTCTAGGATTCTCCAGAATTGCAAACTTCCCCAAGGTGCAGGGAGCAATAGACTGTACGCACATCGCGATGCGGGTACCTTTTCAGGATGCAGAGGTTTTCAGGAACTGCAAGGTATTCCACTCTCTGAATGTCCAACTGGTTGTCGACCACCAGCAACTTATACTGGCAGCGAATGCTAAATTTCCGGGCAGCATCCATGATGCTCACATCCTGTGTGAGAGCACTGTATCTGACTTGTTTAAGAATGAGCCACAAGGTCAGTGCTGGATGCTTGGTAACAATGGATATGGCCTCGCCACCTGGCTGATGACCCCCCTGCGTGACACCCACATCGAAGCCGAGAGGCGATACAACGAGAGCCACAGAGTCACTTGCAAAATCCTGGAGAAAACCATTGGAATGCTTAAGCAATGCTTTAGATGCCTGGACCATTCAGGAGGTGAGCCCCAATACCACCCTGAGCAGGTAGCTCAATTCGTGGTGTTGTGTTTCATGCTGCACAACTTGGCTATCAGGAGGGGACAAGAATTGCGTGAAGAGTCTGACAGTCCACCTCACCAGAGAGAGGAAGAGGAGGACGAGGAGGCTGACATCGGCCCAGACAATCAGGCTGACGCTGAAGCCATGCTCCCACCAGCCTGTAGACCACATGAAAGGGCCGGTGGTGGCATAGTTGCAAGAACCTTATGTCAGGAGCTCATCAATGATCGCTTTGCCTGAAAGAACGTTGGTGGTATTTACAAAGCTGACATACTGCTGGGTGTGCAGATCATACATCAATGGTCGGCATCACCTTGGTGACAATTAAAGTTTAAGTTGATTGAAGTTAAGTGTAATTATACCCTTTGATGTTAAGGAATCACCAATGTGTAACGGTGCAGCCATCTGAGCCAATGTGCAACAAGGTTTTGTTAAATAAAAAACATTTGAACTGAACATTTGTCTGAAATCATAAGTATTTCTGTAAAAAACAACCAATCCCCCCCCCTCCCTCGCCCCACGTCTCCTCCCCACCTCTACCCCTTCCCCTTCCCCTCCTGACTCCAAGCCGCTTGGCCGAGGAGGTCCTCAGGTGATGCTTTATTGCGGCGGGGGGAGGAGGGGGTGGAGGTGGATGACGGCCGAACCGCTGACTGGACAGATACGGGAGAGGACGGTCCCGAGGTAGGAATGTGCTCCGAGCCAGAAGCAAGATGTTGCTCCTGGCTCTCATGTGTGGTTGGCAATGGGGGTGCGGCACCTTGGGGTGCAGTGCCATGCTCCGGGACCACTGGGAGCCCTCTGCCACCAATGTTCCTGGCTACCAGCTCCAGGGCCTCCTCCGTCCCTTCCATGTTATATCTTATTTGTTGGACAAAAACTCAGTGCCAACTATGTTCTTGGTGCTTAGTAGGCTTTTTGCTGCTGGTGAATCTCCCTCGTGCCTCCCACAACAGCCAAACAAGCACACACCACAGCCATACACACTTGCAGTCCCTCTGAGCTCCCTCTCTCTCTGTCTTCTCTTCTGCACATGTCATGATGACCCTTGATCTCCTGAATCGTGGGAATCGAGCGTTGCCATGCCATTGCTAAGGATGGTGATACTTTACGGCAGAAGGTCAAAGAGATTTAACGCTACCACCCATTTCATATCGCTCGCGGTAACGCCCAATTTCAAAAATGGGGACTAGGTACTTTGAGAATGGGCGAGAAGCCAGCGATCTGAAAACCCTTTTTTATCCCCCATGCCAGAAATAATGCCCATTTTTGGGCGATCTGCACAAAAGTGTAAAATCTAGCCTGAAAGATTTCACCTTTTGACTGGAATTGCTAATACTGCTTCCTTCCAAGAGATAAGGCTGAAGTATTTGCAAATATCTTCAGCCAAATGTGCCGAGTGGATTCCACCTGAGGTCTCCACCATCAGAGACACTAGTATCCAGGCAATTTGACTTGTTCTGTTGACATTAAGTAATGCCTGAAGTATTGAATCTCTGTGCATGGAGCTGACTGCTACCCAAGGCAGGCTGTTCCAGTGCAGCTATGACACTGGCATCTACCCGCCAATAGAGTTTGGGCGAGGCCATGGAGCGATTTGAAAAGAAGGATCAGAAGGTTAGCGTGCACAGGGGTGATGAGTGGACGGGTCTTGGTGTGAGTTAGGATACGGGCAGCAGAGTTTTGGATGAGCTTAAGTTTATCGAGAGTGCAACATACATCACACCACAACATCCCACGAGAATGGTGCCAGATTTGCTTTCACATCGGATGCTGTGATACAAAATAAATTGGAGGTTGTGTGAAACGATAAAAAAGACAAATAAGATTTTAAATGCAATGATAGCACTGAATGATAGGAAAAGGATTTGCACTCAAGATTCCCCCATAGCTTAGTTTAACAGCACTTTGTTCCTTTGCGAACTCCATCACTGAGTAGGACAATAGCAGCAATGTTGTGGGAATATCTTCACCTCCAAGTTCCCATCCATGTTGCACACCATCCTGGCTTGTACATTTATCACTGTTCTTTTATTGCAACTGGATCACTATTCTGGAACTCCCAATCTAACACCATTGTGGGAGCACCATCACCTTAAGGCCTGCAATAGTTCAAAAACAAAGCTCACCATCATTTTCTCAGGACAACTAGGAATGAGCAATACATCAGGCATTGCTAACAGTGCCCACATCCTGGCAACAAATCCGAGGTTATTAACATCAAAGCACAACAAGGCAGCATTTGACCGAGTGTGGCACCAAGGAGCCCGAGTAAAATTGAAGTCAATGAGAATCAAGGGGAAAACTCTCCACTGTTTGGAGTCATATCCAGCAAAAAGGAAGATGGTTGAGGTGGTTGGAGTTCAATCATCACAGCCTCAGAGCATCACTGCAGAAGATCCTCAGGGCAGTGTCTTGGGCCCAACCATCTTCAGCTGCTTCATCAGTGACCTTCCCTCCATCATAAGGTCAGGAGTGGGGATGTTCGCTGATGATTGCAGAGTGTTCATTGCCATTAGCAACTCCTCAGAAAATAAAGCAGTCCATGGCTGCATGCAGCAAGACCTGGACGACATTTAGTCTTGGGCTGATAAGTGCAAATAACATTCGTGCCTCACAAGTGCCAGGCAATGACCATCTCCAACAAGCGAGAGTCTAACTGTCATGTATGTACATAAGGTCTGCCCACCACCAGAGGGCACTACCGTCGGAGGTCCTAGAGTCATAGGTACACTCGTGCTGGCCCGGTATATAAGCTGAACTTCACCTTTGTATCAGACTTCTGGAAGCCATTAAAGACTGACCAGGTTACATCTGTAACTATAACTGGCGACGAGGCAAATACGAACCCATACAAAAGTATGGCGAGCAGAGTGCTTGCATGTACTGTTGGAACTCTCAAGAGATTCAATGAGGGAGAGGATTGGGGAGATTTTATGGATCATTTTGACTAATATTTCATGGCAAAGGATACAGAGAAGCGCGGGGAAGTTCTTCTCACTGTCTGTGGCCTCACAATCTATGCACTCATCAAGAATCTGCTCTCACCCACTCTTCCTACAGAAAAGGATTACAAAGAACTGTGTGCTCTAGTTCAGGAACACCTTAAACCCACGGAAGGAATCCTTATATCCAGATATCGCTTCTATACGCACGTTCATCCAGAAGGCCAGGACGTAGCGGCATTTGTTGCCGACCTGAGACGTCTTGCAGGGCCTTGCAACTTTGGGCCTGCGTTGGACGACATGCTGCATAACTTTTTTGTGATTGGGGTCAACCATGAGACGATCTTAACTAAGCTGCTGGCTGCGGAGATGCCGGACCTCAGCAAGGTCATCGCCATCGCCCAGGCTTGCATGTCCACGCAGAAAAGCACGAAGCAGATATCGCAACAAAACAGGAACTCCAAGGCAAGTACTGTGTACAAAATTGTATCGACGGCCGTTAGAGCTGCACATGGCAGGGCCTACTTGGCTGAGTTTGCAAGGCCGGGAGCTGCTCAAAGTTAGCCATTGAGGATCTACTCGACTGCATATGCAAGAACGGGAGCCGCTTAAAGCCCGCCATCGGGCGCAAATCCGAGCTCAACGTGTTGGCGTTGCAGAGGCAATCACCTTCAGGCAGTATGTATGCAGAGGGTGTGCAAAGACGGGGCATCTTCAGCGGACGTGTCCACAGCAGAGCAAGCGAGCTGCGACATACCACGTGGATGATAATCAATTCAGCGTGGATCTGGCGATGCAGCCTGAGGCATTTGAGAACTCAGAGGAGGAAGTGTATAGCGTACGTGCGTTCCTAACAAAGAGCCAACCGATAATGATGGAGGTAAAATTAAACGCCGTGCTGGTATTCATGGAATTAGACACGGGTGCGAGTCAATCGATAATGAGCCAGAGGACTTTCGAAAAGCTGTGGGAGACCAAGGCAGAGAGACCCAAGCTGAGTCCGATAAATGTGAAGTTGCATACCTACACCAAAGAGCTCATACCAGTGATCGGTAGTGCAGCACTAAGAGTGTCGTACGAGGGAGGAGTTCATGATCTACCTTTATAGATTATCCCGGGCAACGGCCCATCATTATTCGGCAGGAGTTGGTTCGAGAAAATAAAATGGAAATGGTACGATATCAAAGCTTTGTCATCAGCGGATGATGATTTGTGTGCTCAAGTGCTGAGCAAATTTCCCTCACTGTTTGAACCGAGAATTGGCAGCTTCAAGGGAGCCAAGGTGCAGATTCACCTAGGCCCAGACGCAACGGCCATCCATCACAAAGCCAGGGCAGTCCCACACACGATGAGAGAAAAGGTCGAGCTTAAATTGGACAGGCTACAAAGCGAGGGGGTCATCTCACCAGTCGAATTTAATGAATGGGCCAGTCCCATTGTTCCGGTGTTAAAGAGCGACGATACGGTCAGGATTTGTGGAGATTACAAGGTCATGATCAACCAAGTTTCGAAACAAGATCAGTACCCGCTACCGAAAGCTGATGACCTGTTTGCAATGCTAGCCGGGGGAAAATCGTTCACTAAATTGGATCTAACGTCAGCCTACATGCCACAGGAACTGGTTGAATCATCAAAGAAACTGATGTGCATCAACATGCACAAAGGACTGTTTATTTACAACAGGTGTTCTTTTGGTATTCGTTCGGCGGCAGCCATATTTCAGAGAAACATCGAGAGCCTATTGAAATCCGTCCCCAGGACCGTGGTACTCCAAGAAGACATCCTAGTCACAGGTCGTGACACCACCGAGTACCTGCACAATCTGGAAGAGGTTCTGCGTTGTCTGGACAAAGTGGGACTCAGGCTGAAACATTCAAAGTGCGTTTTCATGGCACAGAGGTCGAATTCCTTGGACGAAAGATTGCTGCAGATGAAATCAGGCCTACAGACGCGAAAACAGAGACCATTAAAAATGCGCCCAGGCCTCAGAATGTGACGGAGCTGCATTCATTCCTGGGTCTTCTCAACTACTTCGGTTACTTCTTACCCAAATTGAGCACAGTATTAGAGCCTTTGCAGAAGCTGCTCAGGAAAGGAGATGACTGGGTGTGGGGTGAACTTCAAGACAGAGCCTTTGAGAAGGCTAGAAATCTGTTGTGTTCCGACAAACTACTGGTACTGTATGACCCATGCAAGTGTCTAGTTTTGACTTGTGATGCATTGTCCTATGGGGTCGGCTGCGTGCTCCAGCAAGCCAATGAGTCAGGCTAACTACAACCAGTTGCATACACGTCCCGAAGCCTGTCTAAGGCAGAAAGAGCCTACGGAATGGCAAAGAAAGAGGCTTTAGCATGTGTTTATGGGGTAAAAAAAATGCACCAGTACCTGTTTGGGCTTCGCTTCGAGCTGGAAAAGCCGCTTATATTGTTGTTCTCGGAACACAAAGGTATCAATATCAACGTGTCGTCCTGCATCCAGAGGTGGGCGCTGACATTATGTACCTATGATTATGTCATTCGCCATAGACCAGGCTCCGACAACTGCGTTGATGCATTGAGCCGGTTACCATTGCCCGGAGGTGAAAACGCCAATGCCCGCAGAGCTACTCATAGTCATGGATGCGTTTGAGAGTGAAGGGTCGCCTGTCACTGCTCAACAAGTTAAGACCTGGACCAGCCAGGTTCCGACCCTATCGGTTGCAAAACATTGTGTTCTTAACGGGGATTGGTCGACCACCCCCAAGGAAATGGGTGATGAAACCAAACCATACAGCCATCGCAAAGATGAGCTTTCCATCCAGTCTGACTGTTTACTGTGGGGTAATCGTGTTGTAATGCCCAAGAAAGACAGGGCGACATTTGTACGGGAGTTACATAGTACGCATCCAGGTATTGTCACAATGAAGGCCATCGCCAGATCCCATGTTTGGTGGCCTGGCATTGAATCGGACTTAGAGTCATGCATGCAGCAGTGCAGCACTTGCATACAGTTAAGCAATGCCCCAAAGGAAGCTCCACTCAGCTTTGGGCATGGCCATCCAAACTGTGGTCTAGAATCCACATCGACTTTGCGGGCCCCTTCCTCGGTAAAATGTTTTTTGTGGTGGTGGATGCATACTTCAAATGGATAGAATGTGTGATCATGTCATCCAGCACTTCCACTGCCACCATTGAGAACCTGAGAACCATGTTTGCCACACATGGTCTGCCAGACATCGTTTTCAGTGACAACAGATTGTGTTTCACGAGCCTGGAATTTCAAGAGTTCATGAAACGCAACGGCGTAAAACACGTGAGGTCAGCCCCATTCAAACCCGCGTCCAATGGTCAAGCGTAGCAGGCAGTTCAAACCATCAAGCAGAGCCTGAAATGCATAACTCACGGTTCCTTGCAGACATGCTTGACACGCATCCTGCTCAGTTACAGGACAAGGCCACACACGCTCACCGGGGTCCCACCTGAAGAACTATTGATGAAGAGAGGCCTCAAAACCAGGCTCTCTCTAGTCCATCCTGACCTTAACGATCATGTTGAAACCCGATGTCAACGCCAGCAGTGGTATCACGACCGCGCTGCAGTGTCACGTGACATATCTGTAAATGACCCAGTGTATGTACTTAACCATGGTCAAAGGCCCAATTGGCTCCCGGGCAATGTTGCGGATAAGGAAGGTAACCGGGTGTATATGGTTAAGCTCAAGAATGGGCAGATGTGCAGGAAACACATTGATCAAATGAAGCTAAGATACACTGACGGACCGGAACAGTTGGAAGAAGACACTATGAGCTTAGACAATCAACCAACTCACGTCCAGCCATCAGAAGAACCCACTGTGGTCAACGCCCAGCCCCAAGGTGTGAGAAACTCGGAAAGCACTGGCATTGTACTGAGACGGTCAACCAGGGAGCGAAGGGCTCCAGACCGTCTGAACTTGTAATATGGACTGGTGCCAAGAATTGGGGGGGGTTGGGGGAATGATGTAATGTATGTGCACAAGGTCTGCCCAGCACCAGAGGGCACTACTGTCAGAGGTCCTAGGGTCATAGGTACACTCGTGCTGGGCCCGGTATATAACCTGAGCTTCACCTTTGTATCAGACTTCTGGAAGCAATTAAAGACTGACCAGGTTACACCTGGTCATTGGCTCATAGTACGGAGTTCATTGTATCATTTCATACACTATACTAACCACCTCCCCTTGATATTCAATGGCATTACCATCGCCGAATCCCCTACCATCAACATCCTGGGGGTCACCATTGACCAGAAACTTAATTGGACCAGCCACATAAATATTGTGACTACAAGAGCAGGTCAGAGGCAGTGAGTGACTCGCCTCCTGACTCTCCAAAGCCTTTCCACCATCTGCAAGGCACAAGTCAGAAGTGTGATAGAATACTCTCCACTTGCGTGGATGTGTGCAGCTCCAACAACACTCAAGAAGCTCGACACCAACCATGACAAAGCAGCCCGCTTAATTGACACCCCATCCACCACCGTAACATTCACTCCCTCCACCACCGGCGCACCGTGGCTGCAGCGTGTACCATCTACAAGATGCACTGCAACAACTCGCCAAGGCTTCTTCGGCAGTACCTCCCCAATCTGTACCACTGAGAAGGACAAGGGCAGCAGGCACATGGGAACACCATCACCTCCAAGTTCCCCTCCAAATCACACACCATCCTGACTTGGAAATATATCGCCGTTCCTTCATCGTCGCTGTGTCAAAATCCTGGAACTCCCTCCCTAACAGCACTGTGGGAGTACCTTCACCACAAGGACTGCAGCGGTTCAAAAAGGTGGTTCACCACCAGCTTCACAGGGGCAATTAGCGATGGGCAATAAATGCTGGCCTTGCCAGTGACACCCACATCCCAGAACAAATAAAAAAAAACAGAACTGGTCACAGCTGCGATTTATATGTCAATACAAGCAGAATAAATACAGATAAAATGAAAGACCATAAATAAAGTTGTTGAATCATGCTGGAGTATGGCTCCACGAATGTCAGCTGTCATCTGATATCTTGTCCAATTAATCATTCATTCTGGTTGCAACCAGATAGTGAGTGTCAGCGGGGCTAATAGAGAGCATCAATGCCCACACTTTTTAGCAGGTGTCTGTGAAAAATGATAAGGGGTGGGAATCCTGGCTCATTTAGCCCTCCCTAGTCCATATTCCTGATGTTTTCAACAGCACAACTTGCATTTATATAGAGCCTTAAACATAGTAAAATGTCCCAAGGCACTTGACAGGAGTGTTATGAAACAACATTTGACACCGAGCCACATAAGGAGATATTAAGGCAGGTGACCAACGGCCTGGTCAAAGAGGTAAGTTTTAAGGAACATCTTCAAGGAGGAGAGAGAGATAGAGAGGTGGAGAGGTTTAGGGAGGAAATTCCAGAGCCTAGGGCCTAGGCAGCTGAAGGCATGGCCACCAATGGTGGAGCGATGGAAATCGGGGATGCACAAGAGACCAGAATTGGAGCAGAGATCTTGGATGATTGTAAGGCTGGAGGAGGTTACAGGGAGGGTTGAGGCCCCAGAGGGATTTGAAAACAAGAATGAAAATTTTAAAATTGAAGCATGCCGGATCGGGACCCAATGTAAGTCGGCGAGCACAGGGTGATGGGTGAATTGGACTTGGTGCAAGTTAGGATATGGACAGCAGAGCTTTGGATGAGCTCAAGTTTATGAAGGGTGTGACATCACACCACAACATCCTATGAGAATGAAGCCAGAGTTGCTTTCACATCTGGCGCTGTGATGCAAAATAAATTGGCGGTTGAGTGAAATGGTAGAAAAGACAAATACGTTTTTAAATGCGATGAATCACTGAATGACAGGAAGTTTGGTTTTCACTCAAGATTCCCCCATCGCTTACTTTGACAGCACCTATTGCCGCAACCTCTACCACTGAGAAGGACAAGAGCAGCAATGTGACTGGTACGTTGTCACCTCCACATTCCCCTTCAAGTCACACAGCATACTGATCTAGACTCATATTACGCCGTTCTTTCAGCACGCTGGGTCAAAATCCTGGACTTCCCTGTCATCAACACAAGGACTGCAGCAGTTCAGGAAGAAGGTTATTGCCACCTTCTCAGGGCAACTAGGGATGGAAAATAAATGTGGCGTTGTCAGTGTCACCCACATCCCAACAGAATACATTGAGAGTGATTTTCTTCATCCCTTCAGAACCACTGGGACTGATGTCAGCTTGCTCAGTATAGGCAGTGTATTGAAACTGGGGTTTTCACAAGAACACAAGAAATAGGAGCAGGAGTGGACTGTTTGACCCCTTGAGCCTGCTCCACCATTTAATGAGATCATGGCTGATCTGATCATGGACTCAGTTCCATTTCTTTGCCCCCTCCCCATAACCCTTTATTCCCTTATCGCTGTCTCTCTCCGCCTTAAATATATTCAATGACCCAGCCTCCACAGCTCTCTGGGGCAGAGAATTCCATAGATTTACAACCCTCTAGTTTCTATGGCTCTTTAATCATACTACGTAGTGCATTGATCTACTGACCTGTCACAGTAGCCCAGAAAATATATGAGCTAAACTTTCGACACATCATCGCCCATTTAGCACCCATAAAAACGGTGGGATTCAGGCTATCGCCCATATTTGATGAAAAATGGAAATTAGCGCCCGATTATCGTCCATTTATCACCAGCGCAACTTTCGGCATACAGGAATGAGCTGCTTCGCCTGGCCTATTTACAAAAAAAATGACATTATCCTCATGCAAGGCCCAGAATACTGTTTATAATGGAAACTAGCGGCCGATTATCGCCCAGATTATCGCCGAGCGCTACTTTCGGCATTTCGCCCATAATTTGCCCAAATGATCGTTGGCCCAAAAAGACGCTCAAGAAAAGCTGCACTCACCTGATCTTAACTCAGCACTATGGACGCCATTTTGTAACTTGGAGGATCTTTAAGAAAAGGCTGCTTGAAGTGCTTGTTAGGAAAAGCAATTTGTGAGTGATTTTTAAAGCATTTTTGAATCTTGTCAATCATCTAATCACATTGTGGTTAATTTCCAGTTTATATTGTAGTTGTTGAGGACAATTTAAGAAGACAGAATAGGGCATTTATAGTGATTTATAGTGATGGGGCCTCTAATTTCTCAACCAGTATTGATGACTACTCACATGCTGCAGAATAGAAATGGGAGAAGGCTTATTGAAGAGCATTATGTGCCCAATCAAAGAGGTGAGAGACTGCTGAGGAGGAGGAGACGTTACACCCAACGCATTTACAGTGATAAGCGATCATACCTGGACTTATCCGATACTACGTGGGTTAGAAGGCTGCGATTCCGAAAGGAGGTCATTAGTGAGATATGCCAGCTAATTAAGAGAGATCTGCAGCCTACCAGCATCATCAGGACCGCACTGCCCGTTGAGGTTAAGGTTACTGCGGCACTTTCCTTCTACGTATTGGGCTCCTTTCAGGCCTCAGCTGATGACATTTGTGGTATCTCTCAGCACGTCACACATTGCTGCATTTGACAGGTGACTGAAGTCCTTTACACTCACAAGATGGACTTTCCTATGACCAGGAAGGCACAGAGAGAGAGGGCTTTGGTTTTCTCGAGAATAGCAAACTTCTCCAAGGTGCAGGGAGCAATAGATTGTACGCACATCGCCCGCGAGCACCTTTACAGGATGCAGAGGTGTTTTGGAATCGAAAGGATTCCACTCCCTGAATGTACAACTCGTTGTCGACCATAAGCAAATAATCATGGCAGTAAATGCAAAATTTCCAGGGAGCATCCATGATGCGCAAATCTTGCCTGACAGCAGTGTCTCTGACCTGTTTAAAAGTCAGCCACAAGGTCACGATTGGATGCTGGGGGATAAAGGATATGGCCTTGCCAGCTGGCTCATGGCCCCCCTGCGTAAGCCCCAGACAGACGCTGAGAAACGCTACAACGAAAGCCATATAGCCAAAGGCAATATCATCGAAAAGACAATTGGAGTTCTGAAGCAGTGCTTCAAATGCCTGCATCACTCAGGAGGCAACCTACAATATCACCCTGAGCAGATCACTCGTTGTGGTGTGCTGCATGTTGCATAACCTAACTATCAAAAGAGGACAACAATTGCTAGATGGGACTGCCAGACCACCTCAGGAGAGAGGGAAGGCGGAAGAAGTGGACAAGGAGGAGACGAGGACCTCGGGGAGAACAATCAGCCTGGCGATGAACCCATGCCCTCACGCCGTGCCCCCCAAGCCCCCCGCCACACCACTGGAAAAGCCCCGTGGTCGTCATGCAGCTGCAAAACTGTTGCATCAGCAGCTCATAAATGAACGCTTTGTGTGAAGTTACGTTGGTGACAGTTACAGTTGCGTTACGTTTCATCCTTGCCTGGCCTGGCCTGGCCTGGCTAGGCCATTGTTTGCAACCCTTGTATTGATGTTTTACCTTACATTATTAGAAAACACTTCACAACAATTGTAAAGTTAAATACATTTTTTGTAATAATTTAACAAGGGATTTAATTTTTTTTAACAAGCTGTAACACCCTCCACCAACCCCCAACAGTCAACAAAATGTTTTCAAGAACAATATAACAACACCCTCCCACCATCCCCAACAATCAACAATCCACAATTAAAAAATAATATAACAATAATATAGGGTGCCCCCACCCCCCCTACCTGCGGCCACTAACTTTACCCTCTTCTAACTTTATCATCCCCCTCGTCGTAACCCCACTTTCCCACTTAATCCCCTAGGAACTGGACCAAGACGTCTTGCAGTAGAGCACCTCGAGGGCTGCTGCAGGGGTGGCGGGGGGTTGCAGGGGGCGGGGTGGGGGGGCGGGGTGACATTGGCAGAATGACTTCAGTGGATAGAGGAGAAGATCTATGTGAAGAAACGTCTTCTGAGTCAGAAGGAAGTTCTTCCTCCTGTCTCGCATCTGTCGTGTTGGATGGTGGTACGGCACCTTGGGGTGCAGTGCCGTATCCCAAAACTATCGCGTGTCGCAAGGCATCGACAAAGTCTGTCGATCGCCGCATTGCTGCAACCATTTGCCTCATGCGCTCCGATGTTCTGGCAAATCGTGTGGCAATGTTACCGGTCAACCCACCAATCACCTGCAGGAGCTCGCGACCAATGTCGACGCTCGCCCCCCCCCCGACAATGACACCATGTCCTCGTTGACATCTGCCCGTCGCAGCGCGTGCCTACCTCGCCGACCCAACCGCCGCGGGATCGGCGTGGGCACTGGATGACTGGGAGTGCCCTGCTGCAAGTCGCTTGGCCCCGCTACTTCATTGGCTAAGGATGACGTGGCCGCAGGTACCACAGATGACCCTTCAGGTTCATCATCCTCCTCCTCAGTCGCATTTTGTTCTTGTTCTTCCCCCGTGGTCAGTGGTCGGGGTGATGCTCCAGGGGCCTCCCATTGCACCTGGGGTGCCTGGGGAGTTGGAAAACATAATTGAATTTGGTAGAAGAGAAGGAGAGACATGAGAATGCTTGCGCTGTGCAGGCATATGTACGAGGAGCAACACTACTGCAATAAATGTGAACGAGAGATGTTACATATAATTAACATGAGAGTACAGAAGAGTACAGAAGCTGCATGCATAACATTACATCAGTCATATATTATAATGAAATGCCATTAAATTACTTTCAGTTACCACTGGTTTACCACTGCTTTACACATTACTCACGTGGTGCAATAACGGGATCTGCAGCCCCACGGGTGGCAGAACGATTATGTGTGCTTACTAAGGCTGCGGCACGCTCCTCCAGAGCGGTCATAGTGTGAAGGTCAGCAGGCCCTCCTCCGGTTCGCCTCCGCTCTGCCTGATTCTTAGATATCTTCCTCTGCAAACGTGACAAGAGCATGGCATAAGCTAATTGACTAGGTACTATTAAGAAGACATAACAGATATTGTAATCTACAATTAGTCACCCCATATGCTATTCCTCATTAAAGTTAACATTACATATTAATATGGTTTGTATCCAATGGATGCATGGTTATAACATCTACGTTCAGAGAAAAATATTTAATAAGATCATGCTTAGGAACTAATGCTTGACACCAACCCTCTCGCGTACAATCTCCAGGAAAGGCTCCATCCACAGTCCATGTCATTCGGTGCCTGAGGGGAGGGAGATGGTTTATTGGTATCGATGGAGGTCCCAGAGGGGGTGGAATCAGGACCACTGGTGAGCTCGGCAATGGCAATGGGAAGGGGCACCGTTTCCCTGGGCTGTGCCCGGAGACCTCCGTGTAGCCGGAACTAATGTCCCAAAGTGTCCCAGGGCTGACAGTGAGCCAGTCCAGGCTGGGTCACTGTGTGAGTGACAAAAGCCGGAGAGACTCACAGTCTAGGCAAAGCTGAGCGGTCCCCTCAGCACTCAGTCGTGCCCCATCCACCAACTGAACCAAAAAGGAGACGGTGCCCCAGTTAAAGAGTTGCTCATAGCACACAAGGAGCGATATAATTTAATAATTCTCCTTCTAAACTAAAGTGGTAGAAATGCCGAGTGTTTGCAGTCTGTCTGTTTCTAGTCATTCCTTTGGCCTCGATTTTCGATCAAAGCGTTTAAATAATAATTAATACTGTCGATTAAGTTTAAGTCATCTCAGCAACATTAGAGTAAAAGGGCGTAGGTTCTGACCCCAGTCCAAATCTTAACAGGGAAGCTACCCAAGATTACCGAGCTTAATTACAATTCGGCAGATTTACATTCTAATTAATGAATCAGTGCATCATTACAATTATAAAGGTAATTTAATACTTACTTTTGTGGATGAAACAAGACTGTTCCAGCGCTTGCGGCACTGGCCTGCCTTTCGTCTATCGTGGACCACAGATGAGACTATAGCAGCGATATCCGCCCATATTCGCTGGTATATCCGGGGGGGGCGGAGGTTTCCCATGCCACAGGTTAATTGATCCCACTGAGTCTCCACCTCGTGGAATAAGGCCTTGTTTTCCTCTTCGGAGAAGGCTTTTGCCCTCCTTCTCCCTGCAACCTTCCGACTCCTTGTGCTTCATCTCCATCTTATCTGATTATCAATTTCTGCAAAAAATGACTCCACACAAACCTTCCTTCTCTCTCTCACTCCCTTTGCCTTCTGAGCATGCGCAGATGACCCCTGACCTCCCGAATCGCGGAAAAAGTTCTTTGCATGAAAAAAAAATGCGTATGCACTGAACGTCCGTTGCTATGGATGCCGGCCTTACACGACTGAATACATCGCTATCGCCCATTTCACATCGCTAAGGCTATCACCCAAATTAAAAAGGCGAAACTAGCAGTTTTTAAAATGGTCGATATTCCAGCGATCCTGAAAAATAAAAAAAGCACAAACTCCAGAAATATTGCCCATTTGTGGGTGATAACGATCATAGTGGAAAGTCTAGCCCATAATTTGTAAATGCATACAGTGGCAGAGAAAACAAAGAATCATTTTGATATGCTCATTAGGTATGTTACTGGCATCACACTGGTTCTGACTCAATAGTTGTAAAAGTCTGTTTTCTGGTTCTCAGTATCTTTTTGCTGGGCGTGTTTCCATTATTCATCAGCCAAATATTTGAAGTGCTGTCTGGACTGTACTACATCACTCCCACTTTCACAGTCACTCATTGTATGATCCGCATATTAGAAAAGGTAAGTAGAATTATATTACGCTGTAACACTGCCCAGGTATTCAGACACACAGATGTGGGATGTTGGGTTTCTGGATCAAGCGAATCCACCCCCAGAACAGTATGACTTTGCAATTTATTAGTTATATATTTACAAATGTTCCGGTCATCTTTTTCAAAAATGTATTATTCATTCATGGGGTGTGGGCGTCACTGGCAAGGCCAGCATTTATTGCCCATCCTGAATTGTCCTTGAGAAGGTGGTGGTGGTGAGCTGCCTTTTTAAACCGCAACAGTCCGTGTGGTGAAGGTGCTTCTACAGTGCTGTTCGGGAGGGAGTTCCTGGATTTTGACCTAACGATGGAGCAATGATATATGTCCAAGTCAGGATAGTGTGTGACTTGAAGGGGAGCTTGCAGGTGATGGTGTTCCCATGTGCCTGATGCCCTTGTCCTTCTAGATGGTAGAAGTCGTGGATTGTCAAAGAAGCCATGCGAGTTGCTGCAGTTCATCTTGTTGATCATGGGTTCTCAATCGGGGTCCGCGAGATGATTTCAAGGGGTCCACCAAAATAGCGCTAACCCAAGTTAAACCAATCATATTTCTTGTTGCTTCATCAATTAAACCAATCGAAATCCAGATGTAACCTCTTGTCAATCAATTAACCAATTAGATTCTTATTTTGCTCCAAAGTCTGAGACCACCTTTACATTTAACCAATAGAAACTCTTGTTTCATCCGTTGTCTCAATCTGCTGCCTTGCTGATCAATAATCTTTGCCTAACTTGCATTTCTGGGTTAGCTATGGCCAATTTGGTTGTTCAGTTTACTCGACGCTTTGGACGGGTGATGCAAAGGCGTGGAGCGCAGCGATTACAGGCGGGGTGGTGTCAGGGGATGTTGTTGAACTTCAGACATGGTGGGGCAGGGCGATCTGGTGCACAGAGAGAAACACCAGGACTGGCCATCCAGGAGTACATTGAGGTTATCACCAGCAGCATCAAAGAGATAACGGTAGTCCTCAATTCATTCGGTAAAGAGCAGCAGCCAGTGAATAATAAATTACCAACAGTAACAATAGAGTCACCAAAGGAGAACTTCCTCTTTACACCCACTCACTCCTGTTTAGGGCCGGGTTCAGGTCATACCCTGTGTTGGTTTGTCTCTGACTTGATGGTAGTGGAAAAAGAAAATTGCATCTAATTTCCAGTTGTTGATTAAAGGTGTTTATATATGATTGGAATTCCTCTTCCTAATTAGTCACATTACGTAAGTAAAACAATAATAATAATAAATATATAAGTTTAATTGTATAACTAATTTTTATCCAGAAAACCATGTGTTACAGGGGGTCAGTGGAATTTTTGTAACACGGCAGGGGGGCCTTAGAAGCAAAAAGGTTGAGAACCCCTGTTGTAGATGGTACATACTGCAGCCACGGTGCGCCGGTGGTGGAGGGAGTGAATGTTTACAGTGGTGGACATGATAAAAGCTCACAGGATTGGGGTTAATATAATAGCATGGATAGCGGATTGGGTAACGAACAGAAAACAGAGAGTTGGGATAAATGGGTCATTTTCCGGTTGGTAAACAGTAACTAGTGGGGTGCCGCAGAGATCAGAGCTGGGGCATCAACAATCTATATTAATGACTTGGATGAAGAGACCGAGTGTAATGTAGCCAAATTTGCGGATGATACAAAGATGGGTGGGAAAGCAAGTTGTGAGGAGTACACAAAAAATCTGAAAAGGGATATAGACAGGATAAGTGAGTGGGCAAAATTTTGGCAGATGGAGTATAATGTCGGAACGTGTGAGGTCATGCACTTTGGCAGAAAAAAATCAAAGAGCAAGTTATTATTTAAATGGAGAAAGATTGCAAAGTGCTGCAGTACAGCGGGACCTGGGAGTACTTGTGCATGAATCACAAAAGGTTAGGATGCAAGTACAGCAAGTAATCAGGAAAGCAAATGGAACATTGGCCTTTATTGCAAGGGGGATGGAGTATAAAATCAGGGAAGTCTTGCGACAACTATACAGGATATTGGTGAGGCCTGGAGTATTTAAGGAGACCAAAACTTGCATTAGAGGCAGTTCAGGGAAGGTTCCCTAGGTTGGTTCCTGAGATTAAGGGGTTGACTTATGAAGAAAGGTTGAGCAGGTTGGGCCTATACTCATTGGAGTTTAGAAGAATGAGAGGTGATCTTATTGAAACATACAAGATACTGACTGGGCTTGAGAAGTTAGATGCAGAGAGGATGTTTCCCCTCGTATGGGAATCGAGAACTAGGGGGCATAGTTTCAGAATAAGGGTTCGCCCATTTAGAACTGAGATGAGGAGGAATTTCTTCTCTCAGAGGGTTGTAAATCTGTGGAATTCTCGGATCCAGAGAGCTGTGGAGGCTGGGTCATTGAATATATTTAAGGTGGAGATAGATTCTTGAGTGATACGGGAGTGAAGGGTTATGGGGAGCGGGCAGGAAAGTGAGGCTGAGTCCAAGATCAGATCAGCCATGATCTTATTAAATGGCAGAGCAGGCTCGAGGGGCCAAATGGCCCACCCCTGCTCCTATTTCTTATGTTCTTATGTTCTTATGGATGGGGTGCCAATCAAGCTTTGTTCTGGATTGTTTCGAGCTTCTCGAGTGTTGTTGGAGCTGCACTCATCGAGGCAAGTGGAGAGTGTTCTATCACACTCCTGAATTGTGCCTTGTAGATGGTGGAAAGGCTTTTGGAGTCAGGATTTGAGTCAGTTGCTGCAGAATACCCAACCTCTGACTTTCTGTTGTAGCCATAGCATTTATGCGGCTGGTCCAGTTAAGTTTCTGGTCAATGGTGACCCCCCAGGATATTGATGGTGGGGGATCAATTATAGTAATGCCATTGAATGTCAAGGGGTGGTGGTTACTATCTCTATTGTTGGAGATGACCATTGCCTAGCACATGTGTGCCATGAATGTTACTTGCCACTTATCAACCCAAGTCTGGATGTTGTCCAGGTCTTGCTGCATGCAGGCACGGATAGCTTCATTATCTGAGGAATTGTGAATTGAACTGAACACTGTGCAATCATCAGTGAATATCCCCACTTCTGACCTTATGATGGGTCGAAGGGGATTGATGAAGCCGTTGAAGGTAGTTAGGCCTAGGACAGTGGCCTGCAGCGATGTCTTGGGGCTGTGATTGACCTCCACAGCCATCTTGCTTTGTGCTAGATATGACTCCAGCCAGTGAAGAGTATTTACCCTGATCTCCATTGACTTCAATTTTGCAAGGGTTCCGCACTCGGTCAAATGCTGCCTTGATGTCAAGAGCAGCCACTCTCACCTCACCTGTGGAATTCAGCTCTTTTGTCCATATTTGGACCAAGGTTTTAATGAAGTAATAAAGGTGAGTGGTCCTGGCGGAACCCAAACTGAGCATTGGTGAGCAGGTTATTAATGAGTAAGTGCCACTTGATAGCACTGTCAATGACACCTTTGATCACTTTGCTGATGATTGAGAGTAGGCTGATGGGGTGGTAATTGACCAGATAGGGGTGGTAATTGAGCAGATTTTGTGGACAGGACACACCTGGGCAATTTTCCACTTTGTCAAGTAGATGCCTGTGTTGTACCTACACTTGGCTAGAGATGGGGCTGTTCTGGAACACAGGTCTTCAGCACTTGAGCGGGGATGTTGTCGGGGCCCATAGCCTTTGCTGTATCCAGTGCGACCAACCTGTTGCGTATCTGTAAGGCATGCACTCCCATGTTCCGCCACCAGGGAACGCATCTCCTGAAATCCCAAAGGATACCAGCATCCCTTGGGAGCACTGTATATAAGCCGGCCCTTAAGGACTGTTACTCATTCTGGAGCGTCTTAATAAAGACTGAGGTCACTGTTACTTTAACCTCCCTGTGTGCAGTCTCATCTGTATTAGGAACACAACTGGCAACAAGTACATGAATCCAACGCAAAGATGCAGCAAACTGTGGGCATCCTGGAGAAGTTCTCGGAGGGTGAGGACTGGGAAGCCTATGTCGAACGGTTAGACCAGTACTTTGTAGCCAATAAGCTGGACGGAGAAGGAAGCGTGCAAAAAGGAGAGCGGTCCTCCTCACAGTCTGCGGGGCACCGACCTACAGCCTCATGAAGAATCTTCTGGCTCTAGTGAAACCCACAGATAAGTCGTATGAAGAGCTGTGTACACTGGTTCAGGAGCATCTTAACCCGAGGGAGAGCGTGCTGATGGCGAGGTATTGGTTCTACACGTGCCAGCGATCTGAAGGTCAGGAAATGGCGAGCTACATCGCCGACTTGCAGGACAATGTGACTTTGATGGCTACCTCGAGCAAATGCTCAGAGACTTTTTGTACTGGGCATTGGCCACGAGACCATCCTACGAGAGCTTTTGACTGTAGAGACACCGACCATAAGTAAGGCCATTGCGATAGCACAGGCGTTTATGTCCACCAGTGATAACACCAAACAAATCTCTCAGCACACAAGTGCTAGCAATGTTCAAAAATTAACTGGAACTGTGTTTGCGAGCAGAAATGTACAGGGCAGAAACCACAAGTCTACAACTGCCAGAAGGCCTCAGATGACCCAGATGACTCAGAGTCCGCAACAAAGGATGAATGCAAGGCAATTCACACCTTGTTGGCGTTGTGGAGGCTTCCATTCAGCCTATTCATGCAGCTTCAAAGGGTATGTTTGCAAGAGCTGTGGAACAATGGGGCACCTCCAATGAGCTTGCAGATGAGCTGCAAGCTCTGCAAAACCTGCTAACCACCACGTGGCAGAGGAAGATCGGTCCATGGTGGACCAAAGCAATTTCGAGCCTCAGAGAGAGGAGGCAGATGCTGAAGTACACGGGGTGCACACATTTTCGACGAAATGTCCACCTTACAATGCTAAACGTAAAATTGAATGGCTTACCTGTAGCCATGGAACTGGACACTGGCATTAGCCAATCCATCATGAGTAAAAAGATCTTTGAGAGACTGAGGTGCAGGAAGGCACTCAGACCAGCCCTGAGCCCCATCCACACGAAACTGAGAGCGTACACCAAAGAGCTTATCACTGTCCTGGGCAGCGCCATGGTCAAGGTCACCTATGAGGGCATGGTGCACAAACTGCCACTCTGGATTGTCCCGAGCGATGGCCCCACACTGCTTGGAAGGAGCTGGCTGGGCAAAATCCACTGGAACTGGGATGACATCCGAGCGCTATCACATGTCGATGAGGCCTGATGTACGCAGGCCCTCAACAAATTTCCTTCCCTTTTTGAACCAGGCATTGGAAACATTTCTGGGGCGAAGGTGCAGACCCACTTGGTCCCAGAGGCACGACCCATTCACCACAAGGCGCGAGCGGTACCTCACATGATGAGGGAGAGAGTGGAAATCGAGCTGGACAGGCTGCCACTTGAGGGCATCATCTCCCCAGTGGAATTCAGCGAGTGGGCCAGCCCGATTATTCCAGTACTCAAAAGTGATAGCACGGTCAGGATTTGCGGCGATTATAAAATACTATTCATCGTTTCTCGCTACAGGACCAATACCCACTATCTAAGACAGACGACCTATTTGTGACACTGGCAGGAGGCAAAGCGTTCACCAAGCTCGACCTGACTTTGGCCTACATGACGCAGGAGCTGGAGAAGTCTTCGAAGGGCCTCACCTGTATCAACATGCACAAGGTTCATCTACACCAGATGCCTGTTTGGAATTTGGTCGGCTGCAACGATCTTCCAGAGAAACATGGAGAGCCTACTCAAGTCGGTACCATGCACGGTGGTTTTCCAGGACAACATATTGGTCACAGGTCGGGACACCATCGAGCACCTACAAAACCTGGAGGAGGTCCTCCAGTGACTGGATCGCGTAGGGCTGCGGTTGAAGAGATTGAAATGCATCTTCATGGCAACAGAAGTGGAGTTTTTGGGGAGAAAGATCACGTTGGACGGCATTCGGCCCACAGACGCCAATACAGAGGCTATCAGGAACTCGCCCAGGCCACAGAACGTCACGGAGCTGCAGTTGTTCCTGGGACTCCTCAACTATTTTGGTAACTTCCTACCGGGGTTAAGCACCCTCTTAGAGCCCCTGCTTGTGTTATTGCGTAAAGGTAAGAACTGGGTATGTGGAAGAAAACCAAGTAATTGCTTTTGAGAAAGCCAGAAACATTTTATGCTCCAACAAGCTGCTTGTATTGTATAACCCGTGTAAAAGACTTGTGCTAGCATGTGATGCGTCGTCGTACGGAGTCGGGTGTGTATTACAACAAGCTAATGTTGCGGGGAAGTTGCAACCTGTCTCCTATGCTTCCAGGAGCTTGTCTAAGGCCGAGAGGGCCTACAGCATGATTGAGAAAGAGGCATTAGCGTGTGTGTTCGGGGTAAAGAAAATGCATCAGTACCTGTTTGGCCTCAAATTTGAGCTGGAAACCGATCACAAGCCCCTCATATCCCTGTTCGCTGAAATCAAGGGGATAAATACCAATGCCTCAGCCCGCATACAAAGGTGGGTACTCGCGCTATTAGTGTATAACTATACCATCCGCCACAGGCCAGGCACTGAGAACTGTGCGGATGCTCTCAGTCGGCTACCATTGCCCATCACGGGGGTGGAAATGGCGCAGCCCGCGGACTTGTTGATGGTCATGGAAGCGTTTGAAAATGATAAATCACCTGTCACAGCCCGCCAGATTAGGACTTGGACCAGCCAAAATCCTCTGCTGTCCCTAGTAAAAAACTGTGTACTGCGTGGGAGCTGGGCCAGCATCCCCGTTGAAATGCAAGAGCTAATCAAGCCGTTCCAGCGGCGAAAGGACGCGCTGTTCATTCAGGCAGACTGCCTGCTGTGGGGTAACTATGTAGTGCTACCCAAAAAGGGCAGGGAGAAGTTCATCTCGGATCTCCACAGCACACACCCGGGTATAGTAATGATGATAGCGATAGCCAGATCCCATGTGTGGTGGCCCGTTATCGACTCTGACTTAGAGTCCTGTGTACGGCAATGCAGCGTGTGTGCTCAGTTGAGCAACGCGCCCAGAGAGGCACCACTAAGTTTGTGGTCCTGGCCCTCCAGACCATGGTCGAGGATCCATGTCGACTATGTGGGCCCGTTTCTCGGTAAAATGTTCCTGGTGGTGGTGGATGCTTTTTCAAAATGGATTGAATATGAAATAATGTCAGGAAGCACCGCCACCGCCACCATTGCAAGCCTGAGGGCCATGTTTGCCACCCACGGCCTGCCTGACATACTGGTCAGTGACAACGGGCCATGTTTCACCAGTGCCGAATTTAAAGAATTCATGACCCGCAATGGGATCAAACATGTCACCTCGGCCCCGTTCAAACCAGCCTCCAATGGCAGGCAGAGCGGGCAGTACAAACAATCAAACGGAGCCTGAAATGAGTCACAGAACGCTCACTCCAAACCCGCCTGTACCGAGTACTGCTCAGCTACCGCATGAGACCCCACTCACTCACAGGGGTGCCCCCGGCTGAGCTACTCATGAAAAGGACACTTAAAACCAGACTCTCGCTGGTTCATCCCAACCTGCATGATCAGGTAAAGAGCAGGCAGCAGCAACAAAATGTAAACGATGTTCGCGCCACTGTGTCACGGTAAATTGATCTGAATGACCCTGTGTATGTGCTAAACTATGGACATGGTCCTAAGTGGATCGCGGGCATGGTGATAGCTAAAGAAGTGAGTAGGGTGTTTGTAGTCAAACTAGACAATGGACAGATTTGCAGAAAGCACCTGGACCAAACGAGGCTGCGGTTCACAGACTGCCCTGAACAACCCACAGCAGACACCACCTTTTTCGAGCCCACAACAGACACCCAAAGGATCAACGACACCACGCTGGACCAGGAAATCAAACCCATCATGCCCAACAGCCCAGCAAGGCCAGGCTCACCTAGCAGCCCTGCAGGGCCAACAACACGCCAGCCCAGCGAGGGCACAGCCAACACACCAGAACAGACATTTGTACCGAGGCAGTCCACCAGGGAAAGAAAGGCTCCCGACCACCTCACTTTGTAAACAGTTTTCACTTTGAATTTGGGGGGGAGTGATGTTGTGTATCTGTAAAGCATGCACTCCCATGTTCCGCCACCAGGGAGCGCATCGCCTGAAGTCCCAAGGGATCCCAGCATCCCTTGGGAGCACTGTATATAAGCCGGCCCCTAAGGCCTGTTACTCACTCTGGAGTGTCTTAATAAAGACTGAAGTCACTGTTATTTTAACTTCCCCGTGTGCAGTCTCATCTGTGTTAGGAACACAACACAACCATTTCTTGATATCATGTGGAGTGAAACGAATTGGCTGAAGACTGGCTTCTGTGATGGTGGGACCTCAGGAGGAGCCCAAGATGGATCTTTTGCTTGGCTCTTCTGGCTGAAGATGGTTGTGAGCGCTTCAGCCTTGTATATTCCACGCATGTGCTATGCTCCGCCATGTATGGAGATGTTCATAGAGTCTCCTCCTCCAATTAGTTGTTTAATTGTCCATCATCATTCACAACTGGAAGTGGCACAACTGCATCTTGATCTAATCCGTTGATTGTGGGATCACTTAGCCCTGTCTATAGCACGTTGCTTCCACTATTTAGCATGCATGTTGTCCTGTGTTGTAGTTTCACCAGGTTGGCACCTCTTTTTTAGGTACACCTGGTGCTGCTCCTGGCATGTTTTTCTAAACCCTTCATTGAACAAGGGTAGATCCCCTGTTTTGATGGTAATAGTAGTGTCAGGGATATGCTGGGCCATGAGTTTACAGATTGTGGTGGAATACAATTCTACTGCTGCTGATGGCCCACAGTGCCTCATGGATGCCCAGTTTTGAGCTGCTAGATCTGTTCTGAATCTATACCATTTAGCACGGTGGTAGTGCCACACAGTACAATGGAGGGTATCATCAGTGGGAAGACGGGACTTCGTCTCCACAATGACTGTGCGGTGGTCATTGTTCCAATGCTGTCACGGACAGACGCGTCTGCGACAGTTAGATTGGTGAGGACAAGGTCAAATAGGCTTTTCCCTCGTGTTGGTTATCTCGCCACCTGCTGCAGGCCCCGTCCAACAGCAATGTCCTTTAGGACTCAGCCAATTCGGCCGGCTCGATTAAAATCGGGGATGTGCAAGAGACCAGAATTGGAGGACCGCCGTGATCTCGAAGGCTTGTAGGGCTGGAGGAGGTTACAGAGATTGGGAGGGGCAAGGCCATGGAGTTGATTTGAAAACAAGTATGAGGATTTTAAAATGGAGGTGTTGTCGAATCCAGAGCCAATTTCGGACAGCAAACACAGGGTTGTGGGTGAACTTGGAGCGAGTTAAGCATGTGACTTATTTCTCGTCTCCATGGCTTGTCTTCACCGTTAAGCAGAGGATCCAAAAATAATTAAATTACAGGCTAGAGGACAAAAAAGCGGATTGTAAGTTTTATTTGCCAGAATGTATTAGCAGTTCTTTCATTTAAAGTCGTGGTTTGTTGTGGCACCTGCTTTTTAAGTAACAGGCTGCTGGAGGCGTAGTCATTTTTCCTTTTTGTTGTTTTTCAATTACTCAGCCGTCAGCAGATCCCATGTTCTTAGTTAACTGCCCTGACCAGAAGTGTTCACGTGATTTTTTGGAAAATGATTTGAAACAAGAGGCCAGTGACATCAGCAGCACTGCTAATCTCCATACGCCAAGTGAGCCAGCAACATTCTGGGAAGAGTGTTGTTGACATCTGGAATGTGGCCAATGGCCCACGGCAATGCACACACATACACACTAAACAAGTCAGAGATGGCAATGTGCCAGTGCATTCTATGTGCTCCAGACTTGTTTGGACAGTTGTAGCAGTGTGTTGCGAAAATATTAATCAATTCAGTTTTAAAAAAAACCTTTGTATACCTAATAGAGAATTGAACAGGCTGTTGGTAGTACAGCTAAATCTTGTCAGATATTTTAGCAGAATTTTCCAATTTTCTCTCTCCTTGGCTCTGCCTCATCTTGAGGTATGCTCCACAAGTGCCAGCAGCCCCCTGCGACCTCACCCAGAAGACCCCGCGGAGTTTGGTTCGGCACAATCGGACTGCTTCGAGAGCGGTGGACCTGAGTGTGGACATGGTTAACTTGTCCAGGGCGAGCGTCGCCATTGGTCGGGTGCTCCTCCAAGCAATGGGCGAGTTATCCGGCCAGGTTGCCACTTTGTCCGCGATCGTCGCAGACAAGATGACGCGGATAGCAGTGGCAATGGAGAGCATAGCCGGGAACACGGATGCCAGAGGGCAGCCAATGGTCCCGGAATACGGCACTGCACCCCAAGGTGCCGTACCCCCATTGCTAGAGACACATGCGAGTCAGGAGGAAGCTCCTGCTTCTGACTCGGAGAACGTTTCCTTGGAAACGTCCTCTCCATCGACTTCCCAATCTATGGATCTGCCGCCATTCACCCGCCCCCCCCTCCCTACCCTGACCGAAGCAGCGCTCGAGGTGCCCTACTGCAAAGCAACTTGGAGTTGGTAGGGGGAGGGGAAGAGGTGGGGTACAGACCCGGGGGGTGGGGGGCAGGAAAGGAGGGGTGTGGCTGCAAGTAGGCAGGGAGGGAGGGTTATTGTTGTTTATTTTTTTTTTATTTGTTGAATGTTGGGTGGGTGGGTGGGTATTTGAATTGTTTAAATTGTTTAAATTATGTTGGTGTTGCTGTTGTTGTTCATTTTTCAATTAAAACATTTAAAACTTTTTCACTGTTGGGGTGGGGTGGGGGACGGGGGGGAGGGTGCATGTGTGTTTATAAAAATCATTGTTGTTGTTGTTTATAACATTTTTGTTATTTATAAATGTTTCAGTGTTGGGGTGGGAGAGGGGTGTACATGGGTTTTAACTGTTATGTCGTGATTGTTTAAAAAAATAATTTTAGTAATAACATAAAATTTTTAAAAATTTAACTTAACATTGTTGTGCATTGTCTTCAGATAGCAGAAACGGTAAGCATATACAAAGGTTGCAAATACTGGCAAGCCCAGGCCAGGAAGGGCAAAGATTAAACGTAATGTATATCAACTGTAACTGCCACCAACGTAACGCAAACCGTTCCTTTATGAGCTGCAGACACAACAATCTTGCAGCTGCGTAACTACCACCAACGTTAGTTCAAGCAAAGCATTCATTTATGAGCTGTTGACGCAACAGTCTTGCAGCCGCATAACTACCACGGGCCCTTTCCTGCGGTCTAGAGTGGGGTGGGGCCATGGTTTCAACACCAGCCTGATTGTCCTCCACGAGGTCCTTGTCCACCTCGTCTTCTTCTTCCGCCTCCTCTCTCTCCTGAGGTGGACTAGCAGTCCCCTGGCAATTCTTGCTCCCTCCTGATAGCTAACTTATGCAACATGCAGCACACCACAATGAATTGGGTGACCTGCTCAGGGTGGTATTATAATTCACCTCTTGAGTGGTCCAGGCATCTGAAGCGCTGCTTAAGCACTCCAATTGTCTTTTCGACAATATTGCGTGTGGCTATGTGGCTTTCGTTGTATTGCTTCTCGGCTTCTGTCTGGGGCTTACGCAGGGGGGTCATCAGCCATGGGCTAGAGCCTCCACTTTTGTGCTTATCACCCAAAAATGGGTGTTATTTCCGACATGGGCATTAAAAAAGAGTCTTCAGATTGCTGGCTTCTCGCCCATTCTCAAAACACCTAGTTTACATTTTTGAAAATGGGCGTTACTGCGAGCGATATCAAATGGGCGGTAGCGTAAAATTTTTCTGACCTTCTGCCATAAAGTGTGGCCGTCCTTAGCAACGGCATGGCATCGCTCGATTCCCGCGATTCAGGAGGTCAAAGGTCATCATGACTTGCGCAGAAGAGGAGACAGAGAGAGAGGGAGCTCAGAGGGACTGAACGCGTGTGTGGTTGTGGTGTATTCTTGTTTGGCTGTTGTGGGACGAACGACGGAGATTCACCAGCAGCAAAACGCCTACTAAGCACCAAGAACATAGTTGGCACCGAGTTTTTGTCCAACAAATAAGATATAACATGGAAGGGATGGAGGAGGCCCTGGAGCTGGTAGCCAGGAACACTTGGGGCAGAGGGCCCCCAGTGGTCCCGGAGCAGCGCACTGCACCCCAAGGTGACGTACCCCCATTTCCAACCACACGAGAGCCAGCAGCAACATCTTCCTTATGGCTTGGAGCACGCTCCCACATCGGGCCCGTCCTCTCCCGTATCTGTCCAAGCAGCGGTTTAGCGGTCATCCTCGCCCCGCCCCCCGCCCCCCTGCCAATGAAGCATCGACTGAGGAGCTCCTCGGTCATGCGGCTTGGAGTCAGGAGGGGAAGAGGAAGGGGTAGAGGTGGGGAGGAGAACCGGGGCGGGGGGGGGGCGGGGTGGGATGGGATGAAGGGTTTGTTTGTACGGAAATACTGATGATTTCAGACAAATGTTCAGTTTAAATGTTTTTTTTAACAAAACCTTGTAGCACATTGGCTCAGACAGCTGCACCATTACACGCTAGTGATTCCTTAACATCAAAGGGTATAATCACGCTTAATTTCAATCAACTTAAACTTTAACTATCAGCAAGGTGATACCCATCATTGATGTATGACCTGCACACCCAGCAGTGTGTCAGCCTTGTAAATAACACCAACGTTCTTTCAGGCAAAGCGATCATTGATGAGCTCCTGACGTAAGGCTCTTGCAGCTATCATGCCACCATGCGCCCTTTCATGCGGTCTACAGGGGGACAGGGGCATGGTTTTCAGTGTCAGCCTGATTGTCTGGGCTGATGTCAGCATCCGCCTCCTCGTCCTCCTCTTTCTCTTTCTGGTGAGGTGGACTGTCAGACTCTTCAGGCAATTCTTGTCCCCTCCTGATAGCCAAGTTGTGCAGCATGGAGCACACCACCACGAATTGAGCTACCTGCACAGGGTGGTATTGGAGCTCGCCTCCTGAGTGGTCCAGGCATCTAAAGCACTGCTTCAGCACTCCAATGGTTTTCTCCACGATATTGCGAGTTGTTCTGTGGCTCTCATTGTATCGTCTCTCGGACTCGGTGTGGGTGTCATGCAGGAGGGTCATTAGACAGGTGGCGAGGCCATACCCTTTGTCCCCAAGCATCCAGCATTGACCTTGTGGCTCATTGTTAAACAAGTCAGATACAGTGCTCTCACGCAGGATGTGAGCATCATGGATGCTGCCTGGAAAATGAGCATTCACTGCCAGTATAATTTGCTGGTGGTCGACAACCAGCTGGACATTCAGGGAGTGGAATCCCTTGTGGTTCCTGAAAACTTCAGCATCCTGAAAAGGTGACCGCATCGTGATGTGCGTACAGTCTATTGCTCCCTGTACCTTGGGAAAGTTTGCAATTCTGGAGAATTCCAGAGCCCTCTCACTCTGTGCCTCCCTCGTCATTGAGAAGCTGATCAAGTCCCTCCAGCATGTGTACAGGGCTTCAGTGACCTGGCTAATGCAGCGATGAGTGGCATGCTGAGAAATTCCGCAAATGTCGGCAGCTGTGGCCTGAAAAGAAACCGAGGTGTAGAACGACAGTGCCGTGGTGACTTTGACCTCGACAGACAGTGCAATTATGATGGTGCTGGCAAGCTGCAGATCTGTCCTTATCAGCTGGCATAACCTCATTGATAACCTCTTTGTGAAAGCGCAGTATCCAAAGGCATGTGGTATCAGGCAAGTCGAGGTAAGAATATTTCTCCTTTTACTTGTGGGGGGGTGTAACGTCTGGTCCTTCTCATCTGTCTGTCACTTCGTACATTGGGCACATAATGCAGTGTAGCGTTTCATCGGCGATGTCAAGTCTGCTGCATGTATTTGGTCACCAATAGAGGGTGAGAAAGGACAGGTCCCATTGCAGTAGCTCTCTGTTTTACAACGATTGGTCACAAACAAGGAATGTTCCGATGAACACACCTCTTCAATTCCAATCGGTCACAGTGTGGTCAAGATGTTTTTAGAGATGTTCACATCAACTCCAACAATCTGCAGAGTACATCTGAACTCCGCCGAGGTTGAAGCACAGCAGCCTTTTAAAGGACACGACATGTGATCAGCAACATGGCGTCCATAACGCTGTGATTCATCTCGGTTAGTTCCACTTTTTGTAGGCGGTTTTTTGAGCGAGCGATATTGTGGCCGATATGTGTGTGAGGTAGTGATATTGATGATGAGTTATTTCCATGGCAGCTAGTTTGGGAAAATATGCTCTTTACGACAAAAAACAGTGGGCGGGCGTTAATATTCAATCTCGGCGTCAATTCCGTGTGGATATTATGGGCGTTGAATTCGCCATTCTGCTGATTTTGCCCCCAAAAAGTGGGCAGTAATATTTTTTCTCAGTGTTAAACACATGGGGAAAGTAATGCACGGCAATAAGTTTCCGAAAAATGTGCGGCAGTTTCCATTTTGTGCCAAAATGGGCGATAACTGGGCATTATACATCATTTCAGCGGTAAAATGGGCGTTAAGTGGCCGTTAAGCAGGCAAAAAAAGTGGAGGTTCTCGCCCCATATCCTTTATCCCTCAGCATCCAACCGTGACCATGTGGCTGACTCTTAAACAAGTCAGAGACAGTGCTCTCACGCAAGATGTGCGCATCATGCATGCTCCCTGGAAATGTTGCATTTACTGCCATTATTATTTGTTTGTAGTCGACAATGAGTTTTACATTCAGGGAGTGGAATCCTTTTCGGTTCTGAAACATCCTGAAAAGGTGCTCCCAGGGCGAAGGCATGCAGTCTATTGCTCCCTGCAGTTTGGGGAAGTTTGTTATTCTGGAGAAACCCACTCAGTCTGTGCCTCCCTGGTCATAGGGAAGCTTAGAAAGTCCATCCTGCGAGCATAAAGGGCTTCAGTCACCTGCCGAATGCAGCAATGTGTGGCGTGCTGAGAGATACCGCAAATGTCGGCAGCTGAGGCCTGAAGGGAGCCCGATGCATAGAAGGAAAGTGCCGCAGTAACCTTGACCTCAACGGGCAGTGCGGTCCTGATGGTGTTGTTAGGCTGCAGATCTCCCTTAATGAGCTGGCATATCTCACTGATGACCTCCTTTTCGAAGCACTGCCTCCTAAGGCACATGTTCTCGGATAAGTTCAGGTATGACCGTTTATCCGTGTAAGTGCGTCGGGCGTAAGTTCTTCTCCTCCTCATCAATCTGCCACCTCTTTGATTGGGCACATAGGGCTAGACTTTCCACTAGGTGGCCAAGGCCAAAAAAAATGGGCCATGTTCCAGCGATGTGGGACGTCTCGGCCTCGCTGATAGCTGGTGTAAGACCCATTTTTTTGCGATTTTCCACTTGGCCTTACCCCGGTGATGTCAAATGGGCGATGTGATTTTTCGGCGATCTCACAATTGCCCACCGAAAACGGAAATTACAAAAAAGCTTCCCTAGCTATGCTATTCTGCGCATGTGTGGGATTTTCTTTTGTGGTTGAGTTTCTTTGCCGCGTTTTGAGAGGTCAGGGGTCATCACACATGCTCAGAAGAACAGGGAGGGTTAGGGAGGGAGAGAGAAGGAAGAGAGGAAGAGGTTTTTGTGGTTGGTTGCAGTGCATTGAGAATTTCGATTGAAAAATAATTATTCTTAAATAACTTAGCCTTATTTTTTTGAACTTAAAATACTTATAATTATTTTTGTTGTTACAATATTGAAATATATACCCAAAATAAAAATGGAGGGAGATAGAAAAAGGAAAAGGGCTAAACCCTTTAGCGAGGTGGCGAACGAGGCCCTCGTGAATATTGTCAGTGGCAGGTGGGATGACTTGACACGGGGTGGGCATGGGAAACCTCCACCCCATGAGTATTGTAAAATATGGGCCGAGATTGCCGATGTTTTCTAATGAAGTATGGACACCTGACCAGTGCAGGAAAAGGTAGAACAGTTTGTTGGCAGCAGCCAGAGTAAGTTGTATTTTATATTTTAAATGAGGAGTGTCTTCCTCTTCCACCAAGGTGGGTGGGTTGAGGGGGGGGGGAACAACCTGCGGCCATCTCTATTGAGATGGATGAGGCACCGGGACCAAGCGACCAAGGCGCGAAATTTTGCAAATGCCGACCCCACGGAGGTCGGGTCAGCGGAGTGAGCAATCGTCTACCTCGGAGGGGCAGACGGAGTGCTTGATATCCCTGTGCAGGGAAACGGTCGCGATCGGTCGCAACCTTATCCAGGGGTTCGTGGGTTTCTCCACAAACTGGAGCCAGTTCTCCACAAATTGGAGCCAGTTTCCAACAACCTGGAGAGAGTTCAGCAAGAACTTCTCCAACTGATCTTCCGTGCAAACCCAGATAGCACGGGAGACTTTGGAGGCCATATGTGAGCAGACTGCCGCAACCAATGCCCTTCGGCATGCGTTGATGGCTGCACACGGCGCTGCACACTGTCAGCTCGCAGTGAGACCCTGAGCATGCAAGCCAGTACCAAGGACACAGTTCCTCCTGACTCGGAAGTGGCGCCTCAGGCTTCTACTTCCACTCCTTCACCTCCACCACGGCAGGAAGTCTTGCCGCCCACACTGCACAATGTGTTCATGTTGATCTGCGTAGAATAAAACGGGCGGGTCCGGTAAGAACACGGGGTGGGGAAGGACCTGGAGGGAAACTTGGCCGCAGGTAGGGAGGGGGATGTGTTTTTCATTGTTAAATTGTTTTTTGTTGTTTGAAAATTGTTAATGTTTTGTTCAAGGTTGTTTGGGGTTTGGGGGAAGGATGGGTTGTGGGGGGGGGAGTGGAAGAAGGCGGATGTTGTTAAATCATTTTTTTAAATTAATTCGTTCGTTGTATTTGTTAATAAAAAAAATTCTTTAATTCAACAAATTTTGTGCCGTCTCTCTTAGTTACATTAGTTACATTAAGGATATGATTTTCATACAACAAATTTACAGTTGTTCATCCTTATTTGTTCAGTCTTTTATTATAGCTGTACTTTACTTAAAATTTACTTAAAGTAAGCATTAATGCTACTGACAGGCCAGTGTAGGCAAGACAACAATGAAACTTCACGCAAATAAAATTTTTGACTAACCCCAACTGTAAATGAACATTTGAATATCCACAATGATAGTTCATGCAAAGTGTTCATTAATGAGCTGCTGATGCAACAGCTTATCAGCCGTGTAACTGCCACTGGCTACTGGTCTTCGGGAGGGGGCTGGTGGTACCGGTGCTAGATCGCCAGGCTGACTGCGCTCCCCTAGGTCCTCGCCTGCGTCCTCTTGCGACTCTTCCTCCTCTTCATCCTCGCTGGCTGGCTCTTCTGTCTCCCCTCCTTCTGGAGGTGGACCTGCAGCCCGATCTGGCATTACTTGTCCTCTCCTTATAGCTAGCTTATGCAGCATGCAACACACCATAATAAACTCAGCGACCTGGTCAGGGTGGTACCGTGGGCTGTCTCCAGAATGATCCAGGCATCTGAAGCTCTGCTTTAGGACTCCAATTGTCTTTTCAACGATGTTGCGTGTCGCTATGTGACTTTCATTCTAACATTTCTCTGCTTCAATGATGGGATTACGCAGAGGGGTCATTAGCCAACTGGCAAGGCCATATCCTTTATCCCCCAGCATCCAACCGTGACCTTCTGGCTGATTGACAAACAGATCAAGAATAGCACTTTCACGTAGGATGTGCGCATCATGTATGCTGCCAGGAAATGTAGTATTTACTGTCATGATTGTTTGATTGTGGTCGACAACAAGCTGCACATTTAGGGAGTGGAACCCCTTTCTGTTACGAAACACCTCCGTGTTCTTTAAGGGTGCTTTCAGATCAATGTGCGTGCAGTCTATTGCTCCCTGTACCTTGGGGAAGTGTGATATCCTGTAGAAACCCAAAGCCCTCTCGGTCTGTGCCTCCCTGGTCATTGGGAAGCTTATGAAGTCCATCCTGTGAGCGTAAAAGGCTTCAGTCACCTGTCGAATGCAGCAGTGCGTAGCGTGCTGAGATATATGGCAGATGTCGCCAGCTGAAGCCTGAAAAGATCCCGATGCGTAGAAGGCTAGGGCAGCAGTAACCTTCACCTCAATGGACAGTGCAGTTATGATGGTGCTGGAAGACTGCAGATCATTCTTGACGAGTTGGCATATCTCATCAATGACCTTCTTCCGGAATCGCAGCCTCCTAAGACAAGTGTTTTCAGACAAGTTCAGGTAAGATTGCTTTTCCAAATACCTTCGTTGGCTGTACGGTCGCCTCCTCTGTCTCCGTCTCCGTCTATGCATTACTCTGCCACCTCTTCGATTGATCCTTTCAGTAACCAGTGTGTGAGTAGTTACAAGTAATGGCAGGGAAAGCATAGGCCCCATCACTATCAATAATTACTTTCACTAAATTAAAATAATCTCTCTAATCACTGTACTCTCTGTACTCTCTATGCTGTATACCAGTCAGTTTAATAGGCCCCAACAATATCAGTAAATAATTTCAATGAGACTCCATGGATGAATAAAGCTATAAGGGAACAATTGAGGGTAAAGGAAGAGGCATACATTAAGTACATAGACAGCAGGGGAGTGCAGGATAAGTGAGAATATGAAGAAATTAGGAGAAAATTAAAAAAAACAAATAGGAAGTTAAGAGGAACTATGAAATTAAATTATCAAGGAACATAAAGCGAAATAGTAAAAAAATTAAAGGCACATCAATAAAAAAAGAAAGGTTGGGATGGGAATAGGGCCATTAAGGGATAGACAAGATAATACCACAGGTAACGATAGAGAGATGACAGAAATATTAAATAATTATTTTGCCTCAGTATTTACCAGGGATATAGAACATGACATTGGATGATGAGATGAGTAATGAGATAAGGGCATTTAAAATAAAAAATGGATATATTAAATAAACTAATCAAACTCAAACAGGGTAAAAACCCTGGTCTGGATTAATTGTATCCACGCATTTTAAAATAATCTAGGGAAGTGATAGCAGAGGTACTCCTACACATATTTAATAATCCATTAGAAAATGGTGTAGTGCCAGAGGACTGGTAAATAGCTAATACCTATATTTAAGAAGGGAGATAGGACATGTCTAGGGAATTATAGACCAGTCAGCTTAAAATCAGTGATAGGAAAAATAATGGAATCCCTACTAAAGGAGAAAATAGAAGAACATCTAGTCACCAAAAATATAATAATGAATAGTCAGCATGGATTTCAAAAGGGAAAATCTTACTTGACTAACCTTATTGAATTTTTTTGAAGAGGCAACAGAGAGAGTAGGCAAATTGCAGTCGATGTAATTTATCTAGATTTTCCAAAGGCCTTTGATAAGGTACCCCATAATAGACTGATGAACAAGGTCAGAGAGTGCAGAGTCAGGGGACAGGAAGCAGAATGGATAGCTAGCTGGCTTCAAGACAGAAAGCAGAGAGTAGGGGTAAAGGGTAGCTATTCACAGTGGCAGAGGTGAGTAGTGGTGTTCCACAAGGATCACTGCTGGCACCACTGTTATTCACAATTTATATTAACGATTTAGACTTTGGAATCAAAAACACAATTTCTAAATTTGCAGATGTCACCAAATTGGGGGGATAGTCAATACTGAGGAGGACTGCAATAAATTACAGGAGGACAATAATAAACTTGCAGAATGGGCATAGAATTCGTAAATGAAGTTAGCAGATAAATGTGAAGTATTACATTTTGGTAGGAAGAATAGGGAAGTCACTTTTCACTTGGAGGGTGCGAGACTAGGTGGGATAGAGGAACAAAGAGATGGAGTACAAATACACAATCACAAAAATTTGCATGTTAGCAAGGTCATAAAAAAGCAAACCAAGTACAATGGTTTATTTCTAGAGATATAGGCCCCAGGTTTCCACATGCGGCGAAAAAGGCGGCGGAAAAAAAATGCGGTATTCTCGAGCTCCTTGGAGTTCGATGTCTGTTTGGCGCAGCGCACAGGGGGCGGAGCCTATCACTTGCGCCGATTTTGTAAGTAGGACGGGGCGGGTACAATTTAAATGAGGCTTCTTGGTGCCGGCAACCCTGCGCATGCACGTTGGAGCGTTTGTGCGCGTGCAGTCTGAAGTAAACATTGGCACTCGGCCATTTTTAAAAGTGCCGCAGAAAAAGTGAAGATTTGTTTCTTGGACCCCTGCAAAGGCTTGTATTTTAATTTTCTTGATATTTCTGTGTGTGAGGGAGTGCTTTTAGCAGCACTGCTGAATAAATCACCTGCTGAAATCAGTGAGTTCAGCTTTTCACTGCTAAACTTGCAGAACCGGTGCCTGCAAATTAAGGACTGTGTGTTTGGAGAAATAAAAGTGCCAATTCAACTTTGCAATGGATCAACTGCCACCAAGAACAAAGAATTTCTTGCATGAGGAAGCAAACCATTGCATAATATGTGGTGCACCCATTCTGCAAATTTAAATATAAAGATGTCGATGTGGCTGCCTCTCCCTGTCCAAATGGCCTCAGTCAGTCCCCCTCACAGCTCGAAGGTTGCTGCTGCTCCCGACCAGCCACTGACGCCACTGCAATCCCATGGCCGAATGGCCTCAAGTCCGTCCGGGTGCTGCATCTTCGCGGGGAATGAAGGCCTGCCTCAAGCACCGCAGCTCAGCTCGAAGGCTGCTTGCTGCCTGCCCCTGCCGTCGAGAGACACTGACGCCACACCGCTGCCTGAAAGGCCTGCCTGAAGCACTTTCACACAGGTAGGAACATGGTTTATTTAAGCTTTTCTTTGCTTATAAATTTTTATTCAGGTTGGATTTATTTGTATAATATTTGTATAAGTATAACTAAGGATTGATTGTAGAATTTAATGACTTCCCTTCCCCCCCCTCCCCCCCCACCACCTCGTTCCCTACGCCTAATTTGTAACCTGCGCCTGATTTTTAAAAGTGTAGACAAGATTTTTTCAAGCGTACAAAAATCTTCACTTGCTCCATTCTAAGTTAGTTTGGAGTACGTTTTCACTGTGGAAACTTTCAAATCAGGCATCAGTGGCCGGACACGCCTCCTTTTGAAAAAAAATTTCTGTTCCAAAGTGAAACTGTTCTATCTGACTAGAACTGCAGAAAACTAAATGTGGAGAATTCTGATTTCTAAGATACTCCGTTCTATACCAGTTGCTCCTAAAAATCAGAAGCAAATCATGTGGAAACTTGGGGCTATAGAAATTAAAAGTAGGGAAGTTATGCTAAACCTGTATCGAACCTTGGTTAGACCACACTTAGAGTACTGTATACAGTTCTGGTCACCATATTATAAAAAGGATATGGATTGAAGGGGCGATTAAAGAGTTAAATGTGCTTTATGCTAGCTAGGCAAAAAAATTATGAAGTAGCAAAATTATTAGGTGCAACCCAGAACAATGGTGTAAGTTCCTGTCATTCAGAACTAGGGTCTTGGGCCTGGGGAATGGGTTCCTGTTGTTGGCAGGATGCATCTGTTCATACTGGAACAATCAGCAAAGTTAAAATGAAACAATCTGTAACAAAACAAAGATTGTCACGCGGTAGAAAGACTGACCAATGATAATGTAAATTATGACTTTGCAAAGAATTCTGTATAAAGGAGCAACTCCTAAAGTGTTCGACGAGAACGATTGGTAATGCACCCAGTTGAGGAACTGGTGTAGCCGTGTCTCCCTTGATCAAGCAATTAAACAATTCTTTTCTCCACAACAGACCTGTATTGAATGTCTTTGTCATACTCTACATCATAGAGACACTGGAGAGGGTGCAGAGATGATTTACATGGATTATACCAGAACTGCGAGGGTATACATATTAGGAAATGATGAACAGGCTGGGTCTCTTTTCTCTTGAAAAAAGAAGGCTGAGGGGTGACCTAATAGAGGTCTTTAAAACTACATAGCATGGAAGAACAACAACAGGACGAGAAGATGTTAGAGTTACACGTCATCAGGAGCACGAGGTTAACGGACAACGATTTGGAAAGCATCAAAATCCACATAGATGTTGCGGGATTCAAGATACCAATGGAAATTGACATGGGTGCCTCCGTGAGTATAATACCGGAGTCACTATACCGTGAAAAATTGCGTGATTTTCAACTGGAGAAATCCAAGATAGAGCTGCGAGGCTACTTGGGAGAGAAAATTCCTGTGGTAGGTCGTATCACCGTACCGGTGAAATATAAAGATCAATTTCAGAACTTGCCTCTAATAGTGAAAGGAGACAAGTCTGCTTTACTTGGAAGAAATGGGTGAAGCTCACTGAAGCTGGATTGGAGTAAGATTTTCTGTGTGGAAGCGAGATTTTCATTAACGGATGAGGTTATCAACAAGTATCCAAAGGTGTTCTGCGAAACGGGCAGTCTGATCCAAGGCTTCAAGGCGAGTGTCAGGGTACAGAAGGACGCTAGATCAGTTTACTACAAGCCACTTTCCGTACCATATGCACTCAAGGAGAAAGTTGAGCAAGAACTCAAAAGACTAGAGACTGAGAACATTATTTGTAAGATAGATTGATGTAATTGGGCTACACCCATTGTTGTTGTACCTAAGTCCGATGGTAAGGTAAGATTGTGTGGTGATTATAAAGTAACCGTAAACCAGGTTCTAGAGGGTAATGTCCCCAATACATTGCCGAATATAGAAGATTTGTTCACAACAATGACAGGTGGTCAGATCTTCTCAAAACTGGATCTTACAAATGCCTACTTACAGCTTGAACTAGATGAGGAGTCCAAGTCATATTTGACTATAAATACTCATCTCGGCCTATACCAATTTAATAGGCCACCGTTTGGAGTGTCTTCCGTCCCTGCCATATTCCAAGGGGTGATGAACCAGATTTTACAAGGTATTGAAGGGGAAGTATGTTATTTGGATGACATACTAATTTCAGCACCAAATAGGCAAATTCATATTAACATATTGAATGAAGTCCTCAAACAGCTAGAGAAGCACAGAGTATGAATGTCTGCTCATAAGTGTGAGTTATTTCAAAACTCAATGGAGTACTTAGGGTACAGAGTAGACAAAGATGGTTTACATCCGACCATGGAAAAATTGGATGCAATTCGAAATGCACCCACACCCAGGAATGTCACTGAACTTCGTTCATTCTTAGGTCTTTTGAACTATTATGGGAAGTTCCTACCAAATTTGGCTACAGTATTACATCCACTGAATGAGCTTTTGAAAAAACAGATCCATTGGAAGTGGTCAAAAGAATGCGATACAGCATTCAAGGAGTGTAAAAGCATATTGGTAGAGAGCACCACGTTGGTTCACTACAACATATCTAAGGAGATTAAGCTAGCATGTGATGCCTCTCCGTATGGAGTTGGGGCAGTAATCTCTCATGTATTAAGTAGTGGGGAGGAGAGACCAATTGCTTTTGCTTCACGCACTCTGAGTGGCAGTGAGAGTAATTATGCGCAAATTGAAAAGGAAGCTTTGGCATTAATTTTTGGGGTCAAGAAGTTTCACAAATACTTGTATGGTCGTAAGTTTACCATCGTTACGGACCATAAGCCCCTAACAGCAATCCTCCATCCAAAGTCCCCAGTTCCAACATTAGCTGCAGCCCGAATGCAGAGATGAGCTTTGATTTTGTCAACATATACATATGATATTGAAAACAGATGATCAGCTGATCACAGTAATGTTGATGCAATGTCTAGATTGCCTTCCCCATCACAAGTTACACCTGATAGGGAAGAAGTGATTTATTGTTCATACATTGATGAACTGCCAGTCACAGCTGAAGAGATTGGTAGAGCAACCAAACGTGACCCAGTGATGTCAAAGGTGTATGATTATATTGCAAATGGATGGTCAAACCAGGTAACAGATAAAGATACACATCCATTCTTCATTCATAGGAATGAATTATCAGTCGATAAAGATTGTATCATGTGGTATGCAAGAGTGGTTATACCAAATAAATTCAGGTCCAAATTATTAGGAGACCTCCATGACCAGCACCAGGGAATGTGTTTGACCAAGAGTTTTGCATGCAGTTATTTATGGCGACCAGGTCTTGATAAAGATATAGAGTACATCGTGAGTCAGAGTACGACATGTCAATCGGTAAGCAAGCAACCACCACCAGTACCATTACAGCCATAGAAATGGTCTCCCAGAATGTGGCAAAGGCTACATATTGATTTTGCTGAGTTAGAAGGACAACAATTGTTCATT
This sequence comes from Pristiophorus japonicus, assembly GCF_044704955.1. Lineage (NCBI taxonomy): Eukaryota > Metazoa > Chordata > Chondrichthyes > Pristiophoridae > Pristiophorus > Pristiophorus japonicus. The sequence continues at coordinate 105,054,698 of NC_091987.1, forward strand.
GTGATTGATAGCCATTCGAAGTGGGTTGAGGTGTTTCCAATGTGGAAAATAACAACAAGTAAAACATTGGACATTTTACGAAAATTATTTTCTTCATTTGGCCTCCCTGAAGAAATTGTTTCAGATAATGGACCACAATTTCATTCAGAAGAATTTGCACAATTCATGAGCAAAAATGGTGTGAAACATACCACGGTTCCACCATACCATCCTGCTTCGAATGGTGGAGCAGAGCGCACTGTACAAATTGTAAAACGTGCCCTCATAAAACAAATGTTAGATCCAAATCCAAGGAAATGACTGTTATCATTGGATCACAAATTTTTTGATTACATATCGAAATACTTCTCATACAACTACTGGTAGAACACCAGCAGAGTTGTTTCTCAAACGACAGCCACGAACCAGATTCTCGTTGTTAAAGCCAAATTTAGCGCAGTCTGCAGAAGAGACACAATTAAGACAGAGAGAGAATCATGATAAAGGTAGAGTAAAAGAGAGAAGTGTGAAATTAAACCAGAAGGTGGGAGTGAAGAACCATCACCATAAATGGTTAAAGTGGTTACCAGGAAGAGTGGTGAAGATATGTGGTCCTCGCACATATTTGGTAAAGTTTGATAATGGACAGATTAGGTTTGTTCATATTGATCATATTTTACCTATAGACATGGAAGGAGTTGAAGGTGGGAATGATTCAATTATTTCTGACTCATCAGATAGTTTTGATACACCAGTAGCAAATCCTAAATCCAATGTACTGGAAACAAATCCAGGAGCGAATCAGAATGAAAGTCTGAGTCCGAGTCAGGAAAACAAAGAGCCTGAAGTTAGAGTGAGTTCAAATGAAAATCAAGGAAATTCCATGGAGAAAAACGTTCCTCAGGATGAATGGCCTGGTTCCGTGCTGTATATCCTATGTAATCCCATGTAATTAAGATTTCTGAACTTCAGGCAGTGCTAACTGGAAACCTGTCTCGAATGGTGTGACCATCTGCTCTTGAGAGGAAACCAATGATCTTTAAGCAGTGAACGAAACTTGTTCTGAATTGGATTCGAGATGGAAATCTAATGGGTCAATGCTTGTGTGGACCTTACATTGGGCAGACGGTGGGTGGGGAGTGAGCCATGCCCACCTGAAGGAGTCTGTCGGGGACATTGATTTGGGATCCAATTAAAATGTAGGCACCATGCTGTCAGCAGCAACTATGCTCCCCAGTAGGCAGCTCCCCTAGAGTCAGGAAATTGGATGGGGCAGCCCAATTAGTTTTGTCTGCACCAGCACCTTAAAGGGGAGAGTTAGAGACATCTGGGGTAAATGGAAACACCACTTTAGAGCAGTAGCCTACACTTTTGCAGAATCCACAGCAGCAAGGACATTAAATATGGATGCCTTTAAGGGTGAAAACCCCCAAATAACTGCAGTAAAGGTGTGTGCCAAACCTGCATTTAGCTTTCCCTGACTGCAGATTAGGATCCCTTTAATGGACACTGAAAATGGCCAGCTCACAACGTGTACCACTCAAGAACTGACGGCAATTAGACAGGCAAAGATGAAAATGGTGTCAGGATGTCCTAACTGCATCGTCTGACCTCGATGAGCATATTTTTATGTGTATTTCCATCGGGAGCTCTGGCCACCTAGATCAGAGTTCATCCAAAAATTGGGGCAGGTGGAAACTTGGCAGTACGTTGGCACTTCTGTTGCACGAGCTATTTTGTTCCCACTACCACCCAGTTTTTAAGTGCAAATGGAGCAGTAATGTATTAGCAGCCTTACTTCTGAGGAAAAGTAGCAAAGTCAGCAATTCTACCATCGACAATACCAAAATAGGGATCTCAGTGATTCACTGTTTTTACTTCAGTGATTCACTAGTTCAGTTCACCATCTGCTTATTGATTTTTAATTAGAAGTTCACAGCCAGGGGCAGTGTCAGAGCCAGTGCAATTAGGATGCCTGCAATGAGTGTAGAATGCACCCCAATTGCCATCCAGGGATGCCTGCTGGAATGCATGTTTGTATAATGTTGGATATAGGCAGGATTGGGTTAGGCTATGATGCTCGCCATGTTGAAATAGGTTGGCACCATTCACCTTCGAGGCTCACACTTGAAAAAATAGCTAATTAGTGAGGTACTGGAAGTTGTACCTCAGCATGAATCCTCTTCTAAACAGGAGAGAAAACTGAGAGCGCAACTATTCCATGCCTGTTTTAAACTACCTACTGACAATTTTGCTGACCTTCACTAAACCTGAGACACGCAAGCCTTTTCTACAAGCCGAATGCAAATCTTCAGCAGCATGGGTGTAGGTCGTGGCTGAGATTCGGTGAGTGATTGTGGCGGAGATGCGGCGAATGTTTTGTGGCGGAGGAGTGGTGAGAGATCGTGACAGAGGGGCGGTGAGAGATTGTGGCAGAGGTGCGGCTAATGTTTGTGGTGGAGAAGCGGCGAGAGATCATGGTGGAGGTGCGGCAAATGAGGGTACGGGGTCCAGAAGAGGCGAGGGCCTAGGGGCAGCATGGGCCAGCCCACACTGCGATATGTGTGTGCACTAGGTGCAGCAGAGCAGGTGTCCAGTCATCCTGGTTAACCTTTGCCACTGGATAAAGGCCTAGCTCTGTCAAGCCCGTATGGTGGCTGATGTGCAATGGTCACCACATGTTAAAAAAGCCACGCACTGGCATTTTCCACCCCTTCAATTGGAGTTCAGGACTGTAATATCGGGTCCTTCATTGAAACATCTGTAAATTCATCCCTTTTGATGTGGAAGCAAGTCATCCTCGTTCGAGGGACAGCCTCTGATGATGATATAGATCTGAATTTGTAGGATCTTGCGGAGACATCGTTGGTGATATTTCTCCAGCAACTTGAGGTGTCTACTGTACATGGTCCATATCTCTGAGCCATACAGGAGGGCAGGTATTGCTACAGTCCTGTAGACCATGAGCTTGGTGGCAGTTTTGAGGGTCTGGTCTTCAAATACTCTTTTCCTCAGGCGGCCAAAGGCTGAACTGGTGCACTGGAGACGGTGTTGTATCTCATCATCTATGCCTGCTCTTGTTGATAGAAGGCTCCCGAGATATGGGAAGTGGTCCACGGTGTCCAGGACCGCGCCGTGGATCTTGATGACTGGGGGGCAGTGCTGTGTGGTGAGGACAGGCTGTTGGAGGACCTTTGTCTTACGGATGTTTAGCATAAGTCCCATGCTTTTGTACGCCTCAGTAAATACGTTGACAATGTCCTGGAATGCAACCTCTGTATGTGTGCAGACGCAGGCGTTGTCCGCGTACTGTAGCTCGACGACAGAGTTTGGGGTGGTCTTGGATCTGGCCTGGAGACGGTGCAGGTTGAACAGGTTCCTGCTGGTTCTGTAGTTTAGTTCCACTCCAGTGGGGAGCTTGTTGACTGTGAGGTGGAGCATGGTGGTGAGAAAGATTGAGAAGATGACGCAGTCCTGTTTGACCTCGGTCCAGATGTGGATTGAGTCTGTGATGGATCCGTTGGTAAGGATCACAGCCTGCATGTCATCGTGGAGCAGGCGGAGGATGGTGATGAACTTTTGGGGGCATCCGAAACGGAGGAGGACGCTCCATAGACCCTCACGGTTGACAGTGTGGGAGGACAGGCGCACCAACATCAGCGTCCTCATTCAGGTTAACATCCCCAGCATTGAAGCACTGACCACACTCGATCAGCTCTGCTGGACAGGCCACATAATCCGCATGCCAGACACGAGACTCCCAAAGCAAGTGCTCTACTCGGAGCTGCTTCATGGCAAGCAAGCCAAAGGTGGGCAGCGAAAACGCTACAAGGACACCCTCAAAGCCTCCCTGATAAAGTGCAACATCCTCACTGACACCTGGGAGTCCCTGGCCCAAGACCGCCCTAAGTGGAGGAAGTTAATCCGAGCCGGCGCTGAGCACCTCGAGTCTCAACGCCGAGAGCATGCAGAAATCAAGCGCAGGCAGCGGAAGGAGTGTGCGGCAAACCAGTCCCACCCATCCCTTCCCTCAACAACTAAATGTCCCACCTGTGACAGAGTCTGTGGCTCTCGTATTGGACTGTTCAGCCACCAAAGAACTCACTTCAGGAGTGGAAGCAAGTCTTCCTTGATTCCGAGGGACTGCCTATGATGATGATGATGAGGTCTGAATTGTACTTGCTTTCACTGCAACCTTTAAATAATCAGTTCCAACCTGTAGCAGCTGTATGTTGAATTGATTTTGAAATTGGCAGCTGTATTAGAACCACAGCACTCCCAGACGCTGAAAGATTGGTATCAGATGCAGTCCCACACCTCATTCCATGCTCTGTGTTGTTAAACTCTGTGACTAGTAAGATGTTTTGTATCTACATTTAGCTAGTGAATATTTCATTTTCAAGGTGTATTCTCATTTGTCTTGCTACACAGGAAGGTTTAACCTCACGTCTGTTCTATTGGTGGCCTCAGCACCCCTGGGCTGCTGCTGCTACTCTACTACTACAATAACAACAACAAAAACTTGTATTTACGTAACATCTTTCATGCAGACAAAAACGGCCCAAGACACTTCAACGATGTATAGCGAAAAATTGAGTGCTAAACCAAAGAAGAAAATATTAAGAGGTGATTAAAATCTTGCTCAAAGACATGGCTTTTAAGGAGGATCTTAGAAGAGGGAGAAAATTTTGTGGGAATTCCAGAGCGTGGGCCAAGGTTGCTGAAGGCATGGCTGGCAATAGTGGGAGAGTGGAGTGGGAGATATGCACATGATTCCAGAGTCAGAGGAACGGGGAAATTTGGGGAAGAGGTGAGGGTAGTTGCACAGGTAAAGGTTCTAAACACAAGGCCTTGGCACCCTTGGGCTAATGTACTTCATTGCCTGTAAAGTATTTTGAGACGTCTGGTGGCCGTGAAAGACGCTATATAAATCCAAGTCCTTCTTTTAAGTCTTTCTTAATGTGAAGAGGCCTGGGGAATGAAATTCAGCTCTCCAAAAAGGCCACTTACCGCCAGAAAGCGACGGCCAGGCGGCGGAGTCAAGCGGCCACCAACTTCCGGTCCAATGGCCACCGGCAGAGAAATGCAGCTCGGGGATTTTTCTGTCGGTCCCCACTTCCGCCCTGCTGCTGTCAACCGTCTTAAGTGCGACATCAAAGGGCGCACTGCCGATCTCTCACACCCCCTGCGAAATTTAGCTGCAAAAATCATGAATCTGCCACGCGTTACCCCCGACAGCTTTTTCTGTCGGTGCATCTTTCTTTCACTCTGTGAGCCATGGTAGCATGGCGGTCCTTCAAGGGGAAGGTGCACTGCCGTGACCGCCATTTTTTTTTGCCAGATGACTTCACGAGCGGCCAGACAATTAACCCCCGCCGGGTTCGGCCGGGCCCCCAACAGGCAGACTGGCACCTCCTCTTGGATGCCAGGCCATTGGCCCGGCCAAAACCCTCCCTGGTAGCCCAGTGGGCCGAACCTAAACAATCGCTGATTCTCTCCCCTTTAAAGGAGGCGGGGGGGAGATGTGGTACACGCGTACTGACATCATTACTGCTCCGCTGCTGATTGACAGTGGTGGTGACTCTGTCCCGCCTCCACTTCCGCCCCTCTAGCGTAATTACCACCGCACTTCCACCCCCATTATGACTGACTTCCAGTCTGCCTGAAAAAAAAACGAAAAAGAGCTGAATTTCGCGAAAGAGGCCACCTCATCGGAAGCTGCGGTGAAAACAGTTCAAAAGCGGTAGGCGCGACCCGTTTCGGGCAAGGCTGAATTTCTGGCCCCCTGATTTCCACAAGTTCCACCTGCCACACCCTGTACTTTTGGGAATCCTGCCACCTGGTGAATGTTATGTGACCCGTCCAGATGATACCTCCTTTCTATAAGAAAATTGATGAGCACATTGCCCTTCGCAAAGGTAGCATCTGCGACTTACTTGATAGAATATGGACGACATATTGACTGATTTGGCAGTCGTTCCCTGCAGTGGCTTGGAAGGATACAGTAACATAAAGTTTTAATGTTCACAGCTATGAGAAGGTACATACCTGGTTGCGAAGTTGTCTGTAGGTCAACCTCCAATATTACATTTAAAGCTTCTTTGAAAATTCCTATGTCAGGCTCTGTCTATGGCAAAAGCCATTCTAAAAATGTCAACATGTGCCTGCAGTACAAGTTACACATGTAGGCAGCACGTTGAAGGGCTGATTTCAATTTTCCACAGTATTGTTAGCTAGAATAGTAGTATCACACAAAGTAACCATCTTGTCTACCCTTTCATGACTCAAATGTCTCTTTATGTTGGCAATCAGTAACTAGTGGGGTGCCGCAGGGATCAGTGCTGGGACCCCAACTATTTACAATCTATATTAACGACTTGAAAGAAGGGACTGAGTATAACGTAGCCAAGTTTGCTGACGATACAAAGATGGGAGGAAAAGCAATGCATGAGGAGGACACACAAAATCTGCAAAAGGACATAGGCTAAGTGAGTGGGCAAAAATTTGGCAGATGGAGTATAATGTTGGAAAGTGTGAGGTCATGCACTTTGGCAGAAAAAAATTAAAGAGCATGCTATTATTTAAATGGAGAAAGATTGCAAAGTGCTGCAGTACAATGGGACCTGGGGGTACTTGTGCATGAAATTCAAAAGGTTAGTATGCAGGTACAGCAAGTGATCAGGAAGGCCAATGGCCTTTGTTGCAAAGGGGATGGAGTATAAAAGCAGGGAAGTTTTGCTACAGTTATACAGGGTATTGGTGAGGCCACACCTGGAATGCTGCGTGCAGTTTTGGTTTCCATATTTATGAAAGGATATACTTGCTTTGGAGGCAGTTCAGAGAAGGTTCACTAGGTTGATTCCAGAGATGAGGGGGTTGAGTAGGTCGGGCCTCTACTCATTGGAATTCAGAAGATTGAGAGGTGATCTTATTGAAATGTATAAGATTATGAGGGGTCTTGACAAGGTGGATGCAGAGAGAATGTTTCCACTGATGGGGGAGACTATAACTAGGGGACATAATCTTAGAATAAGGGGCCGCCCATTTAAAACTGAGATGAGGAGAAATTTCTTCTCTCAGAGGGTTGTAAATCTGTGGAATTCGCTGCCTCAGAGAGCTGTGGAAGCTAGGACATTGAATAAATTTAAGACAGAGATACAGTTCCTTAACCGATAAGGGAATAAGGGGTTATGTGGAGCGAGCGGGGAAGTGGACCTGAGTCCATGATCGGATCAGCCAAGATCGTATTAAATGGCGGAGCAGGCTCGAGGGGCTGTATGGCCTACTCCTGCTCCTATTTCTTATGTTCTTATGTTCTTATGTTTATATTGGTATTCTTCCTGAAAAAATCTGTTACTAGTTGCAGGTGGACTCTTCTGTCATATTTTGTGCTTGGTGCAGTGCGTAGTCACACCAGTCATTTCTGTGAGTAAGCTCTTTCCCTCAAACTTCCCATTTAGGTAAAGGTGGGAGCTTTGGAGTTCTTCAACACTCCGGCCAGATGTCTGCACCACATTCAGACCTTTGCCACATTTATTCCTGATATGACCCCTTGTATTTCTATCCAACAGTCCTACTGTACTTTAATGACCTCCATCAAGCTCACAACTTATATATCACTATCCCCTCCCCCATCAACACAGAATGTGTCCTGTAGCAACTGTAAAGACCTTACTTTGCAGCATGAAACCACACGAGGCACATTCCAGGGACAAGGCCACTCTGTGACCTTAACTCTTTATTACAGGACTCCAGAAGTAATGACCCTGCGTGGGGCCTCCCTTTATATACCTGTGTGATCAGGTAAGGAGTGTCTCCCACAAGTTCACCCCCTGTGGTCAAGGTGTGCATCTAAGTTGAGTGTATACAGTAATACAGTAGTGTTACATTGTAGTTACAAACATGACATCACCTTCCTCCCCACCAAAGTCTTACTGGGATCATAGGTTTAGTCTTTCAGGTGGTCTACGCTCCCTCGTGGAGCGCCGCAGTTGGGGCTCTGGTTGTTGGACACTGACGTGAGTGTCTGTCACCTGTAGTGATTCCAGCCTGTCCGGGCTGACCTCAGGGACTGTGCCTTCTTCCGATTGCTCTTGTTGCACGCTCACTGGCGGTAGTGTGAGCTCCATCTCATGGTCTTCTTCAGGTTCCTCCGCGTCCATGCTGAACCTTTTTTTTACTTGGTCTAGATGCTTACGGCATATCTGGCCATTGTTGAGTTTTACCACGATGACCCTATTCCCTTCTTTGTCAATTACAGTACCCTCAAGCCATTTGGGCCTCATGGCGTGATTGAGGACGAATACAGGATCATTTATTTCTATACATCTCCCCCTTGAATTATGGTCATGGTACTCATTTTGTGACTTGCGCTTGCCCTCAACTGCGTCAGCGCAGTTTTCAGTGCTGGGCCGGTGCCGGATGGAGTAGTCATAAGCAGCTAGCGTGAGAGCCCACCGCTGTATGCGAGCTGATGTATTGGCATTGACAGCCTTGCTGTCTGACAACAGGGATATGAGTGGCTTGTGGTCTGTTTCCAATTCAAACTTCCTACCGAAGAGGTACTGATGCACCATAGACACAAGCAAGCGCTTCCTTCTCGACCATCCCATATCCCCGTTCTGCTTGAGAGCGCGACATGGAGGCATAAGCCACAGGTTGTGGCTGACCCTCAGCATTACCCTGTTGCAACACGCACCCAACCCCATAGGACGATGCATCACATGTCAGAACTAAATGTTTACCGGGGTCGTACAGGGTCAACAACTTGTTTGAACAAAGTAGGTTTCGCACCCGATCAAAAGCCCGTTCCTGACAGTCCCCGCAAAACCAATCGCAACCCTTACACAGGAGCATGTGTAGCGGCTCTAACAACGTGCTCAAGTTCGGCAGAAAGTTCCCGAAATAGTTCAACTGTCCCAGGAATGAATGCAGCTCCGATGTGTTGCAGGGCCTGGGTGCTCGTCGACTCGCCTCTGTTTTGGATCCGGTGTGCCGAATCCCATCTACAGCAACCGTCCTGCCCAGAAACTCAACCTCAGGAGCTAAGAACACACATTTCGACTTCTTGAGTCGCAGGCCTACCCGGTCCAGTCGGCGTAGCACCTCCTCCAGGTTGTGGAGGTGTTCCTCGGTGTCTCGACCCGTGATGAAGATGTCGTCCTGAAATACGATCGTTCCCGGAATGGATTTACGCAGGCTTTCCATGTTACGTTGAAAAAGCGCGGCTGTTGATTGAATGCCAAACGGGCACCTGTTGTATGCAAACAGTCCCTTGTGCGTGGTGATGGTGGTCAGTAGTTTGGATTCGTCGGCCAGTTCCTGGGTCATATAGGCTGAAGTGAGGTCCAACTTGGTGAACAGCTTGCCGCCTGCCAGCGTGGCAAAGAGGTCCTCCGCTCTTGGAAGCAGGTTTTGGTCTTGTAGGGACACCCGATTGATGGTGGCCTTGTAGTCGCCACAGATCCTGACAGAGCCATCCGCTTTTAGAATGGGAATGATGGGGCTCGCCCAGTCGCTGAATTCAACAGGCGAGATGATGCCTTCTCGCAACAGCCGGTCCAATGCGCTCTCGATTTTTTCCCGCATCACATACGGCACCACTCTGGCTTTGTGTTGCACTGGCCTGGCGTCCGGGGTGATGTGTATCACTACTTTAGTGCCTTTGAAAGTCCCGACGCCCGGTTGGAATAGTGACTCGAATTGTTGTAGGACTTGTGAGCACGAACTTCGCTCCACCGAGGACATTGCGTGAACATCCCCCCATTTCCAGTTCATCTCGACTAACCAGCTCCTCCCCAACAGTGTGGGACCATTGCTCGGGACAATCCAGAGTGGCAGCCGGTTCACTAACCCATTGTGTGTGACAGCCATCATTGCACTGCCTAGCACCAGAATTATTTCTTTGGTGTAGGTCCGTAATTGTGTCTCAATGCATTCTAATTTGGGTCTACTGGCTTTGAGTGGCCATAGCTTCTCAAATTGCTGAACACCCATGAGTGACTGGCTGGCCCCAGTGTCCAGCTCCATGCGTACTGGGATACCGTTCAACAAAACCCTCATCATCATTGGTGGCGTTTTGGTGTATGAACTGTGAATATTCGCCGCATGGACCCGCTGAACCTCGGCGTCCATCGATTTGCCCCAAAAGTCATCCTGCCTCACAGAACCCTCTTCTGGCCCATCTGCCTCATATATTAGTCTGGTTGCAGGTTTTCTGCACATTTGAGCTAAATGGCCCCTGAGATTGCAGTTTCTGCAGACAAACTGTTGGAATCTGCAAGATCTGGCTGAGTGTTTTCCCCCACACCTCCAGCATGAGTTAAAGTTTCCATTGTTGGGGACAAAGGGATTATGGCCAGGAATTCCGTGCTGACTGGCCCTTTGACTGCTTTTAAGTACCCTATTAGTGGGTGTCAATGGCCCCATCCCGGGCCGCATTGTCCACTGTGATGGCGTGAATGTCCGTTCAGCCTGCCATTGTCTCTGTTGAGGTCCTCTCTGGGGTCTATTGCTGCCTGGTAAATGTCGGACTGCCCCTTCCTGCCTGCGGGGCTCTGAGTAGCATTGATGATGTTGACTCCCTGATCAATCGCCGCGTTAGAGGCAGAATTGCACGCGTAAATCATTTTCGTCTCTTCCTCCCCCGCCATGAAAGTTTGAGCTAACAACGCTGCCGCTTCCAAGGTCAAGTCCTTGGTCTCAATTAACTTGCGAAAAATTCCCGCATGACCGATACCCTCGATAAAGAAGTCCCTTAGCATCTCTCCCCTGAAGACGTCTGTGAACTTACAGAGGCTGGCCAAACGCTGGAGGTCCGCTACAAAATCTGGCATGCTCTGTCCTTCACGATGTCGGTGAGTGCAGAAGTGCAGAATCTGTGTCGAACCATGTGTTTGCTGCTCGCTGGTTTGAGGTGCTCCCCGATTAATTTGCTAAGCTCTTCAAAGGTTTTGTCCGACAGCTTTTTGGGTGCCAGTAAGTCCTTCATGAGCGCATAAGTCTTTGGCCCGCAGCTGGTCAGGAGATGAGCCCGTCGCTTGTCGGCCGCTGCATCCCCCAGCCAATCTTTCATAACGAAACATTGCTGAAGCCTCTTGACAAAATCGTCCCAGTCTTCTCCAACACAGTACCATTCCTCTGTGCTACCGATGGCCATTCTCGTGGGTCATGAATTCCCATTTCTCGTCTCCAATGTAAAGTCCTTACTCTGCAGCATGAAACCACACGAGGCACATTCCAGGGACAAGGCCATTCTGTGACCTTAACTCTTTATTACAGGACTCCAGAAGTGATGATCCTGCATGCGACCTCCCTTTATATACCTGTGTGATCAGGTAAGGAGTGTCTCCCATAAGTTCACCCTCTGTAGTCAAGGTGTGCATCTAAGTTGAGTGTATACAGGAATACAGTGGTGTTACATTGTAGTTACAAACATGACAGCAACCTCCCCAATGTACATCATAAATGACCCTCCCCCACACTATCCCCTCTGAGGATGTCTCCCAAACTTCTCCAACATCCCCTCAGTTGAAGCATTTTACCCGACCACCCTCCCTCCCCTCACTCTACACCCTCCCCATCTCTCTCAAAGGGAGGGATTAGGAGAAATGTTTGTTATATAGAGGGTTGTTAGGAGGTGGAATTCTCGACAAGAAACAGTGGTGGAAGCAGAATCAGTAAAAATTTTTGAAAGGAATATGGATGTTATTTTGAAAAAAAATGAAGGACACAGAGAGCAGAGGAATGAGATTAAATGGCATTGAGCCACCCATAGAACTCACATTTGAGTGACAAACCCTATATAAACTGCCTGTATAAATTCATGCTATACTTAGTATTTAACAAAATTATACAAACTTAGCTGTAAACACTCACAACTCTTTAATAAGATTAATAATTAACATAAACTTAAAATGTGATTAATTAAAAACCTATTGTAAGGATTTAGTAGCAAACATGTCAGCGGATCTGTAAACGTGGAACCAGAGCCAATTTGATAATATTGTGTAAGTTGTGTTATTAGTTGGTTATTAAATATTAAAAAGCAGGATTCTGTATATTAGCACAGTGACACAGTTAGCGCACGCATGTGATAGGATGCGGGTTCACTCCCAGGAAAAAAGCATGGACTAAAGTTCTAAGAAAATTGGCAAAAGAACCAGTGGGAGACAAGGAGAATTAGTTTTATGCAGTGAATTATTATGATATGAAATGCACTGCCGGAAAGGGTGGTGGAAGCAGATTTAATAGTAACTTTCAAAATGGAATTGGATATATACTTGAAAAGGAAAACAAAATGTCGAGTTATGGAGGAATGAGCGGTGGAGTGGAATGAATTGGATAGTTCTTTCAAGAGCTGGCACAGGCACGATGGACCGAATAGTCTCCTTCTATGCTGTAAGATTTATGATTCTTACGATAAAACTGCTCCCTCTAGTTCCCATTCCTGGACTACTGCAAGCAGCTGCCTCGCGTGTTCGCAGAGATCCCCACATAAGTGGCATGCCAAGAATCTAGAGCACGTTCCAATTCAGCCCACAGGATAACCCTGGTGGCACTAATAAAACCCACCAAGCTCTGACACTGCATAAGAATTCAACATGCACGATAGTGTCATTGTTACCATCTGGATTTGTTTCCCAGGGTTGAGTACAACCCCAGCCACTCAGTATCGCCCACTCAGTACTGTAATTAGCATGTGTACAATGAACATAAAGGGTGATTCAATGATCCAGCACTCCCAGCAGGGAGAAGCACTTGCAGGGAAGGAGAGCATCTTGTGATTTCCAAAGTTGCGATCCGTCTGAGCGTTGCTCCCCCACTGGGAGCATTTGATCAGGGAATCGTGCAGGTAAGTGTTTTGTAACTGAGCAATTGTAATAACATTTCAAAAAGAATACGCCCCCCAAATTCCATGAAGTATATTGTCAAAAGAAGAAATGGCTACATGGGAATTATCCATTGATGGTTAGAAACCACTCGAGTTTGGCTCAAATGATTTATGTGATCATGTGAATTTGCCTCTGCAATCAGTCGCAGCAATCTAAGATCCCAGGGGAAATGGTCTCACTAACTCACACAACTGGAGTGGAAGGTTGGCCTCACTGCAGGGAATGTAAACATAGAAACATAGAAAATAGATGCAGGAGTAGGCCATTCAGCTCTTCGAGCCTGAACCACCATTCAATAAGATCATGGCTGATCATTCACCTCAGTACCCCTTTCCTGCTTTCTCTCCATACCCCTTGATCCTTTTAGCCGCCAGGGCCACATCTAACTCCTTCTTGAATAGATCTAACGAACTGGCATTAACAACTCTCTGCGGTAGAGAATTCCACTGGTTAACAACTCTCTGAGTGAAGAAGTTTCTCCTTATCTCGGTCCTAAATGGCTTATCCCTTATCCTTAGACTGTGACCCCTGGTTCTGGACTTCCCCAACATCGGGAACATTCTTCCTGCATCTAACCTGTCCAGTCCCGTCAGAATTTTATATGTTTCTATGAGATCCCCCTGTAAGGGGTGGTTTGCAGGGGGTCAGCTTTCCCTTCTGACCTTATATGAGCGGTTCCGAATCGCTCCCACACCCTTGGTTCTAGACACTGGAATTATGAAGGGACTGTGACAGACTTGGACAGACAACCGGTTTCAAGGTAGGAAGCAGGTATGGCTTTATTGTGTTTAAAAAGAAGTAAAAGGCACACCTTTAATAACACACACAGACCAATACACACTGAGGGGTACAACACATTAAATAAAATGTCAAATTGCAGCCTGTGGGGAAAAGAATACAGCTTAAACTCTAAATGGGGTAAAGAGGAGAATGCAGATACATTTACACAAGTTATCCCAGCCTCCCTCCTCCAATTCCCCTAACTAACTAAGTTATAGCTCTGTGGGTTCAGGGGCCATGCTCACCAATCCCCTTTTTGACAGTTGCCGGTGAATCGCGGTTTTGGGGTTCGCTGCACTTGACCTTCTAGGCAAGCTGTACCCCGGTCGGAGGAGAGGACTTCGGACTGCGTAGTCTTCGGTTGGGGTGCGTCCGTTGATGCGGTAAGTTGTGTTTTGGATGTATGGGGTAAGTACCCACTTTCTTTGGTTAGGAATAGTTTTAGTTAGTCCCTTTTGGTAATTGCTCACCCGTTGGTCGTTCCGAAGTAGATTGTAGAGTGGAAATAAGTGTCGATTCTTCTGTTTTTGCTGAGTTGGTTTTGGTTGGTCGTTTCGCTGGTTGTGGTGGCCTGGGTTGTCAATTTGGTTGCTGACAACCTTCCATTTCATGGGCCTTGTGCTCGGTCGGTCCTTGATGATTTCTTGTAGTTTCCTTCACTACTCCATTTCTTCACTCCCCACCTCCGGCTGCTTGCGTCTGTCTGTCTTTGAGTCTGTGTTCTGCTGTTCGAGTCTGTGTCCTGCTTTCTGTGTTCTGTTCCTTGGTAAAACTGGGAATCTGGCGTTAATAGGCTTTTCGAAGTTGATGAACTCTCCATTGTGCTAGTCTGGCCTGAGCCAGATATTTCTATGCCTGTTGAAAAGATGTTGGAATATGTATGTGGCATTTGGGCCCTTTGGGTGCGGTGGATAAACATTTCTTCCATCGTTGATTGTTTAAATGCTAATGTTTTCAAGGGGCTATTTCATCCTTAATGATTGATTCCAACATTTTCCCCACTACTGATGTCAGGCTAACTGGTCTATAATTACCCGTTTTCTCTCTCCCTCCTTTTTAAAAAAGTGGTGTTACATTAGCAACCCTCCAGTCCATAGGAACTGATCCAGAATCGATAGACTGTTGAAAAATTATCACCAATGCATCCACTATTTCTAGGGTCACTTCCTTAAGTACTCTGGGATGCAAACTTTCAGGCCCTGGGGATTTATCGACCTTCAATCCCATCAACTTCCCGCCTAATAAGGATATCCTTCAGTTCCTCCTTCTCACTAGACCTTCGGACCCCTTGTACATCGGGAAGGTTATTTGCGTCTTCCTTTGTGAAGACAGAACCAAAGTACTTGTTCAATTGGTCTGCCATTTCTTTGTTCCCCATTATAAATCCACCTGAATCCAACTGCAAGGGACCAACATTTGTCTTCACTAATCTTTTTCTCTTGACATATCTATAGAAGCGTTTGCAGTCATTTTTTATGTTTCCGGCAAGCTTCCTCTCATACTCTATTTCCCCCCTCTTAATTAAACCCTTTGTCCTCCTCTGCTGTATTCTAAATTTCTCCCAGTCCTCCGGCTTGCTACTTTTTCTGGTTAATTTGTATGCCTCTTCCTTGGATTGAACACTATCCTTAATTTCCCTTGTTAGCCACGGTTGAGCCACCTTCCCCATTTTATTTTTACTCCAGACAGGGATGTACAATTGTTGAAGTTTGTCTATATGATCTTTAAAGGTTTGCCATTGCCTATCCATCGTCAACCCTTTAAGTATCATTTGCCAGTCTAATCTCGCCAATTCGCGCCTCATACCATCAAAGTTACCTTTTCTTAAGTTCAGGACCCTAGTTTCTGAATTAACTTTGTCACTCTCCATCTTAATAAGGAATTCTACCATATTATGATCACTCTTCCCCAAGTGGCCTCGTGCAACAATATTGCTAATTAGTCCCTTCTCATTACACATCACCCAGTCTAGGATGGCCAGCTCTCTGGTTGGTTCCTCGACATATTGGTCTAGAAATCCATCCCTAATACACTCCAGGAAATCCTCCTCCACCGCATTGCTACCAGTTAGGTTAGCCCAATTAATATGCAGATTAAAGTCGCCCATGATTACTGCTGTACCTTTATTGCACACATCCCTTATTTCTTGTTTGATGCTGTCCCCAACCTCACTACTACTATTTGGTGGCCTGTACACAACTCCCACTAGCGTTTTTTGCCCTTTGGTATTCCGTAGCTTCACCCATACCAATTCCACATGCTGCTCTCTGCACTTTTCTTGAATTTGACATGCGGTGAAGATCATGTCTATTGTGTCCCTTTGTGGGTAGAATCTGCAATGCGACTCTGGGAGGAGCTCTTCATCCCCAGGGAGAAGGAGGTTGAGGAGGATTCTTGCAATGATTTTCCCTGTGGCAGACAGCAGGGAAACTCCTCTGTAATTACCACAATCGGACTTGTCACCTTTCTTGAAGATGGTCACGATTATGGCGACTCTGAGATCTCCTGGCATGCTCTCCTCCTTCCAGATAAGAGTAATGAGGTCATGGATTCACACCAATAGTGCTTCTCCGCCATGCTTTAGTACTTCAGCGGGGATTCCATCTGTTCCTGGAGCCTTGTTTTTCAGTTGTCGGATGTCCTTTTCGACCTCATGCTGGGCTGGGATTGTGCCGAGGTGGTGGTGGGAAGCATGCTGTGGGATGGAGTCAAGGATACTCATTTTAAAGACAGAGTCTTGGTTAAAGAGATCTTTGAAGTGCTCCTTCCAGCGGGCAGTGACTGTCTCTCTGTCCTTGATGAGCACCTCCTTGTTCTTAGCTCTCAGCGGAATAGGGCCTTGAGTGCTTGGGCCGTAGGTGGTCTTGACTGCGGCAAAAAAATCCACGCACTTCATGATTGTCGGCTAGTTGCTGGACCTCGTGCGCTTTTTCCATTTACCATCTGTTCCTTAGGTCCCAAGTTTTTGTTGGACCTTGGTCTTCAGTTAGATGTAGTCCTTACTACTAGGGGGATAAAGGGGTATGGCGAGAAAACAGGAATGGGGTACTGAAGTTGCATGTTCAGCCATGAACTCATTGAATGGCAGTGCAGGCTCGAAGGGCCAAATGGCCTACCCCTGCACCTATTTTCTATGTTTCTATGTTTCTATGTTTCAGTTGTCTGTATGTCTGCTTTCTTTCACTCGAGTTGTGGTGTTGTTTCCAGTTCAAAAATGCCTTGTGTTTGCGGTTTATTAGCTCCTGGATCTCCTGGTCGTTCTCATCAAACCAATCTTAATGTTTTCTGGTAGAGTAATCAAGACTCTCTTCACACGTAGTAATTATGGTGGATTTGAGCGCAGACCAGGCACTATGGTCACTCTGCGGCTCCGGTTCGTCCAGAACCAGGGGACATAGTCTTAGGATAAGGGGTAGGCCATTTAGGACTGAGATGAGGAGAAACTTCTTCACTCAGAGAGTTGTTAACCTGTGGAGTTCCCTGCAAAGAGTTGTTAATGCCAGTTCACTGGATATATTCAAGAGGGAGTTAGATATGACTCTTATGGTTAAGGGGATAAAGGGGTATGGAGAGAAAGCAGGAAAGGGGTACTGAAGGAATGATCAGCCATGATCTTATTGAATGGTGGTGCAGGCTTGAAGGGTCAAATGGCCTACTCCTGCACCTATTTTTCTATGTTTCTATGTTTCTAAGTTGTCAGGTTGGCTATGAGACATTGGCTAAATAGAGCTTTCTTTGCAGGGTGTTTGAATGCTTCAATGTTGATTTTTCTGCAGCAGCATTTCTGTTGCTGCCCCCGTTTTGAGGCTATGTTGATGGCGATAATAGAACGGATTAGACGGTGGTCAGTCCATCAGTCGTCAGCTCCTGTCATGGCACGAATGATGCGGACGTCCTTGCAGTCCCTTGCTCGGACAATGATGTAGTCAAGCAGATACCAGTGCCTGGAATGAGAGTGTTGCCATAAGGCCTTGTACTTGTCTTTCTGATGAAACAAGGTGTTAATTATGATAAGACCATGTTCTAAGCATTTCATCAGGAAGAGGATACCATTGGTGTTGGTTTTTCCTACAAAAAGGTGGATCTAGAATCTGGACAGATCGGCCAATGAGTAACCAACAAATAGCACCTGGATTGCACCCTAAATTTTTGGACTTGCCATTTTCTGATGGAGGGAGAGCCAAAGGCAGATCTTCCAGCCACTTGCCCTCCCGTGCACCCCTCCCTGCCTCTCCATCTCCCCTACCATTCCAAGATACATGCTGGCTATCCTAATAACTCTGTCTTTTACACCCTCACCAGGCATCAGTGAAGCTCTTGCCAACTGAGACTTGACCTGAGTCCTTGAAAAGGCGGCAAACCTTGGGTAATTGATCCTGGACAGGATCAGTTTTGAGTCCTGTTGGAGCTGATGATCTTTTACTGCAATTTTATCTTTGGCCCAGAAAGGGCCTTGAGGGCAACCTATTGAGGCAGATGGGGGAACATTCCGTTTTCTAGCAGGCAGATCGGATCTAGTGCCTCTGATGCTCCCTTAACAGGCATGGGCTACCTGCTCAAAACATGCAATTCATGACTGGGCCTGGCTCATTCCATTTGTGTGGCCACCGGTTCCACTTCATCTCACTTTCACCGGCTGAGTGGGCCCATTGAAATTGAGGCCCCAAAACGATACAATCACAGCTGTATAAACTCGCAACTCCTTAATAAGAAAACAGAAGCTCACTTCTTATGCTGTGACGTATGCTGCAGCTTCAAAATGGGCCTAGTTTCCCTGCTAGCTGACATAACCTTAAACACAGAGCTTTCCTGCAGACTGCATTGGAGTGTCAGCCTAGATTCTTGCACTCAACTCTCTGGAGTGGAATTTGAACCCAAAACCTTCTGACTCAGAGGTGAGGGTGCTACGCACTGAGCCACAGCTGACACAAGAGTTCAGTTCTTCGTACTACAAAATCTGACTGGCTCTGTTTCTAAGGCTATGATTGCGTTTCACCTTCAATGATTAAGTCAAAATTCCACCTTTGCAGCACGACAATATTTCAATTTTCATGAAATATTTATCGCTGCACTTAGAGATTTATTTATGAATAAATCTGGATTCTATTCGATTGTTTTTCTGACATTCAGACATGAATGAAGTTGGTGTAAAATTTCAGTAAGTTTTGTAGATCAGAAATCTACAGAATTTAGGGTGAATTTATATGGATCTAGTCAATAGTTACAAAAATATTCTGAGCTACTTTCAATATTTTGTACACGAAAACAATCAAATGAATTTTGCTTCTAGCATCAGTCTGACACCCTTTTCTACTCCCAGTTTTCTGATCCCTGTGTGCCAGCATTCACAGTGCTGTTCCTATGTTGTGAGAAGAATGGCTCTCCTCAGGCTCCTTAAAGACACATGTGACATCCTCCATGGCCATGGCCTCACTCATTGGATGGCCTGGTGCCAGCACCTGGGAATTTTCAAAGGGAGCCCTGATGTAGCATCACTAAAGGCAGCAAAGCAAAGCCAAGTGAATCAGGGCTGTTAATTCTTTTAATCTTCCTTTGGAAGGGTCTTGAAAATCACGGCGTGTTGCGTGAATTGTAAGCATCAGTAATATTGTGCTTTGATAATTGCATAATTTCCCATTATTATTCACAAAGTGTCAGTAAATCAACTCAACAAATTATTGTGCATGATTGCCAGTTATTGCATGATCAAGATTTGCCCTGAGCAAAATTCACATCAATTCCGTGTGAATAGGGTGTGTTTTTATTTTTATAGTAAGAAGCCAATTTATATCTGTCTGATTTCATGTTTTTGCTGTAGATCTGTCCCTGTGCCCAGTGCCCAGTGAGGGATAGATAGCTACTGGCCTGGAATTCAATGTAATGATGATATTGGCACCAACGCCATGGGCTCAACTTTCCCCAATGCCGTTTTTTTGAGTACTGCAAGAGTTACACCCGTTTTTTTTGGCCCCGTCTATTCCAAAAAAATAACCAGCAAGTTTCCCCGTTTTTTTTTTGAAATTGGTGCCACGCAGCCGATCCTTTAGCTTTGGCAGGAGGGGAGGTGGG
The DNA here is from genome assembly GCF_044704955.1 of Pristiophorus japonicus. Lineage (NCBI taxonomy): Eukaryota > Metazoa > Chordata > Chondrichthyes > Pristiophoridae > Pristiophorus > Pristiophorus japonicus. The sequence continues at coordinate 105,074,419 of NC_091987.1, forward strand.
GAGTGGAACCTAATGTCTGCGCTGAAAAAAACAATGCACCCCCTTCTGCACATGAGCAAAAAAAAAAATACATTTTTTAATGCGACTGCTATGGGTGCGCATGCCGAGTACAGCTCCCGGTCTGCATTTGGCCATTTTTAATGAGGCAGTTGTGTGTGAGAACTTTAATTCTCATTGGAAAAATCAGAGCTGCAATACAAGATGCAACACAGCTCAAGGACCAAAAATTTCTTACAGGATGAAGTGGAGGCACTGGTTCCTGTGATTGAGGCCAGCTGACACGAGCTGGACACCAGCAGAGGTCACATAAAAGAAATGAAGAAACGCTGGAACCAACTTGTAGAAGATTACTGTGCAATGGTGACCACCCCGGTGCAAAAAGAAGTGGCAGGACCTTGGTCAAGTAGTTAGTGTAAGTAATATTTTCATTTTTTCAATGGAATTGCAATTGTAAATGTGACCAGCTGTATGTTCAACCCAGCAGAAAGACACCCTCTCTAAAAAGTTATATATTCATCTTTGTGGAGGAAGGTGGCACACAACAAAAGAGAAAGAACTTGAATAGGAGGAAGCCCGGCAAATCTGCACCCAATGACACACTTGGAAGTCAGGGTCGATGCTTTGATGGGTCCTGCCTGGAGAAAAGCAACCACTACTGCACAAGCTGGGCCCACATTTGAGGGAGAGGATAAGTCCTGCAAATTCCACGGTCTGGCTTTGCTAAATGTTAAGTACTGCGTGGGATAGCCATGCTTGGGTACATGGGGATGTTTCTGTCAGCTACGCTTCGGTTGATGCAATGTGCTATCATTCATCGTGTTCCTTTAAATGAGCCTGCTGCCTGCACCGTGTGAGCCTACTCATGCCACCCACCCTGCCCCCTCCTCTGCTGCTAACCATTTCTGTTCTGTTATATTTTGCAGAACTTGAGGCCAACCCTGACGAGGTTGGAGACGATCCAGAAGAAGATTCGGCCGTGGACGGGCCTGAAGAGGAGAACATCTTCCAATCCTACCTTCCATACCAAGAGCATGGGGGTGAGGGGGAGGGGGAGGTGATGGATGAAGCCCCACTGTTGTACTCACTCTGGAGGAAGTGCAGGTGCCACCATTTGAGGTGCCAGCCCTTTTCCTTAGTGGTACGAGTATTGGTGGGACATTCCATGGTTTCCCACAGTCCGAGGCTGGGGATTCCAGTGGGGTGCAGCGTGGCACACCCAGGGCCACAGCGTCCAAGGCTGCGGGTCCCAGTGGGATGCAGCAAGGCACACCAAAGGCCCCACCATCCGAGGCTGCAGGTCTCAGTGGGATGCAGCGACCCACACCCAGGGTGAGGAGGGGAAGGAGAGCTCGACAACGCTCTCCTGAGGTGCAGGATCTAACAGATGTGGTTCAGATGATGACAATGAGTGCGGAGAGCATTGACCTTACACAATCATTCCTGGACACCATCAGTAGGGTGGGTGATGAGGTATCAGGACTGTCGGGAGAAGTAACAACACTCTCACGAGAAATGGGAACACTGTCCGGGAACATGAGAGAGGGAATGTCTCAGGCAGCTGATACTATGTTGTTGCACATGAGGGAGGGAATTTCGCAGGTCGATGATGTGCTGTAGTGAACATGAGGGAGGATATGTTGCAGGTAGTTGAGACACTGTCAGGGCACATGAGGGAGGGAATGTCGAAGTTAGCTGCTGCAATAAGGGAACACGCCCAGATCCCGCGCCCATTGACAGAATCAACTGCCATTCCCACTCCAATCCCCAGACCAGTCTCTGAAGAGGCCAAAGCCGGGCCTTCCACATTACCGCCCCGCCGCGGCCCCCCACCATCAAGAAGTGCGCATTACCCAAGATGTTCAAAAGAATAAGCTTGGTACCAACTCGAGAAACACTGCGCCACTGCCGGAGGGCAGGGGTGGAGTCAATAAGACCAAGCGCAGCGGGCGGTCTTAGAATAAGGTGGAGGAGAGATGGGTGCAGCCTTTCTTTGCTGTTGGTCTTATTATTGTTGTTGTTACTGTTGTAACTGTTCTCAAATTAAAAGTTTTTAGTAAGTTATGTAAATTTACAAGTTTAAAAGTTTTTAAGTGATCTTAAAGTTTTTAAGTGATCTTAAAGTTTGTAAGTTATTTTAACTGAAAACTTTAAAGTTTGTTACAAGAATATTTGTTATTAAAGTTAAGTTAAGTACAAACAAGTGTCTGTTAAACTTTTGAATAAAATATGTTTTAAATTATAATTGAATCATTTCCATTATTTGTTCCATTATTAACACAACTTTTTGAACTAAAGAACAATAATTTCCATGAACATAACAAAACATTACGGAACAGGTCCAAACAGTAAACATGGACCATTTGGAATAGTTGCCGCTGAGCCTACAGGCAGCAAAACGTTCACGGATGAGCTACTGGCGCAAGGCTCAAGCAATCGTTAAAGGGGCACGATAGCCCGCCCTCCTCCGCCGTCATGCTCTGGCTTCAGGTAGTTGCATGGCTTCCTTGTCCTCATCCTCCTCCTCCTCCTCGTCATCTGCATCTTCCTCATCATTATCATCAGCCACTCTCACCGCAGTTGGCTCTTCTACTACCAGCTGCTGTCTCATGATGGCTAAGTTATGCAACATGCAGCACAGAACAGTGAACTGAACGACAATCTCAGGGGAGTATTGCAAGTAGCCTCCGGAATGGTCCAGGCATTGGAAACGCTGTTTCAAAATGCCAATGGTCCTCTCTGTGATGCTGTGCATTGCAATGTGCAACGTGTTGTATTCCCAGTCAGCTTCTGTCCGGGTTACCTGTAGGGGCGTCATGAGCCAGGTGGCGAGGCTGTATCCTTTGTCTCCCAGTAGCCAACTCTGCCCTTCAGGCTGCTGTTAAAACATGGCAAATATAGCGTTCTCACGTAGGATGAACGCATCATGGATGCTCCCAAGGTATCATGCATCAACTGAAATGATTCGATGCATGTCGTCACACATGAGCTGCACATTAATGGAGTGGAAACCTTTTTTGTTCCTGTACATCTCGGAATCCTCCAAAGGTGCTCGCAAGGCGATGTGGGCACAATCAATGCAGCCCTGTACCTTTGGGAAGCCAGCAATCCTGGAGAAGCCCACAGCCCTTTCACGCATGATCTTATTGAATGATGGTGCAGGCTCGAAGGGCCGAATGGCCTACTCCTGCACCTATTTTCTATGTTTCTATGTTTCTATGTTTGCCTGGGCGGTCATAGGGAACGTTATGTAGTCATTCCTCCAGGCATATAGTGCAGCAGTCACCTGCCGAATTCAGATATGTGTTGCATGTTGAAAAATGGCGCACACATCCCCAATTGTGGCCTGGAACGATCCAGATGCATAGAATGAAAGTGCTGCTGTAACCTTCACTTCAACTGATAAAGCAGTTCTCCTGACGCTTTCAGTTTGCAGGTCTGCTTTTACTAACTCACAGATCTCGGTTACAACTTCTTTGCGGAAACGCAACCTTCTGACACAGTTTGCATCACTCAGGTGCAGGTATGAACACATGTCTCGATATACCCAACATGGGTATCGGCTCCTGCTCATCATCCTATGTGCTCTGAGGTTCCTCATGCGATGACGTTGAATCAATTGTTTCCTCTGCAGCACCATCATGCAGAAGGCTTGCATGAGGTATGGCAATGTCAATATTGCCCCCATGATTAAACTGTACCTTTGCAAGAAGCTCAAAACAGCAGGTCAAGCTTTTTTGTTGTCTCTCTCCCCAAGGTCGACGCCCTAGTATGGACCACATCAAGGTCTGGGCATGCGCAATAGGCTTGCTTAGATCGGGAACGCCCCCTCCCGCCCCCTCGAACCCTCCGGGCTTCATTTAATGCTGCAGCATAGTGTAAGGGTTCTTATCCCTTCAGTTCAGCTTCCACACGCCGCCCCCCCCCCCACCTCCACACCCCTGGGCTTCTTTTAAAGCCGAGCCCCTGTGTCTGGGCGAGGGAGCGATTCTGCCAGCTGACGCTCCGCCCCTCGAGCATGGTTTGGAAACGTTTGATGGTGGGGTGGCACTTTGAAAAAAATCCAAAATTAAAGAATTGCCTTCAACTTCCATTTTCTGCACTTTAAGTTTGAAAAAAATTAAGCTTCATGATGCATATTTAATGTGTTCTTGACTCGCTCCAAAATTTCGCAGAAAAACAATGGCATTTGTATGCACCGATTTTTTGATGTGCGCTGGTTTTTCTTAGGTTCCCAGAAGGTTTTTTGGGAGTGGTCACATACGCCGTCCTAGGAAAGATGTAAGTTGGCCAAACTTGCATAAATGTGAAAAACTGGCGCAGACATCAGATGACGCAAAAAAAAAGAACCTAAAAAAATCATAACTGACTAAGTTACACTGGCGCACAATCTTTGGGGAAACTTGTATTTTTTAAACTGAGGCCAAAAAAGTGGCATGTGCCAAAAAAAGGGCGCAAATAACTGGGGAAAATTGAGCCCTATAAGTTCCACGATCCTCCAGTGGCACAATTTGGAAAAATAATTAGAAAAGGCCGCAACGAGCATAGCGATGGATCAGGTGCAGTGTGGCCAATGGCCAAAGTAAAATCCCATTGCGATGTGATGCTACTCAGGTCTGGACGAGTTTAAAGTTGATGTTTGATGGTTGTACTGATGTGCAGAGAGAAGCACAAATTCAAAGTATAGAGGGATGATTCAACTTAAGGACTGTTTTTATAGTCTGGTTTGTTCATTAGATGGAACAGTGACCCCCTCCCTTCCCATTGAGGTCATATGAACACCACAGAAAATAGAGGCTTTCAGTCTCCAACTGCGGTGCTGTACGTGATGCGGGAAAAGATAGAAGGCGAATAGGACCGCCTGCTGAGGGAAGGCATTATCTCGCCAGTCGAATTCAGTGACTGGGTGAGCCTGATCGTGCCGGTGCTCAAGGCGGATGGGTCAGTCAGGATATGTGGCGATTACAAGGCCACCATCAATCGGGTGTCACTCCAAGACCAGTACCCGCTACTGAGAGCAGAGGACCTCTTTGCGACGCTATCCGGTGACAAACTTTCTTCAAAATTGGACCTGACCTCAGCTTATATGACCCAGGAGCTGGCGAGTGAGTCGAAGAAGCTGACCACCATCACGACACACAAGGGGTTGTTTGAGTATAACAGATGTCCGTTCGGGATTCGTGCGGCCGCCGCGATCTTTCAGCGAAATATGGAAAGCCTCCTCAAGTCGATTCCATGGACGGTGGTTTTTCAAGACGACATCCTCATCACGGGTCACGACACTGAAGAACACCTCCACAACCTGGAGGAGGTGCTACGCAGACTGGACCGGGTGGGCTGCGACTGAAAAAGGCGAAGTGCGTCTTCTTAGCTCCAGAGGTAGAATTCCTGGGGAGGAGGGTAGCAGCAGACGGGATCAGACCTACTGCGTCCAAAACGGAAGCGATCCAGAGAGCACCCAGACCCCGTAACATGACGGAGCTGCGTTCGTTCCTGGGGCTCCTGAACTATTTTGGTAACTTTCTAGACAAGGGGATTAAATGTAGTATCTCCAAATTTGCGGATGACACTAAGTTGGGTGGCAGTGTGAGCTGCGAGGAGGATGCTATGAGGCTGCAGAGTGACTTGGATAGGTTAGGTGAGTGGGCAAATGCATGGCAGATGAAGTATAATGTGGATAAATGTGAGGTTATCCACTTTAGTGGTAAAAACAGAGAGATAGACTATTATCTGAATGGTGACAGATTAGGAAAAGGGGAGGTGCAACGAGACCTGTGTGTCATGATACATCAGTCATTGAAGGTTGGCATGCAGGTACAGCAGGCGGTTAAGAAAGCAAATGGCATGTTGGCCTTCATAGCGAGGGGATTTGAGTACAGGGGCAGGGAGGTGTTGCTACAGTTGTACAGGGCCTTGGTGAGGCCACACCTGGAGTATTGTGTACAGTTTTGGTCTCCTTGAGGAAGGATATTCTTGTTATTGAGGGAGTGCAGCGAAGGTTCACCAGACTGATTCCCGGGATGGTGGGACTGACATATCAAGAAAGACTGGATCAACTGGGCTTGTATTCACTGGAGTTCAGAAGAATGAGAGGGGATCTCATAGAAACGTTTAAAATTCTGACGGGTTTAGACAGGTTAGATGCAGGAAGAATGTTCCCAATGTTGAGGAAGTCCAGAACCAGGACTCACAGTCTAAGGATAAGGGGTAAGCCATTTAGGACCGAGATGAGGAGAAACTTCTTCACCCAGAGAATGGTAAACCTGTGGAATTCTCTACCACAGAAAGTTGTTGAGGCCAATTCACTAAATATATTCAAAAAGGAGTTAGATGAAGTCCTTACTACTAGGGGGATCAAGGGGTATGGCGAGAAAGCAGGAATGGGGTACTGAAGTTGCATGTTCAGCCATGAACTTATTGAATGGCGGTGCAGGCTCGAAGGGCCAAATGGCCTACTCCTGCACCTATTTTCTATGTTTCTATGTTTTCCCAAATTGAGCACGCTGTAAGAGCCGCTACACATGCTCCTACGCAAAGGTCGTGATTGGGTCTGGGAGGGATAGCCAGGAAAGGGCTTTTGAAAGAGCACGCAATTTGTTATGCTCCAACAAACTATTAACATTATATGACCCATGTAAGAATCTTGTTTTAACGTGCGATGTGTTGTCCTATGGGGTCGGGTGTGTGTTGCAACATGTGAATGCCAATGGTCAGTTACAGCCGGTAGCTTATGCCTCCAGAAGTCTGTCCCAGGCAGAAAGGGGCTACGGGATGGTAGAAAAGGAAGCACTAGCATGTGTATATGCAGTAAAAAAAAATGCACCAGTACCTGTTTAGCAGGAAATTTGAGCTGGAGACAGATCACAAAGCCCTAACGTCCCTTTTGGTCAATAACAAGGCCATAAATGCGAATGCATCGGCCCGCATACAGAAGTGGGCACTCACGTTAGCCGCCTATGACTACACAATTCGGCACAGACCGGGCACTGAAAGCTGCGCCGATGCACTCAGCAGGCTCTCACTAGTCACCACTGAGGGAGCAACTGAGCATGATGCTGAGATGGTCATGGCTATTGCAGCTTTTGAAAGCGAAGGCTCACCTGTGACAGCCCGTCAGGTTAAAGTCTGGACAAATAAAGACCTGCTACTGTCTTTAGTTCAGAAATGTGTCCTGAATGGGGACTGGGCAGCCACATACAGGGCATGCCCTGAGGAATTTAAACCTTTTCATAGGCGCAAGGATAAACTCTCGATTCAGGCCGATTGCCTACTGTGGGGAAACCAAGTAGTCATGCCCCAGATGGGCAGAGAGGTGTTTATCAGAGAACTTGACAATGAGCACCCGGGCATTGTCATGTTAAAGGCAATTGCCAGGTCACACCTTTGGTGGCCAGGGATAGATGCAGACCTGGAACTTCGAGTTTGCAGGTGCAAGACATGTGCTCAGCTGGGCAACGCACCCAGCCAAGCCCGCTAAGCCATGATCACGCATCCATGTGGACTATGCAGATCCTTTCATGGGAAAAATGTTTTTGGTTATAGTAGACGCCTACTCCAAATGGATTGAGTGTGCCATTTTAAATTCAAGCACATCCTCTGCCACGGTAGAAAGTCTACGGACAATGTTCGCCGCCCATGGTCTACTGGATGTCTTGGTCAGCGACAATGGCCCGTGCTTCACAAGCACTGAATTCCAGGACTTCATGGCAGGCAATAGAATCAACCATGTCAGAACGGCACCGTTCAAGCCGGCCTCAAACGGCCAGGCGGAATGAGCAGTGCAGATAATCAAACAGGGGATGTTCAGAATCCAAGGGGGTTCCCTACAAAGCCTCTTATCACGCCTCCTGTTGGCCAATAGATCCTGAGCACAGGGGTTCCACCCGCAGAGCTGCTAACGAAAAGGATGCTCAAAACCAGGTTATCCCTTATACACCCCACTATGAAAGAAATTGTTGAGAGCAGGCGTCAGTCACAATGTGACTACCATGACAGGAATGCGAGGGCACGATATATTGATGTCAATGACCCTGTTTTTGGCCTTAATTACGCTGCAGGGCCTACATGGCTTGCAGGCACTCTGATTGCCAAAGAGGGAAATAGAGCTTTGGTAATTAAACTTACCAATGGACAAATCTGCCGCAAACACATGGATCAAACTAAAAGGAAGTTCAGCAACCCCATAGAAGAAGCAGAGGAAGAACACGACGTAGAGTTCACTCCACCACAGGTGACCGAACACCGGAACCAAGTGGAGGAGAGCCCAGTCACTTTGGGCAGTCCAGACAGGCCTGAGGCACCGCAAACAGCAGACACTCAGGCCAGCGCCCAACAACCGGAGCCCCAAATCAGGCGCTCTACTAGGGAGCGTAAACCACCAGAGAGACTTAACCTGTGATCCCAATAAGACTTTGGGGGGAGAGGTGATGTCATGTATTCAACTGTCATTGTAACCCATGTATAAGCTGACCGAAGTTGTACACTTTGAGAACACAGACCAGAAGGGGCGAACTTGTGGGAGATACTCCTAACCTGGACTTTCAGGTATAAAAGGGGAAGCTCCACCCACCTTCATAACTTGAGATCTAGGTAATAAAGGTAACTGGTCACAGAGTGACCTTCTCTCAAGTATGGGCCTCGTGTGCATTTATATTGTATAGTAAGGACATATCAATTCCCAATGCATATAACTAACAATCCAAATTACATATAACAAAGGTGACACTTGGATGGTAGTTTAAGGCTAGGTACCGGCAACCCACTCCTGCCATATATATATTATCCTCATAAATCTGTTGCAACAGTAATTGAGACAGATAAGTGCTTCTTGATGATAAACATCAAAAGAAAGGTGTCTAATGATAGCTGTTTATGGCTCCACTGTTAAAGTGATAATTTTTATCAGGCTGAGATCTCCTATTATCATAGAATCATAAAATGGTTCCAGCACAGGAGACCATTCGGCCTGCTGAGCCCGTGCCAAAGGTCCAACTGCTACTTTCAAGATGTTTGATTGGTGGCAGAGGTTGTATTTTTTGATTGGTATTTGTAGTCAGGTGATGAGTACTTTTCTAGTTTTGATTGGTTTAAAAACACAAGTGCATTCATCAGGGCTACTAAATGAATCCTTAATCACTTCAGTTTAAGTGCTCATGGAGACATGCGATGCCTTGAGGAGCAATGAATACACAGTGGCTCCAGAAAAGAATACCCCGACACAGATGGAGATATGTTAGGGTTGATTAAAGATACAGAAAACATGATCCATGTAACTAATCAACCCACACACCAGTAACACTGGGGGTGCACAGAGGAGTAGAGCAATTTCACAACATTCAAGAGCTGTATGAAGTACAAGAGGCAAATGCAGTATCAAGACATGTTAAGCATGACGGTGGACCTGACCGGGAGAGGAGCTGGGGCCTTAGCGGGAGCGGAGCTGGGCGCGGAGGTGGGATCTGAATGGGAGTGGAGCTGGGCGCGGAGGTGGAACCTGAATGGGAGTGGAACTGGGACCTGAGCGGGAGTAGAGCTGGGAGCGGAGCTGGGCGCGGAGCTAGGACCTGAATGGGAGCGGAGCTGGGAGCGGAGCTGGGCGCGGAGCTGGGCGCGAAGCTGGGCGCGGAACTGAGACCTGAGTGAGAGCAGAGCTGTTGTGCGGAGCTGGGCGTGGAGCTGGGCGCGGAAGTGGGCGTGGTACTAGGAGTGGAGCTGGGAGCGGAGCTGGGCATGGAACTAGGAGTGGAGCTAGGCGCGGAGCTGGGAGCGGAGCTGGGCGTGGAGCTGGGTGTGGAACTAGGAGTGGAGCTGGGAGCGGAGCTGGGCATGGAACTAGGAGTGGAGCTGGGAGCGGAGCTGGGCGTGGAGCTGGGAGCGGAACTGGGCGTGGAGCTGGGAGTGGAGCTGGGCGTGGAGCTGGGAGCGGAGCTGGGCATGGAGCTGGGAGCGGAGCTGGGCGTGGAGCTGGGAGTGGAGCTGGGCGTGGAGCTGGGAGCGGAGCTGGGAGCGGAGCTGGGAGTGGAGCTGGACGCGGAGCTGGGAGCGGAGCTGGGCGTGGAGCTGGGCGTGGAGCTGGGCGTGGAGCTGGGAGTGAAGCTGGGCGTGGAGCTGGGAGTGGAGCTGGGAGTGGAGCTGGGCGTGGAGCTGGGAGTGGAGCTGGGAGCGGAGCTGGGCGTGGAGCTGGGAGTGGAGCTGGGAGCGGAGCTGGGAGCGGAGCTGGGTGCGGAGCTGGGCATGGAGCTGGGAGCGGAGCTGGATGCGGAGCTGGGAGCGGAGCTGGGCGCGGAGCTGGGAGTGGAGCTGGGAGTGGAGCTGGTTGCGGAGATGGGAGCAACTCAACACAGACAGAATTTGAAGGAATAACATCAGTGTAAAAAACCGAAAGTGACATCAGCACAAGGGAAGGAGCTGATTGGTTAGTAACTGGTGAGTATGTTTTTTTTAAGTTTTAAGTTTATTTCTGTAAGTTAGTTCATAGTCTGTTAAATAGCAGCATGGTAGGGCACCTCAGTTCCATTGAATGTACATCCTGTGCCACGTTGGAAATCCAGGACGCTTCCCGTGACCTGGACAACCACATGTGCAGGAAGTGTCACTAGTTGGAGGAACATGAGCTCCAGGTTTCGGAGCTTGAGCAGCAGCTGGCATCACTGCGGGGCGTCAGTGAGGCTTAGAGCTATGATAGTATGTTTCAGAGGTGGTCACCCTGTAGCTGAGGAGTGTGCAGGCAGAGAGAATGGTTGACCGCCAGACAGGAAAGGAGGACCAGGTGGTGCAGGAGTTCCCTCAGTGTAACTTGCTCTCCAAACGGTACTGAATACTGGTGAGGGCGATGGTTCCTCAGGGGAGTACAGCCAGAGTCAAGTAGAGGCCGGACAGCTTGCACTTCTACAAAGCCGGGACCAATATCCTCGCGGAGGGGTTTGCTAGTGCTGTTGAGGAGGATTTAAACTAATGGCAGGGGGATGAGCGCCAGGATGTAGGATTAGAAAGGAGAAACAAAGTGCACAAAAGAGTGGGAGATACAGATAGCACTAGAAAAACAAAGAAAGACTTGGATTTATATAGCGCTCTTCACGACCACCGGATATCTCAAAGTGCTTTACAGCCAATTAGGTACTTTTGGAGTGTAGTCACTGTTGTACTGTAAGAAACACGGCAGCCAATTTTCGCACAGCAAGCTCCCACAAACAGCAATGTGATAATAACCAGATAATCTATTTTAGTGATGTTGATTGAGAAATAAATATTGGCCAGAACACTGGGGATAACTTCCCTGCTCTTCTTCAAAATAGTGCCATGGGATCTTTTATGTCCACTCAAGAGAGAGCAGATGGGACCTTGGTTTAATGTCTCATCCAAAGGACAGCCGCTATCGACAGTGCAGCACTCCGCTGGAGTGTCAGTCTAGATTTTTTTTTGCTTGAGCCCCTGGAATGGGACTTGAACCCATGACCTACTGGCTCAGAGGCAAGTGGGCTACCCACTGAACCACAGCTGACACTGTTAGAGTAAGAGATGGTATGGTACTAGGTGGGTTCAGGCTAAGAGAAAATACAAGCAGGTCTAAGATAGGTTTAAAGTGCATGTATGTAAAAGTATGAAGCGTGGTAATAAGGGTGGTGAGCTGCAGGCGCAAATAGCCACATGGGAATATGATGTTGTGACGATAAAGGAGACCTGACTCAAAATTGGTTCCTAAATATTCCTGGATATAAGGTGGACGAAATTGGCCTACGATGCACCTCCCATTAGACCCTCCAGGGACTTGAGCAAAAATGTGTTTTCACCCCGGGGGAGGCGCTACTGGCTCCCGCGAAATTGCGCGGGAGTTAGCGGAAGCGGAAAACTGGTCGCGCCCCGTTCCCATCAGTAGCACCCCGTGTCGCTGTGCATGGCAATTACGTCATCGCCTGGGGCGCTCCACTTCCTCTGGGGGGGCGGTAACCTCAATTTAGGTCGTGGGACGGGAGTCCGCGCCGGGCACAGGAAGTCCTGTTTCCGAAGGTTACCGCCCCCAAACAGGGTGAAGTACAATTTTGCCCCCAAGATGTTCAGGAAAGATAGGAAAGGAAAGAAAGGAGGTGGGTGGCAGTATTGGTTAAGTAGAATGTTACAGTGCTGGAGAGAGAGGATGTCCTGGAGGGGTCAAGGACAGAATCTATTTGGTTAGAGTTAAGAAACAGTAAAGGTGCCATTACACCTCTAGGTGTATTCTATAGGCCACCTACTAGTGGGAGGGATTTGGAGGAGCAAATTTGCAGGGAAATAAGAGAGAGGTGCAAGAACTATAGAGTAGTGATAATTGGGGACTTCAATTAACCAAATATAGACTGGGATAGTAATAATGTAAAGGGCAGAGAGCTTGAAGAATTTCTCAATTGCATTCAGGA